>NW_026126517.1:49143750-49832500 GCF_943737965.1 Phodopus roborovskii | reverse complement strand
GAAGTCCACAGATTCTAATCCAAGCAGGAAACTTAGTGTAGACACAGTCTAAAACAGTGCAGCCTTAGCTGGCTCCTGCTGAAGGTGCCCTCTCAAAAATACAAGGACATAAGGAGCTTTACAGTACAGCGGTTCTGAAGACACTAGGCAAAGTCATCAATGGTCTCCTTCACAACCCAACTTTTGAAACTAATTGATACAATGAAAAAATTAAACAAAGCTAATAAGTAATCTGGGGATGTAGTGGTGAACACAACCCTGAACTCAGTCCTGAGTACCACACAGCAAAGGACAGCTCAAACACTGATGACTAATCACTATGTGAGCAGGCAATGGACAGCATGCCCCCCTCTGCCCAGTTTTAAGGACATTAAAGAATCCTGAGAAGAAAAATTAAAAACAAAATGACAAAATAGAAATGACAAAATACAGACTTTAGAATAGGTCAGATGTCATAGTTCCCCCAGACATCCCACCTTGTGGAGAAGAGGAATACTCCAGAACTTCTAGAATGTGAAGCTCCATGTGATCCAGAAACACACACACACACACACACACACACACAAACATGTACAAACATACACATACACACAGGAAAGCACACACACACACAAACATGTACAAACACACACAGAGACACAAAAACAGACACATAAAGATACACATATAGACTCATGCATATATAGACATATATAGGCACATATATGTACACATAAATAACACACATACACCCCACATACACATAAGCACATGCACAGTATTTCTTAATTCATAATTTAAGTTCTGTTGAGTCTCCATGCTGATGTCCATTGTACTCCTTCAATAAATCCTTGTTTTATCTGACTTGTTCTGAATATATTCTGACACTAATGGCTACATCACCTGTGACTGGAGCATGGGGAAAAGAAACCAATTATGAGACAGACTTGGATTTCTGTCTTGGAGCAAAAAAGAGAAAGAATTGAAAGAGAGCAAGAAAGACTCAGGAATAAAATATATTCCATAGTATTCTAATTGACCACATGGAAGCTTCTGGAACAGCATTTCACTGTTTAATTTAATATTTGTGATCACAAAACATGCTTCTTCATGTTTCTATCACCAAAATGCGGTGTCAATTTCTACATGTTTGCACTATAAGGACATAATTTCATAAGTCAGTCTAAGTTAGCAAACATCTTATCTACGTTGTCACGTACTTTTTTCTGAAAACCTAGTTCACAATTTGCAAAGACCTCAGCTCTTTGTTAACTGGGTTTAAGTTGATGTCTCATAAGAAGAGAAGCACTATTTCATTTCCCCCATCAGGGAGATTGATGTTAATAAATTCAATATTTATCAAATGTTCACCCAGCATTTACTAAGGACACCAAGGTTGAACTTTATATATTCCTACATTCTTTGACTTGCTTTTGCATAATCTTTGAATTCATTTTAAAATTCCATATTAAAAATTAAAACAGAATGAGGATGAGGATGAAAAAACTGATTATTTCATGTGTAATTAAGATTTTATAAAGCTATAATTGATCCAATGTTTATTTTAGAAATATTGTGTGATACATTATAATAAAAACAAAATTCATATTGAAAAGTTGGAAGCAAACTTGTCCAAATCAGCTAGCTAATTGTGGGAAGATAGAGTATTTTTATTTGTTTGTTTGTTTGATTGTTTGTATACTGTGGGAATATAGGGTTTTGTTGTCTTTGCTTTTTAAATTGTGTGTTATGTTTTACTCTTTATGTTCACTTACTTTCAAGTTCTCTGGTGACATCAAAAGTCTTGTTACTGGACCAGCTTCCAAAGAGAATGTGTGCAGAATTTCTCCCTTAAAAATATCCCACAGGATCACACAGGAACCTTGATCCCCAGACACCATCCAACTTTCGTCTAATTTTGGAGCAAGACCGTGAGGGTAAAGTAATGATGTCACGCTCTGGTGATGGCCTCTAAGAAGCCCATGACAGGGGGAATCTGGAAAGTGGTCAGACACCAAGTAGCACAAAATTATTTTAAAGATAATTCTAATGTTTTTGTTTCACACATTTTTATCATATGCACACAGTTTGCTAAGAAAATTATTCAGCAGCCTTAATAGGCCATCTCAAAAAGCAAAACGCCTCATCTGAAGCTACAGCAAGCTTTGAGTGAGGCGGGAAGCTTGGTCCTTCAAGCCTCCTGTTTGCGGATGGCTGTTGACATGCTCCAACATGAAGCAACTAGTCACTCTCTAGTTCAATCTAATAGAAAAGAAAACCAAATGTCACAAGATATTTTGCTGCAAAAGACGTTGGAAATTATCAAGTTCTCCCTCTTTTCTATTGTTCACAGATAAAATACACCAAATTCAAAGAGGTCATCCAGCCCATTTTGTCAGAAGTTTTGCTGCTAAAGGAATCTTCCCTTTTCCTGTGAGTCGACTACTTCCTACATATGCTGCCATAGATGTGGACATGTTGGTCCTTTCTTTGACTCACAGCTTCTACCCCCCTCTTTATGATACAAGTGACAGCTGCCCTTATTTTGGACAGACTGTTGGATGAAATGAATATATTCTCAGCACAATGCCTGGGAAGCACACGGGCATGTGGGCAAGCGGTCTTTCAAACCAGATCTAAACTAGAATTCAGGCTTTCTGGACACTTCTTCCCTTGCCACCACCCCTAGTGCTCCATTCATTGGTGTCCACATTCTCCAAACTAGAGAAGGTCATTTGCCACGCTCTCTTACTCAAACTGAAAGAGAATCTCAAAGATCTGTTACTTTGTTCTGCTTCAGTTTCTGCCCTTAGCAAGCCATACTGAATGTTAGTTCAGAAGCTGTCAGTCAAGTGCAGGTTGGCCTTGATTCTACCGTCGCCATTTTTTTTTCTCACTTTTAAGGGCAGCTGTTTACCTACTTGGCATCATTGCCATTTACTCCTCTGTTGTTACCCACAAGTCACTCACACTCAGTGAGGAGTTCAAGTGTGCTGGAAGGACAGGGTCTAGATGAGGATGCTCTGATTGAAAGCTGTACAAAAACGAAGCAACAACAACAAAACTTGGGATGTGTAAGGCCCTAGGTTTGATCCCTAGCACTGCAGGAAAAGAAAAAGGAAGTTCACTTGGGTGATCCCACAGCACAATGTTTATCTTGCATGCATGTAGAACCTCTCAAAAAGAAAAGGAAAAAAGCCACAAGCATATTTTTTTACTATATATCCTAAAATTGCCATCCCCTCTTATCTTCCCTCTCCTTATATAACAACTTGTATAATGACATTTTTAGTAGGCATTAATGATGAGAAAGAACACACATATCATTTCTAGAAAATATAAATAAGTACAGGAAGATATAATTTTATTCCTCACTGGTAAAGATTTAAATGTTTTAAAAATGTAAAAGGTGATCAATATTTGGGGAATACTTGCAATTTCACAGGTTATTATTGGGTATTCATGTATATGCTGAGATAAGTTCTTTATAGAACCATTCAAATAGCTTAATTTTAAAAATCAAAATCACAAACTAATATTGATGTAGTCATTCAAGGATAATCAATTCCAAATCTTCCATGGTGGCTAAAGGCTGGAAAACTTAAGCATCAATTAACAGAAAAGTTTTCAACCTTATTTTTGATTATTCTTTGTCATTTAAAATGAGCTCATGAAGAATGAGCACCAAAATTATGTAATTAATATTTATTTAGTAATAACTCAGCATGGCATCTATTTTGGTAATATAATTAAAACACTACACACCGTGTGCTGGTGTGTGTGTGTGTGTGTGTGTGTGTGTGTATGCTTGTACACATATACACATAATTTCAGGAAGTATATTGAAACTTTTATATACAGTGGCCTTTAAAGTAGAACAAGAAGCTTCTGATGGGACTGTACAACTTTCTGCTTGAGTCTTCACAAACCTATTGTACGTGCCTAATTTATTATTTAACCATGCAAAAATTTATCTGCAAATGCTATCAAAAGTCTGAGGCCTCTGAATCATTTTCGTATACTTGTAGATTAGATAAATTAAGTAAATATGGTGAAAAAAAATTCAGTCACCTTTTAATAAAGAGACCCCTTCTAGCAGTCCCGCTTTAGCAGCATTCAGAGCCTTAGTGATGAAAATGGTCCCGTCCTCACAGCCACAGATAAGTTTATCAAGATTTGGAATGTACTCTGATGAGGTGATGGTTGCTGTCATTCCCATCTCATCCCTGGACCAAGAGAAATGGTCTGTGATGCTCTGTGACACCGTTTGATGCTTATCAAAATTATCCTGAAGAGTCCAGGTGGTGGTTACTGGTATTTCTGAAAGGAGCACATGCACAGGGAAAAACTGACTCACTTATTCATAATAGATATGGAACATCTGATAAAGTTGCCATCTCTTCAGATGTATGAACCGAGGAGTAGAAAAGCTCAGACACACTCAGAACACTGGTCTATCTACGTCCCTTGGAATGCTCAGCTGAAGGTCATATAAATTATGTTGGTTGTATTTGTGCATCAGATCCACAAACTTAAATTATGCCTGTTTTTATATTGGTACCACATCCCCAGTTGAATGACTGAATGGCCCACAAAAGAACCTTCTAGAAGGAAGGATTTGTTTTAGCTCAGAGTTCAAGAGCACTATCCATCATGGTGGCGAAGTGACAGCTATGGGTGCTGCAGGCGGTGCTCACATTGCATCAGCACTTAGGAGGCAGAGAGCGAAGAATGTGGCACTCAGATTGCTCTCTCCCTTTAATTCAGTCCAGGACTTCAGCCTGTGCCATTGTGCTGCCCACACTGGAGGTCCTCCCCCCCCCCTTAGTTAACCTGGGATAGACACTCTTCACAGACATGCCCAGAGGCTTGTCTCCAAGGTGATCCTCAACCCTGTCAAGTTAGCAGTCTTTAACTTGTATCTAATGCACAGGGTTCTGCGTAGACTCCTCACTGTTCTTGTTTGTAGAACCATGTGACTCAATGCAAAAAGTCTCTGAATTAATCCCAAGTTAGTTTACAGATAACAAGACCAGAAATTGAAACTCTTTGGAGCTAGAGAAATGAGTCAGCAGTTAAGAGCATGCACTGTTTGTCTAGAGGACCCAAGTGCAATATGCAACACCCATATCAGGTAGCTCACAACTACCTCTAACCCCAGCCCCAGAGGGGATCAGATGCCACTGGCTTCTGTGGGAATTTGCACTCATGTGCACATACTCACAATAGACATACACACAATCTTAAAAATAAAAGCAGAAAGATGCAAAGTGACAAGCTAAGCACAGTGGGGCACACCTTTAATCCCAGTACTAGTACTCGGGAGGAGGAAGCAGGAAGATAACTATGGGTTTGTGTTCAAGGGCAGCCTGGTCTAATGAGACACTATATTAGGAGTGGGGTGGGGAACAAAACCATCTTACCTCTAGGAGAACCATCAAACTTAGATATGGGGACATCTGGGATATGCCACAATGTAACTCTTCCTGAGACTTCTCCAGAGAAAAGTACCTTATAAAAAGGCTCCTTCCGCTCATTCATGTAGCCCATGACAAAATGCAGGCTCTGTGAAATAAAGCATGAGCTTGGAGTAGGTAAATGTGGTCTTGATCGGACCACAGGAAGAGAGAAGTGAGACTTCAAAATTGAGTTAAACCTGTTCAAACAATTCTCAGCTCTTTCAAAATTTGCAAGTGAATTAAATGAAACCATCCATGATTTAGGTAAAAGGGAGGGGGAAGGAAGCCTTGAAAGTTAGAAGTGAGATCACAGTTTCAGAGAGTTGCCACAAGTGTATCTAACCTTGGGTATTCTCTCTTTCTCTCTCTCTCTCTCTCTCTCTCTCTCTCTCTCTCTCTCTCTCTCTCTCTACTTGTGTGTGTGTGTGTGTGTGTTGTACATATCCCTCAGTGAAAGAATTATCAGTAATGGCTAGGTACATGTTTAGTTTTTTTATTATTATTTATTTTTTATTTTACATGTGGAACCCAGTTCCCTCTACCTCCCTCCCTCCCGTTTACCTCCCTCTCTCCCTCCCTCTTACCCTCTCTGCCCCCTCGCATGCACACTGACAATCTTCCCCTCCCACCCCCCCACCCCAATTCCACATGTAGGGCAATGCCATCCAGGTGGGGTCATGTAAATCTGTCAAGTCATTTGAAGTAGGGACTAGGGCTTCTCTTCTATCTCTAGGTTAAGGTAGTATCCCTCCATGGGGGATGTGTCCACAAGGTCCTTTTGTGTATCAGGAAAACATCCTGGTTCCACTGTCTGAGGTCCCTTAGACTGCTCAGTCCTTCTGGCTGGGGCCCATGTTCAGGGGGTCTGAGTCAGTCCCATGCTGGATTCCCAGTTACCAGTCTGGGGGCCCATTAGCTCCTGCTTGTTTAGGTCAGCTGTCTCTATGTGTTTCTGCAACCTGGTCTTGTCGTCTCCCTCTGCATCTGGATACTAGTTTGACTCAGTGTTTAGTTTGGGTGTTTGCTTCTGTTTCCAACAGGTACTAGATGAGGGCTCCATGATGGTGGATAAGTTAGTTGTTGATCTCACTATCCAGGAAGGACATTTATGGTAGCCTTTCCACGGTTGCTCAAATTGTTAGTTGGCGGCAGTCTTGTAGGCCTCTAGACCTTTCTTTAGGTTCAGTTTTCTCTTCAAACCAATAGGGGCTCCATCTTTTATGTTCTCTCCTCCCCCCCACCTTCTGTCTTCTATTCCTACCCTGACTCAATCTTCCTAGTCGCACGTGCTTTCCTCTCCTCCCCTTCTCTTTCTCCTACTTCTCTCTCCATTCACTGGGAAGTGGGGGGGGGGGGCAGTGCATGTTTAGGTTTTTTTTTTTTTTTAAATCTCTTCAATATGCTATGAGATTGTGATGTTATGGTCTTCAACTTATATATAAAGAAAGCAAGAGAAAATGGCTTGGGTTAACCATAACGGTAGAAACTTTTAGTCTCAGAACTCTGTGTTGGCATCCTGCGTGTTCATGGTGATGCCTGTTCACAAAAGATGAGCAGTCTTTCTCAGTTGCTTCAGTTCTATTTGTCAGTTACAATAGCACCAGGATATATAGATAGCTCCACTCCTGTAATCCTTGGTATCCTTTCCAGAACTATTGACCAATTGCCTCTTAGGACTCATTATCAGACCCATTATAAAATTAAACCACCCAGGTTTAAAACCTTGGACTTAATCTCTCCAAATGTCAGTTTGAAAATGGCAGTTGAAGGCATGAGATATTTTATATGCTTGTAAATGATAACATTTCAATACATGTATACAGTACCTGTGGATCAGAAAAGGTTTCCTAGAACTGGAGGTACAGATAGTTGTAAGCTATCACATGGTACTAAGAGCTGGCCCCAGGAACACTAAAAGAGCCATGACTAGTGCTCTTAACTGCCAAGCCATTTCTCCATCCCCAATTTTCTAATTTCAAAACCATGGTTTTATACAGCTCTGATATTTGCTTGTTAGGGTAAAAATACATGACTGACATTTGGTTTCTGTGGAACACTGTGTTGGTAAAAATTCACTCTGGAGCCGAAAGGGAGAAAACAGCAGGTCCTACAAAATAACAAAAATGCCTGTCTGAGTGAGACACAACACTGCTTTATGACAAGGCTTCACTGCTACCAGGGAAGGAGTCTAAAAATGTCCCCTGATGCATGCTGTAATTCCGAAGGTTTTGTTCTTTTGGGTTTTTTTTTTTTTTTTTTTTTTTTTTTTTAACTGCACTAGCAGCACCTGGAGGTTCTCAGTTCTGGATGTAATATTTAACCAAGTTTTTGCAACAAAACATTAAAGGGGCGTCCTGGCTGTGGGACTTCTCAGAGCTCTGCTGCCTAATTAAGCAAAGCATTACTCTGTACATGTTCACGCACTTTCATGGTGACATGCCACTAAAATAAAACGCTTCCTCTTCATAAAGTACCTTTTTGGATAATCAACTGACAAGTGATTCTACAGGTTCAAATTCATTTTGAAAAAATACCACTGCAAGAAAAGGGCTGCTTGGATTTCAAATATGGTCAGCTGTCAAAGGTATCATTCAGCCAAGCAGGAAGCTCATAATTATAGCCTCTACCATCTGCCAGAAACCTTAATTACACCCATTTGAAGAAGAAATTACATGTGGAAAATGATCTTGATAGATAGTCAAGGTTTTTTTTTTGTATAAAAACCCTTTCATAAAGTTTGATAACTGGTATATCAAAATGTTATGAATGTTCTGTGGAACAGAGCAAAGCAAAAATGTGGGATGTGTGTGTATGTATATGAGAGGATCCATACAATAAAATTCCAAGAACTAGTACATTCAGGTAGAGGGCAAGTAAGTGTTAATTGTACTACTCTTACAACTTCCCAACAATTGAAACATTCCCAGCTACAGTAGGCAGACAGTCAATATTTATGGTGGTAAAAATCAGAATTTTAATATATTCTATATTTTCTCCCACACTTATAATTTCTCTCTAAGGAATAGGCATTGTTGTATCAATCAACAATTCTTAAGGGTGACACTTCCTAACACTTGAAGTGGATTTTCTCAGTAGCAACTGGATCTCATGCTTTGGTTTCATTTTTGCGAACCTGAGTCCTTTACAAAGCAAGAAGCAGGCTTGGGACTGCTTTTCTTATCTTACCTTATTTTCCTCCACAGAAGTGGAGCACAGTAAGTGTGGGTAGATGGTCTCTTTAAGGACTCTTCCATCGGCTGGGCATATGCATTTGGAAAGCCCACTGTGTGGGGAAAATTAAAAGCAAAATTTAGAAACTTAGGGCCTTTTATTTGCTTCTACCACCACCCCCCCTCCCACTTTCATAAGCCGGATGGCACCATTCGAGTTTCTAAACTCTAGTTAGAAATTGTTGGGTTAATAATTACGAGTGACTTTTTGAAAGCCCTGCACCAGCTGTACAAGTTCTACATGGCTAATCTCATGCCTTCATCCCCTGCTGTGTTGTACAAAGGCAGAGGCCTTGCAAGCCCAGAGTAAATCTTCCAGTGCCAAAGTTGTTTTGTTCTGGGTTTTGATCAGGGGCTGCATGCAGAGGCTTTTCCATAATAAACCTCCCCAAGTTCATTTTCTACCTGAATGTTTTGAACGCTGCTCCCATCTGAGCCCACCTGTTCAGCAGCTGATAGATATAACTGTGACCATCTTCTGTCCAAACAAGGACCCTGTGAGCAGCAAGCACCTCTCCACCAGCAAAGAACTGCCCGTCTCTACTAACTTCCGTCCACAGAAGGGAGAAGTCACAATAGTCATAAACCTGTAGGACATTGCAGCTATACGTGAGAAAAGCTTGGAAATATACCCTGCCAGGAGGATTAGCAATAATTGTGTTTATCAAGACTATGATGGGATTAATACTACAGCATATTAAATATTAAAAGCAAGCATGCTGTATTCATGGATTAAGATAATGTTTTGTGATTTACTAATATTTCACTCAGACTTACTCTTTCCCTTTTATGCTAAGGTAGCTGGCAGTGGATAAAGCTATCGGGCTGTACCTGTTAAGCATAGAAGCCCAAGTCCTATATTCTTACATCATTTTATTCTTTCCATATAAATCGTCCCAGTATAGCTTTTAGAAATTCCTTCTATGTAAAATGTTTCCATAGCAGAGATCCTTGGCTAGCTTGCATAATTTAAATCTTTAGCAAGAGTACATCATTATGGCACAAGTAATCTAGACTTCTATTAGCAGTTATGTGAAACATTAAACAAAAATGCCATTGGGTGATAATTTAGTTTTTCTATACTCTTGGAGAAATCACTCATTATATTCACAAGAAAAGAAAGAATACTCCCTAAAACACGTGATAGTGACAAAACAGAAAAAAAAATATCCAGAAATATAAGTGGCAAGTATTAGCTTTCTAAAAGGAAAATGAAGACACTGGTTTTGAAAATAATTTGGAAATTCATTTCTTCTTGTAATGATTTGTTTTTATTTTATTTGTGTTTGTCAGCATGTATGCATCATATGCATAAGTTTCTAAAGAGGCCCAAAGACAGCATCACATCCTTAGGAAGGAATTCACAGGCATTTGTGAGCCACCATGTGGGTTTCGGGAACAGAACCCATCCTGTGCAATTTGGACTGGTGCTCTTAACCACTGAGACATCTCTCCAGCCCCCAGAAATCATTTTCATCATTACTATAATTTATTGTTGATAAAACTAGAATGTATCGGTCCACATACAATATATTAGGGAGTGAAGTAATGGAACTCATAACAATAAACCAGGCAGAAATGACTAATCGTTCCATGTCTTAACATTAGTACTTTAAGGAGTTTCATTTCGATATTTAAATTATATTACCATTGTTTGGGGAAACAAGAAAACCATTGCATTTGCACATCACCGGTACTTTTAATACCTTCCAACATTTAGAAAATACCACCAGCAGGAGTCTCTCTGTGTATGTACAAAATCGTATTGTCTGACAGTTCACGGAGTCAAGAAACTTTGATTCTTTTTCATAGACATCTTGCTTTTCCTTTAAAAGGAAAACAAAAAACATGAATATTAATTCTAGGAAATGTACACATAAACAGAAGTCATATCCATTCTCATATACTCCACACTGGTCCCTCCTTACGATTATACAGGGAAAAGTAGCCAAGGTTCCTTCCCAGTGTTTGGATCTAAACACTACTTGGCAAGCTTCAAGGACTTATTGTTGATAGTCAACCAAATACCATTCTACAAGGAACCATGTGAAGTGTTGAGAATATGAAGTTACTGGCTCACAAACAGAAGTAAACCAGACAAGGAGTGTTTGAAGACACACAAGTTTAGCCAATGCAGGACAACAAGCCTGCTGTAAGCTTCTGATAGTGCAAGGTTGAGGTGGGATGTTTTTCTAAAGAGAGACAAGCCACAGACTGTGTGGTGCGGCCTAACACATAGACAGTGTTTCCCCCTTTCATGTGTCACTATATGACTCTCATCTGATGCTAGGGAGCAGGTGGGTATGGGGGCATCCCCACGAAAGGGACCATCCTACACATCTGTCTATTTACAGCTCCCATACCCTAGAAGAGTCCTAATAGAGTATCTACTATCAATTTTTTTTAATTAAAAATATAATCTTTTCCTCTCTCTACCCCTTCCCTGTTTGTGTGTAAATAAATCTATTTACATTGCATGGTTGGAAGGATGTGATTCAATTGCCTCAGTGCCCACCCTTGGAAATATATCATTTAAACTTTCAACTGTGAACATGCTCATTGTTTGAAATTTTCAATGAATAGTGATTGAAATGATGGGGAAGGGAGTGGTTTCTATGCCAACCTGAATGCTGTTGATGGATGAGGAGAGGTCCCATACTTTGAGCTCGCCTGTTACAGATACCACCAAGAGAGAGTCCTCTGTGAAAGGAATGGATGAGCTGTCAGTCAATGGACCCGGATGCTGTCACTATTACCTCATAGCCATTCAAGGATTGCACAGAGCTGGGTCTGCAGGATATATTCAACGTTGTTTTGTTTTTGTTTTTGTTTTTTTTTTTTTTTTTTGAATTAAGGGAATGATTTCATTCCATGCTCTAACTCCCTGGGTATGTGAAGAATACAGCTAGAAAAGAGCCACAGCACCTACAGGCTGGTGATGCTGAGCCCATGGGACTGTAGAACCAACTTCCATTTTACTTAAGCATTACTGACTATAGAAACTGAATTTCAGTAGTATATCCAGAAAAAGTGTCCTCTTGCCTCACAAAAAGAAAAGAAAACAAAAACAAGAAAAAGGAAAGGTAAGAAAAAGAGAGAGAGAGAAGGGGAAGGTGAAGAGACAGGAAGGGGAAAGGAAAGGCATGGGGAAGAGTGGAGAAGAAAGGAAAGGAAAAGAAAGAATGAACTGCCCAACTCCCTGTCCCCCTCAGCAAGCAGAAGCGAGAACTGGGTCATAGAAATGGCTTCTCTTTCCCTTGTCTTCACCTCCTGCTGGCTTCCTAGGAACTTGACCCATTGGCGGAGGGAATCTGGATCTCCCCTGGCATGGCTTTCAGAACTGTGCCCACCCCCTCAGACAAGGTGAACACCAGCAGTGTTCTCAAATCTGGCTTGACAATTTCATTAGCATCTCAGCCAGCTGCTGCACAGTCTTAGAGTCCTGAGAAGCCCACGATTACCTTGAATTCTCACAGAGTGAACGACGCACATGCATTTCATCCAGTCCGGGGACTGTGAAGATGAAAAGGTGTGCAGGAAGGCCAGAGTTCCAGCATCAAGGATGAGGACATCTCGGTATTCCCCGCAACACAGCAGCCAACCTTCGCCAGTCATCCGGAAGGAGCAGTGGTAATACTATGGGGGCGGAATTCCGAGAACAACGCCTCAGTGATGGCTACAGGTGACACCCATCTAGCTGTGTAAAGGCCTCTCTGATTTCTAGTCTGCCTTTACTCAACGAAACCTCTGAACTAGCTAACACCTCCAGTTCTCTAAGTTTTTAGCCTCACATTCTTGCCATGTTGAAGGTAAAGTGGAGATCTTTAAAAGAAATATTACAAATCATGGGACAGGGATAGCTATATACTTCTGCAGTGTTATTTAGAGCTCAACACTAACAATCAAGGCTCTCTAACCCTGTAGTACTGCTAAAAGCTAGTAAGAAATGAAAGCATTTTAAGAAAACTGGAGATACTGCGGTACCAATGAAATTTTGGAAGTATTTTCGAATAAAGAGCAGATTATGCATTCTAACTTCCCTGTACTTTGTGCCTGGGTTCTAGCCCAGGGGAAGAGCAGAGAGTGTTGAGATTGTTGTGAGATGAGGCACCAGCAACACAAACAATGGGAAAAATATATTCTGTTCATCAAAATACAGAAACTACTAATAAAACAGAAAGTATGGCTGAGACAGAGCTCGGTGGAACTCAGTTGTCTGATATGTTTGAGGCTCTGGGTTCAACCACCAACACTGGGTAAACAGAAAGCTCCTTGACTGGAAAGTGATTACAATAATTATAATTAGGTCTCTTTGTCTTTCACAAATTAAAAAAAAAAATCAAGAAATCTACCAAAAAAAAAAAAAACTGGTTAAGATGGAAAAATGTGGCACATGTGTATCAGTGGGGAATGGGGTATACACATGAGTACACTGCCTGCAAAGGCCAGTAGAGGATACTACACCCCCTGGAACTGGAGTTTGAGGCAGGGTTTTTATCCTGGAAACCAAATTCAGGTCCTCTGGAAGAATAGTAAATGCACTTAACCCCTGAGCCATCTCTCCAGACCCAGAAGAGATATCATGTTTCACAAAATAGCATATCGTTAAAGCTGAATCTTCCTATATACACGTGGGTATCTTGTGTCATTTAGGGCATGAAAATAATTTTTAAAGGTAAGAAACAGAAATGAAATAGCAAATGCTATTTACCAATATCTTTAGACTTTGAGGAAGGCCAAAATATCAGACAATTGTTGGTAATACGTTTCCATCATGGAAGAAAAACAAAAGAGATGGAAGAAAATTCAAGGGAAGAATACTCTTCAAAGATATTCAGTGCTCAGATAGAAAATACAAGTTACTGTTTCGGCATCTCAGCTGTTCTGAAGGGAGTGCACTTACGCAGATTGCAGTGTGCCTGTAAGGAAGGGTGGCCTTCTCCACACACTGACCACTGCTCACATTCCACACGCACATCTCCCTAGAACAGAGAAGTCTGTATTATTCTCTGCCATTTCCACACAATTGGCTGGAATAATTTTTGTGCCGCCAAGTTTTTCTTTAGTGATGCACTTAGGCGCAACCTGATCGTTCATGTGGCTTTTTGTTACAGATTACTGGGCAAGAAAATGCTGTGGTCATTAGCAGGGTTGACACACACCGTGGCTCTATCATTTTGTTTGGGTAATGACACCCTGCCTACAGCCTGCAAGCTTCGCTTTAGGGCCACCTCTGCCTAACAACAAATTGTGGGGATTCAGCTATTGTGGCCTTTGAGAGGGACAGTACCACAGTCTCTCCATGGAAACATTCACAACTTATTTCCATGAGTTTAAACTACATATTCTGGGAAGGGTAACACAACAAATCTCTGTGTGTAGGAACTCCCCCTCCCCTTCTCTCTCATGAAAACAAACAGCACCACCCAGAGGCCACATTTGATCTGTCATTGATCCAGTTTCTTTGGTTCTTTCTTTTTCTGACTTGAAATCCTGAAATAAACAAACCTTGACACTTAATATTTGGAAAACCCTCATCACTTTTGAAAGCTCTGTTTCCACGCATGTTATGAAGACACAGACACAGTCTGTGCAATGAAGCTAGGAAACATGCCAGGTAGATAGTTTAAGATGATTTCTGTTCAGAGGATCAAGGGCAGTCGAATCAGAGTTGCATAATGTTCTTTAATTTTAATACATGGGCAAAAACACACCTGGACAAAAACAAGCTTCATGAGTGTTGTGGGAAATGCTACAGTTGATGGTGTGTGTGTGAGAGTGTGAGTGATGTTAAATATTCCATGTACTTGATGATTTTCAGGGGTTTGATTTTCTAACTAAGCACTAGGACCAATATTTTGAACCAGTGATTCTTAAACTGGGCTGATTTTTGTTCCTCACTACCAACCACTCATCAGAGACAGCCTTCTTGCCACTAGGAACACACTACTGACATCTAGTGGGCAGAGAGCAGAGGTGCCTCAGCCACCTTGCAGTGCCCAGGTCTCCACAACAAAGGATGTTCATTCCAAAATGCCTTGAGTATGAGGTAGAGAAGCTGTGCTCTAGTATCCAGAGAAAACCTTCCTTCTGTTTTTATCTAGCTGCATCCCAAAGAGATTTCAAGGTAACCTGAAAAAGGATGCAATCTTACAAACCAGGAGGGAACATCTGTTCACAAACACATATGCCTGTGTGTTTGTGTGTATGCAAGAAAAAAAAAAAAAATCATGGAAAGACAGAAATTAAAAGACTATATCCCAGAAATAAAACAACTAATGATGTACCTAAAGGGAAATGAGGATATGGAAATTACAGGTAAAGAAACTGAATTCTAAGCAGCCCACAGCATGAAATAACAGTCTGTAGTTTACCATTGTGGTCCCTGACTCTTTCCCACATGGGCAAGCATCTGAACATATTTACAAAATGACCCCAGTGAGCCTCACTCCATGGCCATCATTGGATACTGACACACATGGCTTTTAAAAACTCTTGGTAATCGGATACATTTTGAAGTTAAGTTTGTTTTTATGCTGATATATCTAATAATCAGTTTTCATATATTTATTTTACTTTTATTTATGTGTATGGGGGCCTGTGATGTAATATGCACACTTGAGTATAATGCACATAGAGGCCAGAAGAGAGTGTCTCTGTTCTGTATTCTGACACTTGCCTATTTCACTTCTATTGGTAACCAGAATTTCTCTTAACAAGTGAAATCCTCTCTATTAATCACAAAACAGTTTGCCTTTAAGTTTAATGAACCATGTTGCATTAACTCTGTGTGTTTTTAATACAAAATATAAATTCTACTATATCATTTTTATTTTGTTAATACATATTTCCCATCCATTTTCTTTTTTAAAGAAAGTATTTACATTACTTATTTTTTCATAACTATCTTTCCCAACTTCATTTCTTTTATGTTTTATTTGATTTTATTGTTTTTTAAAGTTGTCTGACAATCATTGTAACTTAATTTTTAAATTCAGCCCTATTATCTAATTGAGATTAATATTTTGCCCTAACTTTGTTCACCTGCTTTATTTTGTGCTTTCTTTCTGTGTGTGTGGAGGACAGAGGTCCACACTGATTATTTTCCTCAGACACTCTCTACTTTATTGTGAATGCCTTTGTGTCTATGCATATACATGTGTGTGGTGGTGTACATGGAGAGTGGGTGTGCAACTCTGTGTAGGTTTTTGTGTAGATGCTACTTTTCAATTTGTGTGGGAGAATAACAAAGAATGACATTACTGGGCTTAGGGTGACCTTCTGTGTATGTTCCTCCTGCCTTAGCCTATCAAGTGGTGCTAGAGTTAACATGGTCAATACTACATCCAGCAGGACATCCCTAAAGACCAGACGTCAGGATTGGGTGTTTGTCTAGATTGCTGTCTCATGGTCTCCCATGGAATCTCATGAAGTTGGCTAGATTGACTACACCACCCTTAAGGAACTCCTGTTGAGTTCCTCAGCTGTGGGGTCAGAGCTTTGCTCATGGTTGCTGGGGACCCATACTCAGGAACTCACATTGAATAGCAAGCACCTTACCCCTGGGTCCATTTCTCCTCTACTTCCCCACCCCCACATTCTTAGCTTTTTAATCAAAGGAAGGTGATGGAGATGGAGCCAAAAGAAGACACTTATCACTCACCCGTTCTCAGCAGCACTCACAACATAGGGCTGTTTGGAGAAGTCTCTTGCTTTTGCCAAACATGTCACAGAAGCTGAATGCCCAAAAAGAAGTTCTTTAGCTGAAATCTGAAAGTGTTGAAAATGAGGTTTTTGAACAACTCTACACTTCTGGGAATAATAATAGTAACGACACCTTTTAAATAGGCTAAGAATTTTTTTATGTACACAAGTTTCAGGAAAGCTGTTACATAACACAGCTGTTTCTTCATGTTTGTGCTCCATCATGAGCACTACACCAGTTCCTCAACATTTAAGTTTTGAATACACAGAAGTCAGCGCTTCTCACACACAGAAATTTCCCAGATGACTCCAGCTTGTGAAGGCATGGATTTCTTGCTGGGTATGGCATTGAATGCCTGTAACTCTGACACTTGATAGGCTAAGGCAGGAGGATCACATGCTGAAGGTCATCCTCCATCCAGGGATGACACTCTGGTATTCTCTCACACAAATGGAAAAGTAGTGTCCACACAAAAACCTAGGCACACCTGTAATAGTTTGGCTAAAAATTATTAAAATTGGGAACATGACCAAGCTGCCCTTCAGTAGAACATAAACCACATGACCATAGAGAAACATCTAGATATCAGCTGACTCAGGAAAGAAACGAGCATTTAAGCTACACAGGCAGGTAGAAACCCATGTGTATTGCGTAGGTGAAAGTAACAACCCAGGAAAGCCCACTGCTGTTTGACTCCAACTCTGTGACATTCAAGACAAGACAGAACTAGAGATGTAAAAGCACTGGTCCTCATCCAGGGTTTGGGAAAGTAGGAGACTGTAGGACACAAGGAGTTTCTAGAACAATGAAATGTTTTTGTTTCACATGATAAATTGTAAGCATATGTCAGTATACATCTGTCAAAGTCCACATTACATCTATCCAGTGGCACTAAGAAGAAATTAGCTATAATGTAAACCATGAAAGTCAATAATCATGAGTTCTATATTCATTGATGTGCCCAATATACCACTCTAGGATGACATGATGTCAGAGTTAGCATGAGTTGTTAAGTGGACACAAGCCTATAGCCACTCGGGAATAGGGAACCTCAACTGAAGATTTGCATAGATCAGATTGAACTGTAGGCATGTCTGAAGGGCATTTTCTTGATTGGTGACTGGGGTAGTAGGGCCTAGACTATTGTGGGTGGTATATCCCTAGGCCTAGGCTATATGAGAAAGCAAGTAACAAACCACGGGAAACAGGCCAGTAAACAGGGTTCCTCTATGGCCTCTGATTGAGTTTCTGCCTTCTGATTTTCCTCAGTAATGGCCTGTTACCTGGAAGTATAAACCAAATAACCACTTTCCCCCCCCAAGATTTTTGGTCATGCTATTTATCACAGCAATAAGAAGTCACAGTAGAACACACAGTGTCCTATATGGAGCTTGCATGAGGGATGAAGAACCCTGTATCTTCTACTCAGGTACCTTCAGTATGTGTGGCCTTATCTTGATATAATATTATACTTTAGCTTCCAATTTTAAACTACTTTTAAAAATTAAGTAGTGAATTTTTTAAATACCTAATTTTTAAATACCTCGAAAATAATAACGTGAACTTTTCTACACAAGAAAACTAAGCAAATGCTTATTTACAATGTTAATATGTTGCTTTCATATGTGCATTTTGAATATGTAGCCCTAAGTGCTAATTTCTTTTATTGTTTCATATCTGAAATAAAAAGTGTAATTCGCTTTTGTTTTTTAAAAAAAAGACTCTGAAAATTAAAATTATAGAGTAGAGTAACTTGAGACTGAGAGATGGCTCAGCAGTTAATGGTCTTTGAAAAAGGCCTGAATTTGTCTCCCAGCATCCACATGGGCTCAAACCCACTTTTAACTCAAGTTTCAGGGGATCATATGTTCTCTAGTGACCTCTGAGGGTACTTGCACTCATGTGTGCATACTCACAGAAACATGCACACACTCAATTTAAAAATTGGTCGGGGGAGTCATTTAGGGGTCAGACAGACACCTGGTACAAGGGAAACTCCTACATCTACAAGGATGACCCCAGATAAGACTCCTATAGTAGATAGGTAGCCTGAACTAGGCATCTTCTGTGATCAAATGAATTGTCACCAGAGAGCCTTTATCAGTTGGTGATGTAAGGAGATGCAGAGATCCACAGCCAAGCACTGGGCTAGGAATCCTGTTGAAGAGAGGGAGGAAGAATTGTACAAGCCAGGAGAGTGGGGTCAAAGTCATCACAAGGGAACTCACAGAGACAACTAACCGGGCTCATTTGAGCTCACAGACACTGAACTGTCAGCTAAGGAGCCTGCGTGGGACCGACCTAGGCACTCTACAAATATGTGACAGTCGTACAGCTTGGTCTGCTTGTGGGACACCTAGTAGTGGAAACAAGGCCTGTCCTGACTCTTTGGCAGGCTTTTGGGCACCTATTCCCCATACTGGGCTGCCTTGCCAAGCCTTAATACAAGGGGAGGAGCTTACTCCTACATCACCTTGATATGCCAAGCTTTGTTAACATCCATGGGAGACCTGCCGAATTGTGAGCTGAAAGAGACAGTCAAATGCACTTTAAGACATTACGAGGAGCCAATAAAAGTCAGCAGCATCAGCCCTGGTTCCAATTTTGATAACCAAAAACTGTCTGGAATTATCACCAATTGTCCCTGAGGCGACAAACTGGCCTCCTGTGAAGAACCACTTCTCTAACCCTAAGAAGACAACTTGCTCCTAAATGGAACAGGACAGAACTTTCCAAGGGAACATCACATAGCTGACTACCACTTACTTAGGATCCTCACGGGGTGGCCTAATTAGCTGAGTCTGGCCTCTCCTGGGGGCCTTGCAACTTCCTGGGCCCCCAGCACAGGTGTCCTCCTTCAGGTATGAACTCATTCAAGCTAACTGTTGGTATGCACTCAGAATGTGCAGTGGCCAAATGCTAAATGAATATCAGAAGCACATAGAAGAAATGGGACACTAGGAATTCAAATTTCTGAAGTTTACAGAGAGCTAGGCAGCCACTTTATCCAGAAAGAAATATCAAAGAAATATTTTAAAGTAGTAGCAGGAGATTTTAGGCCATTTAGGAGTCTGAGTTTTAACGATAACCAGGAAACATACATTTTCGGATATATATGAGCACCACTTTTGAAGCACATCCACTGTAGTAGTACCCAGTCTTTTCAAAAGTGTTCATAAACATTGATCTGAGCTGGTCTGCTGTGAAGCTCTTGGCAGTCCTACAGCAGCAGGGTGCAGGGATAGGAGGTGCTAATTAATTACACTATAAAATAGAATTACAATTAATTGTTAATTTAGGTTTAAAAGTGACAGACTTTAAAGGCTAAAAATAGTTTTGATCTTTAAAAGGCTTCTGAATGAGGGCAGTACACTTAAGTACATCATTAGTTTAATTGTTCAAATTGGGTCTAGAGACTGCTAGAGTTAAGCAAATATCTATTCCGATATGTTAAATGTTTATGACTTGGGACAGAAACAATTAATTGCTAATCGATGGGTCCAATACTAGGTAAGGTCAGGTTCTGAAATCAGAGGGCGACAACAGTAAATTGAATGTAGAGGTTTTGATGTAGTCTGTTAAAAAAAAAAAAAAAAAAACACACAGCAAAGCAGAGACTCAAAGGATAGCAAGAAGGCTAGCCCACCAGAAATGTCCAGATAATTAAGATATTACTCATTTGGATAATAGTGGCTTTCAGGAGTGCCTTTTGTTTATATTAATGGGCCATAATTCTTTAGAGCTATACTTAAATGTCTACAGTTCACTTACTTACACATATAATTCAGAATAGAGAAAAGCAAAACTCAATGTAGCTTAAAGGGTGGTTAATACTTAGCTGGTAGCAGAGATTAACACTATTCATAACTTTCACGCAACGTCTTGATTTGTCTTGTGAAAACTGTCTCCACCATCATGCAAGCCTTCCACCATTACTGTAGGATTGAGAAGCAGAGTGACCACTGCAGGTTTAATACCTGTGGCCTTTACACACCTTCAGTTCTGGTGAGAGACTCCAGAGGCAGAGCTGACCCTCCTGACTGCCAGTCACTATTGTTTGCTGATCATCCGTGATCATGATAGCCGTGATGCTGTGGGGAGGAGCTTTTCTTCCCCAGAGGGCCACAGCCTGCAGAGCATTCCTCATGTTGGATGAATCCCAGACACAGAGAAACTGAGAAAAAAAAATGTATATGGTTATCTTTCTTACATTTGGGGAAACTCACATCTGTAATTCCAGCAGTGGAGAGTTGAGGGGGGAATTATTGGCACAAGTTCAAGATTTTTGGCTTGGGCTACACAGTGAGTTCTAGATCAACTGTATTTGAGAACCTATGATGGAAGTCATTGTGGCCTTATTCTGCAAAGCCAGATATGTATTTATTCCATGACCCAGCCAATCTACTCTACCTCTTACTCAACAGGAGAAAAAATCAAGTGTGTGTTTACAGAATGACTGCTGCATGTACAACCTTCTTCACAATAGCTAAAAACTGTAAACTAGCCAAAGGCCAACTAATAGGTAACCAGATAAATAAACAGGGGCATAGTTATACAATGAGATACAGTTCCTCAATGAAATAAACGGTCCACTGGTCCACATGAATAACAAAACAATTATTTGAAAATAACAAGTACCAAATAAATAAATACATAATGCTTTGGGATCCTCTGGGTAAAATACTAGGGAGCTCATATTAGCACATAGTCATTGGAAGCAGAGAGCAGAGCAGTGAAGCCCTGCAGAGAGAAACATGCAACAGGAGATTCTGTGGGTCCCAAAAGGGATTGTGGAGAGCTTTCTAACTGTGTGCATGTGTGCATGTGTGCATGTGTGCCTGCCTGCATGTATGTGTGTGATCTCTCTGAGGCCACAGGAGGGCATTGGATCCCTTGGATCTAGAGTTACCAGCCATTGTGGACTGCATCTGTGAGAGCACCAATGTCTATTGACTGATGAATCTGTGGGTCCCAAAAGGGATTGTGGAGAGCTTTCTAACTGTGTGCATGTGTGCATGTGTGCCTGCCTGCATGTATGTGTGTGATCTCTCTGAGGCCACAGGAGGGCATTGGATCCCTTGGATCTAGAGTTACCAGCCATTGTGGACTGCATCTGTGAGAGCACCAATGTCTATTGACTGATGAATCATCTCTGCAGGCCCTAAATGCTGACAGTTTTGAGGGCGATGAACTTGTTCATCATCTCATCTCTGGTGGTGTGTTTGAGTGTGTGTGTGTGTGTGTGTGTGTACATATAACAAAACTTAGGCTTTAAATGTATATATTTACTACATACTTGTTAAAATATTTGCATGTCAATTATGCTTCATTAAAGTTGAGGTTTTTGTTTGTTTTTTGGGGGGAACCTTCTAAAAGATACTGTTACAACCCAATCTAAACAAAATTCTTATGGAAACATAACCAAAATTGAATATTAATTCATAAGAAAAAGTTATAATATAGCCATGAAAATAATAAACCATGGGCAAGCAAAGGGTTTGAGTACCCTGGGGACTATTAATAAATAACTAACCTAAAATTTACCATAAAGTGAACAAATAAACTCTTAGAAATTATTAAAATGGCAAGGACATTAAAATCTTTTTAAAAAGACCTCAGAACTTGAGTTATGAAGACAAACATTAAAGCCCAATTTGGACTTCTTAGTAAACTCTCTCTCTTTCTCTCATCTAAGGTTTAAATTATAGCTCAGGTTTGAAATTATAGCTCTCTGGTAGAGATCTTACATTACATTCAATACCTTGGGTGCAATCAGTACAAACAACTGAAGGATGGACCAG
Source organism: Phodopus roborovskii (assembly GCF_943737965.1). NCBI lineage: Eukaryota > Metazoa > Chordata > Mammalia > Rodentia > Cricetidae > Phodopus > Phodopus roborovskii. Next base: position 49,810,326 of record NW_026126517.1, on the reverse strand, counting down.
ATCAACTTGGCATGTGTGTTGGGGGTGGGCTGTCTTGATTGCTGGTTGGTATGGGAGAGCCTAGTCCACTGTGGTCAGTACGACCACTGGACAGGTAGTTCTGAGTTGTACAAGAAATCAGGTTGAGCAAACATTGGAGAACAAGCCATGGGGAATCACGCCATAGAGAGCAAGACAGAAAACTGTGTTTTTCATGGTTCCTGTCTCTCCTCCTGCTAGAGTTCTTGCCCTGGCTTCCCTCAATGTGGAACTCTGACCTGGACTTCCTCCCAAGCACTGTCACTTACCCGGATACTTTGATGTAGCTTCCTCAGGGAGGTCTCTAGAATGCTCACTTAATTGCTTGTGCATGCGCCCATGGGCATGCACGCACACACACACACACACACACACACACACACACACCACACACACACACACACACACACACACACACACACACACACACACACACACACACACACACACCACACACACACACACCACACACACACACACACACACACACACACACACACACACACACACACATACACACACAGACACCACAGTTTCCCCAAAGAGGCTTTAACATGTAACAAATGTGCTGAACACATGGAAGTACTTAGAGAGCTTGGGTTAGCTGCTGTGACTACAGAAAGTGCCTGGCACTGTGTCCACCTGTCCACCTTTCTTTTGGAATTAGCTCCCATCTTCACCAGTCTGAAGTCCCAGAAAACTTCTCATATACACATAGGTATGTGTGCACAGACACATAATTGTGTCATTTCTCAGTGAGATGAGGAGAAAGCTTTAAAGAGAAGCTGTTTCAGTCCAGGCACCAGAGAAATGGCTCAATGGTTAAGAGCACGCATCGCTTTCTCCAGAGGACCTCTGCTGCATAATTGTAAGCACCTATCCCATGACTCACAACCATCATTAATTCAGTTCCAGGGCATCAGATGATGTTTTCTGACCTCAGCAGTACCAAGCATGCACACAGTACACATGTATACATGAATGCAAAACACCCATACATACGAAACAAAATAAACAAACCTAAAACTACCTTAGGTTTAATAGTTAAAGGGCCTATTATAATGCTGTATTTGACACATTGCAGATCTAAAGAAAAATACAATATGTATGAAGTAAGAACAGTATTAAATTTTATCTCTAAAATTACATATTTAAGTACACATTACATGTCAGGTACATGTCAATCAATAGCAACACATCATTTAGATGTCCCATTTCTGTGCTTAGTAAAGCCAAACTCTTTCACTTTTATGTTTTCAACATTTTGCTTTTGAATAAGAGAAGATTTGGAGACTGTTACTTGCAAATGACTTCGAACCATTCAAATCATGAACTGTGACTATTTTTTACTGTCTGTGAAAAGTCCTATAATGGGGGCACTGATGGTCATCCAAGAGACTGGAGCTCATTCCCTGAGACTAACAAATAACTGAACCTCAGGGAAAGCCAGAAGACTAAGCCACCAAGAAGGGGGTGGGGATAAATAAAATAAAAGTGGCTCCATCCCTTCAGGTTGAAAGGGACATAAAGCTTGGAGGCCCTGGGTCCTCCCTTCACCTCTACTGGCCCTGTTTAGAAGCCTACCCCGTATCTTCCTGCTTTTCTCCTGCCATCTGGAAACGAGAAACCAATTCTGGAGGCATGTTCTCACTTTCCTTGTCTACTATGTCTCTCTATCTCTGCTTCAGTCCTGTGCAATGACTTTTTGAGCATTCCTTTTTTAACACACTTAAGTAGCAGAGGCAGCTTAGTGTCCAGGATTAGCATATCAGATGGCTCCTGCAGATGGAGGCATGCCTGTCTTTACAGCCAGATCTGTGGAACTGCTGTCTGGATTCCAGCAATAGATCTCTACTCTGATACACATGAAGAGCAGCTTCCCAGCAGTGTGCCTGCCACGTAACACCCAGGCAAGGTGGAGATGAGGTTGAGAAAGAAATCAAAACTCCCCAACATGTATATTTAAAGAACAGAAAGCATGAATGTCTTAGTTTGGGTTGTTATTGCTGTGAAAAGACACCATGAGCACAGCAACTCTTATGAAGGAAAACATTTAATCAGGGATGACCTACAGTTTCAGAAGTTTGACCTGTTACCATAGTGGTGGTACATGGAAGTGCAGATAAGTAGGCAGACATGGTGCTGGAGAAGGAGCTGAGAGTTCTACATTTTGATCCAAAGGCAGCAGAAAAGTGTACTGTCTCCCACTCTGGGTGTAGCTTGAACATATGAGACCTCAAAGCCCACCCACACAGTACTATACTTCCTCCAGCAAGGCGACATTGACTCCAACAAGGCTACACCTCCTAAAGTGCCACTCTCTACAGGCCAGGCATTCAAACACAAGAGCCTATGGGGGGGGGTGGTCATGCCTATTCAAACCACCACAATTAACTAAAGTAAAGCATAACCAGGGGCAGGTACATTTTAGAACCATAGAAGGCTCAAGCCATTGCAGGGTTTGAGAAGCTATATATGCCCCTAAGAATCCAGCCTCCTGGTCATGCAGTTATGCTGACAGCTAAAGACAGCTGCATGAACTCAAAGCATGAGTTCAGATTGACTTCAAGTCAAACATTATTGTAAATCTTCAATAGCAGTCAGTGCTTTGCTTATTCTAATGGGCGCCTCCCAATCACCTTGCAAAGCAGGTCTCTGCCATCAAACAACAAATACCTGGGAGCTGTGAGTCCCTGTTCCACCCTCACCATAACACCTTTGCCTGACAGAGGTGACACTTGCTAAATTTTTCTTAAATGACGATATTCCATCTACACAGTGGTGAATAGACTTTAAAATGTGATAACTGGGGACCAGAAAGATGGCTTAGTGGTTAAGAGCACTTGCCTTTTTCAGAGGACAAAATTTCTGTTCCTAGCACCCAAGTTAGACAGCTCACAATCTCACCCTTGACTATCAGCTCCAGGGGCTCTAACACCCTGCTCTAGGACTCTGTGCATTACCAAACATGTGTGAGCTCTCTCTCTCTCTCTCTTTCTCTCTCTCTCTCTCTCTTTCCTCTTTCCCTCCCTCCCCTCCTCTCCTCTCTCATACACACACAGTTAAAAATAAAAGATATAAGATTATGGGAATAAATGCTTATCAGGCTAATGGAGAAGTAGAGAAGAACTGGTATGGCTTCTCTAGGAAGGTGCCTTGGCTTGGGAGAGTACATTCAGAGAAAACTGATCACTCCAGGCCCTCTGCCTGTGTCTCACCAAGAAGGACAGAAGCATCATCAGGTGTGTATCTAGGACATCATCATGTTTCATTTTCAATGAAAACATGCTTTCTTAAGAAAGAAAAAGATGCAAGAAGATATAATAGAATGAGTCACACATTCGCTTATCTTGGCCTCTTCCTCAAACTTAGTGGTGAGAAACTAATCTTGGAGACTTGTTTTTTTTTCATCTATAAAATTGAGAAACTTTACCTTTGAAAACTGACACTAGGTTAATATTTCTATACATATTCATTGTCTACTTCACTCATAATTAGTGCTCAGTACATATACTGAAAAATGATAGAGGCATGGGATAATAAAGAAGTGGTAATTGTGCATGTGCATGTGCGTGTGCGTGTGTAAGCATATTCATGGATTTTTTAATAAGTCATATGATAAGTTACTTTTAAGTGTCAAATTGCCACAACCTAGAATCACCTGAGAATAAACTTCAACTGAGAAAGTCTCTAGATCTGGTTGGCCTATAGATATGTTTGTATGGGATTGTCTTGATCATTAATTTATGTAGAAGGGCCCAGTCCACTGTGGGTGGCATCATTCCCTAGGAAGGGCATCCTAAACTATATGAGACAGGAGAAAGTTAGACGCAAACCAACAGGCAGCAGGTAAAATAGGTATATTTGTTTCTCTTTGTTCTTAACTGTGGTTTTGATTTCCTCTCCATAATGAACTGTATCCTGGAATCATTAGCAAAAGAGATTATTTTCTCCCATGTGTTGCCTTTGGTTAGAATGTTTTATTACAGCAAGAAAAGTAAAACTGGAGCCCAACACTTACATAAATAGTAGTGCTCAGATAGTACATGCTAACACAAGGACATTCCTACTGGCAAAGCTATTAGTTTTCTATATTTTTTGTTAAGGTTTCTCTATGTAGCCTTGGCTAACCCAGAACTCACTTTGTAGACCAGGCTGACCTTAAAATCACAGAGACCTCCTGGGTGCTAAGATTACAGGTGTGTGCCGCTACCACCCAGCAGATGTTTTTATTTGTGAGTTAATTACAATATGCTAATTTTATTTAAAAAATAAGTAAGTCTGGTTATTGAGCACAAATTGCCTTCATAAACCTCAAAGGGACGGAGACTAAACAGGAAGAAAGTAGCCGGCATTGCCACACACCAGAAAATGAAACAAAAGCAAATTAATAATAAGGCAGCAGAAAGACAAAGCTTCTACACAGCCCATATCTTTTGCATGGTCCCTATCATAGCAACCTTGACTACAGATGCATGAAGAAGCTGGGACCTGAGGGAACCAGAGGCATCCTGTGTACTTGGCATTGTCCCCACATAAGTGAGTCTTCTCCAAAGCAAACAATTTGTTGAATAAGATCACTAGGATAACAGAAAAGGCAAAACAGCAACAATAATAAATACATCTACTTAGTTGAAGTCAATCCAAGCAATCTCTCTCTCTCTCTCTCTCTCTCTCTCTCTCTCTCTCATGTTCCGCCCTTAGAAGCACGATCCAGTCTTCTACCTGTGGAAGTGTAACTACTCCCAAATTAACCCTTAGCTAACATTAAAGCAGTTTCTGATCAATACCAGCAAGTGGTTAACTGCTACTTAGATAATTTTAGGATGCAATAAAGTCAATTTACAGCAAGTCTATAGCCAACACTGACTTAAAAGGAGAGAAACTCAAAGCATTTCTAGAGAATCACGAACAAGATAAGGTTGTCTACTCTCTCCATACTTATTCAATGCAGTACTTGAAGTCCTAGTTAGAGCAATAAGACAATTTATGGTGACCAAGGGGATACAAATAGAAAGGGAAAAACTCAAAGTATTGTTATTTGCAGATTATATGATAGTATATAAAAGTAACCCTATAAATTTCATCAGGGAACTCCTGCAGCTGACAAACACTTTCAGCAAAGTAGATGGATACAAAATTAACACATGAAAATCAGTATCTCTTCTACATACAAATGACAGCCTGGGAAACAACACCTTTCACAATAGCCTCAAAAATATAAAAATATCTTGGGTTATTTGAACCAAGCAAGTGAACAAAAGGTTTCTATGCTAGAAAAACAAAACAAACAACAAAAAAATATCCTTTAAGATATTGAAGAAAGAAATTGAAAAAGATCACAGAAGATGGAATGCTCTTTCATGTTCATGGATTGATAGGATTAAAACAGTAAAAATGCTCATCCTATCAAAAAGCAATCAATCCACAGACTCAACACAACTCCTATCAAAATGCAGATAAAATTCTTCACAGAACTTGAAAGAACAATTTGCTTCATATGGAAATATAAACACACACAAACACACATGATGCCTATAACACTCCTGAAAAATAAAAGAACTACTAGATTGATCACCATCCCTGCTCTCAACCTGTACTAGACAGTCATGGTAATAAAAAAAAAAAACAAAAAAAAAAAAACCAAAACAAACAAACAAAAACAAAAAACAGCATGGCATTGGCACGCAAATAAAGAGACATCAACTGAACAGAATTGAAGACCAAGAAATAAATCCACATACCTATGGACACCTTATTTTTTGGTAAACAAGCCAGAAATACACACTGGGGGGAAGATAGCATTTAACAATAGTGTTGGTCAAAGGGGGGTGAATACATTCAAAAGAATGCAAACAGATCCATACTTAACCATCTTGTACAAAATTCAACTCAAATGAGTCAAAGACCTCACAATATGGCCAGAAACAGTGAATCTGATAGAAGAGGAAGGAGGAAATAGCCTTGGACTCATTGGCACAGGAAATGTGAGCAAAATACTGTTAGCACAGGCACTAAAACCAACAATAAATGGAATTTCATGAAACTGAAAAGCTTCTGTACAACAAAGGATACCATTATTCAGACAAAATGGCAGCTTATAGAATGGGAAAATATTTTTGCCAACTACACATTTTTTAGAAGGCTAATATCCAAAATATATAAAGAACTCAAAACACTGTGTATAAAGAAAACAAATAACCCAATTAAAATGGGGGGAACAGATCTAAACAGAGAATTCTCAAAAGAGGAAACTCAAATGGGTGAGAAACTCTTAACGAAATGGTCAACATCTTTAGCTCTCAGGGAAATGAAAAATAAAATTACTTTGATATTTCATTTTACATAAATCAGAATGTCAAAGATCAAAAAAAAAAAAAAAAAAAAAAAAGACAGCTTATGCTGCTAAACTATGTGGTAATGGGAACACTCATCCATTGATGATGGGAATGTAAACTTGTAAGCCACTATGGAAATCGGTATGGTGGTTCCTCAAAAAGATGGGAATCATTCTCCCTCAAAAACCAATAATACCATTCTTGAACATATACCCAAAGGATGCTCCATCCTGCAACAGAGACAATTGCTTAATACTTTTTTATTGCTGCTCTATTCATAACAGGCCAAAATTGGAAACAACCTAGATGTCCATCAGTGGATAAATGGATACAGAAAGGATGGTATATTTACACCATGGAATATAACTCTGACATGAAAAATGTTAAACCTTACAGGCAAATGACTGGAGAGAGAAAATTATCAACCTGAGTGTAACCCCCAAGGACAAATATGGTGTGTATTTGTTTAAATGTAGATGTTATCTATTGATTCATTGATAAGCAAACTATACTCCATATAACAACAGGGTTAGATATAGAGACTAGGGTGGGAGGGATGTAACTCCCTAAGAAGGGGAAATACAATAGATACTTATGGATGAAATATTGCTGGGCTAGAAAGGGGCAAATCAAACATAGAGGGGAATGGGAGGGGACAAGCAAAGGAATACAAGGAGGGACAACTAAAACTAAGGCTATCTAATTGAGTTATATGAAAATTTAATACAGTAGAAGCATGATGTATATGAATATATATGAATGATCTGAACAAAATTGCCAAATTAACCATGGAGACAGAGCCATACCTGGACATCTCTTAACCAAATGAAGCTTACAGTATTGAGAATGGGTTACATATAATCAAGTTCTTGGCCAAAAGGATACCATGGGCATACACAAATATCTCAGGCTATTGCCAAGGCTATTGTTGGCTCCCCACAAAGTAATGGTTAGGCCATATTGCTGAAGGCAACAACTACATAACTCACAGAACATGGATAAGTTGAACTGGTGCCTCCCTAGAGTCTTCACCCCTGTGAACTTGTGTTCACAGTACTGGAAGTTATTCTGCACACCACCAAAGGTGAAAGGTAAACATTAACCTAGCTAGAAACCCTTCAATCTAGGATGGTGACCTGCCTACAAGATACCCTGTGCAGCAGAAAGCTTGTGGGAGTAATCAGTCAATATCTGATTTGAGTTAAGGCTCCCTCCTTAAGACGGAACCCATACCCAACATTGCTTGGGTGGCCTATAACCTGAGACTAGATAGGCTAGGAAGCTACAGGGAAATCAAATAATACTGTCCTGCTACAGGAAAAATAGCTTAAAGTGATCTCTAATGACATTCTTTTGCTTAGCCATCATCAGAGACACTTCCTTCTGCTGCAAATGGGAACAAATAAAGAGACCCACAGCCAGACAATATGTTAAGTGTGAGAGACCTTGGGATACTCAGCCCTAAGAGGAATATCTCCATCAGATTCCTCTCCTTAAGGAACTCTGCAGATATGAGGAGGTAGAAAGAGTGTAGGGACCACAGGTGATGAAGGACACTATCCTTCTAGACATAGCAGTGCTGGCATACATATGGACTCACAAAAAATATGACACCATGTACAGGGCCTTTACAGGTATGTACCAGATGGGGTCCTAGAGCTGAAATAAGAAATGCTGACATGACTCGTCTCTATTTGTAACTCAGAAGCTATCTCCAGTTGATAGTCACTTGTAAATGCAAAATTAGTTTTCTGCCACGGAGTCTTACTGGGGAAACAAACTACTCTTAAGGGTAGGCTCCATGACTAGCAGTGGATGGTCAACAGAAAACAAACTCGGTGGCATCTTTGGAGGTTCTTTCTCTCATAATGCTGTCAGGGTTTTTTGTTTGTTTTGTCTTACAGATCCTTCGGGTATACATTATGGCTTCTAGCTTTGTGTTTTCATGATGTTGCTGTGTATATGAATATGTGTGTCTCTGCATCTGTACATGTTTCCTGTGCTTTGTCTTTGGCTCTTTGTGCTTGTTTTGTCCTATTCTGATTTATTTTGTTTTAGCTTCTTCTATTTTATTATTTTTCCTTAGATGTACATTTGTTTTCTTTCTTTCTTTCTTTCTTCTTCTCCCATATATTACACCCCTACTGAAGATTCCTCTTCCTCTTGTTCTCCGAGTGTGTGAGTACAGTGGGTGTGTGTGTGTGTGAATGTGTGTGTGTGTGTGTGTGTGTGTGTCCCACATGTCTGTCTGGTTTTTAAAGAGAGACATAAAGTTTCTGCATCTGGATGGGAGGGAAAGGGAGGAGGACTAAGAGGAGTAGGAACAGCGAAAACCACAATCAGAATATATAGTCTGAAAACAAAAACCTATTATCTTAATAGGTAATATTAATTAAGAAGATATGCAGATTAATCCCCTTGCTTCCAATATTCATGATCCAGAACATGTAATAAAACAAACCAACCAAGAAATTGCCTCCCAGCTGTTGGACAGATGGAGTTTCCAGCACTGCTCCCAGCTCTACTTGCTGAGTTACAGGCTTTTAGGAAGTATTGCCTGCACACTTCACCTCCTGCTTCTTAAAGCTGTGTAGCCAGGGCACTAACAAAAGTAAACAACAGCCAAGTGTGTTCTGTGCAGGCATTGTTAGAGAGATGGGTGTTAGCATGGGAAAAGAAACATGAGACGCTCAGGGAAACTTTTTGTGAGTGACACACACTTTCATGTCCATTCAATCTGGGAACCATTCAGAGAACACAGTCCCCACATTTAAAACCACAGGGTTAGGCCTTAAAAGAATTTTGCTTTTTCAGGGATTTTGTTGTTGTTGGTTGGTTGGTTTTAAATTGTGCTACATTTAATTATCCCTACATTCATTTTGGAAGCCAGGTTTTTTGTTTGTTTATTTTTTTAACCTAAAACTACTTACCACCCTCTAGTCCATGTTTAAAAAATCTATTTCATTATTTTCAAAGCATGTATGCCTGGTGTTGGCAGCCATGGGGTGAGGATGGGGTATGGACATGAGTGCAGTACCCACAGAGGACTGAAGAGGGCCTCCTGAGTTTGGAGTTACAGGAAGTTGTAAGCCAACAGATGTGGGTGCTGGAACCGAACCTGTGTCCTCTGGATAAACAGCAAATGCTCTCAAACACTGAGCCATCTCTCCAGACCTATGTCCATTCTTAATTAAATAAAAAAAAATACTTTATTTGTGCCATATTGTTGGGTTGGACTGCACAGAACAGGGAAAGGGAAAAACAAACTCTCAGCTCTCGATGTCCTTGCTACTGAGTCACTGGGTGGTTAACTCTAAATAAGTGTTAGTGTTGTTGGCAAAGCAGTTGTTTTTGTGGATGTGTGAATTCTACAAACCCATTCAGTGTTGAGTCATATGTTTTTCTCATCTTCAAGGACAATATGGAAAACAACTTGCCTAGTATATTTGCTTAGGTTGACACAGGGAAAATATGAAATTTATCTGCATAAGAATAAATCTCTGGTTCCTCTTTGGTGATGGGATCCCCTACTCCCATGTGCCCCTGCCCAACATGGTAGTCAAATCTGTACCACATCAGCGCAGCTTCCCTCAACTCCACATGTCTGTGTGAAATAATCTTCTATTTACATAACAAAAGGGAGTAAATTGCATTACAAAAGCATATCCTTAGAAATCATGTGTCCACAAAGTCATGACATTTCCTATACTGGTGTTCTTTTTGAAAATGCCCAATAAATAGCACATACTAACATATATGTTCCTTGCGTGCTCCTGGATCACATGGCCACAATACACTGTGACAGTGAGATCCTTTCCTTCACCTTCTTTTCATGCTAGTTTTTGAAACAATGTCTCTCATAACTTAGGCTGAACTTCAGTCTAGGTAGCTGAACCCTCCTGCATCTGTCCAGCCTAGGTAGCTGAATCCTCCTGCATCGTCTCCTAAATGCTGGGGTTACTGAGCTACCTCTGCCTCTTTAAAACTCTACTGGGTGGGGGGGGGGAGCTATCAAGAGTAGGGACTGCTCTTGCAGAGGACCCAAGTTTTATTCCCAGTCCCTACATTGGACAGCTCAACCACAGCCTATAATTTAATTCCTAGTGATCCAGTTCCTTCTTCTGTTCAGAGAATTGGGCCTAACACTCAATCTTGGTACTTTCTGCCAGTGTGGTAGCCAGGACCAGGCTCCTTGGAAGTCTTCAAGTCCATGTCCTCTACCGAATGCTTATACCTACTCCTTTTGCCTACCAGGCCACTTATGGGAGAGTAGGCAGTTGGAGATACAGGACTGCAGGATTTTAACACAGATGAACCTTGCCTTACTTAAATCCCTGATGTGTGTACATGTGACTGTCAGCCCATTTGCATACAGTTGCCTGTGGAGGCCAGAGGACAACCTCAGCTATCACTCCTCAGGCGCTGTAAACCTGTTTCTTTGAGACCAGGTCTCTTGCTGACTCAGAGCTCACTGACATGCTAATCTGGTTGAGGGTCTAGCCCCAGGGTTCTTTCTACCTGCCTGTCTCCCCAGAGCTAGTTACAAGTGCTCTGGCAACACTAGGCTCTCTTAAAAATCACCCCCCACTCTCTCTCTCTCTCTCTCTCTCTCTCTCTCTCTCTCTCTCTCGTGTGTGTGTGTGTGTGTGTGTGTGTGTGTGTGTGCGTGCACATACATGTGAAGCCAGAGGACAACTTATGGGAGTTGGCCCTCTCCTTCTACCAAGTGGGTCCTGGAGATTAAATTTAGCTTCTCCATCTTGGCAGCAAGTGCCTTTACCTGTCCCTTCTTAACTCTGTGGGATTTCTGTCATATGTCAGACAGCTCTATTTCCTTTTTTTGTTTTTCCCTCATGTCATCTCTTTAGGGCAGAAAATCCCCTTGGCCTTGGCTCTCCCCATTTCTCCTTTGAGAACATCCATAATTCTGTTGACGTTTCATCTCTTCAGTCATATGGAAACCTTTACAGATTTCACTTACACGTGCTTACTAAATACCAGCTATCACTTTGACACTGAACTGGGGGCATTTTCCACCTTTCCTATTTCATCTGCATACCTGTCATTTAGTAGTAATTCTTAGGGGGAAAGAGGCTTGTCTAATCTGAATTCCTTGGTGTGGAATAATTATATCCTATGTCTGTCTGACCTCAAGGCCCATCCCACATCTCAAAGGGCTTGAGAGTGAGAGTTGAGACAGCATCATCTCCTGTTTACAGTTCATGTGAGCAAGCCTGTACCCCGAAGAAAAGGAAACAACAGAAAACAAGTACAACTTAAGTTCAACCACAGGGTGACTGAAGTTCAAGCCACTCTTCAGTCTGAGGGTGAATTGCAAAGAGATTTTTGTTACTTAATCTACAAAATTTACTAATTACACCCTCAGAGTCAAGGGTGTGGGCAGTGGTTAATTCAAAGCACTGGGACTAAACAAAAAACAGCAGAAAACCTGTTGACAGAGTGAGCCTGCATCCTAAGATCTTAACTCAGAAATGACCTCCACACAGGGTGTGCCCTGCAGTTAGTCCAGGGGCTGACTGCAGCTCCAGGTCAGAAAATACAGCACTGTGCTGCGTGCTAACCTTCCCCAGCCTCTACCTGTTCCAAAGCCACCCCTGGCAAGGAGGACCCTCTTGCTCTGCTCTGCTAGGTTCCTACTGACCAAAGAAGCCACTCTATGGCAACAGCCACCGATTCTGTCCCTGGGGCATAAATAAATGCTCAACTCCTACAGTTCATGGGCCAATGAGGGCCTAAGAGGCCTCGAATCGATCCATCCCATTTTAACTAGCAAGAAACTACCTAGTAATAGCTCGTTTGTATTTCTTGGAGGAGGGACACCAGAAACCCTTATTTCATTCTCCACAATAATCAGAGGGCACACGGCTAGGGCAGCACCATCTCCCAGCTGCTGGTTACATCAAAGGCTTGAAGCACAAATTCAATTTTATGATGTTAATCTCGGCCTGCCACTCAGAAATTTTCTCTGAGGGACGTGATTTTTTTTTCCCTGGATTTCATTTTAAGAATGATTTTTTCTTTCCATCCTCAATCAATAAAGATATGTTTTCATCAAAAGACTCCATCTTGGCAGAATTCAATTGGCTACCTCAATCCCTTTTGGTGACACGGTATTAATTAAAATAGTTTGTGTTGCACCTCGGCTGGCAAAAGAGGTAGTGAAAAAAAAAAAAAAAGCATGTACTCAGAACGCATGTTCTAAATGCAGCAACACAGAGGCCAGAAAATAATTTGCTCCTTCTCCAGGTGACAGACATTAGCAATTCAAGGGTCATTCTGGCTTGCTTTCTGTCACTGGGAAAGAGAAAGAAAAAAGGCTGCAGCTCTCCTGGTCAGAGTTTTGTTCAATAGAAAACAGAAGTGTAGGTAAATAGAATTCTCCAAATCCTGCCCTTCTGGGACAACAGGACAAGTAATTACCTCTGCATCCAGGCTGTGGTGGGCTGCTTAGAATCAGTTTCTGTACCTCTTAGGCTAAATAAGTAATGGAAAGATGAGGCGAGCACAGTGATTAAGAAAGTTACTTCCCAGCTCTGAAATAATGATTATAATTGAATACGCTGTTTCTTGAAAGCTGGCATGGAGAATTATTTAAAGTTCCTCTCAGCTACAAGAGGAGAAAACTACAAAGTGTGTCACAAAAAGCAAAGCCAGTTAGATTGCATAGTCATGTAAAAAGTGGGTGCTGATTGACCCCAGTACACACTTTGGAAGTGCATGATTCAGGAGTCTACCAAACAAGGAGGTGGAGCATCCTCCTCCTGAGGTGCCTACAGATCCTGCAATCTGTGTACCCTGAGGGACAAGGGCTTTAGACTGGTTTCCATAAGATACAGAGTCAGACACAGGGTGAATTGCCCTGCCTGGATGGGGAGTTGAGGAGCATTCTTGGTGTGAGCATGTGTGTGTGGGGATGTGTGGGGGATGTTTGTGCATGTGTGTATGTGGGGTGCATGTGGGTGTGTGCATGTGTGTATGAGTGTGTAAGGGTGTGTGTGGGGTGTGTGCATGTGGGTGTGTGCGCCTGTGGATATATGCATGTAGGGGTGGATGAGGGGATCAAATACTGAAATTCTCAGCTGGGAATTTATATCCAGAATTGAGAGAAAATGTGGAACAATCTAATAAAAATCATTCATTATTAAACTAAGTCCCATCCTCCTAGTCCTGAAATAATCCATCTACTGCAATTCTTGATAGCCTAAGGATCTTCATCTGCAAGTGTTTAGAGAAAACTGTTTTAGATGAGACTTCCTTTAGTATTAAAAATAGGAAAAAAAAAAGCATCAAATTAAGGGAAAACCTTTCCAGCCACACTAGATAATCAGTGAGGTCTAGTCTCAGTGAAAAACCCTACCTCAAAATGTAAGATGAGATAGATAAGACACCCAATTTGGACTTCTGGGTTCTACACACGTATGCACACATTTGCAAGTGCACCACATGCATGGCTATATACACATGAACACATTCACACACTTGTGAGTACACCACATACAAAAGACAGCAGTTTCCATAGGCTCAGCATCACCTTAGAGTTCTGTTCAAATGAAGATTCCTGGGTTTTCCACTGGGTGGAACCTCTCAGGATGAGAGAATCGACACTGTGGCTCCAATGACAGTTACACATAAGCTAAGCAACTTAACTCAGTCTTGACTTGATTTTGTCTGGACATTATGTACATCAGTACAACGAGCAAATGAAGTTAATTGATTAAATCAAAGAAAATGAACAAAGGGAACGAACACCCCAAAAGAATAATTTCTTATGCCAGATAATTATGGTTTGATGAGAATGGAAACCCAGCCTGATCTAGGATTTCAGAAACCAACAGGGCTGGTCTGAACCCTGCAGAACAATTTTTTCTACAATGAAGAAAACCTGAAGTAATTAAATTCCCTTTTCTGTCTACTGGTACCTACATGGTAGGTATAATCTTTCCACACCTTGCAGGGCATTGCAACAAAACTCTTTTCTTTGAATTCATGTAGTCATAAGAGGCTGAAAGGGGCAACTCCAGGTATTCATTTATTCACCCAGCTTACACAAAGCTTGGGAGATGGGGAACTAATGTCTGCATACTCAAGTTAGAATGTAAAGGAAAAGACTTCTGTATTTAAAAGGAGTTTGAAAGCTGAGCATACCAAAGAGAAATAAAAATGGTAAAATTCCTTATCAATTTCCTCTCAAAATGCTGTTAGCATTTTGAGAATGAATAATAAATTCATTATTTCATCCAAAATATTGAATCTCCACAATATCTCTTCCATGACATTTTCCCCCAACATTTACTTAAATAGTTCAGAAGGAAATGAAGACTGGAACTTGGGCTAGAGATACCACCAGATTCATGTAGGGATGCAGTGTTTTGTTATTGTTGTTCTTGTTGCTGTGTTTTTTGTTTTGTTTTGTTTTTTGTTTTTTTATAAGAGAACACATGAAGAATAAGAGGACCTTCTTCCCAACTCAGGCTGCAGTGTTTGGAGAAGGGCAATAGCAAGATCAGTAAATACAATTTTAGAATTTATTCCAAATCATACCAAGGTGTTTATTGGTCTGCTTTAAAAGTACATTTTTACGTGTGTGTGTGTATGTCTTATGTGTACAGGTGCCCCTGAAAGCTTAAAGAGAGTATGGAATCCGTTGGAGCTAGAGATGGGCAGTAATGAGCTGTCTGACTTGTGTGCTGGGAACTGAATTCTGATCCTTTGGAAGAGCTGTAAGTACTTGTAAACACTGAGCCATCTTTCTAGTCTGTGTTGGTCTGCTTGTCATGATATGAAAGAGAGTCATAAGTTCTTCCTGGACTGAACCAAGGTCTAGTGTTTCACTGTGTCTAACCAGGGCAAGTGCTGAGTGATGACACTTCACCCCATAGGAAAGTGCTGTGTGGACAGCTTAGTCTTCCTACAGCCTCTGGAAGGGAGCACCCTTACAGAGGAGATGCTAAAGTAGCATGAGACCTCTCATTTTACATTTGAGGATAGCAAAATCCATAGGTGAAATAATTTAGCAAGGTCTAGCTGTAGTTAACAGAGCAAATGTCTGGAAGGAAGTCAGAGTCTACATATTATCTGCGAACAGGTATGAATGGAGACTGTTCGCCTTCTTCCCTAGACAGGTAAGTATATGGATACTTATCCCAAGAATGAGACTCTGAGGTGGACACACAGAGCAAAGTGCAGATGGGGAGAATACTTTTGGCAGTGGACTATGTCATAAAGCCTCTTAAGATGACAACTGTTCTCTGGGTTCACAACTCACAGGCAACACATTCACCAACTGTGAACCAGGAGGGCGTCATCCTGCTCTTATTTGAATGTGGAACATGTATGTGTATGGACTTGATATTTATTTTGAGATACCTTTTATCTTAACAAAAGAAAAAGAGACAGGTTATGGTGACAGAAGGATCAGGAGTTCAAGGTCACCCCCAGGAGCATAGAAAATTTTGAGGCTTGCCTTGGCTACATGAGACCTTGTGTCAAAACAAAACAGACAAAAAATCTCCAAGAATGAAAAAAAATCATAAGCAAAAAGAACACTGAAGAGGTTGCTGTCTCGTGTTGAATGACTATTACTTGCAGGCCCTGTACTGTTTATGTTGTATCCTTCACTCCACAAAACATCCTAGGGGGTTTTATCCTCTCTAGCCAGAAGGAAATGAGACATGGAGAGTAAAGGTAGTCTGTCTAAGGTCCCATCAGTCCTAAACCCCATGTCCTTAGTCAGCTGCAGAGATGTCCAGCATGCCAGAGTACCTTCTAGAACCAAGAGGAAAGTCCACAGTCCAAATTCTGCAGAGCAGTGCTCCCCACTAAGAAGAGTTCAAATACCCTTCCTGAGAAGTCTTTCTTCTGAAAATTAACAGAAAACATAGCCTCACAAACACCAGCATAAATGCTTGTACATACACGCGTGTGATCACGCGTGCGCACACACACACACACACACACACACACACACACACACAATATAGGAAAGGACTCAATGGAACTTCAAGACTAAGTGGGAACTAGAGCTCAGAACACAGTTCAATTCTTTCCGCCAGGTTCCTACCATAGCCTCCGACCTAGTGGAGAGCAGGGTCCAAAAATCTTAACAACCGCTTCAAAAAAAAAAAAAAAAAAAAAAAAAAAAAAATCCAGAGAAGTGCTGACTACAATGAGCTGACAGAACAGTTACAGAGGCTGCCACTATGCCACTATGAGTCATTGTGAGCAACACTATCATTATTAAGTAACAGAAATAAGCAAATTGTCAGGATTGGGATTTCTGAATGCAGCAGTCTTGAAACCCTGGGATGTCGTGATACCAATACCTTTAAGGTGCCTCACAATTATCTCAGAACTCCTTCTCAGTGTAAGCCTGCATGAGGGCCCCAGATTTCTCATGCCTCCCTTGGGTAGAGACAGTAGGAGAGCCTCTACCTACGGAGAGGCATAGCAAAACATTGTCTTGAGAAAGGAGTTCCAATTTACATTTATCCCCCAAAGAAGCAGCAATATGGGACACAACACAGAAGACCAACTTGTGTGGTTTTTAAAGTGAAGTCTCTTTTCAGAGTGTCATGTGGAGGGCCACTTCCCTTCTCCTTTAGTGTGTTCTTTACAGCATACACTCTAGGAGCCTGTTAGTATTGAAGGAACTAGAAGAAATGAAGGAGGGAATAATGTTTAATAAAAAAAAAAAAAAAAAGGATGAGAGAAAGAAGACAGAGGACTCCGTAGCTGTAATCGCTTGCTAGACCTTGAGCTAACTTTCTTCTCCCCTGGTACCGAGATTCCTGGAAGGTAGGGGGAGGGACTCACAGACCCCCCCACCCACCCAGTTCAGAGGAGCTACCAAGGGCTGATGACTTCTGGGCCAGGGAGAGGCAGTTTTAAGGGCGTGGCCGCTGCTAGATGCACCATGCTTCAGTGGATGGCCCCCAACACATGTGTGTGTTCAGGCAGCACAAATTGTACTTGGTTTATTTAAAAAAAAATGAAGACTTAAAGTTGGGAAGGGAGGGCTGCCATGGTGGGGTGGATTTGGGTGGAGTTAGGGGAAGGAGTGTGAATGATCCAAATATATTGTATACATACGCGAAATATCCAAAGAATTTACAAAACATGCATAGAAAAAAAGGACAATTTAAAGATGTGGGGGGAGGGGGGTTAGGGAAGATAGAGCAAGTGAAAACCCTATATGTGAACAGGGTCAGGGGAGAGGCTGTAAATATTTGCATCAGGTGAAAAATATTCCCCCAAACTGACCTAGTGTGCAATAGCTGACCTTGAACTCCTTGGACGGACAACCTCCAGGAGGAGGAAGGAAGGGTTTAAGGCAGAACCAGGCTCTGTGCAGACCATTGTTAACTGTACACAAACGAGCTGGAAGCAATGAAGGCTGGTGGACGAATCACTGCCCTGGAGAGCTTCTTGCTCGCAGGTCACCTTACCCAGATTTTCTTAAAACAGGCATGCCCTTGCCACCCCGTACAATTCAGCCTCTCCCCAGTCCAAACTCACAAGAGAGGGGTCTTGTTTGAGCAGATCTTCTTTCTTTAGAGCTCTCTTGGCGACAGGTGGGAGCAGGAGTTTTCCTTGGGCTTGTGTCCCCAGCAGCCTTCAGCTGTCTCGCACAGCCAGCAGGAGCTCACCTCCACGGGTCTTGCTGCGGAGCTAGCTGTAAATTAGAAACTTTCTCCACTGGAAAGGCAAGTGCTCCGAACTATCCAGGAGCAGCTTCCCAGGAGAACCCAAGGTGGGGACAGCTAAGTGAGGCTGTCTCCAGGCCCACCCTACAGATGCGCAGATTCCCAGAAAGGGAGGAGCGTCCGCTTTTCTCGGAGTTGCGCCAAACCCACAGGTGACAGGGCTGGGCTAGGAGGCTTCAAGTCGGATCCGCCTCCACCTTTCTGCCCCGCCCAGGCCCGTGCTGACCCAGCTGGCTCCAGTCAGGCCTGCTTCCCACCGCCCTTTCTCCTGCAGAGAACTTCATGCCCCTGACCAAGGCCAATCCTTCCAGGGACTCTGTCGCTGAAACCCAAGGCGGCCAGGTGCCAGTGCCCCAAGGACTTTGGTAAGGGGTTTCTCGGAGAGGGCCTCCTGTGGGTGTGGAGTGCTGGATTACACTGTTTAGACTGAAAAAAAAAAAAAAAAAAAAAAACAACAACAACTAAGGAAAAGTTCAGCCAGTAAAATGCTTACCTCACAAATATGGGGGTCCCGAACCCAGTAAAATGTCTGGCTTGGAGGCCTGTGCACTTATAACCCCAAATCTGGGGAGGTTCAGACAGGCCTATTTCTAGGGCCTCTGATGTTCTCTGATCACCCAGTTGTTTAACCCTTTAAACCATAAAGTCTCTGGATTAGGAAACCCGGGCAAATAGGTGGACAGAGATTTTAGCCCCTCCTTTTTCAATAATGCTGATTCTCAGGTGCTCAGGACATAGTGTCCTGTCCAGGAGGGCTGATTCCAAGGTTGTAGATCTCCTAGGAAAGGCCTTCCTCTTCCTGTCTTAGACCTTGGGTTCTCTGTGCCTTACTAGTTTCCTATTCTGGGTCCAGCTGGAGCCTCACTTCCCCTCCCGGGCAATGCTGACCCACACCCCATCCATGGTATTCCTCCTTTTGTATCGTAAGTTACCACAGCTTACTGCCACTGCCCTTACTTGGCTTCCTCTGCCACACTGAGGCCCTGTAAAATATGGGACATGGAGCCCACAATAGATAGCTAAAACCTTGCTGACGGAAGTCATGCATGTAACCAGTCACTCACTGCCAAGGGCCCTAGCCTCCTCTCCCCAAAGCCTCAATAACCTTCCACAATTAGTTCTGATCCCTAAGTATGCATGCATCAAAGTTAGGAATTACACATGTGCCTCATCCCTAAGCACCTCTTCAACCTTCTGGGTAGAGCCCTCAACTCTAGTTTTAACAGAGGCCCCAGCATGTGGGAACAACTTGGAACTTGGTTGCTGTCATAAGAGATCTGGCATAGTAATTTAGTGTTTGACACAACATCCTATTCTGGGTCTTACTCCATTAGGCCATGATGTTTTCAGAACCAACAAGAATAGAGGCCAGGGAGGAAAATCTTTTGGACTAAAGAAAGTATTGTAAAAATACAGCTTATAGGCTGGGCAGTGATAGGGTACACCTTTAATCCCAGCACTTAGGAGGCAAAAGCAGGCAGAAATTTGTGAGTTTGAGGCCAAACTGCTGGTCTACCAAGCTAGTTCCAGGACAGTGAGGCTTACACATAGAAAATCCAACACACACACACACACACACACACACACACACACACACACACAAACACACACAAAATTTGGTCTTCCCCTTTTCATTTGAAACAAGATCTCCTTCAGTAGCATGGCCTGGCTTCAAAATCAGGTCCCTCCTATCTATATCTCTCAAGCAATGGGATTGCAGGCTTCAGCACCACCTAGTTCAGGCTGTTTAGTAGTGTTTGTACTGGTGTAGCAGTGACAGTATTGGAGATATCTGAACCCTGTGATATAGGAGTCTGTGTTTGCAGAGCTGCAGTCGGAACCAACCGGTTCATACCAGAGAGGGTAAGTATGGTCCAAGAAGGGCTAACTAAGGGAGTTAAGAGACAAGACAGAGACACAGGAATATTGTCAGGAGGGCATTGCAGAATATTTTTCAACATTCTTAAAATCCTTAACCAAAAAGGGAACATGGTATCATGTATATGGAACAAAGAGACTTGTCTTCCTAAATTCTCCAAGGATTCAGTAACCACACCTTATATTTAATTTCTTGTTATCTGGCTTTGAGGATCAAGAGTAACCACACCTTAGACCCTCCCCCCCCCCACACACACATGTAGAGTCAGAGGATTACTTTTTAGCAGTTCTCTTTCTATACTCTATGGGTCCTGGAGATTGAAGTCAAGTGGTCAGGATTGGCAGCAAGCATCTTTACCTGCTGAGCCATCTCATTGGTAATAGTATAAACTGATTTTCTAAGAGTCAGAACATTAAAAGAAATACACAGATGAGGAAGGAGAGAAAATATATTCCAAATTATGCCAACCAGACCTGCACATTTTGTAACATTTCTGGACTCTCTCTTTGCAACAAAATAATCTCTCCACATGATTGTAGTATTATGTAGGTAACATTTAAATTCTTTCCATCAAAACATGGCAAGAAGGTTACTTTACACCCAAGTCATCTTTGTCATCCACATCCTTTGTGATTGCTAAACTGATAGATTGGAGTATGACTACTTCCTACTTGCTGGGTATTTGCTTCTAGTTTTTAGATAAAATATGCTATGTTGTATATTTTTTAGAAGAGATTTCAGCAACAAAATTGCTAAGTCAAGATAATCACCACTTGATGTGGCTCTCCCTATTCATCTTTCTTGGTGTGTTTGTGGAATTCTCTCCTTCTCAGCCCAGGGATTGAGATGCTTGCTATGATAAATGATGGTTCCCCTCCCCCAATAAGGGATTTTTCTCAGCCCTCTGACTCCTTCCTCAATGATAATTTTTTAAATTATTATTTGAAAATGTATTATTATATGTGTATGGTTGTTTCAATTGCATACATGTCTGTGCACCCCCTGTATGTGCAGTGTTTCTGGAGACCAGAAGAGGGCACAGATCCTCTGAGACTGGAGTTACAGACTTTTTTGAGCTGCCATGTGGGTATTTGGAACTTAACCAGGTCCTCTGAAGGAATAACAAGCACACTTAATTGCTGGGACATCTGTTCAGATGTCCAGGCATGGGTCTAAACACAGTTATGTTCTGTAAGAAGTATCCGTAGTTACAAAGATACCCTCTCTCTTTCCTCCCACTCTATCAATGAGGTTAGCAAGATCATAATGCTTTATTTTATAATCCATTCATAGCAAAACTACTGGATGCAGGAAAGTGAGTGCAAAGCCAAGTATTTCAGAGCATCCTAAATGTGTTACTTTGATGGTAAGATGCTATCAAGGGTGTGATCTTGTCTTTAAGCTCTGAAAGAATTTTGCACAATTAAATATATCTGTGTAAGTGGTGGTTTTACTTCTTGTGTATTATAATATAGAAGAGCCTAAAAATATTGTTCAAGAAAGTAATTCTGGACAATTTTTGAAAAAGAAGTATAACATGATGGTTTAGTATGTGTACAATGATTCCGTGACTCTCCTTCAGGGGAGTCTAACACCCACCCACCCTCACTTTGAGTGTAGAATATACGTACTTGTTTCTTTTTCTTTAATATTATTTTAATTTAAAATTGTGTGTGTGTGTGTGTGTGTGTGTGTGTGTGTGTGTGTGTGTGTGTGTTCAAATACCTGTAGAAACCACAGGGAATGAATTTAAGTTATAGGCAGTTGTAAGCCACTATGCTGGGAATCGAACCTGGATCCTCTGGAAGCAGTCAGTACCACTCAACATTGAGTTATCTCTTCCACCCTCCTATAGCAATTTAATTCATTACAGGCAACAACTCTAGCAGGTAAATAAACAAACCAACTCTAGTGTGTCTGTAGGCTGGAGTGGTGCCTAACAATAAACAGGAACAGGTTACTGATACATACAGAAACTTGCCTGGGCCTCCTATGCCCTTCATAATGAAAACAGCTAGACCTAAGAGACTACACACCATCAACTGATTCCATTTCGGTGTTATTCTGAGAAAACAAGACTATAGTGACACAGAACAGGTTAGTGGTTGGCATAGATATGGACGGCTTAACTGTGGTGGTAGGACTCTTTGGCATTTTTAATGTGTTTCTAGTTACACGACTATCTGTCACCATTTCTCATAGAAATACATATCCCATAGAAGACAGATTTCACAGTGTGTGCAATTTGAAGAGTACCTAGAAACTAAAGGAACTTTCATGTAATTTGTAGAATTAAACAGGGAGAATAGAATATGTTTCTTACCAGGAAATATCAACTCACCAAAAGAATGTCTTGAATGCTGGTGCTGGGTGAGGCAAAAGTTACTTGAAGGGATGCCATAGCAAGATGACATTTTACAGACAGTAGAAAACATTTCTGCTTTGTGTAACCTTTATCATATGTCTTTGGAACTGTTTGCAACTCTTGTACCTTGAGTTAAACTGTCTGTTTTTGCAGAGCCTTCCTTACCTAGAAACAGAAAATACTTGGAATTCAGGAAGAATCAGATCAGTGGTCTGTGCATTCTAGCCTGCCATTAGCTAAGTAACTGTAAATAAACCACACAGCTTTAGGCAGATAGATGATCATTTGGCTAGCAAGGGAATCCTTTTTGAAGTGCAAGCCACATGGACCGATGAGGCATGAAAATGATTGACATAATTCTGTTCCTACAGAAGGGCTGATAGGCCCAGAGTCTCTGTCTGTCTCTACCTCTATCTCCTCTAACTCTGTCTCTGTTCTTCACCTCTCTCCTTAAATAATAACTATGAATCAGTAGACACTGTAATAATGGGATCAGACCTCTGCAAAACTATAGACATCCTGGAAGGAGGTGCCCCTCTTCAGGAAGATCTACTTTGTTGGTAAATTTTTGAAGGATCCTATGCATGTGTGAACTTTTATTGACAAATTTCCATGTTAGCATTGAGATCAAGGACTGATTATACATCCTGGCTCCAAACATTTGCCAAACTCTTAAGATTTTTATAGATCTGGGGTATTTTAGCCTAGTGGGGGAATTGGTAAAGCACAGTTTAGGAGATATTGTAACTGCATAGAGGATCATCAAACTCCCAACATATGAAAATAAGTAATATATATATATATGTATATATATATGTGTGTGGGGGGGTGTGTGTATGTGTGTATGTGTATGTATATAGAGAGAGGAAATGTGTATTACTTTGAAAGATCTATCTGATATACATTTATGGAATTGCCATAATATCTCCCATATAGATAAATGGGAACAAACAAAAAATTCACAAATCTAAATAAAATTATAGATAAAATGTGGGTAAATAAACATAAGCAGTTTTTATTTTGCCAATTATTATCATTGAGAATAAAATAAGTAGGGTTGGCAAAATGTCTCAGTGAGTAAGGGTACTTGCCACCAATACTCACACGAGTTTGGTCTATGGGACCCACATTATAGAAGAGAATGGACTCTAAGAAGCTGTCTGCTTAACATCATGAGCAATCCATAGCACATACTTCCCATCTAATTGCAATAAACATATACACAAATAAATATAACTAAAATTATTAAAAAATAAAATAAATGTAAAATCTTTACACAAAAATAAAATTATATCACATATACATTACTATGAAGTTCCAGGGTGTCAGGGATAATGAACAGCTTCTAAAACCTTATATACAGAGAGAAGACAGACTAAAGGTCACCAAAGAGAGAAGACTTAAGGGTCGCTCACAGCAGAAGGCCACACAGAATACTAGACTAGAACACTGACACCCATGCAATTTTGAAGGAAAATGAATCTCCAGAGTAACATTCTATATCCAGCTAAATTGTCAACCAATTATAACACATTTTCTTCTCAAATATATTTTTGTAATCAATCAAGAAGGACATTAAAAATATTCATAAAAAAGAGGACAACATAATATGCAGGAAGTCCCTATGAGAATTTGGTGAAGGTAAAACCCTGTCTGAGATGTTTGACCAAAACCAGGCAGTGGCATTTCACTGAGGAGAGGAAGAGGAAGGCAGGAGAGCATCTCTAGGAGTGATAGAAAAAAATGACACAGAGAGTATCCTAATGTATGGGACTCTTCAGGAAATACTTGATAGACATTTGATGGTTCTATCTGAACACTAAAACATTGAGGACTGAAAGTAATATGTGTATTGATATTATTTAAAATAAAAAAAGCAGTAGAACTAATAACAATGACATCTAACACATGCACAAAAATTATAAGTTAATGCTATTTAAATTTACTATAAGTTTGTCAGATATCTGTGGTTTTGGTTCAGGACAATCTATTGGGGGACCATATCATACTTTAATAACTTGTCACTTTCTAAAATAGAAAACCTTTCTTACAAAGGTCCTTTGATGCCAGATTCAAGTGAACTGTGCTCTTTGGTGGGTAGGATGTATTTATAGATTCTCAACAGTGCTATTAGGCAGATCCCTTACAGCATCCAGCCATCCTGATGACAGAAACCACTACTTCAGACATGTAATTGTGGTGACTCTAGGACAGGGTCCAAAATCTTAGAGCAGTGGCAAAAGTCCCTCTGTTACTTTCAGTTGCTGTGACAGTTGTGGTTCAACCTTTACTTGTCTCTGTTTGCATTTTGTTTAAATACTTCGTTACTGGCCTAGTTAATTTCAACTGTCAACTCATCACAACCTACAGTCCTCTGAGGGAGTCTTAATTGAGAGATTGTGCATATTAGATTAGTCTGTGGCTATGTCTTAGTGAGATTATCTTGACTGATGATAGATATGGGGAGGTCCAGCCCACTGTGGGTGGTAGCATTCCAAATCATGTGGGTCTTGACTTCTTAGCAAGAGCCTGAGAGCAAGCCAGCAGGAAAGGTCCCTCTATGGCTTTTGTTCCAGGTCTGTGTCTAGAGTTCCTACCCCGACTTCTCAGTGGTGGACTATGACCTGGAAGGGTGTGATGAATTTAACCCTTTCCTTTCCTAAGATGCCTTTATGGAATGAAGCCTCAGGAAGTTTACTGTTTTATTTATGGCTGTCTATCTTACCATGAGGAAGCTGGGTTCAAATATCAACCTCACAGGTCCTTACGAAACCTTACCACATTGTCTTTGTAAAAACAGATCAAATCACCAATTTTTTGTTCAGTCCTCATATCAACACTTAGTGTTTGCCCTTGTCATTTTGTGCTGCACTAAGAACAGAACCCAGGGCTCAATGACTGCTTGGTGGGCACTCTTGTATTGCACATTTTCCCAGCCCCACTTTTACTTTTTATTCTGGAACACTCTTGGTAAATTATCCAGTCAGCCTTGAATTCATGATCCTCCTACATTAGCCTCCTTAGTAGCTGCAATAGTAGTTGTTTTGATGGACAGGGAGTCATGAAGAACATTTTGAGGGTTAAAAAACACTTAACTGTGTGTGCATGCACACATGTGGGTGAATGTTCTTTAATGGACAGGAAGACTGAAGATCCTTCAGCTGCTTCTCAAGTTCTAAGCGAGTGTAAGTCAGGCTTTTTAAAATGGTGGTAGGCTCTTGACTACAGCAGAGGCATTGGCCAGCCTTATGATACAATATTGTAGGTGAAAAATAACATTTAGACACACTATCTTTCTAGTACTTTATTCCAAAGTCAAATGCATTTCTTTCTCATGTTGTAGTGGTTCCTACATTGAAAGAGAAATGACAAAATACGTACATATGTATATATATTAGTTTTTCAAGACAAAGTTTCTCTGTAGCTTAGGATGCTGTCCTAGAACTCACTCTGTAGACCAAACTGGCCTTGGACTCACAGAGATCTGCCTTCCTCAGCCTCCCAAGTGTTGGGATTAAAGGTGTGTGCCACCACCACCTGGAAAGTCAATATATTTTTAAATGATAGAATTCTGGATCCTAATAAAGGTGAACACTGGATAATTTGACTGTTACTGTAACAATAATCAAATATAGTTGCTTCCTCTGCTCTAAATTCTAATCATGGAATAGAATAATTATTGGGGACAATGCAAGAAGATGGACACCCCAGATGGATACAACTGCAATGGCTATGATTTCTTTACTGTTTGTATGATCAACTACAGCCTTGCTTCCTTCAGTAGTAGCAACTGGCCATTTTCAGAAGAAAAACTACCCCATAGATTCTAGCACACTTTGACATGAAAGGAAGTTAATTTCCAGAAGTTATATTAATATCCCAGAAAGGGTCAAGGAGCAGAGCATATTATGGATAGAACCCAGTTCTTGATCAGTGAACCTGAGAAAATAATTTCCAGTGCCCACACAGATTTATGACTTCAACAAGCCTAATGTTTGGACAGTTTGGCAGCAGAATCTTAGATTATTCTTTCAACTGGTCTCATGAGAAGAGTAGATAGACAGATATAAGAGAAAGGACTCTTTGCTCTTGACTCAGCTTGGTTTTCTAGCAGTTGTTTAAGATATAATTTTGAAACAAGTCCTAGTGTGGAGTAGAGGAAAGTAGCTGAGCAGTAAGCACTGATGAACTGTCTACTTCTCTGCTCTTGACTGTGGGTGTGATGAGACGAGCCATTTTAGCTTCCTGCCTTGACTTACCTGCATGATGGACATCCCCTGGAACTGTGAACTTGTGAACTTTTCTCCCCTAAGTTGTTTTTGGTCCAGTATATATGTTATCACAGCAACAGGGTTGAGACTAAAATGTGATTCCCAGAGACTTGCTTTGCTTGCTGAGTTCTCTTTCACTGATCTCTTTCTATCAATCCAGTTTGCTCCACAGACCAGATTAACATTCCTCCATTATCAACTCCTCAGAGCACAAATACCTTATTGCCTCCCCTTTGTCTCCTCCCATCTCCTCATCCAACTTGTCTTATTTATCAGTCTAGTCAACTCTTACTCCATTCCATTGAGTATGGCTAAATCTACATTTATAATCTCTGTGAGCTCATTCCACTTACAGTTCTGGATCCATGCCTCACATGGGTGCCTTATGACTCACGTTTTCCATGGTAGCAGTTTGTAGTAACTAAATGAGGGGGTCCATGCTGGTGTTGTTATAGAGGAAACAGAAACACAGAAGAGATGAGAATGAAAACCTGGTGCACACTGACTTATCAACCTGGATAAGACTTCAGGTAGTCTACTAACATTCGGGGAATCTAACAACAGGCAGTTTATTCCCAATGTACTAGTCCAGCTGATTTGGTAAAAGGTTTTCTGATGTTAAACAATACTGTTACACAAGGAGGAAGCATAATGACATTAAAACTCAATTCAGGGTACATGTCATTTCTTCCAAGAAGGTGGGTTCTAGAGATATGCTGCCTATACTAGCTTAAGGGCCTAAGGGCCTGGTCTCTGAAATACAGATAGGTCATTTAAGCTATTTGCCACTTCTGGTCCTGGTTGTGGGAGTAATTTGGTTACTAGCTGCTTCCTGTGTTGGTTGTAAGAGCTCCATATGGCCTGGCCCAACATATAATGAAGGTCAGCCAGGCTGTCAATCACTTCCAGTTCTTAACTTTCTGGATGAAAGAACAGGTTTCACATCTTTCACATTGGAAAGACAATCCTGTGTGCTTAACATTCCTGTTTCTCTGAAGATCTGTGGACCCAAAGACCTTCATGCTATGCTCCCAACACTAAAATACATTGTAGTTGTTCATTATTTTAAATACCATCTAGTAGTAGAACTCAGAGCTTCTCCTTCCTATGTGACTTCCCCATGTGCTCTCTACCAGAGCCTAATGGTCCAATTTCTTGCACAGCAGGGCAGGGCTCCCTACAGTGTTCAAGAGAAACATCCTCTGCCCTGGCTTCTTGAATGCTGGTGCTCACAGTTTAGCAGTCACAAAGCAGTTCCAGATTCTAAAGAGAAGAAAATCTACATCTGCTTCAAGCTTCCAAATGAGTCTAGCCTGGGGCAGCCACCTGATGATGCTTTGGACAGAGTCCAAGCAGAGCCACAGAACCAGGAGTCCTACCTTATTGGCCCCAGGTAACTCTTGAACCCAAGGACATAAAATAGTTGACATTTAAAATAATGAACAGCTATTAAGTACAGTTTGGTAGCTACCTGATGCTGCCAAGGAAAACCTGAGTCATAGACCATCAATGGGGGGCATGGATCCAGAGCTAAAACTGGAAGTAGCTCACAGAGAATGTGAACATAGATCTAGCCATACTCAGTTGTATTTTGAAAAAAAATGGCACAGTGTCTATTGTTGCAAATATCTGATAAATAAAGTAAGTCTTATAATAAACATAACATTAAATGCCAACTATTAAGCAACACTGACACTGGTAGTACCAATTTGAACAATAAATTATATTGTATTTATATATTCTTTGTCAATGTTAATATTAAACATCAATATTAAAACTAGATCTCAATTTTAAAGTGGAAAAAGAAAATAAATAGCCATTTCACTCAGGATAATACATTCAAACACTTGATAGCATTAGAGTCAAAGAAATGATAAATTAAAACAGACCTTAGCTGAGTTTTATTTCAACCATTAAATCAAAATATAACAAAATTATATCAATTTCTTGCTGGTAACACTTCCAGGAAGCATCCAACCAC
The DNA here is from genome assembly GCF_943737965.1 of Phodopus roborovskii. Lineage (NCBI taxonomy): Eukaryota > Metazoa > Chordata > Mammalia > Rodentia > Cricetidae > Phodopus > Phodopus roborovskii. The sequence goes on along the minus strand of NW_026126517.1, from coordinate 49,781,751 downwards.
CCTCCCTTTTATTGAAAGTACATTCTTTTTTCATAGAGTATCGTCCTCCCCTCCACTCCTCACAGTTCCTCCCCACCTCCCTTTCCCTTCTATTCCCTTTCTGTATCTCATTAGAAAATAACAGGCTTCTAAGAAACAACCAAACATGGTAAAATAAAATAGAATAAGATGAAGCAAAAACTATCACATCAAAGGTAGACACAGCAACCCAACAGGAGGAAAAGAGTCCCAAGAACAGGCACAAGATCAGAGTCCCATAGGCATACTAAGCTAATAGCTATAATAGATACACTGAGGGCCTGGTGCAGACCCATAGAGGCCCTGTGCTTGCTGTTTCAGTCTCTGTAAGTTCATATAAGCTTTGCTTAGTTGATTCAGAGGGCCTTGTTCTGCTGGCATCCTCCATCCACTCTAGTTCTTACAATCTCTCTACCTCCTCTACCTTGGGATTTCCTGAGCACCAAGGGGAGGAGTTTAATGGAGATGTCCCATTTAGACTCTCTCTCCACATAATGTCTGCATTTGTTTCCATCTCTGATGATAGCTGATTAAGGCATTGATCAACAAGTATGACAGAATATCTCTAGGGGTCAATTTATTGACTTTTTTCCCCTGCATCTTTGGGCTGTCTAGTTCTGTTTCTTGGTTACCCAGCATCTTTGGGCTGTCTAGTTCTGTTTCTTTGTTACCCAGTGTCAGTATGGATTCCCTCTCCTGGAGTGGGATTTTATACCAACTCCACATCTGATGGAAGACTACGTAAACTCAGACTTGAGGGCAATCTGTGATTTAAGCTATAGTAGTATTTCTTTTACAAACTTGGGTGCCCTTGTGTTTGAAGCATAGATGTTAAGAGTTGAAATGTCATTTTAGTGGATGTTTTTCCTTTGATGAGTATGTAGTAGCCTTCACTATCTCTTTGGATTAGTTTTGATTTGAAGTCTATTTTGTTAAATATTAAAATGGCTATATTAGTATACTTCTTAGGTACATTTGCTTAGTATATCTTTTTCTAACTTTTTACCCTGAGGTAATATGCACCCTTGATGGTGAGATGGTGAGGTGTGTTTCTTCCATGCAGCAAATGGATCTTGTTTTCATGCCTATTCTATTAATCTCTCTCTCTCTCTCTCTCTCTCTCTTGTATTTGAGACAGACGAATGATTGTTGATTTCTGTTATTTTGGTGGTGGTGGTGGTGGTGGTGGTGGTGTGTGTGTGTGTGTGTGTGTGTGTGCTTTCCTTCTCTTGATTTTGCTGGTGTGTGATTATTTCCTATGTTTTCATGGGTGTGCCTAACATCATTGGGTTGGATTTTTTTCTTCTAGCACCTTCTGTAGGGCTGCATTTGTGAATAGATATTGTACCAATTTTGCTTTATCATGGAATATCTTGTTTTCTCCATCTATGGTGATTGAAAATTTTGTTGTGTATAGTAGTCTGGGCTGACATCTGTGACTCTTTAGAGTCTGTAGCACATCTGTTCAGACCTTTCTATTTTAGAGTTTCCATTGAGAAGTTTAATTCTAATAGGTCTGCCTTTATATGTTGCTTGATCTTTTTCCCTTGCAGTTTTTAATATTCTTTTTTTGTTCTATTTCTTTAGTGTTTTGATTATTTTGTGGCTCAGGTCTTTTTATTTTCTGGCCCAGTCTATTTGATGTTCTGGAAGCTTCTTGTACTTTAGGTAAGGAAAATTTTCTTTTATGATTTTTTTAAATATTTTCTGGACCTTTGAGCTGGAATTTTCTCATTCCTCTATTTGTATCATTCCTGGATTTTGTCTTTTGATAACATTCCAGATTTCTTGGTTGTTTTGTGTCAGTAAATTTTTTAGATTTTCTTTAAAGATTTATCAATATTGGATAGAAATGGAAATGAAAGAGAATGCATATACTAATAGGTTAAATGTCTAGATGTTTTATTAATTTACCCTTCAAATTATTAAAATACATAATAAAAAGTTCTGTAACCTTCTAGTAAACACATTTCTGCTTTTCTTTTTATTGTTGTTACTTAAAATTTGTTGTTTAAAATTTTTTGTTTTGTGCTCTTTTACTGCTGGGACACAAAAAAACTTTTGCTTTTTTGCACATAGATCTAGTTATCTTTTAGGGGCCAGAGAAATGGTTCAACAGATAAATATCTTAGCTTATAACATGAGGAACAGAGTTTGGATCCCTAGCACCCAAGAAGATCCTGAACTAGTTGGCAGCCTGCTCTACCTTCAGTACTAGGCAGAGACAAGTGATCCCCAGAGCAAACTGGCTACCTAGACTGGCTGTGTCAGTGAACTCTGGGTTCAGTCAGAGACTCTGGCTCAGTGTAGAACTTGTTTCTATGAGCTCTTATGAACTTTAGGTTATTATTTTATATGCAGTTAAATTAACTAATATAAATTATAGTATACCGTTATTTTCATTCTTTAAGTTATCAGTATGTTTTAAGATCTATCCATTTTAGGGAAAACCTAAAACTATTATTGAAAGACATTAATGAACCCCTAAGTAAGTGTACAGTGGTCAAGCATACAAAAGACATCATGACTGTGTCAGTTATCCTTAATCTACAAATTCAGTACAAGTGCAATGAAGCTACCCAATGTGGATTCTTCATGAGTCATTTTAAAGAATTTTATGCAGTAACAAAACTAACTAACATTTTAATTATACAAAGACATTTCATTATGATATTTTCATAGAGGCCTAAAATATACATTGATCAGATTTGCCTCCATTACTTTTTCTAATCCCAATATTTAATACCCCCTTTTATGCCCATGCTTTTTCTACTGCAAGATTTCATTTACAAAAGTAAAAAAAATAAACATTAAAAATATTTATCAGTGATGTATGCATTTCTCCTATTGTATCTCAATATCTGAGATGAGATCTCTTCCATATTTAGTATTCTATTCGTGAAGCTTGCCCCTATAGATCCTGTTTAAATTCTTAAATTTTTCATTTCCTGAAGTTCTTTTATTGTATAGAGTTGTTTTGGCTATCCTGGGTCTTTTGTTTTTCCATATAAAGTTGATTATTATCCTTTCAAGGTCAGTGAAGAATTGTGGTGGGATATTAATGGGGATTGCATTGAATCTGTAGATTGCTTTTGGCAAGATTGCCATTTTTACTATGTTTATCCTACCTATCCAAGAGCACAGGAGATCTTTCCATTTTCTGGTATCTTCTTTAATTTCTTTCTTATTATATAGGTCTTTTACTTGTTTGGTAAGCATTACACCAAGATACTTTATGTTGCTTGTGGCTATTGTAAAGGGTGATGTTTCTCTGATTTCTTTCTCTGCCTCTTTGTCGTCTGAAAAAAGTAGGGCTACTGATTTTTTTGAGTTTATCTTGTATCCTGCTAGTTTGCTGAAGGTGTTTATCAGCTGTAGGAGTTCCCTGGTAGAGTTTATTGGGTCGCTTATGTAAACTATATCATCTGCAAATAGAGACAGTTTGACTTCTTCCTTTCCAATTTGGATCCCCTTGATCTCCTTTTGTTGTCTTATAGCATTAGCTAGAACTTCCAGTACAATATTGAAGAGATATGGAGAGAGAGGGCAGCCTTGTCTTGTTCCTGATTTTAGAGGAATTGGCTTAAGTTTCTCTCCATTCAGTTTGATGTTGGCAGTTGGTTTGCTGTATATTGCTTTTATTATGTTTAGGTATGTTCCTGTTATCCCTGATCTCTTCAAGACCTTTATCATGAAAGGGTGTTGAATTTTGTTGAAGGCTTTTTTCAGCATGTAGGGAGATAATCATATGGTTTTTCTTTTTCAGTTTGTTTATATGGTGGATCACATTGATAGATTTTCATATGTTAAACCATCCCTGAAATCCAGGAATGAACCCTACTTGGTCATGGTGGATGATTTCTCTGATGTACTCTTGAATTCGGTTTGCCAGTATTTTATTGATTATTTTTGCATCGATGTTCATGAGGGATATTGGTCTGTAGTTTTCTTTCTTAGTTGTGTCTTTGTGAGGCTTGGGTACCAAGGTTATTGTGGCCTTGTAGAAAGAGTTTGGTAATGAACCTTCTGTTTCTGTTGTGTGCAGTATTTGGGATTTGCTCTTCTTTCAATTTCTGGTAGAATTATGCACTGAAGCCATCTGGCCCTGAGCTCTTTGGTTGGAAGGTTTTTGATGACTGCTTCTATTTCATTAGGGGTTATAGGTCTATTTAAGTTGCTTATCTGTTCTTGATTTAATTTTGGTAAGTGATAGTTATCCAGAAATTTGTTCATTTCAAATTTTGTGGAGTACAGGTTTTCAAAGTATGAAGTGAAAATTGCCTGGATTTCCTCAGTGTCCATTGTTATGTCCCCCTTTCCTTTCTGATTTTGTTAATTTGCATGTTCTCTCTCTCTCTGCTTTTTGGTAGTTTGGATGAAAGTTTGTCTGTCTTGTTGGTTTTCTGGAAAAACCAACTCTTTGTTACATTGACTTTTTTGTATTGTTTTCCTGGTTTCTCCTTTATTGATTTCAGCCCTCAAATTGATTATTTCCTGGCTTCTATTCCTCCAGGGTGAGTTTGCTTTTTTTTTTTTTTTCTTTTTTTTGGTTCTAAAGCTTTCATTTGTACTGTTAGTTCTTTAATGTGACTATTCTCTGTTTTTTTTTTTTTTTTTCAATATGGGCATTTAGTGCAATGAACTTTCCTCGTAGCACTTCTTTCAAAGTGTCCCATAAGTTCAGACATGTTGTGTCTTCATTCTCATTGAATTCTAGGAAGTCTTTAATTTCTTTATTTCTTCCTTGACCCAGTTATGGTGCAATTGCGTATTTTCAGTTTCCATGAGTTTGTAGAGTTTCTGCAATTTGTGTTGTTGTTGAATTCTGACTTTAAAGATCTAATAAGGTCTAATAAGATATAGGGGACCATTCCAAGTTTTTGTATCTATTGAGGTTTGTTATGTTGCCTAGTATGTGGTTGATTTTAGAGAAGGTTCCATGTGGAGCTGAGATGAAGGTATATTCTTTTGTGTTTGGATGGAATATTATATAGATAAGTCCCAATTGGGACTTAACTTCTGTTATTTCTTTTGTTTTGTTTTTTTTTTTTTTTTTTTTTTTTGTTAAGTTTCTGTCTGGTGGTCCTGTCTAGAGGTGAGAGTGGGGTGTTTAAGTCCCCCACTATAAATGTGTGAGGTTTTATGCGAGCTTTGAGTTTTAGTAGGGTTTCTTTTAGGAATGTGGGTGCCTTTGTATTTGAGGCATAGATGTTCACAATTGAGACTTTGTACTGATGGATTTCTCCTGTATGAATACAAAATGACCTTCTTCATCTCTTTTGATTGATTTTGGTTTGAAGTCTAACTTGTTAGATATTAGGATAGCTACACCTGCTTGCTTCTTGGGTCCATTTGATTGGAAGATCTTTTCCCAAACCTTTACCTTAAGGTAATGTCTGTCTTTGAAGTTTAGGTGTCTTTCTTGTATGCAGCAGAAGGATGGATTCTGTCTTCATATCCATTCTGTTAGCCTTTGTCTTTTTATTGGCGAGTTAAGACAATTAATGTTGAGGGAAAGTAAGGACCATTGATTGTTAATTCTTGTTTGTTTTAGATTTTTTGTTGTTGTTGGTATTGTGAATACATTTGCCATGCTTTATCCTTTGGGTTCTGGTGAAGTGGTATTATCTATTGCCTGTGTCTTTGTGAGTGTAGTTAACTTCATTGGGTTGGAGTTTTCCTTCCAGAACTTTCTGTAGGGCTGGATTTATAGATATGCAGTGTGAAAATCTGGCTTTGTCATTGAATATTTTGTTTTCTCCATCTATAATCATTGAGAGTTTTGCTGGTTATAGTAGCCTGAGCTGGCATCCATGGACTCTTATTACTTGTAGAACATCTATCCAGGACCTTCTGGCCTTGAGAGTTTCCATGGAGAAGTGAGGCATAATTTTGATAGGTCTGCCTTTATATGTTACCTGGCCTTTTTCCTTCACTGCTCTTAATATTCTTTCTTTGTTTTGTATGTTAGGTTTCTTGATTATTATGTGTCAATGAGTCTTTTTTCTTTGGTCCAGTCTATTTGGTATTTGGTATGCTTTTTGTACTTTCATAGGCATGTCCTTCTTCAGATCGGTAAAGTTTTGTTTAATGATGTTATTGAATATGTTTCCTGCACCTTTGAGCTGGGCTTCTTCACCTTTTTCCATGCCTATTATTCTTCGGTTTGTCCTTCTCACAGTGTCCCACATTTCCTGGATGTTTTGTGTTAAGGATTTGTTGTATTTAAGATTTTCTTTGGTTAAAATGGCAGCCCACAGACTGGGAAAAGATTTTCACCAGTTCTATATCCGACAAAGGGCTGATCTCCAAAATATACAAAGAACTCAAGAAACTAGTCAACAAAGCACCAAATAACCATATTAAAAATGGGGTACAGAACTGAAGAAAGAATTCTCAATAGAGGAAATCAAAAAGGCTGAAAGACACTTAAGAAAATGCTCCACATCCTTAGCTATCAGGGAAATGCAAATCAAAACAACTTTGAGATACCATCTTACCCCGGCCAGAATGGCTAAAATTAGAAACACCAATGATGATTTATGTTGGAGAGGATGTGGAGAAATGGGAACACTCCTCCACTGCTGGTGGGAGTGCAAACTCATACAGCCATTTTGAAGATCAGTATGGCAGTTCCTCAGGAAAATGGGAATTAGTTTACCACAGGACCCAGCAATCCCCATCTTAGGCATATACCCACAGGATCCACATCCATGCAACAAAGACATCTGTTCAACTATGTTCATAGCAGCACTATTTGTAATAGAGAGAACCTGGAAGCAACCTAGATGCCCCTCTATTAAAGAATGGATAATGAAGATGTGGCACATCCACACAATGGAATACTACTCTGCAAAAGAAAAAAAAAATGTATCTTGAAGAAACCATCCTGAATGAGGTAACCCAGTCACAAAAAGAGGAACAAAGTATGTACTCACTAATATATGGATTTTAGAACTAGATCAAAGGATCACCAGCCTATAATTCACACCAGCAAAGGAACTAGGATACAAGGTGTATTCTAAGAGATTCATATAAAGTCCATCACAGAACTGGTAAGGGACAATTCCCCCAGAGCTCAGGAGAAGTGGGGGGGGGGGAGCGAATGGAGAGAGAAGTAGGAGAAAGAGAAGGAGAGGAGAGGAAAGCATGTGCGACCAGGAAGATTGAGCCTGGTTAGGAATAGAAGACAGGAGATAGAGATAGAGAGAGAGAGAGAGAGAAAGAGAGAGAGAGAGAGAGAGAGAGAGAGAGAGAGAGAGAGAGAACATAAAAGAGGGAGCCAATATTGGTTTGAAGATAAAATTGAACACAAAGAAAGGTCTAGAGAACTACAAGACTGCTGCCAACTAAAAATTTGAGTTTCCGTGGAAAGGCTACCAGAAATGCCCTTCCCGGAGAGTGAGATCAACAACTAACTTATCCATGGAGCCCTCTACTAATGCCTGTTGGAAACAGGAGCAAACACCCATACATAAACACTGAGTCGAAGTAGAACCCAGATGCAGATGAAGAGGATAAGACCAGGCGGCAGAAACACATAGAGACAGCTTACCTGAACGAGGAGCTAACAGGTCACCAGACTGATAGTTGGGAAGCCAGCATGGGACTGACTCAGGCTCTCCTGAATATGAGTCTCAGCCAGAAGGACTGATCAGTCTAAGGTACCTCAGATAGTGGAGCCAGGATGTATCCCTGGTGCACAAAAGGATTTTGCGAACACATTCTCCATGGAGGGATAACTGCCTTAATCTAGAGACAGGAGAGAAGCCCTAGTCCCTACTTCACATGACCTGTCAGATCTACATGACCCCAACTGGATGGCATTCCCCTGCATATGGAATTGAGGTGGGGGGATGGGAGGGGAGGGGGGTTAGAGTGCATGTGAGAGGACAGAGAGGGTAAAAAGGAGGGAAGGAGAGAGGGAGGGAGAGGGAACTGGGATCGACATGTAAAATAATAAATTAAATTTAAAAAAATGCTTTGACTCCAAAATTTAAGTTCAAGGACAAGTTACTGGGGAAAAGGATTTCTATTTTTGTTTCCACAGAAAATGAAAATATGTGGATTCCTTCCAGACAAATGTTGTTTGATCAAGCCAGACCACCTGAAACAGAGTACCAGTTGATCCTACATTCAAAACAGGTGGACAAAGCAGCCTTACAGACTACAGCCAGGATTTCTGAATCTTCTTCGAATCCCCCATGATAGCACCCCTTACCAGCAGGAAGTATTTTGGAAAGAACGACGCCCAAATTCCCAAATATTGTCTATAAATGTTTGTTTTCCTTTAAATGGACTTGGTTATATAAAATAAATAAATAAATAAATAAATAAATAAATAAATACAAGATTTTCTTTGGTCAATGACTCTATTTCCTCTAGTTTATCTTCAGCACCTGAGATTTTCTCTTCCATCTCTTGTGTTGGTTATGGTTGCATCTGATCATTTGCCCAGTTTTTCTATTTCCAGCATTCCCTCAGTTTGTGTTTTCTTTATTGTATCTATTTCAGTTTTAAGTCTTGAACTGTTTGAATTGTTTCCTTCATCTGTTTGATTGTTTTTTCTTGGCTCTCCTTACTTTCTTTAAGAGATTTGTTCATTTCTTCCAATCTTTTGTTTTTTTTTCTTCCATTTCTTTAAGGGATTTTCTCATATCGTCTTTGAGGCCCTCTATCATTTTTATGAAGTTATTTTTTAAGTCATTCTCTTCTGCTTCATCTGCTTTGGTGTGTTCAAGTCTAGTTGGTGTAGAGTCCCTAGATTCTGGTGGTGTCATGCTTGTCTTTCTATTGTTGGGTGTTTTCTTGTATTGCCTTCTTCCCATCACTTCTTCCAGTGGGTGTAGGTGGAGTTTCTCTCTCTATGCTACTCTCCCGGTGTGCATAGGTGGGTCAGGTGTTCGATGTCTGTAACTTTGGATGGTCAAAGCTCTCTAGAAGGACTCTCCTCCAGCAGAGGCCTGGCAATGGGGGTCAAAGATCAGGCAGGTGGGAACTCAGGATGGCCCTGCGTGGATAGGCAGGTCCAGTGTGTTCAAAGCCTATCCAGGAAGTTCCCTGGAGGAGGAAGGGTTGTTGGACAGGCACTCTGGTCCAGTGCTCAACCAGAGCTGTGGAGCAGTGGTCCCAGCAGGACACAGGGTGTAGGGAGGGCAGCTGCTCTGTCTTATTGATTGTGTTTTTACACTGGCATCTTAGCATCTGGTTTTGGAATGATTGTAGGTCTAGGTTTTCTGGATTTGTCTTTTTTCTGTGGGTGTTTTGTTCCTTGGTTCCTGGTTCCTCTGGATTTTCAGAGTGTAGGGTGGCTGTGTCTTGCCTGTTTTATTGGCCTGTTCAGCTGGTTTGTTCACAGGGAATGCCAGCTTGTGTTAGGGGCTGGGATAGTGGGATGAGATGGGGGAAGGAGGGCTGGAAGAGGTTTTTGTGATTCTTTGGGAGATGGGGTCAGAGTCACTGGGAGGAGGAGTGAGTATCAGGAGCAGAAGGAGAGATGAAGATCTGCCTTCAGCCTATTTTTGCCCTCTGAGAAGGTTGGAGGAGATGGATTATGAGATCCAAAGGAGTTATAGGTAGGGGAGAAGGTAGGCTGAAGTTGGTGTTCTGTTGCAGAGGTGGGGATGAGACAGGGTGATTGGGTCTCAAGGAACAGATCGAGCTCATCCATTCTTATATCTCCTCATTTAATGGAACATCAGCACTATTTTTAGGTTATAAATGTCTCAAAACTGCATATGTGTTTGACCAACAATTTCATTTAAAAAAAAAACTCTGGAGAAACTTTCAGCTACAATCAGCTACAAAGATTTTTTTAAATGTCTTATGTATTTATTCTCTTTCTCTCTCTCTCTCTCTCTTTCTCTGTGTGTGTGTGTGTGTGTGTGTGTGTATGTGTGTGTGTGTGTATGCATATGTCTGTGCACAGGTATGCATGTCCCTATGTATGTGGCAGCCACAAGTGGGCACTAGATCTCTTTCTTTGTAGCATGGTCTCTCCCTGAACACAGGGCTGATCTCTCAGCTAGGCTGGACAACAGTAAGCTCCAGAATTCCTCGTTCTCCACCTCCCCCAGATCTAGGGTTACAGGTATTTGCATGCTGCCCAGCTTATATGAATACTAGGGATCTGAACACAGTTCCTCACTGAAGATCAAGTACTCTTAACCACTGAGCCATCTCTCCAGGACCTTCGGGTATTCTCATGATGATTGATGATTTGGTTAGGACCTTGGGTTTAGGAGGTGAGTTAACTTATCGATGGATAATCTGGCATCACAAAATTGATACACAGGGTACAGTACTAAGTAAAAAGAAAGCAGATGATGCAATGATGCATTTGACATGGTCCTCTTCTTATTGAAATATTACTTAGTATACACTATACCAGTAAAATAGACATTCACCTGCGCATAACCATACAGCATGTATTCCATGGAAATTGTAGCAGGACAGTCATGAACATGGGTGAGGCTGGTGCTGTAGGAAAGCAGCCCGGTTTGTTCAGAGCCTTTAGTTGATAGTAAGAGATTTAGTTAGCAGCATAGAGGTGTAATATATAAGATGTGGTGGTAATCATAGCTGTGCGTGCTGACCAGTTTCATGTCAACTTGACACAAGCTAGAATTATTTGGAAAGAGAGAAACTCAAATGAGAAAATGCTCCCAACAGATTAGCCTGTAGTGATTTCTTGATTGATCTGGGATGGCCCATCTTGCTGTGGTTGGTGTCGAATGTGGGCAGCCTTGGGTGTATAAGGCAACAGCCTGAGCAAACACTGGTGAACACACCAGTAAGCAGTATTTGCCCATGGTCTCTACCTCAGCTCCTGCCTCCAGGTTCCTGTCCTAACTCTCCTGGTGATAGACTATGAGCTATATGATGAAACACAACTTTTCTTCTCTAAATCTCTTTTGGTCATGGTGCTCTATAACAGCAGTAGAATCCTGCTGTTGGGATAGGAAGGAATGCAGAGAGAGAGATCCCTGAGCAGTAGTAACATGTGCCATCAGAAGTCTCAGGGAGGGGGAATTTCAGGTGATATTTGAAGGGAAAAGCTGTCTAGGAGCTATAAAAAGTGGGGCGGGGTAGTATCACACACATGGGACATTGATTTTTCTCAAATAGGGAAAGAAGAGAATCTGCAAAGTTTGGATGTAAAAGAAAACGTGCTGCATGTAAGGAGAAGCTTGTGGTATAGTTTGGAAGAAACATGCAATGAACTTTGTAAATGGGAACTCAGGAGACAGAGAGGCAAGGGTGAGCCTGGACAAGAAGACCTTATAAGATGGACTGGGAGTTTTATTTTGAGGTGAATGATAACTAGGAGGTGAATGATCTTTAGAAAAAGACAGGTGATTGGAATAAACTACTGGTTTCTTGTGGTGAGAGTTTTAGCATATTATACTCACTGGCCTCAAACTGTGTGCCTGACTAGGCTGTCAAATATTATCTCATCTATCTCAACTGATGCTGAAAATTAAGCTCTGCCTCAGAACCAGTTTTGACTGGGATTCTCTTTTCCCTTTCTCCACCCCATAACAAGTCCTTCTTCCCATCCAACACACTACTTAGCACCTGTCAACTCTGAAAAGCCTTATCATTCACAACACATGGAAAACTGGTAGAATGTTCTGGTGTTTATGTTAAAAAAAGAAAAAAAAGCATGTTGTTGTTAGTATTGTTATTGTTGTTTGAAACAGTGTCTCATGTGAGATGTACACAACAAGAATTTCCCCTTTAAAGGACACAAGTGAGACTTTCACAGAGTAATAGCTGGCAGGTAGGGTTCAAAGGGTGGAGAGAAATGATGAGTAGTGGATGAGAACAAATCACTGTTGAACAGACCCTGTATTCACTATGGGACAATGCCAGATATGATGGGAATAAGATGTTAGTAAAGGTTAAAGATTATCTAGCATTGAGAATTTCACAATTTGGGATAAATATTGGATAGTTACATAGATTTGAAATGGGATGAAGATCTAAATGGGAGAGGCATGCCATTTGGAAAGGTATAATTTGCAGATAATCATTAACAGCTCAGAGATCTTGTAAGGAGTCTCCATTTTCCAAGTTTTTTTACAACAGAAGTTGACATATTCCAAGGAGAAGTGGAAGGAACAATATGTCCTGCCTCTAATTGTTCCTTTACAAGTTGATGTGCAGCATGTAATTTCTCGATAGATAAGGGTCATTGCTCCACCCAGACTGGGTTATCAGTTTTCAAGATAATAGGAATGAGAACAAACTGCACAGAAATAGCCCCTAAGAAAAATTTCTCAACCCATAGCGATCTCCAGCTCTTTTGATAATTAAATTTTTGGATGCAACAGACTGAGGGTCACCTTGGAGTAATTTACCCAGTCCTCTTCCTTGTACTTAACCTTGGTCAGTTAGCATATTTTTAGAGGCTCATTAGTAAGGACCACTCCCATGGCCTGAAGCACATCTCTTCCCAAAGATTAACAGGAATATGACTTAACACAAAAGGTTGAAAAAGACCTGTATGTCCATCATCTAACCATTTAAGAAGCTGAGTACCACATTCTGGAGTCACAGCAGTACACACTCCTATGCTAAAGGCTATGGAGTCATCCATACAGATTCCTTTGGCTCTTAGGCCATGCTGGCTTTGGCCATTTCCCGCCAATCTGCTCTGAAGGCCAGCTGTGGGAGGCTCACATGGCCAACCTTTCCAATTAAGACATGGACCTGATGTCTTTTTTGACTATATCCCAAGCAATTTAAATAGTACCATTTGTTAGGATTTACACATTCATAATCACACTTCATACACACGTTTGTGTGGCCACAGCATACATACATACATACACACATACAAGATGGCATTTGTGCTCATAAGCTTCAGAAATTCTTTGTTTTAATTGTTCAAATTCTGCTTCCAAATTATCTTTTTCATCATTAGTTACAGTAGGACTATCATCTCCTAGTTGAGATACCTCTTGTCCTGATAGATTTCACAGTTTCTAAATCTTGTATTTCCTCAAAAGTCCTGATCATCTCTGCCATTTTTTTTTCTTTTTTCCCACTGAGCATTTCCTTAGAGTTACTGGGACCCAACCTTCAATACACCCTCATTCACTTACTTTGCTGGCCTGTCTCTAAGGGCAATCTCTTAGGTGATTCTTTCTTCCCGATCTCAGTGGGACCTCCACTTATAGCACCCGTGCTACGATCTGTCCCACAAATTGGGCAAAGGCCTAGAGATTGAAATAAAGAGACAAGACAGAGGGTGGTCATTCATTCAATGGCAATGTTGAAACACCTAATGCCAAATGCCATTTATTGAGGGAATGGAATGGGCTTAAATACTGACACAGTGGAAAACAACAGCATTTTTAGGCTTAGCTCCTCCCCACGAGGTGTGCATTGTCCAAGGTGTGTGTTATCAAAACAGGAAGAGTACCAATAACAGCTTTTGGGCAAGGAGTTCTGGCCAACAGTTTCAGGCTTGCTCAAGGTGCTTTGGGGGTCCATGAAGGGCCCTACAATATACTAGTAGGAGATGCTTCATAACTAGATCTATTGTCCCAGGAGGACTGTAAGACACTTAAGCCTGCTTTGTTCCTTATACTCAGACTAACACAAAAAACCAACAATTTCCGCCTAGTCTAAGACAAGCTACACACAATTAGCTCATTTTTACCTAAGAGCAAGATCAAACTAGACTGAATATCTCTGTATATGGATCCTAAGTTAAAAACTTTACAGGTATGCACAAGGTCAAAGTTTCAGATGTCTACCAAGATTATTAACACTGTGTCCCCAGACTCTGGTCACAGTCTTACACATGCTAACTTGAAACCTTGCATTTCCATGGTAAATGGCTTGGCTCCTTATCTTCACCCAAGGGATGTGCTATAACTAATGAGATGTAACTCTTGTAACGTTTTTCTTTTTGCCCCAAGCCTCCTGTATAAAATGTATTTAAGCTAGGTGAAAAGAAGCAGGAGAGAGTTGAAACATGGAGGAACCAAAGATTTAGAACTACAGAATTGGAACTACAGAATTGGAGCTAGATAATTATAGACAATTAGGACAAGAGAATTAGGAAAAGAATAAAAGAAAACAAACCTCAGATCATTTGTGAAGTTATTATAGAAATCTTTCAATTCTCACTCCTGAGAAGTCTTCTCTGAGTTACCCTAGGTAATGGCTTAGGAGCAGGACTTCCAGACCACTGAAGTTATACCTATAAATGGCCCCCCAGAATCATAAAACATCAAAATAGTTTTCAGAGATAAATACTAGTTTGGTTTTGTGATGTCATAGTGCATGGAAAGCTACTATAGCAAGTAGATGGTAGTATTGGTTCCTTTTCTCATTGATATAACAAAACACCTGGCAGAAATCAGTTTTGGGGCATAAATTCTAGCTTAGATATCCAGGGGGCCATTCCAAGACAGGGAAGGTGAGGCAGAAGGTGGGGAAGGAATTACAGAAACTGTGAGGCAGCTGGTTACATGACATCCTCAGTCAGGAAGCAGACAGTGAGCAAGAAAACAGCTGTACTAAAAATTCTCAAGGCACACTCCCAGTGACCTGCTTCCTTCAGCAAGGTCCTACCTCCTAAAGATTCTACAGCCTCCCTAAACCACACCACCAACTGTTCAAACACACAATCCTGGGGGGGCACATTTCATTTCAAGCAATGTTTGACATGATGTCTGCTTCAAAGAAGCGCCTTCAATGATGACCTTGGTTGCCACAGTAAGCATTCTATGTATATTTAAAGGCGCACAGAGATCAGGATGGAATTGAATATTAGTTAATTGGAGTCTATTATGAATATTTCATACTTGGTCTGGGTTAAGCAGGTATATCTGGGAGGTGTAGGTATTCTTGGAGAAATTGCTAATTGTAATTCTGGATCAGGAAATATATGCAATATGCAGGAATATGCTGCCATGTTGAAAGGTTAACAGGCCAGGAGAGACAGCTGGATAAATGTCCTTTTAATAAGGACATTGTCATTCATTTGAAGGAAAATGAACTGGTCAAACATGAGATAATGTTAGCAAGGTGTTGGTTCAAGGGCAGAGAGTTCAAAACTGTCCTCAGTAAGTCATAAGACCTAAAGGTCAAAGGCATGAGACTACAATAGAATGTTGGATATTGGCCTTGGGTATCTTATTCTAAATAACAACAGACCTGGTCTAAATTGTGG
The DNA here is from genome assembly GCF_943737965.1 of Phodopus roborovskii. Lineage (NCBI taxonomy): Eukaryota > Metazoa > Chordata > Mammalia > Rodentia > Cricetidae > Phodopus > Phodopus roborovskii. Next base: position 49,766,543 of record NW_026126517.1, on the reverse strand, counting down.
TTACTCCTGACCTTTCAGGCCAGAAAACAAGAAGTTGAATCTCAGGTGTGGTTACTGAATCCTCAGAGAAATGAGGAAGTAAAGTCTGTTTTTTTTTTTTTTTTTTTTTTTTTTTTTTTTAAGTATACATGATACTATGTTCCCCTTTATGATTAAGGTATGTAAGAGTGGTAAAAAGTAAACTTGTAGCATTTCAGTATTGACTGATTTGCCCTCCTGCTTTTATTCTGTGTCTCTGTCTTTTCCTTTAACATCTTTAGCTAGCCTTTTCTTTATCTACACTCTCCCTCTTAGGTACGAACTATAGGCTAGTCGGCTGGCTCCAACTGCAGCCCCACAAAGGCAGCTTCTCATAGCAAGGAATAAAAATAAAAAAAAAAACAATGATAATGGATTTAGACACATTGAATATGCTTAAACACATCAATTCTTAAAGGTACTTACCTACAAAATCTCTCATTGGTCATCTTAGGAATGTGCTATAGAACTATCATTTATTTTGAAACTACAAAATTAGGTGATACAACATTTTACAAATATCATTGAAGGTTACAGGTTGTGAATTTGGAAGACATTCAAAAAGACTTTTAGTACATATATACAGCAGCTCCCGCAAACCCAGAATTCTACCACATAACTTCTAGAAACTAATAGTACTTGGGCCACAGTCATCCTAAACTATTAAAACCATTAAGTGAGTTGCTGCTGGAGTGATTTAAAACAGCAGGTCAGGCTGATGACAGCAAATCAGCCTTATAGTCTTAGAAACACATAAAGAATGAAGAACTTAGAACTATATATTATGTGTCTAGTAACAGAAGTATACTGCACCCCTTAAATAGCAATCCCACAAGTCTCAGCTGAATCTGATCAATTATCTAGTTTTTCAGGTAATATAAGGACTAGAACAAAGCAGAAAATTTCCCATAGGAGTCAACTGGCAAATTTCAGAATGAGAATCCATAATGTTATCCCAGTTAGTATCTCTTTCATTTCCATTTCTATCCTATAAAGAAAAGAAAATGTTAAATCTAAAAAATTAGTAACCCCAAAACAACCAAGACATCTGGGATGCTATCAAAAGACAAAATCTAAGAATGATATACAAATAGAGGAATGAGAAAATCCCAGCTCAAAGGTCCAGAAATTTTTTTTTCAACAAAATCATAGAAGAAAATTTTGCAAACCTAGATAAGGAAATAACTTTAAAGGCACAAGAAGCTTACAGAACAGCAAATAGATTGGACAAGAAAAGGAAGAAGAAGAGGGAGGAGGAGGAGGAGGAGAAGAAGAAGAAGAAGTGATACTTAATCACCCCAAACTGACCACTACCAGGACACCTCTGTAGGTGAGAGATTACTTCACAGAGTGTTAAGTAAGGCCAATAGAATGCTATTCATTGAGAAGCAGAAGTAACTATCAGGTCATGGGGGGAAGGAAGAAAAAAATGAAAGAACACAAATGCAAATTCTTATTTCTAGGTAAAAGAAGCCAAGTTTAGGGCCCATGGAAACACATAATGGGTGGAGCATTTGCAAAATAACCACACACAGGGGCATGAGAAGAAGCAGATCTGCATCAGACAGAGAAGAGGTGATAACGGAGAGGCAGGAACTGGAGTGAGGCAATGACAGGTGAAGGATTCCTCTCTTGCCCTGGAGCTGAGAGAGGCAAGGAGGACTGTCTCCAATACAGCCAAGCTGTTCCCTTCCAGCCTCAACCCCCACCCCAGGTGAAACTGATTTCAAATTTCCTGCTTTTGGAGAGAAAGAGAGAACACATTTGTGTTGCTTGTACCGTCAAGTTCATAGTAAGAATCAATGTTCTCAGAAACTGTTGAGGTCATGATGGTGTCCCACTTGGTCATATGCGGGGATTGCCTTTCTTTCTCGAGACAGGCCACAAACAGGCTTCTTGCTTGTCTCCCTGAATTGTGTGTTGCATCCCTGTCATGCAGAATAATACAAATTAGACATGTGGAGAGTGACTTTTATTGTAGTTAATAACCTGGCTGGGCTCAAACTGTGTATTCTGTGTCCCTGTAGTGGACAGCTCACATTTTCCTTCAGACATGTAGTTAATAACCCATGCTTTATTGGTTCCTCTGCAGGCCTTTTCCATGGGTTGGAGTCAATGGTCAAGCCAACATACTGTTCTACATTGGTCATGTACTTGTATGTGTGACTCTGCCTGTGTGACTCCTTCCCTTTCAAGAATCCTGCTGCCGTCCTTTCCTTTCCTTTCCTTTCCTTTCCTTTCCTTTCCTTTCCTTTCATTTCCTTTCCTTTCCTTTCCTTTGGTCAGGTGTTGAAACCTGACATTTCCTGTGTCAAAGCCCTATGGGATTTTCTATTATGTAGATGAGTGACTGTCTTCAGGCAAAGAATTAATGATTCCTAATGTAGACTGATGAGCGTCCATCTAATTTCTGCTATTTCCTGATTTCCAGTAACTTTCATTAAATATTTTCACATTTTAATATGGGGAAGCCTCATTTTCCCACCACTGCCAGGAAGAAATACAAACATGACTCAGGTGCCACCTGTCCCCTATTCCTTCTTCATTCTATTTTATAAACACTTAGTTTACTTTTGAAAAATCTCTATAGCACTAATTTGTTTATTCTCTACAACCTTTAGGGGAGTGACTCTTACCATTGTCAACATAAAAATGGAATTCTGACTTGCAAACTTGTTTAAGGTAAGTTAGGGTTCACATTCAGGAAGTTTGCTCCCAAAGTTCATATTCTTAATCTCCTAAACTGCTTTCTCTCAAAATTAACTGAAATCGCATCACTGCATCTAACTGATGAACCCAGACCACAAATTTTGTTCTTTAAAACAATGAAATAGGGGTTGATGAGGGAATCCCGAAGATTTCCAAGTCATACTTGTCACCCCTCTTTACAGTCTCTGTGAGGGGAGAGCACAGGAGTCTGAAGGAGACACCGGCCTGCGGGGAGCAGGGGCGCTCTGCCACTCAGAGCAGGTGTCACTTTGGCAGGTTCTTTCTCTTTTTAGTCTCACTTTGATCTTCCAAAGTGAAGTGTATTTTACCACATGAGAGACAAGGCCTCATCTCTGTGCAGTTCCTCGCATCTCCACTTGAGGGGGAAGCAATACGAGGCATACTTTTTCTCAGCCCAGAAAAAGAAACTCCATTGTTAAGCTTTTAGTTTATGCTTTTCTCCGATGATTTAAAACCCTTCTTCGTAGGACATGAGTATATTTGTAGAGGAATCAAGAAGAAAATAACTCCTGTAAGGTGTTCCCATTGAAAACATTTTCAGTTTTCTTGGCTGCCTGATATCTAACTAAGCCTTTGATTTTTTTTTTTTTTTTTTTTAATTTCCCATCCTTTCCTTTGAGACGAGTCCAGATCTTCCTCTTTCTCCTCCTCTTCTCCTCCTTCTTGCTTCTTTTTCTTTAAGAATTCCATGCATGAGTACTATTTTTAGGTCATTCTTCCCCCCCCCCCCAACTTGTCCACTCCTCTTTCTGCTGCTTCATTTTCCGTGGCTCTGGTGGGTTGTGTGGCTTTTCTGCTTAAAGTTCTAAGAAGGCTCCATCCTCTTCTTTAAAAATTTCTAAGTGCCACTGTCAATCTGGAAGGTTCTTTTCATCGCCTGTCCTCAGTCTTCCCACACAGACTTTTCTTTCCTAGTTCTCTCCCTGCATCTGCTACCCCAGTCATACTCAGCTGTTGACACTTTTACGATCCAGGGAGAATAAATTTTAGTTTTGTTAACTTCTGTGCCTTCTTTATATTTAGGTAATAAGTGAAACAAAAATACTCCATGAACATTTATTTGCTGTCTATTAGAGTCTGTCACGCGCCGCCCTTCGGCATAACAAAGCGCACATCTTTTTCTGCAGTCACCCTTTTCTTTAGAGCATGCACTGGAGCTGTTTAAGATCTGGTTCCTCATTTATGTGGCCCGCATCTTCATAGCTGATATTGGCAGTTAAGCACCACCTGCAACCTAGGCAAGGTACAGATTCCTTCAGGAATTTTCAGCTAGTTCACTCCATATTACATGAGGTTGTGTCTGTGACCACCAGATGTCACCCTGACATCTTAGGATCCATACAAACAAAAAAGCCAAACTGTACCTTCACAGGCATGTTGTTTAAGACAGGTCATATGTAAACTAGCAATATTTTAAAGCTTGAAACAGGGATTAGTAAGGAAGGAGTGGAGGCCAATCCAGGTCCTTCTATTTCTCACTGGGCAGCACTGTGGGCTTTTCTCCTGCCATGTAATTGTGACACATTTTGTAACTTGGCCTCTTAGTCCAATCATAATTTAATAATAAAGCAGTTTTACTTTTTCAGTTTATTCTTAATTCAATCTCACAATAAATTTAAGTTAAAATATACTTGGTCAACACATATGGTTTATTCAATAAGTAGTACCAAACAAGTATGACCTCAATTAACAATCTGAGCAACAGTGGAGAGGCTTCCCTGATAATGAGATTAATATCTAACTTATATGCCATCATAAAGCCCTCATCTAGTAGCTGATGGAAGCAGAAGCAGGCACCCATAGCTAAACACTGAGCCAAACTCCTGGAATCCAGTTGCAGAGTGGGTGGAGTGATAAGTAAAGGGGTCAAGACCAGGCTACAGAAACTTACAAAGACAGCTGACCTGGACGAGAGGGAGCTCATGGACCCCCAGACTGATAGCTGGGAAACCAGCATTGGACCAACTCAGACCCCCTGAACATGAGTCTCAGAAGGTCTGGGCAGTCTAAAGGACCTCTGACAGTGGAACCAGGATGTATCCCTTGTGCAAGAAAGGACTTTGGGAGCTCATTCCCCATGGAGGGATACTCCCTTAGCCTAGAGGCAGGAGGGAAGGCCTAGACCCTGCTCCAAATGACTTGACAGATTTTGTTGATCCCTCCCAGAAGGCATCACTCTCTCTGTGGTGTGTGTGTGTGGGGGGGAATGGGACAGTAGGGAGGAGGGAGAGGGAACTGTGATTGATATGTAAAATAAGAAAAAATAAAATATAAATATATATATAATAAAAATGTTAACAATTTGTTTCTTATTTGTTACTGTAAAAAATACTGTCTAATCTTACTTCTTAAGATCTACTATTTACTTACTGTTTATATTTATGTATGTAGTTAGTCAATTAGTCACAGTAAAACATTTTTAAAAACCCTGAAATACCTGGTCATTTTTTAAGTGTTTAAAGGTCCTCTTAATTCTGAGCAGAACTCATCTCTACAGGGTAGAGATTTATTTGTAGTAGAGGTCAGTTTCACCATCAAGTCAGAACACTGTACCATCTCCAAACTGAGCAGCCTGTGTTTCACTGTTTTTAGTTTCTGTTGCTCTCAATAATACTTCCAACTGTTAACAGTCACCTTCCTTCACCATGCTGTTTAACTGTCCCTTCTTCAGTATCTTATCTAGCAGAAGTTTCCATTCTGTGCATGTGACAAGTTTAAGCTTGTCACCCTTCTGCATAAAGGGTCATCCACCATCTTCCAAAGTTTGCCCTTTAATATTTTAACTCTTAAAGATGAGTTGTCTGAGTTTGTACATCAGGTGATAAGTATAGTTTATTTCAAGTTCTTCATTATGAAAAAAGTACAACAGGAAGTTAATACTTATATGTAATTATCATATGCCATGTACTCTATTTGTATTAGCCAAATATGGCTGAAAGTCTTTTAGTTTTCTTGGACTGGTAAAAGACCCATAGAATAGTCCCTTAGAGGAATGATAATTCCTATCCAAATACTTATGATAGAGCACAATAGGGGTGGCCCCCTCCCTCCTTCCCTTTCTCCCTCCTTTACTTCCTTCCTCCCCGCCTTCCTTCTTCCTTCCTATCTTTCCTTCCTTCTTCAAGCTTTTTTTTTTGAGTTGTAATTGGTAAACAAAGCTAGCACATACTTAATGTCTACAATTTTGTGAGCTTGGAAATGATCCTACACATGAAAAGAGCAGTAGAACCACACCATAGATTGAAGCAATGGCAGCTTGCTCATCCATATCCAAGCACAGTATCACAGTGTCAATTTTTATCAATGTATTCTTCAATAGTTTCACATATGGCTGTGATACATTCTGGCCACACAAAGTCCATACCTCCATATAGAGAACCTAGGGATCCTTAGAGAAAGGTATGGATTCTAGGGCTGTGACAGAGAAAGCACAAAGAAAGTCTGAACCTTGCTGCAGATACTTGGGATATGGGATGCCTGGAGAACCCAGAGTGGTGAAAATCAATCATAACATTGAAGATCAGAAGGAATTCTCAAGTCCATAATAATGCTGCCACAATAAAAACAAATCAGAGAGGAGCAGGTTTGAATGTTCTTTTCCATAGAATGCCAATCAAACAGTTCTAACAGATGTGGGAGATCACAACCAGCCTATCAACACCAACTTCAGAGCTCTAACTCTCCAGAGAGCTGAGTATAGCTCAGTGGGAGAGCATTTGTTTAATGATCCAGTACAATGCTCAACACTGAACAACAGGAAGTCATTCAACCATTGGGTCAAAGTGTAGGAGAACAGAACAATATCACAGGCTGATTATTAATCATAAACAAGTAAAGACGCTGTTGCAACTGAGTTACCTTCAGTCACTAACATAGGTGCAGACTGACACATACCCACAAGTACACCTCAGGATCTGTGCAGAAGCTCTGTTGAAAGTATTCAGGGTGACCCTGCACGTGAGCAGATACACACATCTGAATAAATGATGGAAACTTCTGTGAAGATCACAAAGTGAGGTCACAAAAGTGTTAATATTGTACAGGATAAGAAAGGACTAAACAATGCTCCTAGTTTAATGGAGATTAAATAATTAAATATATATATATATAGTGTGTGTGTGTGTGTGTGTGTGTGTGTGTGTGTGTGTTTATAGACAGAAACTCCAGTTTAGATATATGTCCTTCAATTAAGTTTTAAAAGAGGTAAACAGTTATGAATTCTTTATGATGGCCATGGGAACACCCCAAAGCTCTAATAACATTCTTGTGTCCTGTCTTATCTTACTGTAGCCATTACCTAGTTATCAGCTTCATATTAAGGTTAGAGGGCGCAAAAAACAATAAGAGAAGCATAGTGAGAAAAATGTCTTTAATAAGAAAATGAACCATGCTTTGCTGCTTGGGGGATGGGATGTGGGCTGCCATCATTTAAAGTTTGACCCGGAATGTTTAAAATTAAATAAAACTAACATGATACTTGAAAGGCCCTTGAGTTTATATGAGCATGAAAACCATTTTAGAATAATTTGCATTAAATAACACAACTCAACAAAATTCCTCCGTGTTTACAATATTCTTTTCAATTGTAAATGTGTGATTATGTAGCATATGAAATGCAAATATAGTCATAGGAAAACCTGAGCTTATATTGAGACATATTGGCAAACTACAGATGGAATGTCATAATGTATTTTCATGCTTCGATCTCTTAATAACAGTAAGGAGGGAGCTTGCTTAGATGGTATTCATGAAAAAATTCTGAGAGAAAGTATCAGACATAAAAGTGTTAAGTTCCTAACAGTGATATGATTAGTCTCCATTATTAGCAGTTTAGTCTATCAAAATAAATGTAATATATGGTCCTTAATTAGTCATCTTAGACTCAAGGAAGGAAAACTACAAAGATTATTCACTCTATTAAAGGTGATGTGTGAGTTTTGGTAATTACAAAAAAATATTTAAACATGGACTTATGTAATAGGAATGATAAGACTTGATCCACAGTGATATGTACTAACTAACGCTTAATCTTTTTAACTAATTTAAAATTATTGTGTGCTTGTGCCTTGCCACTCACGTTGAAGTTGGAGGATAACTTCATAGTGTATGTGCAATTGTTCAACCTTCTGGATCCCATGGATTAATCTTGGGACATTAGGATCACATGACAAGTGCCTTTACTTGCGGAGCAACCTTACCAGTCTCCAGTGCTGAATCTGTATACATTGACCTCACATCACTACCTCTGAATTACTCCTTTCATTTTTTTCCCTGTTTTAATTTTGTATGTATGAGAATTTGCCTGCTTGTATGTGTGCCATATGTATGCAGTGCTTGTGCAAGCCAGAAGGGGGCACTGAGTTTCTGGAAATGGAGCTACAGATGGTTATGAGTCACCATGTAGGTGGTGAGAGCCAAACCATTCTTCTACCATCCATGCTTTTAACAACCAAACCATCTCTCCAGCCTCAGCTTCTATCTGAAATATTTCAAAACAAATCACAGACATTTTATTTTAATATTTGTTCTTACAGTTTACATATAAAGCTTTAGAGACTTGTAAGAATCAATAAAGTAATTAGAAACAGTATTTCTAAAGATTTTTATCACAATATCCTGGTACCTGGTGGCATGTTCCCCAGTACTCTAAATAGTCTCTTAGTACTCAAAAGCTTGTTCAATGTGGTACTCAAAGATAATACCCATGGAGATTCTGAAAACATTGTTTAAAGAAATATGCCTGCTTGGAAAGACTTCACTAATGCTATTGTACTGGGATAGATTTACAACTTTACACAAGCTAAAGAAACCTCAAGTGAGAAAATGCCTCCATGACATAAAGCTGTAGAAAAGCCTATGGGCCTTTTAATTACTGATTGATGGGGGAAGGAATCGAGCATTGTGGGTTGTGCTATCCCTTAACTTGTGGTCCTGGATTCTATAAGAAAATAGGCTGGGCTGTGGTGGCCCATGCCTTTAATCCCAACACTTGGGAGGCAGAGGCAGGTGGATTTCTGTGAGTTCGAGACCACCTTGGTCTACAAGAGCTAGTTCCAGGACAGCCTCTAAAGCCACAGAGAAACCCTGACTTGAAAAACCAAAAGAAGAAAAATGAGAAAGGAAGGAAGGAAGGAAGGAAGGGAGGGAGGGAGGAAGGAAGGAATGAGGAAGGAAGGAAGGAAGGAAGGAAGGAAGGAAGGAAGGAAGGAAGGAAGGAAAGAAATAGGTAAGTAAGTAAGCCATGATGAGCAAGCCAGTGAGCAGCACCCCTCCATGGCCACTGCATCGGCTCCTGTGACCAGGTTCCTGAACTGTTTGAGTTCCTGTCCTGACTTCTGTTTTTGATGAACAGTGATATGGAAGTATAAGCCAAATAAACCCTTTCTTATTCAACTTGGCTTTTGGTCATGGTGTTTCATTGCAGCACTAGAAACCCCCAACTATGATACCTATGAACCATCATTTTAAAAAACAAAAACCCACAAAACTATGGTGTTACAAACATTCATGAGTAGAAATGTATAATGCATTTATCTGCTTGTTGAACCATAATGCCAAAGGCATGATGAGAAGGACAAAAACAAAACAAACAAGAAACCCACTACTGGATAAAAATATAGCCTCCTCCCCCAAAATATTTTCCATCTGCCTTTGGTTGATACAGTGGCTTAATGACAATCCACCACAACCCCATATTTTCATATATTTAAATACTTGGATCTTTTGGGAGGGATTAGTAGGTGTGGCCTTGTTGGGGGGAGGTGTGCCATTGGAGGAGGCTTTGAGGTTTTAAATGCTCACACCATTCCCATTTAACTGTGCCTCATGATTGTCGGTCAAGATGTAAGTTCTCAGCTACTGCTCCATCACTATGCCTACCTGCCTGCTGCCATGCTCCCTGCCATGATGGTCATGGACTCTAACCCTCTGGAACTTTGAGCCCCAAATTCAACATCTTCTTTTATAAGTTGCATTGGCCATGGTGTTTTGTCAAAGCAATATAAAAGTAACAGTGACAGTTTAGTTCTGGATACAAAGCTTGCATATCTGAAGGGTCAAGGATCCATTATTATTCTTAAATAATTAAAAGAATTGAAATCCCATGAATCATTACTAGGAGTATTTGCTTTTCTCTCTTATTTTATTCCTTTACAGTAATTGTTATTGTTTATGCCTTAAAACTGTCTTTGTTATAAATGGTATGTATGTATGTATGTATGTATGTATGTATGTATGTATGTATCTAGTCTAGGCTGATAGGTATTCTGTTAGCCTCAGGATTGTGTGTTTAAAGCTAGACTGGGCTTTGTAAAAAATCATTCTTCAAACAGAGAAAAAAGACAAAACAAGAAGTATATAGTGAGTCTAGTTGAGACAGTGATTTCAGTGAATATTCTGGAAATTCCTCTTCTTTCAGTTTTTGCTATTCTTTGTTTTTCCACCCCTATGCCTCCCTGCTCTGGATGTCACCTCTTGGCTCTTTACCAGTCCTTCCTCCTCTGCTTGGCCCTGAATGACAGCAGTATCTGGATGGAGCAGGTATTCTCTTTCCATTCATTGTCTCCAAATCTCCAAACCTTATGGAAATAAATGCCACCCACCAATTAATCCCAATGTCTGCCTTAGTGCTTCTCTCTCCCTTAAGCCCTAGCATTTTACACCCTGTAGACTACTTGAAAGCAAGTGAAACATCTGATAAACGGTGCCCCAGAAATGGAGAGCAAGAAATGCTAATGTCCTCAATCTGCTTGCCAAGATGTTTAATTGGGTAAACATGACTATTATCCATTCAGTTCTAATCAAAATACAAGATTAAGCAAAGTAAAACAGCATAAAACAGAAAATCTAGGAGTCTCCAACCTACAAGGTCCATTGCAAGTCCATAGCCAAGTTCTGATGATTTTCACTCTCAATTTTACATCTTCTTCCTCTCCTTATACCAAACCTCTATCCCCTCTCAGGAAGACTACAAATACCTTGTAACAAAGGTCTGTTTTCCCTATTCAGCCTCTTCCCTATTCAGCAATCATCCCCCCCTTTTAAAAAAAGTGACACTTTTAAGTTCAGAAATTGTAAGATAAAGCTTTAAAACTTTTCCACTGACTCAGAATAAAATTAAAAGCATTTACGGGAATCTTCTTCACAGTTTTGGTTCTAATGCCCGAGACATTTAAATGGTCAACAAGAAGTGTTGGAGTAAAGTTCCTTGCCTTAAAAATGATCAATATTTTAAAATAAAAAGTTTGAATATTTCTTATACACTTATTAAATTATTAAGTATAGTAGGCAACATTATTTTTGCAAAAATCATCTCCTAGTGAATTAAACAGAACTTAAAATATTAGACTCCATTAACAATTTTACAGCTATAATAAGTCATGGTTCAGGGATTAGCTTACTTTCAACTCATACTGCACATTTTAGAATTGTTTTGTTGGTTATATTTTTTTTTTTGCATAGGATTACTATGGAGGTCAACATCTGGGGATTACTTTATATGGTTGTTTTTAATTATATTTTATTAGTAAATGTTATTCAATGTACAATTGTGTACAGCAGCACAGTCTATATGACAGGGAGAAGCTTACTATTACTTGCCTATGCTGTAGGCATTGCATACTAGGTGGTGATTTGGAGATCAAGTCCACACCTACTTCTGTTGCTGTGATAAAAATATTCCTACAAATGCAATATAGGTGTGGAAGGGGTCTTCCTCAGCTCACAGTTCCAGGTTAAGGTCCATCAGAGCAGCACAATAACTCTGACCTGCTATCTCTCTGACCTTGCTTTTCTTTACCTTTAAATTTTATTTTAACAATATTGACTTATATGAATAAATTTTTTACAAATAGTAGATAACATATAGACTCAAAAATTTTGTCTGATCATGTCTTAGAACTTCCATCCAAGTCCCATGGAGAAGGCACCTCTGTCTTCAAGAAGGCATCTGGACAGCTGTTCTAGTTAGCTTAACTGTCAGCTTGGTTCAGCCTGTAGTCACTGAATTCAAGTTTGAGTCAAAGAATTGAGGGACAACTGTGGACATGTCTGTGGGGATTGTTTGATTGATAATTGAGGTGGGAGTGCTCCTCATCCCATTGTTAATAGTGCCATCCCCTGGGAAGGTGGTCTTGGAGATATGTATGTATGTATGTATGTATGTATGTATGTATGTATATTATATACACTAGCTGAGCATAGGCCTGTGATGGAGCCAGTAATAAATATTTCACTATGGTTTATTCTTTATGTTCCTCCTTAAGTTTCTGCCCCAGCTTCTCCTGATGGATGTCACCTGGAAGTGTAAGCCAAGTAACTCATTTCCTTCTCTAAATTGTTTCTGGTCAGAATGTCTTGTCACAGCAACAGAAAGGAGACACATCCATCCCTAAAATGCATCTCCTATGGACACTATAAAGGCCTTCCCATACTAGCTGCTTTCCTTAAAGATATGTAAGGTAAAATCTACAGGCAACAGCCCCAATTTCTCAATCATCCTTTACTATCACACTTCAGAATGAACTTTGCAGAAGCCCTCTGAGCAGACAGGGAGCTCTAGCACTTCATGGAACAGGAGTACCAGAAGGTACCCACATTTTTCCAGCATGAGGAGGAATATAGGGAGGTCCGGTTTATGATTGGTGACTACATTGTCCTGTTCCACTCAGGGGGTGGGGGAAAGGGCAATCTCACCCATTTTTTTTAATAGTATCTTGCCGTTGGGAAACATGTAATGAACACTTGCTGTGTGCCACAAATTGTTCTTGGTTCTGGTATTTGAACCAAGCTCTTTAGAAACCCAGAGCAATTTGTCTGGCTTTTTGACATGAAATCATAATATCAGCAATACTGGAGGCATAGGCAAGAGGATCATAAGTCCAGTGTCCACTTGCACTATGGATCCTGTCTCAAAAACCAACCAAACCAAAAGTAAACAACCAAGGTAGCTAGCTGGGTGTGGTGGACATACTTTAAAGCCCAGCAATTTGAGGCAGGGAGGAGGGTGATCTCTATGAATTCAAAGCCAGCCTGGTCTACAAAGTGAGATTCTGTCTCAAACAAACAAAATCATCATAAAAAACAAAACAAAACAAAACAAAAACCCCAGAAAACACAGATGCGGGTGTTTGTGTGTGTGTGTGTGGGGGGGGGGGCTAAGTAGGTAAAGATACTTTCTGTCAAGTCCAATGAGCTGAGTTTGACCTCCAGGACCCATATGCGGGAAGAGAGAACAAGTTCCCATAAATTGTCCTCTGACACCAGTAGACATGCTAAGGCACACAAGACACTTGCAAAGGCATGCACACTCTCACACACAAGAATAAATAAACAAATGTGATTAAAAACAAAAAACAGGTACATCTTCTGCACATATGTTGAAAAGTTTAGCACTCCAAGAGTCTGCTAATCAAATCATTTTTGAGGATTTCCTATTTTTCTCAATAGATCAATAGAATTTTTAGTGATAAGAAATACTGTTGGTGGGTTACAAATGAACCTAGGTCCTAGATATTCACACTTAACAAAATATGTCATGATCATTCGAAGTTAACCCTGAAGAAAAAGCCTGCTCCAATCTATGTCCTGATGTCACTCACTTCCCTTCACAGATTCTTCTCTACGCACAACAGAAGAGACAGGCACCTTCAGTGGGCCATGCCAGGAAGTCCCTGCTTCTTTCTGGAGATACTGCTTTTTTGTGTGGTGCAGAGAATAGAACCAGGGGTCCCATGCTTAACAGGAAGAACTTTGTCCACTTCTGTATCCCCGGCCTAGGTGAGTCCTGCCTATAGTCTCCCAAGAGAAATGTGTCTCCCCACAGCTGTTAGAATGGACCACTCAGTGTGGAGTGAGGCTGTAGGCTGACCCCTTCTCTGTCTAAACTGTCAGGCAGCAGGCAGTATTGCAGAGAGTTGGAGGAGCAGACGGCTATGTTCTGGGTGCCAAGAGCAAGGAGATACATGGCATTCCCTTTCTGTTAAAAGTACGACGTCCTGGTCCACTGTTGTTGGCAAATAAGGTTTTTTTTTAAACCTTTTTTCTTTTCCTGTTTTGAAGTGTGTGTGTGTGTGTGTGTTTTGTGTAAATGTTTTCTCATGCTTGTGGACACACGTGTGTGGGCTCTCATGCATGTGTGTGTGTACACATACATGCGGAAGTCCGGGTTGATGTTAGAAATCATCCTCCATTGCTTTTCTACCGTATTCATCCAGTCAGGCTTTCTCCATCAACCCTGGAACTCACCTGGTCTCCCTAGCCAACTTGCTCTTAGGATCACCTGTCTCTGGCTTCCAAGGCTGGAATTACAGGCAGGCTGCTATGTCACCTGATATGTTCTAGGTTCTGGGGATCCTTCTGGCCTCCATGTTTGTGTGACAAGAGCTATAATTACCAAGCCACCACTTCATTCCCAAGTTAGCATTTTTAACACAAACCTTTTGTTATTCTTATCCAGTTCCTCCTGTTCCACCATTCATTGACCTGTGTCTGTCTTTTCCCATCTCCCTCCTGAGGATGAGATGGTAGGTTTTACATAGCATTCTATGTCCTTTATTTATTGCTTAAAAACTGGATAGACTTTTTATAAAAAGATCAAAAGTGGGCAAAATACACAGAGGTCTCTCAGGTTGGCCTGTGAAGGCATTGTTCTGTGTAACATTTTCTGCACCATGAAGTTATATAAGTTTAGTGGTTTCTTATTCACTGAAGCTTACACCTGAATTAATGAAAATTAATGAGCTGGTCCTGAAAATACTAAGAGATGTCTAGTGTTGGCTCTTAATGAACGCTGGTTGAATTGATGCATATTCAATAATAATCTATCTCATCAAATTAATGGCACAATCTTGAGAATGGTCACTTGTGTATCTGGTTCATGATTTGTTCAGATGGGAGAAGATAGAAAGGTCCTTATGGACTTCTAATGACAGCAAAATGGGCACTACACTTTTTCCAAAAGGGAAGAATGACAGAGTACTTATCATGGGGCCTTAAACTCTAACAGGTCTAAATAAAAACATACAATGATCAGTTATCAGTTTCCTAAAGTAAATTTAATCTCACTAGAGGTCAATTACCATCTATAAAATGTTCATAGTTATTAATACTTCTTTTAAACTTTGACTAAGGTCTGGACCCCGCCCCAAGCCCTTCCTGTCTGTGCCCTTGCACATGGCTCAGGGTTAGCTGAGCTGACGCCTTCTTGGTTGCCTCCTTCAGATCCTAGAATTGGGATTGCAGCCCCTGAAAGGAAAATTATGAATTTCAGATTCTCCAATTTGTTCTGTAAGCAGGGACCTTATAAACACTTGACAGACACATCTCTTAGCCCCTGACAAATCTGTGATTCTCTTGGGGGATGGAGTTTCTCTCACATTGGCCTTTAGCATAGGAATCTGTGGGAGTAGACTTCAATGAAGGGGATTATGGGAGGGCATGTTGAAGACTCCTGCCTCTTGTTTCTTGAACAGGCTGACTCTCTGCCCCTGTATTGCTCAATGTCTCACATTTATATATTGTCTGCTTAATTCTTTTGTTCTTAGTGGTTTTTTTTAGTTCATTGTTTATAAATACAGGAAAACTAACCCTGTAGTAAGCCACATATATTAGCACAGCCCCATGGCAGCCTGGATGTCCATGGAGTTCACTGGCAGGATGATCTCAGAAATCTCTAGAAGTGTCTAGTCTTGAACTTTCCTATACAGATAGATTTCCTAGGTCAAGGTGGCTAACAGTTGTTCCTGTAAAGTAGCTGATGAAGCTGAAGGAAATGTTAGAACTTGTTAATAATAGGCAATATTAAACAAGGATATGAAGCCACAGAAAATATCTTGGGGGGGTATTCAATGATGAGACAGACATCCTTGGGGCATCATCAAGTACAGAGAGGATGCTCCATCTGCTGTGGAGACAGAGGATGCAAATCTAGACCAGCCTCATATATATAGGCCTCCTGCAGCTTGCCTCAGGTGCCTGTGGCCACTCTGGGCTCCATGGTATGGGTAGGGCATTGCCCTTTCCACTCCACACAGCTGGTCAGCTGGTAACAACATCAGCTCATGTGTAAGTGCTTTTTCCCCCAGTCTTCTGGTTTCCAGGTCTCTGTGTTTTCACCAGTTGGTTGGCTCCTAGCAAGAGCCTGTCTCTAACCTGGGAATGAAGCCAACACCAAGGGCAGCCAAATGCAGAGAAACAGTGAAAATAAATCCCACATGGCTCTAAAGATTGCAGTGCTTAGCAACATCATGAGGTTTCCTGTTCAATGATTTGGGGTTTATATTTTTGATATAGACATGTTTGCTGTATGTTTGTAAGTTGTTATTAGATAAATGATAAAAAGTTCACATTTAACAAAATGATTACACATGTTGTGAATATTTGATGAGAGCATCATTTTGGAAGCATAATTATGTGGAATGAAAGAAAACCAAAGTCAAGAAATCATATTTAAATGCAGTTAATCCATTTTGCTTCAGCTTTATAAACTTTTTGGTAGTTTGGCTTCTTAAAAAGACATATTCATTTCTATTTTTAAATTTTTTATATGTACATGTGTGTCCCTGCTTATTTGTATGTTCACTGAGTGCATGCAGTCCCCATGTTAGCCAGGAGAGGATGTTGGATCCCCTAGAATTGGAGTTACAGACCCTTGTGATCCTCCCGATGCCTGCTGGAGACTGAACCTGGGTCCCCGGCCATAGCAGCCACTGCTCTTATCCACTAAGGCTGTGGTTCTCAACATTCTTAATACTGTGACCCTTTAGTACAGTACCTCATGTTGTGGTGATCCCCAACCATAAAATCATTTTTTCTACTTTGTAACTTTAATTTTGCTACTGTTATGAATCATAATGTAAATATCTGCTGTGCAGGGTATCAGTTATGTGACTGCCATGAAAGGATTATTCAATCCCTGAATGGGTCAAGACCCACAGGTTGAGAACCGCTGCACTAAACCATCTCTCCAGCCCTTAATTGCCTGGCTCTTTAAAATAATTACTATTAATAAATAAATAAAACAGTATTTTGATGTGCAGAGAAAATTTACTATTGATATTTTGGGTTAATTCCAATAATATTATCTGTATATTTTTGCAAAATTCATTTAGTAAGAATTTGAAAGTAATATGTAATAATTATAGAACTCGTGAAAAATCAAAATGGGAAATTAAAATCATATGTGATCCTCCTGCTTATAACATTACCACCAGCATTTCTTGGTGAATTCTAAACAGTGCATACGTATGTACCTTCCATCAACATATGGAATGCTTGTTCTTTCTCCCCAAGTTGAGACTATAGTAATTACATAGTCTGGCCTTTTCTAATTAATGCACATCCTGAACACGTCCATGTCTTAATACAACAGAACGTTCAATGATTAAATAATACCCCCTCACCTAAGTGTACAGTGAATGTCAACACAGCTTCCTTCTTTGGGTATCAAGAGGGTTCTTACCACTGTGAAATAGGAACTGGCAGCGATTTGGACTACTGCTCTTGGTGTCAGAGGGCACTGCTAAAAAAGTCTGGTAGGCTTGTCTGCTGCTTCCCGCACCCTGGTTCTGGACTCACGGAGTCAATTTTTTCACTTTTCTCCTGAGAATGTGGATCTCAGTATGAGGTGAACATACTATGAGTTTAGAGTATGTCTGCAGCAAGGGCAAGCACCCCTGAGTTTTAATCAGCTTTTGTGTCTTCTGGCTCTCAAATATTCTTAAAAGAGGGTTGTTGCATGAGAGAATTGAGCTAAATCCACCGCTATTTTGTGGATAACAGTTTTGTCAGTAATTGGTTTTGTTTTCCACATATAGTTAGTGATCATTTTAGTATGGAAGACTCTGTGCAAGGTTACTGAAGACAGAGGCCAGTCTGGCATTGTATATGACATCAGGTTTGTAGAGCCAGTGCTAGGGAGAAGAGAGGCCTGCTGCCTTGCGAGCTGAGCTGTTGTAGGGGACTGCATGTTATAACAGGAGGCTCTGGTATTCTCACAGACAAAAAGCATCTTTGCTTATGATTCAAGGCAAGCAGACAGGGCTGTAGGGAGATTGCTATCGACCCCAAAACATGCTCAAATCTATCTTCTCTCCTAAATGAAACTGTGAATGAGGCTTTGCAATAAAATGCCACACTTAGGACAAGCAGGGAGTATCTTTAACTCCTTCCTGCCCACTGTGTACAGTCTTTGCTAAAAGGGAGGGAGGGAGAGAGAGGGAATGTAAAATAATAAATAAAAAAGAATTAAATTAAAATAAAAAAAACATGCAAGCCAAGAAATAAAATAAGGCTTCAGAGATTGGAATCTGGAAATGTTTGGTAATTCAGGAAAACCAGAGAGAAAATCAAACCCTCCTGGCTAAGATAATGACATTTTAGAAT
Organism: Phodopus roborovskii; assembly: GCF_943737965.1. NCBI lineage: Eukaryota > Metazoa > Chordata > Mammalia > Rodentia > Cricetidae > Phodopus > Phodopus roborovskii. Next base: position 49,748,414 of record NW_026126517.1, on the reverse strand, counting down.
CTTGATCTTCAGAAGTTTCCAAGGCATGAAAATTCTGTGACCTGGGGCACTTGCCCCTGACTTGGAGCACAGAGCTATTCCCTTTCTAAAACTAGCCAGGCCCTTGCACACAAAAATGTGGCATCTTTAAAAGAGACTTATTTAATTTTTTTTCATTCATGTTTATGTGTGCACCCATGAAAGCTAAAACAGAGTGTGGAGTCCCCTGGAGCTGGAGTTGCAACAGTATGAGCTACCTGATGGAGGTGCTGGGAACCAAACTTGGGTCCTCTGTAAGAGCAAGAATTGCTCTTTACTGCAAAGCCATGTCTCCAGGTCCAATTACAGCATCTTATTATTAAAAACAAAACAAAATAAAAACTCCACAAAAATCTAGTTAGTTTTCCCATTTCATTTTAAAACACACGTTAATAATAAAAATTTAATAACTTCCTTCCATGGATAAATTTTCTCATTAACGAAGAAGCTCTTTATACACAAACAAATTAAAATTTTTATTTGCAGAGACTATCAAGTTTATGCAAGATAGTAAAAATTCTGTCACCACAATGAATGGGTGCTGGGATAGTTAATATCCATTGTCAGTCTGCCAGGGTCTACAATCCCCTAGTAGACAAGCTTCCCTGCATATGTGTAAAGGAGTTTGTAGACTGGGCTAATCAAAGTGTGAGGGCCCACCCTAAAAGTGGGTGGTACCATTCCATGAGCTGGGGTCCTGGACTGAATATAACTGAGAGATGGCGCTGAGCACCAGCACCTGCCTCTGCTTCCTGGCTGAGGAGTCTGTGACCCCTTTTGTCTGCCATACCTCTTCTCCATGGTGGATTGCATACTTACACTGTGAACCAAGATGAACCATATCTTCCTTTGGTTACTTTTGTTGGTGTTTCATTATAGCAATGAGAAACTGATGTTAATACAGATGCCTAGTTAACCTGTTCTTGTTTTGTAATCTGTGGACAATAGCAGTCTTATGTGGACCCATCCCTGTGCATGGAGATCCTCAAGATCCCACTTCACCACCCCTACCCTAGTCTTAGGCAATCTCAGCAAAATGCAATTGCAGGACCATGAATCTGCCAGCTCTCTTGCTCTGCTCTGCTGTCTGAAGAGTCAGAATGCTAGTGCTCATCAGAGCAGGCTTTTACCAAACTGCAGGATCTCATAAAGATTTTGACATCAAGAATTCCAGTTTGACTTTGTATGTGAGAGAAAGTTATGAAGCTTGGACTATCAGAGGGGCCCCTGGCATTAGGACCATGATACAAACCTGGTACATGAACTAGCTTGTTAGAGCCTGTTACAAGTAGTTTTTCCCTGCCGCTGGTCCCACTGCCCACAGCCGCAGCACCAGCCCCACATAACACACAAAGATGCTGTATTTGATATAATGCTGTTGGCCAGGTACTAGTTTTTTATCAGATAGCTCTGTCTTAAGTATTAACCCATTTCTATTAATCTAAGTATGTCCACATGGTCTCATCTTACCGGAGAGTGGGCTGGTTTTCGGCTCTCTCCAGTCTCCCCATGCTGACTCCTCCCTACCACTTTCTCGAATCTTCCTTGTCTCCTAGTCCCGCCTATCTTGCTTTCCTATTGGCCATCAGTGCTTTATTCTTTAACCAGTATGAGATACATATTTACAGAAAGACATTCCTTAGGGTAAGATGTCATTCTCAGTAGCAGTAGGACCACAATATAATCCCAGTACATGAGCTAGCTTGTTGGAGCCCCACTCCCCACGGATGCCATGCTCAGCCTTAATGAACGGGATAAGGGCTTGACCCTGCCACAGCTATTGTGCCAGACTTTGTTGACTTCTCTTGGGTGCCCTCACCTGTGAGGAGGAGTGGACTGGGGATGGGCTGGAGCATGTGCACAGTGACATTTTATTCAGATATAAAAAATAAAATAGAGCCAGGCAGTGATGGTACAGGCCTTTAATCCCAGCAGTTGGAGGCAGAGGCAAGTGGATCTCTGTGAGTTCCAGGCCAGATTGCTCTACAGAGATAATTCCAGGACAGCTATGGCTGTTACACAAAGAAACCTTGTCTTGAATAACCAAATAAAATAGAATGTTCATGAAAATGGATGGGTCTAGAAAGTATTGTGTCAGTGAAATGACTCAGACTGGAGAAGATAAAACTCATACTTTTCTCTCGTGTATAGATACTAAATTTTTATGTACACATGTGTGTAATAAAGGGTGTGAGATTGGGTATAGACTACGACGATGTGAAGCAGACAAGGAGAGAAAAACAAGAAGCATTGAGACAAGACAGGCTTAAGAGTCACACAAAGAGACAGGATGTCAGAAAGGGGCTGTTGGGAAGGGGAGAAGAGGGAGAGAAGGGAATGGAGAAGGAAGGAGCAAGAAATGAGAAAAACAAATTTTGTTTGAAAACTGACAAAATGAAGCTCAATGTTTCATACTCTAATACATTTTTAAAACCTAAATTTGTTGTCACTTTGCCCTTTTGTAATGTCAGTATCTATTTGGAAAATAAAATGTAATATAATATATATGCTTATTTATATACAATTAATTTATATGCAATTAATTTATATACAATTAAAATGTAATATATATAATGCAATACATACATGCTGATGCTAGTTAATTTATATACAATTAAAATGATTGAGGGGGAAGAAATTACATAGTAATGGGAATATATTACTATGGAAGAGTAGGATGGTGCCAAATCCCAGGCTTCTGTGCTTGGGATGCTTAAGACTGAACCTAGGGCCCTGGGCATACTGGCACGATCTCTGCCTACCCCAGGCCAGTGTTCTCATGTAGGACACATGGCCTTCCTTGAGGCATAGTCAAAGAACAGAAGCAAGCTTCGTGCTCTGCTAAGTAAGCACTCCTGCCTGTTTCTGGAGTGCACCAGAAGGTCCTCATTCCCCTCCCCATGCTGTATGTGCGTGCGTGCGTGCGTGCGTGCGTGCGTGCGTGTGTGTGTGTGTGTGTGTGTGTGTGTGTCTGTCCACATGATCAGGAGCCTGTCTGCATTATTAGAAGCCCTGTGTTTACAGCATTTCCCTTAGCTGACTAAATGACATAATCTTTACCTGTAATATTCCACCTACTCTGCCACTTCATGTTCACCTGACTCATTCTCTGTGGTGATTCTGTACACTGGGCTTTCATTGGCCAAGCTGTATGTTAATGTGAGTTCAGCGGCTGAGTTAAGTGAATGGTGCCTGGCAGCCCCACTAGCACACCAACAGCTGTGGGAAGGCCTCAGGAGAGAAAGGCGAGGCCTGTGTTGAGAATCTTAATGCTTGGTTTTGTTTATTCTCTTCACACAGCTGCTGCAGTGTGTCCCTATCTGCAGTGTGAGGGAGAGAGGAGGCTTTGCTTTTTAAAACTTCAGTGTTTCTCCCCCAGCATTTAGGGGATCAGCCATCTTTTCCTTGCTGGCTTACATTACCCCCAGCTATACACCATACTAACCAATGTGTGTGGCTGAGATTCTGAACTCCGTACTGTTGGTTGGCTAGAAATCAATGATGTATTTGAAATTATTGATTCACAACCGGCTTTGTAAACTGTTGTGGTTTCAGAAATCTGTCTATTTTGTTGGATAATTTCTCTTGCTTACTCATCAGTTTTATCTAGTTTTGGAAATTGTATAATAAAAATCAACTTATAATTCTTCATGAAATAAAAAAAAAAATCCACTTGCTAGAATTTTGCCTGATGTGCATGGTGATAGACATGGAACTAGCTGCAGTCCTCTACACACCATCATCCAGTTGTGCCAGCATCATTTGTTGGAGATGTTTTCCTCCTTCCATTGTATACTTTTAACTGTTTTGTCAAAAATCAGGTGTTTGTAGGTTTGTGGGTTAATATCAGGATTTTCTATCCTATTCCATTGGTCTACCTGTCTATATGTGTGCCAATACCAGGGTGTTTTCAGGACTATAGTTCTATAGTAGAGCTTAAAGTCAGGGATGATGATGCCTCCTGAAGTTCCTTTGTTATACAGGGTTGTTTTGGCTATCCTGGGTCTTTTGTTTTTTCCTATAGAGTTGATTATTATCCTTTTGAGGTCAGTGAAGAATTGTTCTGGGATTTTGATGGGTATGGCATTGAATCTGTAGATTGTTTTTGGTAAGATTGCCATTTTTACTATGTTGATGCTACCTATCCAAGAACATGGGACATCTTTCCATTTTCTGGTATCTTCTTTAATTTCTTTCTTCAAAGACACAGAGTTCTTGCTATATAGGTCTTTCACTTGTTTAGTAAGCATTACCCCAATATACTTTATGTTGTTTGTGGCTATTGTAAATGGTGATGTTTTTCTGATTTCCTTCTCAGCCCCTTTGTTGTCTGTATATAGTAGGGCTACTGATTTTTTTTTAGTTTATCTTGTATCCTGCTAGTTTGCTGAAGGTGTTTATCAGCTGTAGGAGATCCCTGGTAGATTTTTTTGGGGGGTTGCTTATGTAAACTATCATATCATCTGCAAATAGTGATAGTTTGCCTTCTTCCTTTCCAATTTGGATCCCCTTGATCTCCTTTTGTTGTTTTATTGCTTCAGCTAGAACTTAAGTACAATATTGAAGAGATATGCAGAGAGTTGGCAGCCTCATCCTGTTCCTGATTTTACAGGAATCGCCTTAAGCTTCTTTCCATTCAGTTTGATAGTTGGCTGTTGGTTTACTGTATATTGCTTTTATTATGTTTAGGTATGTTCCTGTTATCCCTGATCTCTCCAAGACCTTTATCATGAAAGGGTGTTGAATTTTGTCAAAGGCTTTTTCAGCATCTAGTGAGAATATCATGTGGTTTTTCTTTTTCAATTTGTTTATATGGTGGATCACATTGATATATTTTCATATGTCATGGTGGACATACATTGGCCATGGTAGATGATTTCTCTAATGTGTTCTTGGATTTGGTTTGCCAGTATCTTATTGAGTATTTTTGCATCAATGTTCATCAGGGATATTGGTCTGTAGTTTTCTTTCTTAGTTGTGTCTTTGCGTGGTTTGGGTACCAAGGTAATTGTGGCCTACTGTACTAGCATAAGAGACTTTTTATTGATTGAAAACAGAGCATTGCCAATTGATATAAAATCACTTTGTTGGATCACCCAGTGAGCTGCCTGTTCACGTGACTCAGCAGGGTCCAATTTTTAGAAAGCACTCAGCAGTTGGGAGGCCTAATTGTGACTTGGAATTGGTAACCATTTCTCCCAGTGAATGAGAGTTGCCACAGGCTTTACTGAGTGTCTATTGAAAGGATAGACACTGCACTAGGCACAAAAGACACAGCAGTGGATGAATCAGATTTGCTGCCCTTATCAAGAGTAACAGATAATAGACAAGTACACAAACAGCAAATATTGGTGACAAGAGCTCAAAAAGATGTCTAAGGAGCTGTGTAGACAGCTCAGTGAGTAGGCACTGGCTATGCATGCCTGACGACCTGAGTCCAGGCCCTGGAACTCATGTAAAAGAACAGCAGATACCATGGTGTGTATTAGTAACTTCAGCACTCTGCTAGTGAGATGGAAGTGGAGAAGGAGACTCTGCCAGAAGTCAGCAGGTCAGGACACGGCACAGCAGTAAAAAGACAATACAGACAGAACCTGATTCACTTGTACAGCCTGATGGTGGGAGTGCAAACTTGTACAGTAATTTTGGAGATCAGTATGGTGGTTCCTCAGGAAAATGGGAATTAGTTTACCACAGGACCTGGCAATCTCACTCTTAGGCATATACCCAAAGGATCCACATCCATGCAACAAAGACATCTGTTCAACTATGTTCATAGCAGCATTATTTGTAATGGCAAGAACCTGGAAGCAACCTAGATGCCCCTCAACTGAATAATGGATAAAAAAAGATGTGGGACATTTACACAATGGAATACTACTCTGAGGGGGAAAAAAAACAATAGAATCTTGAAATTTGCAGGCAAATTGATGGAACTTGAAGAAACAATTCTAAGTAAGGTAACCCAGTCACAAAAAGAGGAACATGGTATGTACTCACTCATATATGGATTTTAGACATAGAGCAAAGGATCACCAGCCTATAATTCATACCGCCAGAGGAACTAGAATATAAGGAAGATTCTAAGAGATTCATACAAGCTCCCTAACAGAAGGGGAAAGGAACAAGATCTCCTGAGCTTATTGGGAGTAGGGGTGGGCAGTGAGTAGAGAGCAGGGTGGGAGAAATAGAAGGGGAGGAGAGGAAAGCATGTGTGACTAGGAAGATTGAGTCAAGGGAGGAATAGATGAAAGACACACACACACACACACACAGATGTCATAAAAGAGGCATTTATGAAGGTTTCAAGAGAAAACTGACTCTAGAGAAATGTCCAGAGAACTACAAGAATGACCCCCAACTAACAATTTGAGTAACAGTGGAAAGGCTACCTTAAATACCCTTCCCTGATAATGAGATTGATGACTAACCTATCCACCACCATAGAGCCCTCATCTAGTAGCTGATGGAGACAGAAACAGACATCCACTGCTAAATACTGGGCAGAACTACAATCCAAATGCAGAGAGGGAGGACAAGACCAGGCTACAGAAACCCACAGAGACAGCTGACCTGAACAAGGAGGAGCTAATGGGCCCCCAGACTGATAGCTAGGAATCCGGCATTGGACCGATTCAGACCCCCTGAACATGGGCCTCAGTTAGAAGGCCTGGGCAGTCAGTCTAAGGGACCTCTGACAGTAGAATCAGGATGTATCCCTAGCGCACAAAAGGACTTTGGGAGCACATTCTCCATGGAGGGATAATCCCTTAGCCTAGAGGCAGGAAGGAGGGCCTAGTTCTTACTCCAAATGACTTGACAGATTCAGATGACCCCTCCAGGAAGGCATCACTCTACATGTGGAGTGCGAGGGATGGGATGGGAGGGTGGTCAGCGGAAAGGGAGGGTAGAAGAGAGGGAAGGATAGAGGGACAAAGAGGGAACTGGGATTGATAAATAAAAAAAAATACTAAATGCAAAGGTCACCTAAACTAGTGATGCTCAAAGTGGGGCCCACAATCTCCAGGAGTTCACAATATCCTTCCAGGAGTTATCAAAGGCCAAAGCTATTTTCATAACACTGAGAATTTACTTGTATGCCTTGTATTTCCACTTGATGATATCACTGACAGTATATAAGTTTAAAAAAAGAGATTCTTTTGCCTGATATTGGATAAATTTGTAGGCCAATTTGTAGAGGGCTGATATTTTTATCTTTCTACATAAAAATTAAATATATTTATTCATTACTTAAGTCTTTTAAATTTTTTAAAATTCTTATAATTCTACCTTATAAAATAATTACATATATTTTATTTCATGCATTGATTTATTATTTTACTTGGGAGGCTTTATAAGATTAGTGAGTTAGTTTATATTAATAAACATCTCTTTATCTTTAAGGGAACAATTTTACATTATTAACTATTACATTTAAATTTTTGTAAGTCTGTTTTTAACAGTTGTGCCAATTTCTTCTTTTCAGATGACTCTCTTACTGTAAACAGATGTCCAGCTTACTGAATTTTCATTCATCTGTTGAAGGTTACACAATGTGGGATTTACTCCAATTCTGTTCAGATATTAAATATCCACACATCTCCAATATACTTTCAGCTTGAGCTATATTTTAATACATTTGAATTTGGCTGAACAATATCTTTTATAGGATATTTGTACCATTTCAAAGATATAGGATAGATAATAGATGCTTGACTTATAGAAATGTGGGTGATACATCAAAGACATATGATAGTTGATAGGTAATAGATGATAGGTAGCTGATACATAGCTAATGGACAGGCAGATCGTTATATATATACATAATCTATGGATGATTGAAAGTGATGATTGGCATATAGGTAAGTAGATAAGATGATCTATAGATAATAGGCACAATAGTAGATAGATAGATGATAGGTAGATACAGATAGAAATGGACACAGATGGTGTGGATACATATGGCTCTCATCCTCCATTTTATTGCCAGAAGTCTATATATATATATATATTGTTCCCTTGGGCTGTCTCTTGTTTTTTTTTTCTTCTTTTTTTATTTATTTTATATAAATAAATTTGGGAATTTGGGAGTCGTTCTTTCTAAACTACTTCCTGCTGTCATGGGGGATTCTAAGAAGATGCAGAAATCCTGGGTGTAGTCTGTAAGGCTGCTTTGTCCAGCTGTTTTGAATGTAGGATCACCTGGTACTCTGTTTCATTATATTCTATTCTCTCTCCACATACTACTCCCACAGCTAAAGCACACATCTCCCAGCTTCTGAAACTGCAGACATTTCAAGGGATTTGTTAGCTGTAACCAAGTAAATTTTAATAGCATACAAAAGCAGTTTCTACAACTTCATAATTAGGCACTCACATTAAATGCTCAACTTTTTCAACAATATACAAGTTAACAATCACCAATAGCATTTGCCATTAGTGACACAGGATTGCTTCCTATAATGGAATTACACCCCTGAGAAGAATCCAAGGCTATAGTTTAGCTGAGAGGAAACTTCTTGAGAGTGCCTGAAAAATGTCTCCTTCTCCTTTTCTCAGAATCGTCCCTTAATGGAATCTCAGCTCTATCAAAGAGAGATAATGGTCCACAGTAAATAATTCATTGAAAGCTTTTGGTGAAGGAACTTGTCAGTCTTCTGTAGGAAATCATAATGCTGAGACCTATACTAGCCCCCCCCCCCCAGTGGAATTCATACCACAAATGAGAAAAATGTGAATGAGAGAAAAGACCTGGAGAAGAGGCCTTTGGGGTGTGAGCAGAACAAAGACTGAGGGTCTGAGCTAAAGGCTCAGGGCAGGGTTAAGACAATACAGAACAGCCAATGGTCAGCTGTGACATCCCTTTGGCTTGATACCTAAGTCTTGTGGCCTCTATGTGATTTGTTGGCTAGCATTAAGGGTCCTTCCCATTTTATCCTTGGAAAGAGGCATAAAGAAAGGTAGCTGTAAGCCTCAAGTCTGGGGTGGAGAGACAAAGATAACCACCTTGGAATAATCAGTCAGGTGGGCATAGCAGAATTATGCGGCATAGCCTGGGGCATGCTAGGGAGTTCTTGAACCTAGTCCCAAATACTAAGTGTAAGTGTCAGACTCAGAGGAGTGATCCAGCACAGAGCCACCAGGAGGACATGAACCATGGACTTCAGTGTTGTAAGCAGTCTCTCGGGTCTATCTTTTGTTGTTATTGTATAAGAAATTCATACACATTTTCTGTAATGTTCTTAACCTGCAAATACAAAGTGCTTGGTGAGTGTAATTTTTACACTTAAAAAAATGGAATTAGACTGTGTGAAGAAACTTGAGCATCTTAAAACTAACAACCATTGTGGCTAGGATTAAAAATCTAGTTTAATCTGAAAATCCAGAGCCTATGCTTTCTCCTCTGCAGACTGTTTCTCTGTGTGAGTCCTGAGAGAGAGAGAGAGCCACAGGAGACTTTGAGAAACAAATATTTTCTTTCCTAGAAAGATAGCTTGGGTGGATTTTCTTTCTATGCCTTATTCCTCATATTCTTTCTCAAGATCTATAGTATTTGTTAAGCACAATAGGCATCAAATAGACACTTAAGGAGTGTAATAAAAATTTAGGATAAATTAGCTAAGAAATAATGTGTAAATAATTCCCTACCCATTGTAATTACAAAAATGGTGTCTCATGTGGCTCAGGGATACTGCCCCTGAAGGAGCCTGGGAATTGAGAGTTTGTGATTGGTTGAGGGAAAAATGTTTTCTTTCCATAGATGAGCAGTTTTGTTTATTGAAAATGGGCTTGGAGATTGTCAAGGGTCATATTTGGATTTAAACAATTTTCCACAGATAGGAAAAGTGATTGTCACTGCTGAGGATTAATTTTCAGGACAAAATTTGCATCTCTTTCCTCTGGGGTTACTGTTGCCATGGTGATGTTATGGCATCAGGTTTCACACAGAGGGTTACAGCTTCTTACCTGTCAACATTTATGTAAGCTGTGTGGGAAGAATTTCTGGAACATTCCAGGAAAGAACTTTGTGTGCTTCAGTCAGAGTAAGGGGGAAAGAGTAGTGGGATGGAGTATTGACTCTATCATCTCCTCTATTTTGAAGTACATTCTAAGACTCTGAACATGAATGGAAAGGGGAGTCGCTAAGGAAGGGAGCCCAGGCATCCCCTCACTTGGAAAGTCCATTCCATCCTTTACATTTCTCTGTCATATTGACAGCATTAGTTAATGCTTTCTCGGGCAGGAATGTTATAGGGTGCAATTTTGAGCCAATGGAAGCTGTGTTAGTATTTGTCAAGGGCAGTGTGTTTGTTGCCAGTTTTATTCAACTTTTTCATGATCATACCAATGATACATGCAAGTGATGATGCTTGAGTCTAAATGTATGGCCTGAAGCCTAAGTCACTTTGGAGAAAACCATGTAAATTAACTATATATATTATTTGTTTAGTTTAGAGCAACATGAAAAAAATGACACCAGTATCTTTAAAAATACACAACCACACCATTAGAACCACAAATGAAGACATTCTGAAGCAAACTGGACAGTGAGGCAGAGCCCACCCATCTCACCCATAGCTTTTAATACAACCTCCTGTGAGATGGAGCTAAATCAGACCTTGCTTCTTACTTATGAAATTTACTGAATGTGTGTGCTGTAGTGTGCACCAGTTTGGGTATTGCAAGGCTCAGTGTGAGCCGCACGGTAGATGACTAATGATGTGCTACATGGGACTATACCTGATTGAACTGCCAGGAACTTGTCTATGGTTTAGTTTGTGGAATAGCATGCTCTGTTAGCCAGTTTTTTCCCCAAATTTTATGAATCTAGAGAGTGTTTAGGTTTTATTAGTGAAGTGTGTTTGAGTTGGGGCAGACCCAGCACACCATTTCTGTTACTATGAAGAACCCTTATTATCAGGCTTGCTTGTCTTACATTGTATAAGATGAAGTTTGCAATACATGACCAATGAGTCTTGGACATCAGGACTGCTCCACAATTTCTTTCTCAAAAAAGAGAGAATTCATTTTTGTTTGTTCATTTTGTTTTGTTTGTATGACATGGTTTGGGCAGTTGCTTTTGTTTTACTTAGTTTTTTAAATAACTAATGGTTCTTGGTTTGAATTTCAGCTATCTATGTACTTTGGTATATGACCCAGTTTCCATATTTACATAGAGTTTTAGTATTTATTTGAACAGTCTTGTGAATGTTAAATAAAATAGGTGTAAGTTATCCACAACCACAAAACTGAGCATGTGTATGTATGTCAACATTGTGATATCAATTTGATTTGAGACATTCTAGATAGTTTTAATGACTGACAAATATTTGAGAAAATTAAATTATATGGTATGGAAAAGATATTTTTTTTTCTTGATCTAGCTTATTTTCTGAAATGGCATTTCACAGGAAGTAGAATATCTTAAAGAACTATTCGTTTTCTCTAGGTGTTGTGTCAAATTCAGAATGGAGAAGAATTGGCCTGTAATAGACTAGACTTATAGCCCAATAGCTATGCTGTCTAATACAAAATTATTATTATTATTATTATTATTATTATTAATTTGTAATAATATTGTGGCTCTCAAGTGTGAAAGTTATAGATGGAAGTGAGCCACAGAGAATTTAAATACCCCTGTAAACCTGACAACAGAAGGATGACACTCAGGTTATGAGTAGGTACACCAGGCTTCAGAGAGTAACTCTCTCTGGCCCAGCAAGTAGATCTCTGTGTTGAGAAAAGGATCCCCGAAGAGTTCAAGGCAGAGCTGTGGTTCTAACTAATGCTCAGGTTTGTGATTGGAGAATTGGAACATGATGTCAAGAAAAGTAAAAATACCCAAGAAAGAGACTTGGGTCACTGATCAAAAAGAAAAACCACCTGGAGAGTTCTTGGCTTAATTTTGATAAATTCTTAATTTTCAACTGACCAAGTTCAGGATCTATCCTAGAACTCACACAAGAGTGGAACTGTCAGGTATTCATGATCAAGATTTATTAATTTGTATATGAAAATGGTGGTCATCAACTAACCTTGGCAAAGAAGAAGGGAAGGATGATGAGATGTGACCCAGACAAGATATGTCATTAGTTGACTTTCTGTGTTCGTCCTAAGCAGAAGGACACACTCTTTAGACCTAGGAGATTTGACCTCAATACCATCATCATCCAAATGTGCAAGTCACCATAATGAAATAGTAAGCTTAAACTCAGGCTCTATAGTGTTATTTTCTTTGCCCAGTTGCAATCTTTCACTAATAGTTAATAAGGTTAGAGTGAATCTGAACTTTTAAAACGAAGATAAATATGTGTTCAAATTTCCAGTTAGTGAATCACTACAGAATCTTGCCATGGTTAGTTAAGATGAGCACACACATTTCACCCACTGGTTATTTAATATCTATAGTTCATTTGATTCACTTGACACACTTTCTATACAGGCAGAGTCTGTAGTAATGTCTTCTCTTTTGTTCTAGGCATGGGTGGCTTGCTCGTATCCCTTCTGTTAGCCCCACACTGTCTTTTGCTGGTCATCCCAGCTACCAACTTATACATTTAATTAATTTTTCCAGATAATTAGTTTTGGGATGATTTTATCTACTATTTTTCAATTTATAGGATTTGTACTTTTATTATGTTCCCTTTTAATTAACTTCCATTTATTCTGTTCCTCATTTAAGAGGATCTTTATATAGAAAATTAGATTATTGCTTTTAGCACATGAATATGCCCTTCAAATAATGTATTTGATTGGTTTTCATTTTCATTTATTAAAATACTTTTAATTTTACTTACAATTTCTTTTTCACAACTACTCTAAAGAACCCCAAATATTATGAGGTTTTACAGATCACATTCTATGCTACTGTTAACTTTAATTATATTTAATTACATTTGCTTAGATGATATACTTTGGATGATTTTGCTCATTTTAAGTTTATTAGAACTTGTTATGTAGATCATTATATGGTATTTATTAGTGGAAATTAAATGCTTATTAGAAAAGAAAGTATATTTCTACAGCATTTGGATGACTGTTATCTGCATCAATTAGAGCAAGTTGGTTCTTGGTATTTTTTTATGTTTTGTATATCTCCATCTTTTTTCTCCTTTGTTCTGTCAACTGCTATAGATATTAAATATAAGAACTACTAAGCATAATTATAGTTTTAACATAATTATGGTGTTATGTATTTGCTCAGTAGGACTCCGTTTTGACACTCTGCCATGCCATTAGTTTATGAATTGTTGTATTTTCACATCCCTTGACAAGTCAATACTAACTTTATTTGTTTACTCTCTATTTCTATAGTATTTCTTGTAACAAAATCTATCTTGTCTCCCATTTAGGAGAATTTACATCTTCCTTATAAGTAGAGTTTATGTAATAAACATTTCCCATTGTACTTGTGCTTTTCCATGTAAGATTAATTTACTGTACCAAACATGTTATGGCTTAGAAATGGTTAGACTGTACTCTCCAGGGCTCATGTGCTAGAAGCTCTGTCTCTAGAGTGACAGCGAGTTGGTATGGAGATTTTAAGAAGGGAGACTCTGGAGAGAAGTGATTAGTATGGAGCCTTTAAGGCAAGGTGTTTAGGTAAGCAGTTGATTTTGGAACCTTTAAGAATCCAGTCCTGGCACGAAGTGATTGTTATGGACCCTTTAAGAGAGTCCATGAAGGGAAGTGTTTGATGTGGAACCTTAAGAAGAAGGTACCATGGAAGGAAGTGGTTAGATCATTAAGGGCTCTGTTCTCAGAGGAAATGCATGATTGGTTCTTGAAAGGGAGTTACTATGAAGGGGTAGGTCTGCTGTCTCCCTTTTGCAAGACCTTCTTCAAATTTGTGCCATCTGCCATGATAAGGAGTCCTGGCAAAGCCAGTGTCATGACCTTTGGGCATATCACTCCCTAAAATGCTATAGCAAATTTCTTTCTTCATATGTGACACAGCCGATGAATTTTCTAAACTAACAAAATATAAACTAATATCTGGCATGTAGTTGAATCTTTAATTTTACACCCTGATAGTTTCTGTATGTAGCTTTTAAAAATTTTGTGATGACCCGGGTAACCTAGGTGATTCCTCATCTAATGGGGTGTAGAGAAGCCAAAAGGTTGGACATCACTAATGTCTTAGGGTTAAGTCTATTTGTGTGGTTCAGCTTTAATGTGTGGCATTAGTTTTGCATGCTTGTCCTGTGTTTTATGCCTCTTTTTAAAAATGAACATATATTATTATTATATTTGTCTCTGATATTCATAGTTATTTTGTTGACAACTAGGGTCTGGAATATGAAATATTTAATTCAGAAAAGCTATCCAAATGTTATATAATTTATATAAAATATAACTCTTACAGCATTCAGTCTGTTTTAAAATACTTTTAGGTTATCAATTTCATATACATTGTAATTATTACTATTTTCATTTAATATTTTATTACTATTTAATAAATTCCAAGAGAACAATAGTGAGCCACGTGTACATGCTCACATGTGTAGACTCATATAGTACATACTATAGGGACAGTGAAGAGGATGTATCAATGATGAATTCAGTGTATATTTTAACAATTTACCTCTTGCATTCTTGCTACCTTGTCAGAGACTAGTTTCTCCTTAATATCCTTAATGTGATGCCTCCTGTCTCCAGAATTTCTTCCAGCATATTTCTGGCTTAATATTCTATTTGTTTTTCATTTTGAAATACTTTTCCCCCCTAGATTGAATGACATCACTTAATCAATTCTTTTTTTCTTAATTTACATATAGATCCCAGTTCCCTTTTCTCCCTCCCTCCCATGACCCCAGTCCCCCTCCCACCTTACACCCCCCCAGTCCACAGGGAGGATGATGCCTTCCAGGAGGGACCAACAAAATCTGTCAAGTCATTTGGAGTAGGGACTAGGCCCTCCCTCTTGCCTCTAGGCTAAGGGAATATCCCTCTATGGAGTATGTGCCCCCAAAGTCCTTTCTTGCACCAGGGATACATCCTAGTTCCACTGTCAGAGGTCCCTTAGACTGACCAGGCCTTCTGAGACCCATGTTCAGAGGGTCTGAGTCGGTCCAATGCTGGTTTCCCAGCTATCAGTCTGGGAATCCATGAGCTCCCCCTTGTTCAGGTCAGCTGTCTCTGTGGGTTTCTGTAGCCTGGCCTTGCCCCTATTTGCTTCTCATTCCTCCCTGTCTGCATCTGGAATCCAGGAGTTTGGCTCAGTGTTTAGTTGTGGTTGTCTGCTTCTGTTTCCATCAGCTACTAGATGAGGGCTCTATGATGGCAGATACGTTAGTCATCAATCTCATTATCAGGGAAGGGCATTGAAAGGTAGCACCTTTCCACTGTTGCTCAGATGGTTGGTTGGAGTCATTCTTATAGTTTTCTGGACATTTCTCTATATTCAGTTTTCTTTTCAAACCTATAGTTTTTTTTTTTTTTTTTTGCTCTTGTCTATTCCTCCCCTGACTCAATCAATTCTTAAAAGAAGTTTGTAGTTCTTATTGGACTGCTGGACCTTCTTCTGGCCCTTTTGGAATGCACATTCAAATGAACATACACACACACAAAATTTAAAAAATTCTCTATAGAAAGAATATTTCTAGTTATCTGCCTTTTATATTGCAAAATAATTTATGTATACAGCAGCTGTTTATCATGCTGAACTAATTTCTTTTCTTTTACTAGTTTCTTATGTTTTCTCATTATTACTGGTTCTTGGAATTAATTTATGTCTGTACTTAGTGCTGCCTTATTTATGGTCATTCTACTTGAAATTCATTCAAACCCTTTCATCTGTGGCATTGCCGTATTTATCAAATTTGAATAAATTGTCCCATTGCTTCTTCATCTGTGTTATCCATTTTTTCTGTATGGTTTCCCCATATAGTAAATACTGATATTTCCTACAGAATCTGTATCATCGGTTTATATTTAATTGTGTATGTGTGTGTCTAGATATGTCCATATACAAGTGCAGGTACCTATCAAGAACAGAAGAAGCTCATCAGGTCCTCTTAGTCTGGCATTACAAGTGGTTGTGCACTACTCTACATGGATGCTGGGAAAGGAACTAGGGTCCTCTGCAAAAGGAACAAACACCCATAACCACTGAGCCTTCCCAGCTTTGTGACATAATGTCTTTAAAATCATAAGTCTTCTAGGTGTCTAGCAATCTATTGATTTTATCCTGTGTGTGTTTGTGGTTTTTGTAGTGCTGGACCTTGCACCTGGGTCCTTGCATATAATTCTGAATTTTATGCTGAGTTACATTCACAACCTTCCAGGGATGTCTTTATTTCAGATAACTTTTTTTTTTTTTTATTATTTCTTTAGGATGTTTATTATCCTTTCATTCTCTGATTATTTTTATAACTTCCCCAAGAAAAATGGAACATTTAAGCAAAACGTCTTGGTACCCTTATTTATTTTTCTCATCATGTCTGCCATGTCTCAGTATGTCTCCATGGCTTGAACGCTTTCCTCTGGTCATTAGCTACAACTCTTATACTTCATTACCTATCTAGATATATTAGCTTGAATGCCGGGCATTTTCAATTCTCTGTCTGCAACAATAAATTTTGTTGTCCTATGAAGAGCACACAATTTTGTTCTGGGTGACAGTACATTTCACAGACATCATTACTGTAACTGTTTTGAAACTTATTTTTAATTTTTTTATTAATTTAATTTTTACATTAGAATCCCAGGTTCCCCTTCCTCCTTGCCTCCCACTCCCACCACTCCCCCCAACTCCCATCTGCTCCTCAGAGAGGGTAAGGCTTCCCCAGGAAGTCTACTATGTCTATCTCATCATCTCATTGAGAAAGGACCAAGGCACCTCTACACCCCCATGCCCTTGTGTCTAGGCTGAGTAAGGTATCTCTCCATATAGAAGAGGCTCCACTAAGTCAGTTTGTGCATTAGTTAGATCTTGGACCCACTGCTAGTGGCCTCATGTATTGTCCCAGTTGCACCATTGTCATCTATATTAAGGGAGTCTAGTTCATTCTTATGCAGGTTCTCCATTTGTCAGACTTGAGTCAATGATCTCTCACTAGCTTGAGTCATCTGATTCTGTGGCTTCCCCATCATAGTCTTAATTCCTTTGTTTATATTATCACTTCTCCCTCACTTTGATTGTACTCCAGGAGCTTCAATCATTGGTTATTTTGTGGATTTATGCATCTGATTTCATCTGTTTCTGGAAGAGGGTTCTAACTTCTATGGGGTTGTGGATTGTAGGCTGGGTATCTTTTGTTTTATGTCCAGCATCTATTTCTAAGTGAATATATACTATATTTGTCCTTCTGGTTTTTGATAACCTCATAAAGGATGTTTTTTGCTAGTTCTGTCCATTTGCCTGTGAATTTTAGGATGCCATATTTCTTACAGCTGAGTAGCACTCCATTGTATAAATACACCACATTTTCTTCCATTCTTCAGTTGTGGGGCATCTGGGTTGTTTCCAAGATCTGGCTATTATGAATAGTGTTGCTATGAACATAGCTGATCAAATGTTCTTGTGGTATGAATGTGCCTCCTTTAGGTATATGCCCTATAGTGGTAATGCAGGATCTTAAGGTAGGTTGATCCCTAATTTTCTGAGAAATCACTACACTAATTTCCACAGCAGCTTTACAAGTTTTCATTTCTACCAGCAATGGAGGAGTGTCCCCTTTGTCCACATCCTCTCCAGCATAAGCTGCCATTGGTGTTTTTGATCTTAGCCATTCTGATTAGTGTAAGATGGAATCTCAGAGTGGTTTTGATTTGCATTTCCCTGATGACTAAGGATGTTGAGCATTTCCTTAAGTGTTTTTCTGCCATTTGAGATTGTTCTGTTGAGAATTCTCTGTTTAGATCTATACCCCATTTTTATTTGGATTATTTGGTAGTTTGATGTCTACTTTCTTGAGTTCTTTGTATATTTTGGAGTTCAGCCCTCTGTCAGATATGGGATTAGTAAAGACTTTTTCCCATTCTGTGGGGAGCCACTTTTATCTTGGTGACCATGGTTTTGGAACTTCTTTTAAAGATCTCTTGGTAAGAGTAAATATTAAGTAACCTTCATATTATCTACAATTCCAATGCCTGTCTTTTGTGTAGTTTTTAATTAACTCCGTTTGTGATCACTGAGACTTTTTACTGTGACTCCTGGGAACATGACAGTTTCTAGGCCATATGGTTCTCTTGAATTTTTCATTTTCCAGATTTCTGGAATTTTTATTTGCATAGATATTTTTCCTAGATTATCCTGCTAGTATTTATACATGAACAGATTGGTATTAGCCTCAAGCTCATGGTTCCTGCTAGATAAATTTCCTGGAATTGTTCTCTGTTCATTCTCCATCTCAGGTTCTCTGCACTGGAAATTGTATGCATCCCTGAAATCTGTGTTCTCTGTATTCAAAGCAGAAAATATCAGGAGTTGGAAGGTTTGTAACATGCGTTTTCTTTCTGTGTCATCTTAGGTGCCACTCACACTTTAAACACAAAGAGGATTTTTATTCTCAACAGTTATATTTTTATATTAGTTTCATGCTGAGTACTCTTTCTCTTTCACAAATGGAAGCCTTTGGAATGAATTGTTTTTTGGCAGATTATGGTAATTTTTAAAAAGTCTTATATATCTAAGCAAATTTCTGTAGGACTCACTGAAACACTGAACAGCTTTCTTAATAAAGGAATGCTGAGAATGTTTGACTCAGATAAACACACACGCACGCACACACACACACACACACACACACACACACACACACACACACACACTACATGAAGCACAAGCACATCTAGATTACTAACCTTGACTTCTGCCTGTACCCTGTGCTGTGCCTTGATGAGACCCTCACAACCTCTGTGATAAACCAGCCTACCCATAGAAATCACCTCTGGGAATTCCTTCCCTACCATGGCCCATCATCAGGAAACATTTGAGCCAAGTATATCTTAAAGGGCTATCACCCCAGATAATTTAATGTTTCAGATGGAAGGCTTTGGTTTGAGGAACTTGTATCAATCTCAACATAGAAACATTTTGACGTTGGTTTTTATGGGCACAGTAAGAAGCAGTGCTATTTACTTTCAAAAAGTAAGCTGTTCTTGGCTGGAGAAAAGACTCAGCAGTCGAGAGCACTGGCTAGTTCCACCTTGTGTAACTTTATTTCCAAGGGATCCAGCACCCTTCTCTGTTCTCCATGGCTACCACACACATGAGTGGTAAGCATACATTCATACATACACATACTCGTATATGTATAAGAAAAATAAATATTTTATGAAGATGACCTACTCATAGTTTACTCCCTTATTCAGTGAATGGGACGTGGATAAAACATAGAGGATCAGAAGATGCTAAAGTAGAGGGTGAAACAGCTTGGAAGAAGACCTGGGCTCAAATTAGTGAATCCTATGAGTAGTTAATACTAAAAGAAGACAATAATAAGCAATGAGGAAATAATTTGATGAACAGTGGTGTTCATTATTAAATTTCAAATTATGCAATTCATGGCATAAAGATTTCTAACATTTCAAATTTTAGTGTGTTAAGAAGGAAAAATCTGCCATAAGTTAATGTGGTGGGCAGATGCTGAGAGTCAGGTGTGGGACTTTCCAGAAATCTTAGGGAAGACACTGAAAACCCCAAGGAATAGTGATTTAGCAAAATATGGCTACAGATATATCCAGATAAATGTGGTAACCCCAGATCTATGCTGACCAACACCATGACCATCCTTCCAGTCACAGGGCACCAACTATTATTAACCTATGCTTCTGGCAGTGATAGCCTACTGTAGGGAAATTATGCAGAGGAAAGATCCCATTTTTCCCTTAAATATTTTGGCAAAGGATTAGGTAGAAAATTATCTAAAAGGTGAGCAGATTTCATATGAATGTGTTGATAAAGTAACATCTCTTCAGTGGCATCTGCTCTGTGAGAATGGGGCTATTATGTTGAGTAGGAGCTAAGATTTTTATTGCTTAAAATAATGAACATGCTGTTATTCTTAAAGCAACTTAGTCACCCAAGTTCTATTTTATTCCCCAACCCAGTTTATACATTAAGATTTATGCTGCACACACTGCTTTCCTAATTTAGAAAATCTGAATATTAAGAAAATTTCTTGTATTTGGGTATATTGTGATGTAGCTCTTACAAAAGTCGTATTTTTACATTTTATATGAATGTTATGTGTCATGTTAGATTTCCTCAGTTGTATTATTTCATCTGTAATAATGATGGCTAGATAGAAATGTGAGCTGGCAGTATGTCATCAAGCATCTGGTGGATAAGCAATTACATTCTATAGTACATTTACATGGCGGAAATTAAATAAATAATGCACAGCCCTAGAAGATATAAATAAATGTTCTGAATCATTTGCTGATATGTAGTTAAATTTTATTTGGCCTTTTGTAAGAATGGGGATGTCATTAATGCAAGTTTTAGCAATACCAACTTAACATTGAATCTACTGTCTCATTTCATCCATAACAATGAACTCTAGAAACAGGCTTAAAATCTTAAATTTCATAACTAATTCTATGTACATAGAATTAGTATTCATTATTTAAGTCTCCAAAGAATAAATACACATGTTATATAAACTGTGAAGCAAGGCACAAAGTTTTATTACTATCATATTAACTGATAGACATACTGTAGGATTGAAGTATTTTAGGAATTTTTGTGTGGCCTAAAAATATCAGCAAGTGATGATGCTTAACATTTGAAATTTGCTAAAGTTAAATATTGTAAACCAATATTTACAATATTTATTTGAATATTGTCTTTGATATATAATATATATTCCTATATGTATGTGCACAACATGCATGAAGTGAGTTCCACAGGAGGCCAGAAGAGAGCACTGCATCCCCTAGAACTGGAGTAATAGATGTTTGTGAACCATCATGTGAATGTTGGGAATCAAACTCAGGTCCTCTGGAAAAACAGCCAGTGTGCTTAACCACTGAGTTGTCTCTCCAGACCCTGATGTTCCCCCCCCCCTTTTTTTTTTCACTTGGAAATGGTCGCACACACAACTCAGAACTAGTTACTGGACATTCATTAAAGCCATTAGCAAAAGACATAAAATCAAAACAAAACAAGAACTACCACACGGTTTGTAATGTTACAATAGGGTATTGAATGCTTTTCTTGTTGCTAAGACAAAGTACCTGGTAAAAGCAACCTAGCGGACCAAGAGGCTATTGTGGCTCACAGTTTGAGGGTGCAGACCATCATGGCAGAGAAAGCATGGCGGCAGGATCTTGAGGTGGCTGGTCACATTGCATACGCAGTCAGGAAGCAAGGAGAGATGAATGCTGGTGCTTAGCTTGTTTTCTCCTTCTTGTTCAGTTCATGAGTTGGTGCCAACATCTATGGTGAGTAGTACCACCTCAGTTATCTCAGTCTAAATGATTCTCCCTTAGTGTTATGCCCCAAAGTGTGTCTCCTAGGAGACTCTAGATCCAGTCAAGATTACCTCACAACCATAATGTGATAGAAAGTTGGCTCAGTGAATAAAGACTGTCAGTCCTTGTCCCGCGCTACCGTCTCTCCAGCAAGAACGACGTGGCACACACAGGATCCTTCTGCAGTAAAGCTTTAATGCATCTTGAGAGGGAGAGCATAAGCTTACAGAGCGGAGACCCCAAACCTCCAAAACCCAACCCTTATATAGGTTTACAACCTTCGCCTCGGACGTGTCACCTCCTGATTGGCTGCAGCCCATCGGCCCATATGACTCCACGGGAGAGGCAGAGGCCAAGGGAGGGAAAATCACCCTGCACCTGCGCACTGACTTGTTTACTCTCAACGCCAGCCAGATGCAGGTGCCATCTTGTAATGGAGAATGCAGGGATGGCTCCCTACAAGTCCTGGTGATTTGAGCTTGATCCTTGGGACCACATGGTAGAAAGAGAATGACCTCTCAACAAGTCGTCTTCTGACTTCTACACACACAACTTTACACTTGGGTGCAAGCACTGCTCCCCCCACAACTCCCACACACAAATGAATGTAAAATATGAACTATTAAACATGGCCACATGTGTTAATATCATATAAATGTAGCTTGTCCAATTACTGATATTTTATGATAAATTGAGTCTCTTTTTGATATAGTGTCTCTCGATATAAAGTGCAGCCTGGCCTTGAACTCAATACGTAGCCTGGGCTGTGAATTAATTCTTTACAGTATCTTCTATTTACTTTTACTAAATTTATCTTCACTGTCTTGCAAAGGGAAATTATACACATGGTTGGATATTCTGGACCAATTGTTTCCAGACTTTTAAATTTCACAGACTGGTGCTATTAAAAAGAAAATGAATGTTGGGTTTGTTTGGGTTGTTTAGTATCTCCTGTTGCCGAAGAGAACATTAAACCAAACAAACTTCTTTGCAGTTATTATTTCATAAACATAAAAGAGAGCCACAAACACAATAAAGGAGTCTTCTATAGACAGCTAGTTTTTTTTATTTTCTTTATTTTTATTTATTTATTTATTTTTAATTTATTTTATATAACCAAGTCCATTTAAATGAAAACAAACATTTATAGACAATATTTGGGAATTTGGGCGTCGTTCTTTCCAAAATACTTCCTGCTGGTAAGGGGCGCTGTTATGGGGGATTCAAAGAAGATTCAGAAATCCTGGCTGTAGTCTGTAAGGCTGCTTTGTCCACCTGTTTTGAATGTAGGATCAACTGGTACTCTGTTTCAGTTGGTATGGCTGGATCAAACAACATTAGTCTGGAAGGAATCCACATATTTTCATTTTCTGTGGAAACAAAAATAGAAATCCTTTTCCCAATAACTTGTCCTTGAACTTAAATTTTGGAGTCAAAGCATTTTTTTAATTTAATTTATTATTTTACATGTCGATTCCCAGTTCCCTCTCCCTCCCTCCCTTCCTCCTTCCCTCCTTCCCTCCCTATTACCCTCTCTGTCCTCTCACATGCACTCTAACCCCCTCCCCTCCCTTCCCCCCACACCAATTCCATATGTAGGGGAATGCCATCCAGTTGGGGTCATGTAGATCTGACAGGTCATGTGAAGTAGGGACTAAGGATTCTCTCCTGTCTCTAGATTAAGGCAGTTATCCCTCCATGGGGGATCTGTTCGCAAATTCCTTCTGTGTACCAGGGATACATCCTGGCTCCACTGTCTGAGGTCCCTTAGACTGCTCAGTCCTTCTGGCTGAGACCCATATTCAGGGGGGGGGGCCTGAGTCAGTCCCATGCTGGCATCCCAGCTATCAGTCTGGTGGCCCGTTAGCTCCTCCTTGTTCAGGTAAGCTGTCTCTATGTGTTTCTGCCGCCTGGTCTTGTCCTCTCCATCTGCATCTGAGTTCTACTTCAACTCAGTGTTTATGTATGGGTGTTTGCTCCTGTTTCCAACAGGCATTAGTAGAGGGCTCCATGGATAAGTTAGTTGTTGATCTCACTCTCTGGGAAGGGCATTTATGGTAGCCTTTCCATGGAAGCTCAAAATTTTAGTTGGCAGCAGTCTTGTAGTTCTCTAGACCTTTCTTTGTGTTCAATTTTATCTTCAAACCAATATTGGCTCCCTCTTTTATGTTCTCTCTCTCTCTCTCTCTCTTTCTCTCTCTCTCTCTCTCTCTCTCTCTCTCTCCTGTCTTCTATTCCTAACCAGGCTCAATCTTCCTGGTCGCACATGCTTTCCTCTCCTCCCCTTCTCTTTCTCCTACTTCTCTCTCCATTCGCTGCCCCCCCCCACTTCCCCTGAGCTCTGGGGGAATTTGTCCCTTACCAGTTCTGTGATGGACTTTATATGAATCTCTTAGAATACACCTTGTATCCTAGTTCCTCTGGTGGTGTGAATTATAGGCTGGTGATCCTTTGATCTAGGTCTAAAATCCATATATTAGTGAGTACATACTGTGTTCTTCTTTTTGTGACTGGTTTACCTCATTCAGGATGGTTTCTTCAAGTGCCATCCACTTGCCTGCGAATTTCAAGATACCATTATTTTTTTCTGCAGAGTAGTATTCCATTGTGTAGATGTGCCACATCTTCATTAACCATTCTTTAATTGAGGGGCATCTAGGTTGCTTCCAGGTTCTTGCTATTACAAATAGTGCTGCTATGAACATAGTTGAACAGATGTCTTTGTTGCATGGATGTGAATCCTTTGGATTTATGCCTAAGTGGGGGATTGCCGGTTCCTGTGGTAAACTAATTCCCATTTTCCTGAGGAACTACCATACTGATCTCAAAATGGCTGTATGAGTTTGCACTCCCACCAGCAGTGGAGGAGTGATCCCCTTTCTCCACATCCTCTCCAACATGAGCCATCATTGGTGTTTCTAATTTTAGCCATTCTGGCAGGAGTAAGATAGTATCTCAAAGTTGTTTTGGTTGGCATTTCCCTGATAGCTAAGGATGTGGAGCATTTTCTTAAGTGTCTTTCAGCCTTTTTGATTTCCTCTATTGAGAATTCTTTCTTCAGTTCTGTACCCCATTTTTAATAGGGTTATTTGGTGCTTTGTTGACTAGTTTCTTGAGTTCTTTGTATATTTTGGAGTTCAGCCCTTTGTCGGATATAGGATTGGTGAAAATCTTTTCCCAGTCTGTGGGCTGCCATTTGGTCTTGTCCAGTGTGTTCTTTGCCTTATAGAAGCTTCTAAGTTTGAAGAGGTCCCATTTGTTAATTGTTTCTCTCAGAGTCTGTGCCCCTGGAGTTATATTCAGGAAGCAGTCTCCTATACCAATTTGTTCAAGGGTACCTCCTACTTTCTCTTCTAAGATTGATGTTGAGGTCTTTGATCCATTTGGACTTGAGTTTTGTGCATGGCGACAGACATGGGTCTATCTGCAGTCTTCTACACACTCTCATCCAATTGTGCCAGCACCATTTGTTGAAGATGCTGTCCTTGCCCCATTGTATAATTTTAGCTGTTTTGTTGAAAATCAGGTGTTCATAGGTATGTGGGGTAATATCAGGATTTTCAATTCGATTCCATTGGTCTACCTGTCTTTTTTTATGGCAATACCAGGCTGTTTTCAGAACTATAGCTCTGTAGTAGAGCTTAAAGTCAGGAATGGTGATGCCTCCTGAAATTCTTTTATAGTATAGGGTTGTTTTGGCTATCCTGGGTCTTTTGTTTTTCCATATAAAGTTGATTATTATCCTTTCAAGATCAGTGAAGAATTGTGTTGGGATATTAATGGGGATTGAATTGAATCTGTAGATTGCTTTTGGCAAGATTGCCATTTTTACTATGTTTATCCTACCTATCCAAGAGCATGGGACATCTTTCCATTTTCTGGTATCTTCTTTAATTTCTTTCTTATTATATAGGTTCTTATTATATAGGTTTCTTATCATATGGGTTATATATATAATAGTTCTTATTATATAGGTCTTTTACTTATTTGGTAAGCATTACACCAAGATACTTTATGTTGCTTGTGGCTATTGTAAAGGGTGATGTTTCTCTGATTTCTTTCTCTGTCTCTTTGTCGTCTGAAAAAAGTAGGGCTACTGATGGAGAGATGGCTCAGCCGTTAAAGGTTAGGCTCACAACCAAAAACATAGACAGCTAGTTTATAACACAGAGATACACACCTTCCACGTGATGAACTTCCAACCAAGATTTCAAAGGGGCACACAGAAAACAGTTCTCAGCCCTTACCCTGGCCTCACCTTTATCCCCCTGGCCAGATTCTTGGCTCTCACACCTGCTGTTGCTGTCTTTCTGTTGTTTAATCCTCCTCAGTCAACTCCTGGTTGTGGTGACCAAGATTTACTGTAAAACTGAGGACTGCTCATAGCCTTTTGCTTCCATCCATCTTAGCTGCTTCACAATAATTGGCCCATGAACTTTACTTACAAAGCCTCACTGTGGCTGTGATGAATCTAGTATTGACAGAAAACATAGACACATTTTCCTTCACCTGATTTCTCAGAGCTGCCATTTCTAGCAGCATCTGCTACCTTTTGCTTTCTGGATGCCAATGTGCCCTTGTTGGTGCCAGCATTTAACTAAGAAGGCACTATTTGGTTAATGATTTCACTTATTTTTAAGTATGTGAATGTTTTCTCTCCATATATGTCTGTGCACAGAACTTGTCTAGTGTCCATAGAAGCCAGAAGAGGCTGTTGTATGCTCAGAAACTGGATCTACAAATAGTTGTAAACTGTCACATGGGTGCTGGAAATCAAGCTTAGATCCTCTAGAAAAGCAGCAAGTGTTCTTAATGACTTGGCCATCTCTGCGGACCCTGAATGAAAATTCAGCTTAAATTTATTGGTGGACTCTGGGAGCAGCTTAGTGGGAGAGCACTTGCCTATCATGTGCATAGATTTGGGTTCAGTGAATAGCACCACAAGAAGAAAACCTGATGTTAATTAAAGTTTTATTGAGGAGGATTATGTATTTTAACTGATAAACTTATAGTTTGTTTCAAACCCATTTTCAATATTTTGTGATTGAAGCAGGCTTCTGAGTGTTCTTCACAGGCAGTGACGGGCAGGGGGTGGGAGGCAGCAGCCTCTGCTCCACTAGTCCAGCTGCAGTATGGAGGGGTATCAAAGGATACGGGTTGCCCCTAGCCTCTGCTCAGGAACCTGTGGTCATGGCTGCAAGATTACTCTTTCTGTTATTGCCCAGCATTATCGGCAGGTTTTTCCCAGAATGGCCTGAATTCTGGTCATCCCTGTTTCCAGGCATGGCCCTTCCAGTATGCAGAGCTAACTGCCTAGCTGCCAGGAGTATCTGCTTCCTTTTGTCACTTCTCTGGTCATCTTTAACATATTTTGTTCGTGTGTGTGTGTGTGTGTGTGTGTGTGTGTGTGTGTGTGTGTGTGAGAGAGAGAGAGAGAGAGAGAGAGAGAGAGAGAGAGAGAGAGAGAGAGAGAGAACACAACTTTTTGGAAATAGATTTTCTTCTATCACGTGGGTTTCTGGGAATCAAATTTAGGCTGTCAGGCTTGGCAGCAAGTTACCTTTACCTGCTGAGCCATCTCTGGCCATCTCTGGCCATCTCGCTGACCCAAGAGCTGATTATTTTTTTAAAATTATTTTATATGTGTGGGTATTTTGCCTGCATGTTTGTCAGTGCACCATGTATGTGCCTGGTATTCACAGAGACAAGAAGAAGGTATTGCATCCCCTGAACCTAGAGTTACAGATGGTTGAGAGATACCATGTGAGTGCTATGAAGCAAACCTGGACCCTATGCAAGAGGAGCCAGGGCTCTTAACCACTGGGCCATCTCTCCAGGCCTGAGGTTGGTTATGTTTCTCTTGTTACAGCTCCTTATGTACAATGTTCTTAGAGTGTTTTTAAAGCACTGAGCACAGGAAGCTGCCTCTTGAGTCATTTAGGGAGCCAACTCCTGTTAAGACATGGATTTCTGTGATGAAATAATATCCCATGATTTGTCACTGTAGCCAGTTCTGGCTACATAATTGTCGTACATTTGAATTTCTGGAGCAAAATGTGGGGCTTCAGGTTGATAAGAGCAACAGTCAATAAATATCTCTGTGCGTATGGAGACACTTAAAATTATTACAAAAGGGGATAATTTAGAACTTTTTTTTCAACATATGCATTTCTGTTAACATTTGCATGGAACATTTAATTTGGTAATTTTTTATCTTCTATTTTTGTGTGAGTGTGCATCTGTATGATGCTTGTGTATGTGTGGTCTTGGGGTGGTGGAGATCAGATGATAATTCTGTGGAGTCAGCTCTCCTGCCACTATCACAACAGGTTCTTTGGGTTGAAGTCGTGTCACCAGGCTTGGGGAGCATGTCCCTCTACCTGCTGAGTCATCTTGCTGTGTCCCCATACATTTAGTTTTTAAATGTTTCTATGTTAGTGTTAAACCTTAAAATTAATGCATGGAAGGACTGCCTGTTTAAGACTTGCTGTCAAGGCAAACTGCCATTAAATCTAAAGACATAAACCCAGTCAAGCACGTTTCATTATTCAACATATGATTTTCTACAAGGATATGTTGGAAAATCTGTCACTTTAAAATATGTAACAATATCTGAAGGACACATCAAACATAAAAGTACTCAACTTTAAAAATTCCCTTGTTATTTTGCTTTCTACAAGTCTATTGGATTTTTTTCATAATAAACAAATATCATAATAAAAGAATAATCTCCCAGACTTAAAAAGTAGCTCAGTGATAGAGCATTTGCCTGGCATGCAGAGATCTTTGCATTCCATCCCCATCATATGCGTGCACACATGAACACACACACACACACACACGTGACATGAGTGTTATCTCTTTATAATAAAGTGTGTTTCTGGGCATGCATTTGTAGGAAGCAGAGCTTTGGGTAATGAGTAAAATGTCACTACGCGGAAAGGTGTAAATACGTGTTCTTACAGTGATTGAAAATGTAGAAGAACAATATAGACAAGGGATACGGGAAGCTGGCAGGTCCAGCAGGCTGCTTGGAGGCATGCTGCTTGGCATCTGGAGGATATTCAGAGGGTTGAGGGAGGAGCCATACCTCCAAGTCATCCATAGGGAATGCTAAAATGGAGAAAGATTCATGCCTTCCTCCCTTGTTTCTCATTAGTCATGGCTCACCTAGGCTGACTGCCCTTGTTCCCATCATCTCTGTTGTTCTCCCTCTTAGCTTAGACCTTGCCTGGCATATTGGTATTGGCCTTGTACATAGTTACACATGTTCAAAACTCCAATGTGCAGTTTTACTAGGCATAGTCATCTGCTTTAAGCAGCAAAAATTTCTACAGTTGTGTGGACAGAAGTTTCTGGCCCACCTGGTCCCACAGCCTCTTAGTCACAAATAAACACACAGAGGCTTCTCTTAATGATAAGCTGTTTGGTCAGTGGCTCAGATTCTGATTGGCTAGCTCTCTTTTAATTATTAACCCATTTCTATTAATCTATATATTTCCACACGTATTGGCTTACCAGTGATGCCCAAGCCACTTTCTTCCTCAGCAGCTACATGTGTCTCTCTTGTGACTCCTGTGCTCTCTTCCCAGCATTCTCCTAGTCTGGTAGCCCCACCTGTACTTCCTGCTTGGCCTCCTCCTGCCTGCCCATTGGCTGAAACAGCTTTTTTCATCCACCAGTAAGAGAAACATATTCACAGCATACAGAAGGACCTCCCCCATCATAGTTGTGGTTTCTAGCACCCACCAGACCAAGGCAGAGCCCATCTAAGTTTGGCTGAGAGCTCTATTTTTGCCTTGCAGGAGACCACTTCATTTCTTCTTATAATAAAGTCATCAATTCCTTCCCTATGGCTTTGTCCTTATGACGTCATCTCAGGCCTACTTATCAAAGATCTCAGCTTCAAACACAACCACATTTGGGATTAGAGCATGACATTTGAAACAACCTTTGTTGCTTGTTCCTTCCACCGATTCACATTCTTCTTGCATATAAAATACATCAATTCCTTTCCAATAATCTCCAATATTATAATTCAATCTAGTAGCAAGTCTAAATCTCAAGGTATTACCAGTTGTAGTGATGCATGTCTATAACCCTAGTTTCTGAGAGGTTGAGGCAGGAAAACCATGGGTTTGACCAGCGTGGTCCACACAGCAAGACTCCATCTTATAGAAAAAAAATTATTCAAAGTTACTTCATATAAATATAAGTCAGAAGTAAGAGTCGCATAGATTCAAAAGTACAGTCTTGCTTGGATCCTGTGAAACCAGACAGATCTCCCAGTGTAGTCATCATGCCAAGGAGAGATATCCCCATGCCAATCTGCAGAATCTAAGACCATTCAGCCTAAGCAGGTCCAAAGCTCAGCTGGATCTGAGGCCCTGAAACATTTTTGCTGGCTCTATGTTCTGCCACCTGGCAGGTAGTCACCTCCCTTCAAAGTCACTGCACCATGTTCTTTCATTTGCTCAGTATTATAAAGGATTGAAATAGGAATGGCACATGCCACTAGTTGTATAAATTAATACAATCTGGAGAGAAGCTTTGCAATGCAAATTAAAAGCCATAAAATACTCCATATCTTTTGACTCGGTGTTTTGAACACTGGCTGTTTGTCATAATGCTGTAGCCACAGGTGCTCAGGTACCCCACCAGAAGAATGTGCATTCTGCTTTGAATATAATAATGATGAAGCTGAGATGCCAAAGACCAGAAATGTATGCTATCAGTCAATAAGCTGGTATGTGGCCAAAAGCAGTGGGCATACCAGCTTGGAGAGCTCAGTAGCCCGTGAAAGTTAAAGGCATATTAAAGGAACAGAGCAGGTTGCCAAACCATGGATGCCCTATGTGCTTCAACTACCCAGACCACAGCATATTGCATATTTTTATCTTGGTTTAAAGCTTCTTTGGAGGTCAGAATGGCTTGTCAGTTATGTCCATTGATAAGCTCTTGCTCAGCGATTCACAGAGAACATGTGCAAACACCCAAGGACACTCGTTCCTCCATTGAGATAACTTTGATTTTGGTACTGGCTCTCACTGGGAGTACCTCCAGCTACCTACTGTGATCATTTCCCCAGGACTTTCCATTTTTATCTGCCTTCCTGTTTATGTACACCTTTTCTATGACCCAGCTAGCTGACACTGCCCAATTAAGCTTGAATCTTGATGTGTTTGAATTTTCAAGAGCCTCGCAGTCTTTCCAGAAAATTCAACTTGGAACACTGATTCAAACAGAATCCCATTTAATCATAATGTTTCCACTTGTGGAAAATTGATGGAAATGGACATACTGAATTAACTATGTTGTTACAGTTGATTATTTTCTTTCTCTTTGCTTATATTAGTTATCTTTAATGAGAAGTCTACTCATGGTTTTTCCCTAATGATCCCCTCCAAGCCCATCCTTCTCACCGTTTCTTTGAAGGAAAACTACTTGATATGACTACCATGATTTATATCCCAAAACCATATTGCACAATTATGTAATGACTCTCAGTGAAAGGAATATTAAAGGAAATACAGGCCCAGGGCAGTTTCTACATCATGTGAATTTCAGTTTAAACTCCAATATTCTTTCTGCCTTGGCTATGCTACATTCTTAAATATTTCAGAACTAAGAAATTTCTTGAATTTTTTTGTTGTTGTTTGTTTTGTTTTGTTTTTTAACTACTAAAATATTGACCTGAAGGAACCAATACTGTCCTTAGACTCCAGTATAGGTTTATAGGTTTCTTTGAAGAAATTCCTTTAAAATAGTTAAGGGTATAGAAAGATTGCTCAGTGGTTAAGAGCACTTTCACTTCCTACTTTTACGCAGGACCCAGGTTCAATTTCTAGAACTCACATGGTGTCTCTGCACTGTCTTCTCCAGGTGATTCAACATATCTTCCCACCTCTGTGGGCACTGCATGAGAACAGAGCAAATGAACACATGAGTGACATGTTTTGGGAACAACCAGGTGGCATGGATGTGTAGAGTGATCTAGTTGGATCCCCTCTTGTCATCACTTTTTGATGGAGACTTGGAGGCTGTGTCCTTTTCAGCCTTATCGGCATGTCGGGTGAACAACAAACCTGTGTTGGTCCCTCTACTCATGGCTATCTGTGCTGGTCTGAAAGAAAGGCCACTATCACAAAATGCCATGGCCTGGCTTATGAGAATGTACCCATTTTCTCATGGCTCTGGAAGTTGAAAACATCCTAAGTTTGAGGTCTCTGTAGGCCTGATTCCCCTAGCAGCATCGTTTATCTTTCTGATGGCCTCCTTTGATGTCTTCTACGCCTTTGTTCTGTGTAAGCCTGTGTTTCCCTGATGTCTCCTCTTCTTGTAGGGGCACCAGCTAATGTTCTGTTACAGCCTCACCATAAAGACCTCATTTGAACTCAATCACCTTCTAAAATATTTTTAAAATTCTCTCTCTCTTTCTCTATACCTCTCTCTCTCTCTCTCTCTCTCTCTCTCTCTGTGTGTGTGTGTGTGTGTGTGTGTGTGGTGTGTTTGTGTATGAGTGAAATGTCTGAGGAGGATAGAGGAGAGTGTTGGAGTCGCTGGAGCTGGAGTTACTGGCAGTCACAAGCTGTCATATGTGGGTGCTTAGAACTGAACTTTTCTGCTCTCCAAAAACATTACTTGCTTTTAATCACTAAACCATCTCTCCCATCCCTCAATCGCTTTTTAAAGGCCCTCTCTCTTAAAGAGTTACACGCACAAGTACTGAGACTTCATGTGAATTCAACCCCCAAATAACATAAATTAGAAAGTGGAAATGTCCTTAAGGCTAAAGTGATGAGAGCCACTGAACACCATAAGTTAATGATCAGGAAAATCTATTTAAATCACAGGGCTTCTTTTTTCATATATCTTTGATAATATTCACCTAAAGTCATGGTCTAGTTGTGCTTATTTTCTTTTGAATTATAAATACTGAAGTTTACTAAAATGTCCCATCTGAACTAAGTAAGTAGACTATGAAACATAAAACATTGATTGCTGCATATTAGGCCAGAATAAAATTGTCAATAGGAGAAATTATGATCCTATGATTGGATCATAAATTTCTAATTTTTTTTTAGAAATCAGCCCATAAAAGGTAATTTTTTAAAAGCAAAAGAAGATAAAAAACATTTTTTTTAATTTATTTATTTTTGTTTGTTTGTTCATTTGCAAGATCTCTGTAGCCCAGGCTGGCCTTATGCGCTATGCAGTTGAAGCCCTCCTTGGAATCTTGGTCCTTCTGTCTCTACCTTCCACATGGGAATATTGACCTGGGTCATCATACCTAATGGAAAAGAATTTAAAAGATGCCTCTAATAGCTCAAGTTAAAGAAACACATAACTCTATATGTAGACAGGAGTAGTAGTAGAGTGAAACTTCAACTCTGTTTTCCAGTACGGAAATTAATTTAAAAGGATTTATTTATTTTAAAGATTTATGTTAAGTATTTATTTACTTTTTGTGTATTAGTTATGATTTCTATTGTTGTGATGAAACATCATGACCAACATCAAGTTGAGGAGGAAAGAGTTCACTTCCTCTTTCACTTGCAGTTCACCATCCAGGGATATCAGGATAGGATCTCAAGGCAGGAACCTGGAGACAGGAACTGACTTAGACCATGGAGAGCTACGACTTATTGGCTTGTTCCTCATGGCTCACTCAGGCTGCTTTCTTATACCATCCAGAACCACCAGCCCAATGGTAGCTATTTATCTCACTTTGTAAGTCTGCTAAATTGCAAAAACAAAGAGATAAAAACACGAATGAAAGTAGGAATAACAGAATGAGAATACTGTCTCAAGAGCTGTTACTTTAAAAAATATCCCATAGACAATGCAAATTCACATTGTCACTAGCACAGCACTGATTGTATGAATATATCAGTAAGCTTAAAAAGATAGATTAAATGACTCCCCCCCCAAAAATAATTTGAATTGATGAATAGTAATTAAGGCATTCTGTCCCCTGCTTCACCCACGACCTACAAGCACCAAACCCAAATATCTGGGCCATAAATTCAATCTAAGATACAAATGAAAAATTAAATCTATAAGCTATGGGGAGTTATGAATTGGTTATTAGGCAATTTAGCCAATTCACACAAATTGTCAACTCAGTCCTAAAAATTACATGGTACTAGCTTTGAGTGTTTCAGAAGAAATACTTATGAATAGACAACACAAGGCTGAGTGAGCACTCTGGATGAAGGAGAATTTTGGTCAGGTCTAAGACCTGGAATAGCCCAAGACTGCTGTATTATAAAGGCAGAGGGAACTAGACAGCGAATCAATACTCTCACAGAAAATATATATATATATATATATATATATATGTGTGTGTGTGTGTGTGTGTGTGTGTGTGTGTGTGTATATGTATGTATTTGCACATGTATACTTATACATATATAATACACACACCCATACACACACACACACACACACACACACACAGGGAAACTGGAGTCATAATAAAATACAATGTTTCCTGTCACATAAAATATTTGCCACACTTTGTTTTGATGAAAATTCTTGTCTCCATCTCCTGACTTCCCTCTTGTATCTCACCTTCTCTATGGATCACTGAAAGCCACCTTATATACAATTCCTCATTGATGTTGGTGCTAGAGCCAATCACTGAAAATCAATGGCTTTCTCTTCAGCAGCTGTAAAGTGCTGAGTAATGGAAAGCATGTGTCAGGGCAGGAGAGAATGCTGGCCTTGGGGATGGGCTGTTTTTCTTAACTATCTCAGATGTCAACCTGTCTTGCCACTGTGAGGGTCAGCCTTCCTGCCTGGCTGGATCCTTCAGATCCTATGTTCTGTGAAGCAATGATCTCTGAATCCTTCTAAGGCGGTTCTCAACCTTCCTAATACTGTGACTGTTTGATACAGTTCTTCATGTGTTGGTGACCACCAACCATAAAATTATTTTTGTTGCTCCTTTATAACTGTAATTTTTCTGTTGTTATGAATCTTAATGCAAACATATGATATGCAGAATGTCTGATTTGTGGCCCCTGTGAAAAGGTCACAGCCTACATTCTGGGAACCACTGTTCTAAGGTACTCTTGATCTTAATGATTATATTTCAAAGCTTTATTACATACCTTTGCCAAGGAGTATAAAAATAGCCATAGTACTATTCTTTCTCCCAGAGACTTTTGTACTGACCCCTGAACCTATTTCCTGGTAGACAGAGGGGTATGGATGTCATTGTCATATGCGATGAGCTCATGCCATGGTAAGGCAATAGCTCCACTCCTTGGGTGGATCAAGAGAAAACACAGCCAGGGGTCACTTGGAATGTTGTCTGCCAGGCTTTAAAATATAGAGGAGCTAATTTAAAGGGAGGAAATGTATGTATGGGTTGATCTACCTGAATAGCCATTCTTGGGTTGTCTTTCCTAGATCAGAGGATGAATGTTGGCACAAAGGTGAAAAGATGGGCACCATGATACCTGGTACCTTTGCAGCTGGTCCAAAAGACGAACCTTTTGTTTTGTGTGCCCCTTAAGGTATAAGGCTTCCCTACTTGGGAAAATGTTACATATGAAGAAAACAAATATTCCTTCTTTTTTAAACATTGGGAGTTTAATCTTGCTTTCAGCCAATCCTTGAAGATAAAATACTGGCATGGTGTGATGGATGGGTGTGACCTGGATTCCATGACAAGAAGCCCATCATTGGGAATATAGTTTCATGGAGAATTCTTACTAGAAAACTTGTTTTAAAAACAGGAGTTATGTGGAAGAGGGCTGGAGAGATGGCTCAGTGGTTAACAGAACTCCCTGTTCTTACAAAGGACAGCACCCACAATCTTCCTTGGGACTGCAGTTCCAGGGAATCTAATGTCCTCCTCTGACCTCAATGGGCACCAGGCAAGCAAGTAGTACACAGACATACATGCAGGCAAAACACCCATATACATAAATAAAATTAATAAATCTAAAAAAACAGTAGTTATAAAGATGAAAATCAAGCTAATAATCCAGTATTTAGGGGAAAGAAAGACACAGAAATTCAGGATCATGTTTTGTCAAGACTGGCAAGTTAATGACCTGCAGTTAAGTAGATGACCACATGGGGCAGCACATAGCTGTGGTCAGCTTGCTTCAAAACTAACAAATTAATTCACACTACCCTAAAGGCAAGTGTTTGTACATCAGCATGTGGTTTCCATTTTTTTTAAAGGACATTTCATGACTGCAAGAAAATCATTAATATTTCTCTCCATAGTGTCTTGTCAATAAAAAAAGGGAATACATTGAAACTCTATGCAAGGTCAATAATTTTCCCTCAGTATTAGAAGATATATGGTCTTTCCCCTTCATAATATTTAGGGTTTGTGTAGTTTATTTTTTCTAA
This sequence comes from Phodopus roborovskii, assembly GCF_943737965.1. Taxonomy (NCBI): domain Eukaryota; kingdom Metazoa; phylum Chordata; class Mammalia; order Rodentia; family Cricetidae; genus Phodopus; species Phodopus roborovskii. The sequence goes on along the minus strand of NW_026126517.1, from coordinate 49,712,603 downwards.
ATGTCTATCCACACAGCATATCCAATTTTGTGAAGATAAATTCTTTTGTATTTTTTATTATCCTCACATGATGTATTTTTCCCTTAAATACTTTTACTTCTGAAAAAAATTGGGAAAGTTTTAAGTTCAAAACTTCAGAGTTGTGTGGTAGAGAAATGGTTCAGAGGTTAAGAGCTAGTACTGCTCTTTTAGTGGGCCCTAGTTCAGTTTCCAGCATAGACTTCGGGCAACTCTACCCCAGAGAATATCATGTCCTATTCTGAACTCACAGGCACAAATCTACACATTTCAACAAATAATAGAATAAATCTTAAACAAGGTAAACACTTGGTGAATGGGTTATGGGCTTCCAATCTCACCTACCAAAAATGCATTGATCTTCTTTTCTCCTTCTGGCATTGTCTACTTTTATACAATAGTAACCTATCAGAGGTTCTTAGCTATGCATTCAGTTTCATGTTTTTCTGCTTTCCATTGACTTGGGTAGAGATGTGCTGGCCATGTGACTAAGCACCAAGTATCACACGGAAGTTGAGAGCAAGAAAGAGTCCTTAGCCATCCAGGCCTGCCTTCCAGGGGCTGCTCATTCATGTCTACAAAAGTAACACATTTCTGTTATCCTATGCCTTCCATACGAGCTTTCTGTGGTATGGGAACTCATCCTAGCAAAAGCTCCTGCGTATTCTGGGCAGGAATCCAGCAATTTCTGTACTTCATCACATGGAATCTGCACAAAACCTCTATGGAAGGTAGATCTAATACTGTTTTTCATTTGATAATGAGTTACATCAAATGAGGTCTAATATGTGGCCAAGGTCACACAAGACAGAGGCCCACATTGCTCTTCACCATAGTGTGGAAGGCTCCATTTTTCCCCAGCACTGATGCTCCAAGCCACTCTAGTCCCCCTTCCCTGGTTACCCAGCTGCCCACTATGCTCCATTCTAGTTTTCATTTTTATTTAGCACCAAAAATAATTCCCCTGCAAATACAACTGCTCTGTTTTTCCTTTGATTTCCCTTTCAAATCCTTTTGCATAAACCTTTATTTATGATAAGCCCTCAATGTCTTTTCTTTCTCTTCATTTCTCTCTCTTGTCCTCTGTCAATCTGTTTCACGATCTCTAGGCATCTATGGCACTAATTGAAATTCCATCTCCTTGCCTTCAGATCCTCATGTTCTTACTGCTCTTTGCTTTGGATGTTGCTGGGATGTATTCTCACTTCCTGGTTACACCTGGCTAACCCATGATTCACCTTCAGAGTCTGCTCACCTCTGGCTTCTGTAACTTCCCAACCTTCTCAGTCTAGGCTGGCTGATCATTATAGCTCATTCTCCATCCTTATCTTTGGCATGCTCCTTTGCATCAGTGAGCAACTTGACCCACTAAGATAACAATGGGTGTCATGAGCAGAGACAGCCTGCTTCTTATGCTGATGTGTTTCAGCTGTAGTGGTGATGAACCAAGAGTATGTCTTTAATAAACATATTTCAATGTGAAACTAAATGAATGGGGTGGAGAGGAGGGCTCCCTAGGGCAGAGCCTGAACTTGGTTCAGCTCTAAATTTATGAATTCTAGAAAAGGAAAGAATTGATTTGTTATGACTTCTTTCAGCTCCCGCAGAATGCCTGTTCATCAAGGACAGATTGGTTTGCCCCAACACAGCGTGATGTCAAGGAGAAGCATGATGGCAACAGACTGTTATGGAGGTAGGTGCTTGAGTCTTGAGGCTTCAAGTCCACAATCTTCTCCTTCCCATAGGGTATCAGTTTGGAGGGGGAAGCAAACAAACAAAAAACAGGTCCTTTTCCAGCTGGTATCTGTGAGTACAGACATGGGATTGGGGTGGGGTGCTTGCTGTGTGACTGGGTATATGGAGTGGGTGGGCACAAAGACTCCTAATGTACGTGAATTTACAGAGTGTGTGTTAGGATAAGTTGTGATGATTTCTAAGAGGCTGGGGGAACCTGGCTCACTGCTTTTGTATTCAGACTGAAAGCCAAGTCCCTGAGACCTCCAGGCATCCCCTTGCCTCTGAACTCAGTTGTAGGAAGAGCAGGCATCATAGCAGTTAACAGTGTTTGGGAAGAAGACCTTGGCTAGATGGTTAGGGGTGAGTCTTCAAGGAGTATGAATGAAAAACAAGGAGAGTCATGCTAATCTCTCTGAACCTTTAAAAAAAATGACTTTACTTGACTTGTATTTTGTAAATTATTTGTTAAACCAACACAGAAAATAATGGCTGCCGTTATAGAAATTTCATGCATATACCATTATGCCTTGAATATTTTTTTCTCTTCTAAGAAATGGGTTGAAGGAGTGGGGGAAGGAGTAGCCCATGGCAAAGATGACATGGGTTTAAGAACTTCAAAATGGGTTAGTGTTCTCCATCATTCTTGCAGACGGCTGTCAAGATCTTTAAATCCTTTGTGTAAAGCTCTCTGCTATCTGTTCCTATATTCTGTTTCAATAGTCATCACTCTGTGTGAGCTCCTGTGAGAATGAGTAACCAAACTTACAGTGACAACTTTCTCTCCAATATCCATGCCTTTAGGCTCAGCATCATCTAACCTCCCCTGTGTGGTACAACTTTGTAAACATCTCTGTTGAGCTGGCTCCAAATTCTTCATCCTTCCCGGTCCTTCAGAGTGTTCATTGGGTTCTAATGGGTGCAGGTTCTCAGCATAGACTCAGTTTTCCTTCCTCACGTTGTCTCATACTGTTCCTCTAAGTTAACTGTTCCTGTGGCACTGTCAGGGGGACACATGGGAATTCTTTTTTCTCTGATCACTTTCTTCAGCAGGTCAGACTCTTAAATGACATCTTTGTCAGCACTTTGACTTTGGCTTGTTCGTGATTCTTCTATTATCTCATCTAGTTTTAAACTCCTCTCCTTCTTTCTTCTCTTCAGGTTTCAACCACTTCCAAGATTTTGTAGGCAGTGTAATTGACACTGACTGGTGTCTCTTTCTCTTCCCTGCCTCTGGATACTTTGGTGTGTAGGCAGGAGAAGGAGGAACAGAGTCTGTTCTTTCTCCCTTCAGTGGCCAATTTTGTCATCTCCTCTTGGAAGTATTCTCTGTCTCTATGTAGAGCACTAGTTGTTAATAAAAGCCTCTGAAGTACAAGTCCCTAAGTGTTGGTTCTGGAGAAGACCTCTGAGGCATTGGGATGCTCAAGGGAGAGATATAGGGCTCTAGAAAGCCTTGCAGATGATGTAATGTCCTGGGGTACTCTATGGGGGAATGCAGGTTATCCAGGTTCCCTCTGGGGGCTCTGGTTCTTACATGGATCCATTCTGAACTTCTTTCTTAGCTGCTTTACTCTTCTACCAAGCCCAACTGATTGTTGCAAAAGTGTTATTCCCTGTCACCTTTAAGATGGCTCAGGACATCTCTTCCAGAATGTCCACACTACTGGCAGGAACCTCAGGGACATGAGACACACTGTGGCAGTCTTGAGAGCTCATCCAGACCCCTTAGCCATGTCCTCCTTCTCTCTTTGTCCTTTTTTATGCTTCGAGACATTCACAAGGCAAATGAAATTATAGCTTACATCTCTATCCCTCTAACCATGGGTTATGGTGTCCCTTACCTTTGTGTTTTGAGTACTATGTTGAAGGTTCTGTGTTAATTTGTTGAAGGAGTTCTCATTTGCCTTGAGTTGGCTCAGACACACACTCCTCCATGGAAATTAAAAGTACAGATATGTGTTTCTTACATGTCTCATGTTTCTCTAGGATGGAGTGATAGTTGCAGGGCAGATGATGTGGCATGACTTACTCAAAGCTCTTCAAAGGCTGCCTGACCTTCCAAGTCTATAAACTGTGCTGTAGTCAGTTATTGACATTTGCGAAATGATAAAAATCCAACATTGCATTCTTAAACCTTCTAGAACAGCATACTTTTATAATAAAAACAGTAGTTGATTTTATCATGCATTTACAAGTGAGGTACAATCCAAAACACCTAATTTTGTTTTGATCTGATCCCTCCATTAGCCAGTGAGTTGTACCTTGTTAATATCTGCCTCATATAAGTGAAAGTGACTAAAACTAGTTATGGCCCCAAGGCCATAACCAACATGACTTCTTCATGTGCACTCTCAGCCACTGTGGAAAATAGGTTTTTTTTTCCTTCAAATAAACTACATAGTGTACTTCTATCCCTCCATGTTGAAATTGGTCTTAAGAGTTTGTCCAATTAGATATGTCCATCCCATACACAAGGGAACTTATGGCTACAAATGAACTGGTAAGTGCCAAAGTTTTATTCTCAGAACTTCCCAGAAAATTGCCTCCTGCCATTCTATATATCCAAAGCCTACATAGCCTACTTCCAGTATACTTCCATCCAAACCTTGGTTTTCTGTGGTCTCATGTCTTCCCTAAGTTTATACCAATTGTTACTGATATAGTTGCTCATCACCTCCCCATATCCCATCTTGGCATTTCTTGAATCACCTTGTGGCTAATTAAGAAGGCAATTCCACATGCATATGGCTTTACCCCTCATCTATCATAAGTGCCTAGCGTAACACCCTAAGGCATTTTCTCATGTGGTATTTCAACTCTGTTTAGTAGATTAGGACTGCTGTTCTCTTCCTTCATTTGGAAGAAGGTGTCCCATTAAATGGATAGGGAGAGAGGAGGCCAGAATTAGACTATGGTCTCTGAAGAGGTTTTGCAATGTTCTCCTCCCCAAGTAGAGAATCTTCAAGAGGTTGAGTGAGTACTCTGGAAGAAGGAGAATTTTGGTCAGGTCTGAGACCCAGAATAGCTCTAGACAGCTGTATTATAAAGACAGAGGGAACTAGGCTGTGAATTAATACTCTCACAGAACAAGGTGGCCACTCATTTTCAAATAAGTTCATTTGGATTACAGTGATGTTGCAGTTGCTTGCTCAAAGGGATGAAGATGGCCCAGCACTGTCTAAATTGCATTCCTGGTTGCCAGAAATGATTCTGTGTGTGCTTCAGGGCACAGCCTCCTCCCACCATTCTGGTGACAGGATGAAAAGTTCAGCTCAAGAACCTTCCTGTGAGTCCCACTTGGAGCTTTCATGGGACAAAACCTCAGGCTGCTGTCAGGACAACCCACACTCCCCCTAAAGTGAGAGGGCTGCTAACAGGCAAACTGCCACCACACTCTCCTCCTCCCCCTCTTCCTTTTTCAAAGACATCATCACAAAGGGGGAGTCTGAGAGGTGATGGTTCTGCTGAGATGTTGCAATAGATCCAGGCTGTTGCTCATTGCCCTCTCCAATACTGCAGTTCCATGTCACTTACAGGATACCTGAGTGAACAGTGGGTGAGATGGCTCAGCAGGGAAAGGTGATTGTGGCCAGTCTAGTGATTTAAATTCAACCCCGGAGATCCACATGGTGGATGAAAAGGACTGACTCCAACAAGTTGTCCTCTGAGCTAATGTGCACTAAGTGGTACCTGTGCATCCATCCATACACATAGGTACACTATTGCAAAATAACTGAAGAAGATGTTCACATGAAGCAACCTATCGAGAATGAAAAGGTCCCTGTGACTGTGTTGGATAGGGAGTAGAAAAATTGCATTTTTCTTTCTATGTGGCCCCGGAGAATACTAGCCTTATTCAATGCATCACAGTATTGACTCGGTGTTGCAGCGCCTAAGCACAGTGAGATTGCTTCACCAAAGAATGCACAGTCTCCAAGAGCCCAAAGAATTTGAGTGTGTGAGTGTGTAGGGGTGTGTGTGTGTGTGTGTGTGTGTAAGAGACTGTGTGTGAGTGTGGGCTTACTTCTGTCTAGTTTGCTTCAACTGGTGAGGAAGAACAACTTAGACAATGCTGAAGTTTTGTGTTGAGAGTCCTTTATCAACCACACTGTTTGGTGAGATCAGTGCTACCTCAAGTTGCCATGAGATACTTGCCCACCATAGAACCAGAAACTTTCTATACCTGGACAGAAAGGCAACACAATACAGTTGTAAAGAAGATAATTGCTAGAAACGAGGGTCATGGGAGGTAGGGTACGACCCTTGGATTTGAGGATGTTAAGAAGATAAATGATAATGAGACATTAAGCTTTGCAGAATTTGTATAAATACCCAGCTGTGTAGGCTGTGTAAAGATTATCTAGGAGACTTTCAGGGACATTAAGGGTAATGTCTGGTTCTTATGTTAGGCTACTATTATTATGGTACCAGTATTAAAATTCAACATAATTGAATCTTGATTTGTGAACAGTGTTTGGAATCTTCCATTAGCTCAAGGCTCTTTTATTCTTTTTCGTGTGTGTGTGTGTGTGTGTGTGTGTGTGTGTGCACGCAAGCAAGGTACTTCAATTTTTACTCTACATTTCAATACAAAATAAGTTATTATAAGTTATTATTTTTGTGATGTATACATCTAGAAGTAATTTTTTTCCATGCTACTTTTGCTTGGAGTCATATTTGTTTGTCTACAACTTAGGGTTATTGTATTGTAATCAATCTGAGATACTTCTTGTGACCCAATCGTCTTTCTGTTTGGGTTTGCATGAATATTCATGTGTATGTTTAATTCTATAATGTCAGGATCCTGACAGAGCATGGGAATTATTCGTACTAGCAGGATTTAATCACCTCTGTGAGCCTTCAAGGAGAGACATTTAAACAGTTCTCTGCTGCCACCTGAGAGGATAAATGTAGCAAGACTCTCGTTTGTTGAAGATGTTTTGTAATGCCTCCTATCTTTACAAACTTGTTGCTGTCATTAAATCAAGGAAGCCATTTTGGTTTCTTCCTGAAAAATCTTCTGCAGGTCTGACTAACAGTTTCTAGAGAGGTAACTAGGAATTAAAGAGCTGATAACGGTAGGAAAAACACTATTCTTCTGCAGATAATACCATCATTTGTAATATTAGATGCCTAGACATTTGCTTTTTATTGCCAATTGAATTTCAGGACAGCTATCCAGTTATGGCATCCAAGAAAACTAACCTGCTTAAAAAAAATGGGAGCCAGCAATTTAGTGCTTTTATAAGACTCAAAATGACCCAAATTTAATAGCTTGGTATGATGCTGCAACTTCAGCCTTGGATAAAGGCAGGAGGACATCTAGAGGGAGATGATCACGGGTCATCATTCTAGGAACCTCAAATATGAGGGACCTGCTTTAATGTATAGCTGTAGCTGTCCACAACTATAAACGTTCCTCTTGGGACTGGTCACCCTGCTGAAAATGGTGATGAGCAGAGTGAGTTTCCTAGGGTTTTCAGTGTAGTCACAAGACCCTTCCTGAAAACTGTCTTTTCACATCATGCTCAAGGGTTACTTTAATTTTCTTATCCCAGAAGGATAGAATCAAATGACAGTTCTGGTCTATCACTTGCCCTTGCATAGAACTGTTGGTAAAGCAATTAAATGCCTAAGTGACAGACATGATAGATGTTGGCTCCCTTCTTGCTATTTAATGCAGGAAGACTAAGTGTTTCTCCAAGATTAGATTTTTATGACAAGCTCCCACTATCATATCATACAGAGCAGTTATTTGTCAAAGAAGCCATATTTGGCTTTGATTGTTATAGAAATCTGAGAGGGAAAATCCCAGGGTTTTATTACATGTTTAAGCATGAACTCTAGGAAGTTTTAGTATAGGTGTTTGTTCTGATGCAAAAGTTTGACTTCCTCTAAGTATTCTACTATTTGGTGAGAGTACATAAAACTGTTCAAGACATCCAAATTTGTCTTCCCACAGAATTCTGGGAAATATCTCTAGGTAACAAATTTCTACAGTTTTGTTTTGTGTTTTTCAGTTTTATATTTCTCTATGATGTTGGGATTCAGAGAAGTAACTACCTAACTTTGAAAATAACGCTGAATGTAAATGGTCTTAACCCTCTAATGGAAACACTAAGATTAGATGAATGACTTAAATACAACACCCAAGAATTTGTGCTTGGAAGAAATATACCTCGCTAACAAAGATGCATATAAGTAAAAGTGGAATATAGAAGATGACATTATAAGGAAATTAAAATTGAAAGTAAGCAGGGCTATTCAATTTGATAGATTTCAAGTCATTTGGTCAGAAATAATAGAGTTTGAACATACTGAAAAAGGAAACAATTCCTCCAAAGAGTATTCAATGATTGCTTGTGTGTATATACATTTGTGTGCACATGTGTATGTGTGTTTGCATATACATGTGTATATATGTGTTTATAAGCATGTGCATCTGTATATATAGATGTATATGCATGTTTATATGTGTGCATGCATGTATGTTTGTGTATGTGTTTATATGTATTTATTGTGTGTATGCATGTGTATATTGTGTGTGTTTACATGTGTGTATATATGTGTGCATGCATGTATGTTTATATTTGTGAGTATGTGTAGCACTAGTGCTATGATCTGTTCCACGAATTGGGCAAAGGCCTAGAGATTGAAATAAGAGACAAGACAGGTCATTTGTTCAATGGCACTGTTGGAATGCTGAATGTCATTTATTGAGGTGATGGAGTGGGCTTATATACTGACTTACAACACAGTGGAAAATAACAGGATTTTCAGGCTTAGTTCCTCCCCACCAAGTTTGTGTTAGCAAATCAGGAAAAGCACCAATGACAGCTCTGGGAGGTAGGAATAGTACCAATAGCAGCTCTGGGGCAAGATATTCTGGCCAGCCTTCAGGCTTGCTCAAGGTGCCTCAGAGGTCCATGCAGGGCCCTACAAGTATGTGTATATAAATATGTATATGCATGTGTATATAAAGATATGAGGACAGAGCCCCTAATACGCAAATAAACTATTCGATAAATTAATGCATGGGAATAAATTGAAACCTCCTACCTAGAGAGACTACTAGTTATTTATAGACACTTTACAGCAGATTTCTGTTCCTCGCTGTGGGCTGCACAGTGACTTCCTTTCAAAGAATGAAATATTGAAAGAGGAAGTGGGAGACAATTTTTCAAGTGGAGAAATTAGATAAATAATAATCCAGCCAGATGATAAAGGTGAGTATCACCAGTCATAAATGGGGCTGAGACTCTGTGCCTTTGATGACACCTGATGAAATTGACGACAGTTCACCTTGGTGACTTTCCTTCCCCAAGATCGCAATGCCAATGTATGAAACACAGATAAGTTACAAAAATAATAAGATCATCCACAATTTACCTCAACACTACTTCTCCAAAACCTCAAGGTCAATAAAAAAAAAAAAAAACAAGAAAAGTGAGATAAATTGTTACAGCTAAAAAGAGACCACTGAGTTATATAAATGGAATACCTCTCTATCCTATATGGAGTTCTGTGCAGGAGATAGGCATGGTGTGGTGAATACAGCCTGTCAACTTGACAGGATCCAGTAGCGCCTAGAATACAGACCTCTGAGTATGTCTCTGAGGATTTTTCTGACTGGGTTAATTGCAGTGAGACATCCCATGCTAAATGCAGGTGGCACTGGCTCATGGCCTGAGATCCTGGGTGGAAGGGAGATGAGGACACTAGCTGAGCATTCAGCTTTCTCTGCTTCCTGAATCCTTGAGGCTGATTCCAGCTGCCTTGAACTTCTGTTGCTATACTCACCTCCCTTGTGATGAAGGATGCACCCCCATACGATTAGCCAAACTAAACCTTTCCTTCCTTATGTTGCTTTTGTTAGGGATTTTGTCACATCACCAAGAGAACTAATAAACTGTTGTCTAATACTGAGAAATCTTAGCAACATATGAAATTTAGTGACTAACTCCATATAGTATCTGCTCATTAATCTCAACATATGTACCATATTAATGGAAGATATAATAATGGACAGGGATGGAGGACCAGAGTTCGGTTCCCATCATAGATTTATGATAACATAACAACTTATTCTGTTATAATATATATCACATTTACTTGTATTTTTATGGCATGTTACTTTCTTCATGTGAGACTTCTTTCTTTCCATTGTTGTTTAACTAGTTGAAATAATATCAGGCATAAAGTTAACATTAAGTTATTGGCCTTTTCTCATTTTGTGTATTATTTTTAAAATTTAAAGAAAATCGGTTTAATGACTGTAGCAAATATTTTATCAAATATCACTTTCACATTTGTTTTTATTGTATGTGTATACGTGTTTTGCCAGCATACATGTACATGCAGTACTTGAAGAGAGCTGAAGAGAGCATTGAATCCCCTGCAATTAGAATTACAGATGGGTATGAGCTGCCATTTTGGTGCTGGGAACCAAATCCAAGTTCTCTGAGAGAGCTGCAAGTGTGCATAAAAACTAAGCTACCTCTTATGCCCCTACCTAAATAGTTTCAGTATTTTTTTTTTGGTAGATATCATAGGTTGGCTCACCTAAAATCCAAACCCAAGTTCTTTCTCCTTTTCCTTTCTACACTAAAGGGTACAAAATTCAAAGACTCTGCTCCAAGCTTTCCTTATAGCAAGGGTGTGGCTATGTGCTTTGCCTGGATCTGTGAGTGTAGTGTATGCATTGTTTTCTTATGCTTGCAATAAGAATATGACAGTTGAAATGGTAGCAACTCTCCTAGACAGCTAGAAAGGGAATGCTCGTCTCCTGAGTGTCTGGAGATGGACTCCAGTTATAGAGACAGACTTTCCTTTGTTTACATCACCAGGCTACCCTTTGTTTTGCCACTAAAACATTCCTTTCTAAAAGCATTAGATATTTATTCATTCATTTGTTTGATTGCAATTATTTATAAACTGTTAATGTTAGAAAACTAATACTTGCCAAAGAAATTAGTACAGATTAACCCCAGAACTCATCACCAGGCTTGGTGATAATCAATCCATAGCTGATCTGGTTTCATTCATTTAAGTACATTCTTGCACCAATGCATTCTTTCATTCTTCTCCACCAAGCATCATATTGACATACTACTACTTCCAAGTATAACTGTTGCATATGTACTTAGCATCATAAATATATAAGTATCTGATGAATAATATTTTTCCTTGTTAATATTATACTTTATCTATGAAATTTTTAAACCAATAAGTAATGGTGAGTGCCTTCTGGAAAACAGGCTATAAAAGACTCAGGCATAATCTCATATGTTGAATCCTCAGGTTAGAGATAATTGAATGTTTATAAATTGCCAAAACCAAAACAGACTTTATGTAATATATAAGGTTCAGAAATTTTCATAAACATAATTAAAGTGCACGCAGTATGTACAAGCTATAAATATAATTCACAACCCACATAATCCTGTGTAAATGAGTTTGGCATTCTGCAGCTGTTGGTGACATTGAATGTATGCAGATAGCTCAGAAACTAGTGATGCCTTTGTTTATCTTGGAAGCAAAGACAAGGAGGATTCATCCATTTCTGAACTCGTGACAATCTTTAATTTTTCTACCAGTTTTATCACATCAGTTTAAAATTCTTTAAAGTTTTGAGAGATCCCTGTGTTGTACAGCATCCTTACCTCTAAACAGACAAAGTCTTGTGTGATCCCTCACCATGTTACTCCATTAGAATTCTGTGTTCCATCCTATGTCTGCAGGGCATTCTACCCTTTTTACTATCTGTGTCTGCTGGAATATAGCTCTTTTGAAGTCAAGGAATTTACTTTTCATGGCTCCCAGTGGCACGTGGTCAGTCTTTCTTAATGGGTGTTCTGTAAGCATGGTTTGATGGGTGCTCTGTAATCGTGGGTTGGTGGGTGGATTTGCACCATTACACATCCATGGCTGCACTGTCTTCAATAGCTCCTTGAATTCTTTCTCCTTCTACATCAACTTCTGAAGCACACACTCCTTACATTTCAGTAGCTACACCATCTCCCCAAGACACAAGGTCCAAGCTCCTTTACTAAATTTTAAGGTGGCCACTTTTCTTCACATATTCTTCTTATGTCAACTTGTTGGCTACTGTTTTCTAAAATAAGACTGTAGGGACTTTTTTTCAACTGTAGCTTTCATGGTTGTTAACTCTTTTTCAGTTGTGTTTTGGTGGTTTTTTATGTTTGTTTGTTTAAAGAGCATTGGAGTAAATATCATTATGGAATTTCCACGGTCCATTTTATGTTGGCCCTCACCCCTCCTTTCCCATCCTCCCTATCCTATCCTATCCTATCCTATCCTATCCTATCCTATCCTATCCTATCCTATCCTATCCTATCCTCCATCCTCTGTCTTTCCCAAAACAGCCCATGCTTTGATGTCACATGTTCTCTCCTTGACCCTTACAGAGCACTAAGGTTTTTCTTTTCCTTCTCGTGGCCGCCTTTCTAGCCTCCTAGTTTCATGACAGGTGCTCCCTCATATATGCACATAAAACTGTGCATACATTTAAATCCTGGATTCACACATGAAAGAAAATATGTGGCGTTCTTTTCTAATATAGCAATTTCTAGTTGCATCCATTTTCCTGCAATATTATGGCATCATTTCTCTATACAGCCAACCAAATTTCCATTGTACCATGTTTCTTTTCTTCACCTGTTGATGAGCATATAAGACTGACCCCCTTTCCTCAAATAAAATCCCTTCATCAGCTCTAGTCTTTGCTGCTGATCTTCCTGTTAGGGAATCTCACAAAGTCTCACCAGGTCCAACTTCCCTCATAAGCACAGCTTCTGCATGGGGATAGTAATTCATCTCCCCCATGCACATCTTAAATGTATATAGCTATGTAATATGTAGCTTAGATATTCTTGTCCTATTTCAACTGAGGATACTGGAGCCCAAAAGAAAGGTGACAGGTGAATACTAATATAAAGATGCTGCTAAGTCTAACACAGTTTTCCTACATATTGCATGTCTATCTGAGCACTATGAGGAGCTGCACAGACACCTATGAAGCCAAAAACAATTTGTTACTTTATGTTGTTATCAGCCACACTAATTTATGGTATTGTTAAAAGTATCCCATATGGCATATTAGTATGCATCGGTAATTTATGTGAGTTTTGTAACTTGGAGGGGTGAGCTTGTTTTGTAAATATGGTCTCTGCTTTTTCTCAAAATCACTGTCTTTTGGGTGATGTTTTTAAATGTGATAAACATAGTGCCCAATGTGTATTTTCTGTGAACATAAGATAGCAAGGGTGCTGATGCAGAGAGATGACCTTTGTCTCATTGCTGAGTGATCGAAATTGATGATTTCATTGTCAGGAGAAAGTAGACTGTGGAGATAATGCATGCCAGCCTATCTCAGGGGTCATTCAAAGCCTTTGCAGGGGTTGTTACTGTATGAAAAAGGAAGTCATGGTTCACTGAGCTTGTATTTGTCTTCAAGATGGGCCAGGGGAGTATCTGTTCCACGTTGTCAGCCAGTTTGGAAATGCTCTGCATACCCAGGGCAATGTTCAGTTTGACTTTGGGCCTTTGCAAAGCTCATGCTGAACAGCACCTCCTTTATCATCAACAAGGAGCAGCAGGTGTCGACACCTCCATCTCTCACCTTATCTCTGTTTTCTGCAAATGCCCACCAAGTTTTTCCTCTCCAACATTAGCCTAGAGAAACCATTCATGAAGGTCTTGAGAAGACTGACATACATTTTCTTATGGCAAAAGTTATATATACCTCTAGGGGACTTAGAAGCTGCCAAAAATAAGGCATTAGAATAGACAGAAAGTATCCCTCTATGTGGGATGGGCTCCCAAAGTCCACTTGTATACTTTGGGATAAATACGCTACCAGAGGCCCCACGGACGTCTCAGGCCTCCTAATGCTCATATTCAGGGTGTCTGGATCAGTCCTATGCTGGTTTCCCAGCTACCAGACTGGAGTCCATGAGTTCCCCCTTGTTCAGGTCAGCTGATTCTGTGGGTTCCTCCAGCCTGGTCTTGACTCCTCCCTTTCTGCAACTGGATTCCAAGAGTTCAGCTCAGGTGTCTGCTTCTGCTTCCATCAGCTATAGATGAAGGTTCTGGGATGGCATATAAGGTAGTCATTAATCTCATTATCAGGGAAGGGCATTTAAGGTAGCTTCTCCACTATTGCTTAGATTGTTAGTTGAGGTCATCCTTGTAGATCTCTGGAGCCATGGCTCCCTCTATTATGATATCTCTTTTCTTGCTCTCCTGTATCTTCCTGCCCCTCATGCCCACCTCTCCCCCCCTTTTCCTCCTAACTCCTTCTTCCCTCCTGCCATGCTCCCAATTTGCTTGGGAGATCTTGTTCATTTGCCCTTCTCTTGGGGACCATGTATGTCTCTCCGGGGGTCATCTTTGTTTCCTAGCTTTTCTAGTGGTGTGGACTGTAGGCTGGTAATCCTTTCCTCTATGGCAGCCTAGACACACTGGGGAGAGCTTAGGCCCTGCTCCAAATGATATGAAGACTTTGAAGATCTCCCATGGAAGGCATCACCCTCCCTGAGGAGCAGAAAGGGGATGGGGTGGGGGTTGAGACAGGGGAGGAAGGGATGATATGGTAACTAGGATTGATATGTAAAACAAGCTTGTTGCAAATTTAAATAAAAAATTATCAAAGAAAAAAAGTAAAGTCATAGACAAAAATATATATATATATATGGACAGAGAGTTCTCTGGTGCCTTGCTACAGTTTTCATGGATTGTCTGTGAATGTAAGCAATGGCATATTTAATAAACATAATGAAATAGTTATTTTACTTTTACACAAAGAACACCATGAAATTAGACATTCTTTAGACATTCTTGGCAAGCCTCATTGGAATGTCACATAGCTTCCTACTGGGTAGCTTACTGTACTGCATATAGTCTCTCATTGGACAGGTGGCTTCTAGCTTTTATTTTTTTTTCCTCATAAATAACACTGTAGCATTTTTGTACAATTCTGCCTGCATTTTGAATTATTTTCTTAGAAGTAGAGCCATATATTTAAATGTATGCATATTTGTACTGACAACGTAATTTCCTAAAACATTTTACTAGTTATAATACTGCCAGAAACTTGACAGTGTGTGTTTACTGTGTACAGAGCATCTCAAAGAATCTCAAAATTCTCATGTAAGAAACCTGAACATAACTAACTATCCCATATCTCCCACTGCTTCATCTCCTTTTCCTATATCTCAGCAGATAAGGCTTATTACTGTGCAGAGGGAAAACTCCACATTCAATCTGTCTATCTGCAAAATTACCCAGAGCTATTGTCATTTGATTCCTTCCCATCACCTTAGTGGTTGATAGCACAGTGTGCAGTTAGCCCTCACTGCATCCAATGTTCAAGTGCAGCTTCTCCTTCAGTGTCTGTAAATGTTACCCACTCTTTTTGTTCTCTTTGTTTATGAAGATGCTTTATTATATAGAATTGTATCGATAAAGGTTCTAATCTAGAGCCAGTGAAGTGTCTCAGTGGGTAAAGGCACTTGTATCCAAGCTTGGTGACTTCTGTTTGATCTTCAGAACCCACGTAGGAGAAGGACAGTATTAAATCTCACAAGCTGTCCTCTGACTGCCTCCTGTATGCCAGGTATGAGTGGGGACATGTACTCTCTCTCTCTGTGTGTATGTGTGTGTGTGCGTGTGTGTGTGTCTCTTTCTCTGTCTCTTTCTCATACACACACACGAAATAAAGGTAATTGCTTTTTAAAAAATGTTCATTCTTATCTAGCTTTGTTCTCATACTCTTCTTGCAACCCCCACTCCTGGTACCAGGGATTCTCTCTCTCTCTCTCTGTCTCTGTCTCTGTCTCTCTCTCTCTCTGATACACACACACACACACACACACACACACACACACAAGGTAATTGCTTCTTTTTAAAATGCTCACTCTTATCTAGCTTTGTTCTCATGTTCTTCTTGCAACTCCCACTCCCTAGTACCAGGGACTGAGCCTGTGTGTGTGTGTGTGTGTGTGTGTGTGTGTGTGTGTGTATTGTATTTTGAGAAAGGATCTCACCTTACTTTGGATAGCACTTGAATCCCCTTGTATCCAAGGGAGCTCTTTTATTTCCATGCTTCTGTGTTGGTCTCCCAAATAGCTGCGAAGACAGAACCTTGTCACTGAGCTCAGTCTGCTTATGTTTCTAGTTCTCTTCATTTCTTCACACCCATTTTTTTTAGAAGAGTGGTCTTCATCCAATACCTTTCCTTTTCCACTCCCAATGCCATCCAGAAAAGTAAATATTCCTATTCCTCTAAGAGGGTTTTCCTCATCATATCAGTGAGAAACTACTTATAAATACAAGACTCTTTTGAGGACCCATCTCATTTGGCCTATATAACCCTTTATTGTTCCTAAATCTGATTATCCTCAGTTTACTTTCCTAGTGGCCAGTTCTCCCAACTTTTATCTCAGCAGTGTTAACAGTGATGGCAAAAAACAAAAAAAAAAAAACAAAAAAAAAAAAAAAAAAAAAAAACAAAAAACAAAAAACAAAACAAAACAAAAAAGAAAGTAGAGGAAGGAAATGAAGGCTCAATATGGTCAGAAAGTACATGAAAGAAACGAATAACTGTTCCATCTATAACCATAGAATCATGAGAGCCTCATATAGGAGGGGGAAATAATACAACTCAAGGAAGAATGAGGAGAGCAGCTGACTGTGATGACATCTGGTCACCAGCAAATATCAGATCTCCTTTTTAATTCATCTATTTAGTTAGCACACATCAGATATCCTTATGTATTGAATTCAACATGGATGATCTATCATTATCAGCAGAAGCCAAGGACTAATGAGGGTAGAAGCCAGTGTCTGCACAAATAGGCAAAGGGTCTTCAAGAGTTTTAAGCGCATCTGTGAATTGTCGGTATGGTATCAAATAGTAGGAGCTTCCAAGCAGTAGGATCTTCCAAGAGTTGGTTCCTAACAAACGTAGAGAGGCAACATGGATGGAGCAGGGCCTTGGCAAGACACGAATGACGGTTCCAGAACCAATAGGAATTCTGATTATGTTTCAAACAATGAAAAATAAGGCTGGTATAATAGTTTCTTTAAACAGTATTTGTCAACATGGGTTAAAATATTCCTCTAAACACTAAAATTTGATGACCTATAAATCGTAGTCTCTTTGGGAGTCGTGTAGCCAATGTAAACTGAATGATATCAAATCAGTTCAGGTTTCAAGTGGCCTTGACCCCATCAGAAGTAACCATCACAATTTCCTGGAATAATAAAATGACTCACACACTGTTCTCAATCCTTTGTGAACCACATGGGAAGAAATCAGAAAGACATCTATCAAACATCATCTAAACATTGCAGAGGATAATCTCAAAAGGGAAAATTACTTCCATTCTAATTAAGTTGCTTGAATCTGAAATCCAGACAGAGAAAGACAAGTCCAAAGAGAGCCTTCTTCATTAGGGTAAGATTATCACAACAGCCCCCAAGGAACTGGCAGCTACAAGGCTTATCGAGTTATTCTCTTCTTTTTGTACCAGCACTCTCAAACCAAATTCTGTCTGTCTGCAAGCTGTCCTTAATGATCAGAGCAGCACACCTTCTCTGGAAATGTTGTGTGGCTAGAGAGAAGGCATTAAGGGAGCAGGCTGTAGACAGGATCAAATGTCTAAACATTGGAAGTTTCAATGGGCCTGAGTTTGGGCAGGAACTCACATGTGTGACCTACTCTGATATGAATGATGGATACCTCTAAGAGGGCCCTTTAAGAGTGTATTTGTGAAAGAGACACTGAAGCTTCCAACCAGGATAGCTAAGGGTTAAGCTCCTGAGAATACACCAAAGAAAGAAAATATGATGTGTGGTAAATATGTCAGGATATAAGAAAAAAAAAAAAGATGAAAATAAACCTTGAACCCAGTGGGTCTTTATCATGAATATTGCACATTCCTAAAAATCCTGTCTTGGGTGATTGTTAATTTAGTTGGTCAAATACAGTCTTTAGAATTACAGGTTCACTAAAGAAGTATTTTCTTTGGAAGGAAATTGAACTTTCCCACTGAGACGAGGGATCATCTTGTTTCTGCTTCCATTTCACAGCTGTTTAATAATCAGTAAATAACTCCTTCAATTGGCATTTTAGGGAACTGATGGTCTCAGAGATTTTTCATTTGATTTTTAATAATTAAAATTATTTATTTCTATGTGTATAAGTGCTTTGTTGGTATTTGTGGTATGTCTAAGCATCATCTGCATGCCTGGTAGCCACTGGGGCCAGAAGAAGATGTCATCTCCCTTGAAACTGGAGATACAGAGGGTTATGAACCATCATATGGGTGCTGGGAATTGAACATGGATCCTTTGCAAGAATGGCAAGCATTCTTAACCACTGAGCCATATCTCCTGCTCCCGCTTTTCTCACTTACATATGATGAAATATTTGACACAGACAAGACAATTTCTATAAATGTTAATCATAAAAATTTAGAAATCTAGTATAATAGAACAATCCTGTTCTCAGTTTCATCAATGTATAATATGCTCTTGAAATATTATTATGGATAACAATTGTAGAGAGAGAGGACAGATGAGCAAAGGGGTCAAGACTACACTAGGGAAATCCATAAAATCAGCTGACCTGACCAAGTGGGAGCTCATGGACCCCAGTTAGACATCTGGGGAACCAGCATTGGACCAAACCAAGCCTCCTGAATGTGAGTGTCAGTTAGAAGGCCTGGGCAGTCTACGGGGTCTCTGACAGTGGAACCAGTATCTATCCTTACTGCACAAATGGACTTTGGGAGCCCATTCCTCATGGAGTGCTACTCTGCCTAAACACACAGGGGAGGGCCTAGGCCCCAAATGATGTGACAGATTGTGATGATTCCCCATAGAAAGCCTCACTCTCCCTGGGGAGTGGATAGGGAGTGTGATGGGGATTTAAAGGGGAGTATGGTAGGATGGAAGGGAGAGGGAACTGGAATTGATATATAAAATAAGATTGTTTCTAAATTAAATAAAAATTATTTCAAAAGATATATTAGGGATAAAAATGAGCAAAATCACCATTGTACTTGGTGCTTTAAGTGCCTTCCATTTGCCCCCAGGCTATGAGGTTTGCCAATATTCTAATTTTGTGTGACTCTACATATATTTGCAAAGTAAGATATTCTGAACTTGGCAGGAAAGCAGATAACCCTGAAATTCGGGTTCTTACATAACATGCCCGTTTCACAAACCTCGAGTGATCACATAGTCACGGCCATAAATTCTGAACTTCTGGACTTAATGCCCAGTTCGATCTTTATTGGTTATACCTAACTCATGTGATGCCTCATTCAGTTCATTTAAGGAAAAAGTTATAAAAGTGGTTCTGTGACAATAATGTGATAATCAGATAAATAAATAACTGTGACTTTACATATTGTTAAATTTATTTTTTAATTACTTTAAGTGATTTAACTTTTATTTTTCTGTCTGAGTTTGAGTAGGCCCATGTGTGTGCCATTGCCTATGGAGGCCAGAAGTGTGTCTCAGATTCCCATGCAGCTGGATTTAAAAATGTTTGTAGACTGTTGTGGGAGCTAGGAACATAACTCAGGTCCTGTGCAAGAGCAGTATGCATTCTTAATCTCCAAGCCATTTTTCCAGCACCAATTTAAAAAGTGTGTGTGTGTGTGTGTGTGTGTGTGTGTGTGTGTGTGTGTGTATTGTGTGTGTTCATATGCATATGTGTGCATATGGAGACTAGAGATTGAGGTTGGATATCTTATCCAATTCTTCTTCACCTTATTTTTAGGCCTGGGTCTCTCACTGTCCTGGGGCTGAACTGACTGACAAAGCTGGGCTGGCTAGTCAGCAAACCCCAGGGAGCTTCCAGTTTCTGCCTTTCTAGCACTGGGATTACAGGCAAATGCTGCTGTGCCCAGATTTTTTTATGGGGTTTCTAGGTACTGAACATGGATTCTTGTGCTTGCATGATATGCATTTCACAGCCTCCCCCATCCCCAAAAGTTTCTTTAAAGGTAATAGATTTCTCCAAATCCTTGGGGTTGGTGCCTTTCCAGAATGACAATTGCCAATAAGCGTGGTTTATGTTTGTTTGGATAATGAACACACTGAACATGGAGCTCCTTGCTTCAGGTTAGGAGTTAACAAGCGAGTGCACACAGTACAGACACTACAAGCCAGAGTGGAGTTTCCCTTACAGTGGAGCAATCCTGCATCACAGTACTCGACAGCAGTGGGATATCTACAGAGATACCACTTTGTCACATACATGAAGAACATATGACTTTCTATTATTTTAGGCTAAGAAAACACACCCATGCTTTGTAGATTCTCCATTTCCCACAAAGCACCCAGACTTCTCATCAATGGGCAGTTTTCTGACCTATTATTAACAGAACACCAGTTAGATCTGCACATTCCTGTGAACACAGACATATGCCAGTCTTAGAATGCTATACTCATGAAAGTACTAATTAACACATTAGGACAGATAATGAAACTAGTAGATCTTGGCATCCATTCTGTAACTACATATTTTGAGCTCACATGCAGTGTATGTAAGTTTTACATATTAGGCACATTCTAAATGCTTCTGTTACTATTTACTGAACTGTCCAGTTCTGTCTAGTGTGTGGCTCCTTGACACCACAATCAAACTTGCCCAACCTATCAGGTTCAGCAGTGTGGTTGGGCATGGCAAGTGGTAAGCATAATGTAGTCCCGGCCATGCACAAATAGTTATAACACAGTGTAAACACCCCTTATTAATGTCTATGCCTTGTGAGTTTGAGAAGGGATGTGATGGCCAGGAGAGAAAGATATCCCAGATATTACATGGGCTGGAGACATGCATCTATGAATCTGATTTACACTTGGGTAAATTCTATCTGGGGAGATGGTTGAATGGGTAAGTGTGAAGACCAGAGCTGCATTCCCAGTATCCATGTAAAGGATGAGTGGAGTGATCTTTCTGAAATCCCAACACTGAAAGGCAGGAGATGGATGCTGAGCATCCTTCTGTGTCTCTATACTCACTGGTGCATGTGCATACATACACGTAATAGTGAACAAAGTCTAGTATCTTAAGTAGTTAAGTAATTAACACTATAGTAATTATAGCCAATGTAAGATTAATATATTTAACATATCAACTTTTCATATTAATACCTTAGGAGACAGATGACAGATAGACAACATATGACAGATGACAACAGATTTGAGGGAACATGTCACAAGTAAATGAATATGACAGATATTTGAAAAACATATTCAACTTACTAGCAAAAAGTTAGTCAAATGAAATAGGCTGGTATCCTATTTTGCTTACTACATCATTAAGTTAATTGCAGAAATATTGAAAAATAACACCTCATGAGTGTGAATAATTATTATGTACTATTTAAAATAAAGCAAAGCTAAAGCTAAAAAACCAATTATGGCCTAGTATATTAGGCCATAATACGTACTTCTTGGATAAGTAAGTAGATAGGCTTGCTGGATTCAGTCACATCCTTGTAGTCCTCCCTGGAGCATCTGCTGCTCTTCAGTTGATGGGCAGAGATTCTGCCCTTTTAATTTTTATTTTGTTTTTTTTTTGTTGTTTTTTTTGGTGTGTGTGTGTGTGTGCACACATGTATGTGTGTACATGCGTATATGTGTATTGTCTGTGTTTGCCTGCAGAGGTGAGAAGAGGGTGTCAGACACCCTGGAACTGGAGTGACAGGTGGTTGTGAGTCTCCATGATGTGGTGCTGAGGACTGAACTAAGTTCTTCTGCAAGAGCAACGAGCACTTACATTTGCTGAGCCTTCCCTCCAACTCCCAGAATCTGTGTTATGCAAGCTCCTTGTGTCTCCAAAATGAAGAGTTTAAAGTCCACAAATTAAGTTAAAAACAATGTTGTGACTTCTTTGCATGATGTTAAGTATTCGAGAGAGAAAAAAATCTCTAGTGGCCACCCTATAGTTAGATTAAGGCCAATGTGGATAGGGGTGTAGAGGTTCCTCATTCATTCATTTATTTTTATAATGTCCCAGTGAACAAAAAAAAAAAATGAAAGAATCTTGGCTCTTTCTATTCCCCACACTATCCCTACCTGTTGTAAAGCAGCCATAAAATTGGAACTGTAAGCTTTTCTGAGTTCATCTTGTATAATTAGAATGACTTCATCTATTAAACCTCCCAGAATTCCTTAGCCATTGGTTGCAATTGAAGCCTGTACTATTGCCTGTACTATTGCATGCCTCCCCTGCAGCGGGTTCACCTTTGCAGGTTGGAAATCAACAGGCAGGCAGGCACTAGGTTCCCGAGAGAAGGCATCTGGGTTGTATTGCTGGCTCCAGAAGGAACGTGTAAGAGTATGTCAGTTCTTGGGGGAACATGTTATTGATGGCTGCTTGACAAAGCCTTGAGATTGTTGGCAAAACAGAAATGTCTACCCCAGAACTGTTAAGAGAAAGTGTTAGAGTAAGAAACATATGACTCAGGGGTAAACAGGACACAGAAGAGGATGACAGACACAAAGAAAGACTTGTCCCCACTTCTTCATCCTGGTGCCACCACCACTTTAATCATTCCTCTATATTTCCCTAGAACACAATAGGTAGGCAGAACATACTAAAAATGAGACTAGTGCTTAGGAAATGGCTACTTTCACTGACTTTGAGAAATAGTACGCTTTTAAAATTACTTTCCACTAGTTAAAGGAAGTCATCCGTGCTGCTCTGAGACCATGTACAGAAGGAAAGGTTCTTGTCCAAGGTTGTTCAGCATGGCATGTTTTAAGTAAGATGTCACTGTACCTGGACAGTAGGATCAGCTTGGACCAGAGACTTCCTGATGCAAATTGCAGCTCTAGTAGAAAAGGTTGGCAAGATTTACATAACACCACAGTGCATTCCTGGAATCTCCAGCATCAATATGTAGATGGATTTTAAATTATTTTTATAAGGACCACAAGTGGATATATATACATATATATACATATACATATATATACATATATATATACATATATATATACATATATATATATAAAGAACCTGACTTTTGTTTGTTTATTTGCATGTTTTGTTTTGCTTCTCAAATACACTTAGGTGCAGAGGCAGCAGGGATTTCAGTGGCTGAGCAGGAGGCTGTGCATACAGCTCTCCCTGGCTAAGCAGCAGCTCCAGGGAGACCTGCAGGTATTTGGCTGGGAGCCCAGTTGTCTCCTTTGCTGTCAACAAACTCAACAAACTGTTTATTTCTCTACCCAGTTTTTCTTTATCTTTTTTTTTTTTTTTTTTGTAAATCATCCTCTGTCACAAGTCACACATAGTCACAATTTTTAACAGTGGTTTTGGTTAAATCAGAGCTAAGGTCTTCAGCCTACCCAACTTGTTGATTTTCAGTTCTCCCTTTCTTTCTACAAAGCATCAGCCCATGACCTTGATAACTTTTGTCCCTGCCTGGGTGAGTCATTTTATGTCTGCCCTCTGAGATGACAGATAAGTCAATGCTGAGCTCGGGGAAAGTCTCTGTCCTTGTTGCTGATGTTGTTATACATTGACTAGGGCTCCAGGAAGCTCTGTACTCCTGTGGCCTGGTGACTGCTGGGTCCCTTGGGAACTCCAGAACTGGATGTTTTCCAAGACAAAACTGGTGAAACATGGATGGAGACACGGGAGGCTCTCCCTGCACTTGCCTGCAGTAGGAGTGCTCACCCTACCTGATATCACGGAGTCTGTCTGGTACTGTGCATCATGGGCTTGGGAATGGCGTTTGGTGCCTGGCATAGAGCTGTAGCATGTTTTATAGAGATG
Source organism: Phodopus roborovskii (assembly GCF_943737965.1). Lineage (NCBI taxonomy): Eukaryota > Metazoa > Chordata > Mammalia > Rodentia > Cricetidae > Phodopus > Phodopus roborovskii. The sequence continues at coordinate 49,689,022 of NW_026126517.1, read as the reverse complement.
AGATGTGAGCAGTTTTTTTGGTCACAGAACAAAGCACCTCCCCTGCTCTGCAGAAGGGACCAGCAAACAATGGCTGTCTTTCTGCTGCTCATTTGTTCTGATATAGAGAAGCAGGGAAAAGAACTTAATTATGCAATCCCTGCAATACTGACAGGGTGTTAGTGTTTGTTAATTTGCCAACTTCCCTCTGAGGTTTTGCAAATCCCACATTCTCAAAGCAGCATCGTATGGTGATTAAATGTTTGGGTCCCAGGTTGATTTCCATGCTTTGGACATAGGCTACTCGGACACTTTGCAGCAATTTCTTTCACTAAAAATTGGGGTTAATATCACAGCTTCATCTGTGGAGTAAGGTGAGGATAAACTAGAGTGAGCTGGAATGAGTGTACCTCTCACATCGTCAGTGAGTGTGTCAGCAATGGCTATGGAGAGAAGAAGCCTGTAAGGGCTCCTAGGGGACCACACTCTTCTCAGTGAAACCCAGCTTTGTGGCTGGGTAAAGAATTAACTCCCTGTTTGGTTCAAAGCAGAGCCCTCACAAGGCAGGGTCTTCATGCTAGGACAGTACTAATTTCTAGACATAATGAAACTGAGTTCCCTTTAACTCTAGGTTCACATGCTATGGTGATTAGAGGCATGGCGAATTACTTCAAGGACCTTCTTAGTTGCTAATCATGGGTTCCAACTATAAAACAAGGACTCTATGACTAGTCTTTATTTCAAAGCACAACCCTATAGATCTTTTACACTGGGAAGCATGCTACTGTGTTCTCAACATAGAAACCTCAAGTTTAGCTTCAGAAGATTCATGGGGCTGGGGAGAGGGCTCAACAGGTAATGACACTTGAGGTGCAGGCATGATGAGGGTCTGAATGTGAATCCCTAGAACCCAGCTAAAAAGCTAGGCAGACCTGTAATCCCAGCATGGGATTTCTGTACTCTTGGGTGTTAGCCAGTCCTGCCCAAAGAGCAAGCTTCCCCTTTGGTGAGCAAGCCTATCCCAAGGAAGTAGGCAGAGAGTATTGAAGACATACATCCTACTCTGGCCTCTGCAGTTGTGTGCATGGGTGTGCACAGCTTCATATTCTAATGTACCACACACATCACACACAAAAGGATTCAGCATTAGAGTACTACTTTAGGCTTCAGAATGACAAAATACAGTTGAAATACTCAGGGTCATCTTAACACACTACCTTGTCTACCAACTTTTCTGTTGTTTTCTTTTGTGGTCCTAGGTGCCTCATTGTTAGGAGGCCAGAGTATTTTTGTTCTTATGCATTTAGTCTTAATTTGGTTCACTTTGTTTTTGTAACAAAACTTTTCCATTTACTCATCTTGATGTATGTTTAGAATTCCGTCTTGTGATAGATGGTTGTGAGCTTCTGCCACTAGTCACCTACCTCAGCCACTGCTTCTTCTTCCTGTAGCATAAATATGTTATTTAGTCATATTACTGATTAGATAGCATTCTATGAAAAAGATTCACCTTGTCTTTTTCATTTCTTCCTTGGCTTTTTAGTCATCTCCGTATTATGGTCCCACTTGAAGCCTGAAACTTGGCATGGGATTCCTTTGGATTATTTCCTTTGGTAAGATTTTTTTTTCCTTTTTGTGTTTTTTCTTTCATTTCTTTTTCACTTTCCCTGTTTTTTCTTTTATTTATTCTTTTTAGTATTTCTTTTATTCTCTTTTTTTTCTTCAATGTCTGAGAATAGTTCTAGAACACAAAGGCAGTCAGTAGCCCTTTTAAAGTAGAGTTTTGTTACTGTTGGCCTCACCTTATTTTTTATTGGACTGTTAACTTCTTGTTATGTATGTTACTTTAAGTACCATAACCTCAAAAACAAGCTCAAAGGAGGTCACATATAACACATGATAATCAGAGTGGGTGAAGTTTTTACCAGAGAGGGTCTCTGGAGCATTGACTACATGTTTGACTAAGCCTGCTCTAGGTGCTCTAGGCTCCATGGGCAAGAAAATAAGCACAAGGGCATGGCTCCTGTGCTCTTAGAGTTTGATTCTTGAGAGGGAATATTTTAAATGAGCATATAAAGAAATAAATCCCATTTTCAACAGTAACTGCATTCAAAATCTGTATTTGCCAGAATTAGGTAACCATGGGGAGAGGAGGGAGGAAGTAATCCCAAAGAGAGCTTGGGAATCAGGGATGCTGGAGGTAAAACTTGAAGGATGAATAGGAATTACACCCCAGTACTGAGTGCTATCTTGGGATTGGGGATATAAAGCTTCTTATGGCAGGAGAGGGACCCCTCCTCAGGAATAAAAAGAAAATTGGTATATATGTGTCAGGAAAGGAGATTTGTCTAGCTCAGTGGTTCTCAAACTTCCTAAAGCTGTGACCCTTTATTATATTTCCTTATGTTGTGGTGACCCCCCAGCCATAAAATTACTTTCATTGCTATTTTGTAACTGGTTTGCCAAAGGGGTTGCAACCCACAGGTTGAGAACAACTGCTCTATAGTGTTTAGTCTGGATTTGAGTGGGAAATTGACTCCATATTTTCAGTTTTACTCTGGGAACATCCTGGTCCTACTGTAAAATTGGTTCTAATATCATCGAGAAAAGCCTCCAAAGTTGCTAGGCAGTCTTTGTTCATATTAAAAATATGTTCATATATTTTCAGTCCATCTACTGAAAATGTAGTATTGCTGTGTTATTTATAGAGTTCTTGACAGGGAATAAAACTCACACCTGCAACTGTCAATAAAAGACATTCCGAGTTCAAGGTAGCTTCTCAACCATGCAAGGCATTGTAAATATTGTGGTTGACACTAAAGTTGGCTTATTCTATATGGAGTCTACACATCTCATATGAAAGATGTCAGATTACTTAAGTATTGGTTATTCTCAGATCTCTGTGATCTAATAGTTTCTTTAATGAGACACCAACTTTCCAAATGACAGGGCAGATTGTAGTTATTTATGGCAGACAAGACTCTGTGCCTGGCTCTCCAGCATGTAGCTGGTTATGGTTGGCTTTGAACAGATCTAGTCCATACAAATATATATGGTTCATGTGTACATTATGCCCACCCCACAGTACAATGATAAAGTTTTCTAAAGCACCTTTGTTGTTCTCATGTGGTATTGGAAGTCTATCTTTATAGCTAAAAGGGGTTGAAATGTCATTTGACAAAGAAGTAATTTGAATGGAAGGGCATGTGTGCCACAGAGCATAAGATAGTGTTTGATAGCAGTCATGACGTTAGCTCTGCACCGACTCAATTTGTTGGATTGTGGATAACATTAATAGTAATACTAGATAAATAAAATAGAATGATTCAGACTGTATCTGATAATTATTTTCATTCATGTGTGTGTGCCTTCATGTAAGCCATATGCATGCAATGTCTACAGGGACCAGAACAGGGCTTTGGATCCCCTAAAACTGGAATTATAAGTAGTTGTAAACCACTGCATGTAGATGCTGGGAATTGACCACAGGTATACTGTTAAAACAGCAAGTAATTTTAACCACAGAGCCACCTTTCCAGTCCCTGGAATGATGCAGCTGTAGCAAACATTGTTTTTCAGGAACATTTAGGGTTACAGAAATAAAACACCATGACAGATGATGTAAACAATGTTAGCTTTACAAAGGCCTCAACTAGTGCTGAAACTGCAGTTGATAACCAAGCTTAGAACAAGTCATCTACACCTGCAGAAAGATGGCCATTCCATTTCAGAAATGAGGCTGATCTAAATAAGGGACTCCTTACACATTAATTAACAGCAAGCAGGAGGAAGATTCCCAGGACACTTCAGTACATGCAAACACCTTTAGAAACGAACACAGGTTCACACACAAATACAAGGGGAGGAAAATGAACAAGTGAACAGCAGGCTTGATGAACTTAATTTCATACATGTTGAAACAGAAAGCTGGTAGCAGCCAGTGGCCATTTTATCACCTTCATGTAAGTGTGAGGTTCAACTTAGGGGTAAAGAAATTGGTGTTTGTAAAATGTGAGTTATTAGTAGCCACCTCTCCTTTTGATACATGACTTTGACTAATAAAACGATGTCACCAACATTATACATCTAGCTAATGGGGTAAAGAGAAAGTTTAGTTTCTGATTATGATTACATATATGATTTAAATAATTATTTTACTATAGTTTTGGTTGTTGTTTGTATTTTTGTGCTCCTTGTGGGTGCCTCCTTGCTTTTTAGGCAGAAGAATCAAAGTGCAACAGATACCTTCCCTAATCCCAAAAAGTGCCTGTCATGATTGAAATCAGAACCTTCTAGATGCAGTCAACTGGCTATTGTTGACATCAAAATTCACTTGTTTGTGGAAAATGAAAAAACAGACAAGCAGTCTTTCCATTGAGTTTGAAAGTCAGTGACACTGGAGCAGGCCTTATAAACTGTTCAGAGTGTTGGGCTTTCTGTCCTTTTGGTCTGCCTACAGTGAAGAACCCCAGGTAAGATGAGAAGTGAGCTGTCAATTACAAATTGAGCTTTACCAGGTGTTGTGAGCCAGATGTTGAATTGGAATATTGTTTCAGTTAATAATTTTTTTCATTTAGTTTCATTTAGTTTCAAGGGATAATGTTCCAGGAACACTCTGCTTTTCTTTCATGGCAGGGGCTAAATGTTACCAGGTGACTGGGAGTACCCACAGCTCCTCAAATGCCTTGAGGCCTTTCATCCTGATCTCTGTCCTGTGCAGCTTTCTCCTCAAAGCATATACCTTGTCACCCCAGTTCTTTTCATGGTGCGAAGGGTGAGACACCATAATCTACGCCAAGGAAAAGTACCCTAGACTTTTTGTTTGAACCCTGTCAAGATTTCAAATCCCAAAAGGGTCTGTGTTTGGCTCCCGGGCCCTCTCCCCAGGGAGTGGCCTGTTTTCAAGGCAGTTGTTAGAGCAGCTCAACACCCAACTTTGGGAGGAGTCTGGAGGTGAGAGGAATCTCATTTGAGAGATTTGGCGTAGAACAAGGGTGCTTGTGTCACACAGAAGCACGGCTATATTCTATCTACTAGTTATTCCTGAAGTTCCTGCTAAGGCAGGTAAGGCCTTTTGTTTGGATTTGAAAACATGCACCTTTCCCAACTTATGCTGTTACAGGCTCCGGGAGTCTGGCTGCCTCATTTAATTTGTGGTGTCAGGAGAAACGGTCCCCAATGCAGGTGTGAATGTGAATGCCAGACTATTATTTACCCGTGACCTTGGCTCAGTGCCTAGTCTTCAGGTGTCTTTAAAAACTATTTTGTAAGGGAAGAAAAATCTTCAGACCTGGAAAGAAGCTGTTTTCATTGTTGTTCCTGACTGTGTCTCTGAAAGAAAAAAAAAATGGTGTCTCAAGTGAGGCCTTGCTATGTGGCTCCAAAGATTTGGTGTCCTTGAATAGTGTGTGTGTTGGTCACACTCCAGTGGGACAGCTGTCTGGGAGTTTTCGAGACACTTGTAAATAATGGATGTTGGATAAGGGACAATGCTATGCTATTCTTGTTGGTTCAAGCAAGACAACTTAATGTCTCCCCCACCATTTTCCAATAAGAGAAGCATGCATTTTTCAAGCATATTAAAGTATAGATGCATATTCAAGGAGGTATAAAGTGAGGTGGTGCAACATCACCCATTGTAAAATGATCAGTTTGGAAAAGAGGGGTGAAAAATGTATTGTATGCTATTTGAATTTGCACACTGTGGGCTTTAATAACATCAGTGTGATCCTAGCAAGGGTTCCAGTCAAGTAGTTACAAATGTTGTCTTTTATTCTATGAATCAAATTAAAAATGTATGTATTTTCTAAGTGCTTCCTGTTCATTAGATCAATATGACATGGCCACTACAAACCTCATTAGGAAGAGACAGAAAGGATGGTATAATTACACATACATAGTTATATATAATTATCTGTTGTAGGGTCAGAATAGAGCTCAGTGGTAAACACTTGCCTCAAATAAGCCCCAGCACTGAAAACAAAAAGGGGGAAAATCCACTGTGTTTTACCATCTCTGGTGGGTAATATACTTAAGATATAGGAATACAGAAAATAGCCATACCCTCAAAAAGCATGCCTGATGGGGAGGATAAAGTTTGTTAAACATAATAGACATGTGCAATGTGGTGACTGGAACAATATGGACCTCCAAACCCCAGAAATTGGGAGGGGATAAACTGACTTGAGTGACTCCAGAAGGGCTTTATAGGGAAAAGGATCCTCACCATTTTGTTGCTGGAAGGCATGATGGGAATTCAGCCTGAACCCCCAGGAGGAAGGGCAGCAGTCATGGAATGGCAGGGCAGGTGAGGATGTTCTAGGAGCTTCTGGGTACTGCTCTGCTGCGTGACATAAGCAACCCCTGAAGCTTCAAAAGCAGCTTCTGTGGTGTGGGGGGATTGCTTGAGTGAGCAGTGTGGAGAAATGATGTTAAGCAGACATCACACACTTATGTTCCAGGACCAGATCTCAGAGCTTTATCAACACTGCTGCTGACTCACCTCATCTCTATAACAACCAGGTCAATTATGGCTTTATTCCTATTTATCTTGATGGGAATTGAGGCACAGAGAGATGAGCCAGTGCTCACAAGGATGCACAGCTCCTAGGGAGGAAGCCAGGATTCCACCCAGCCTCTGGATCCCATGTTTTTAACCACACAGGTTCTGCATCCAATGTCAGGTCCTTACTTGTAAAGATAGTGCTGGCTAAGAGGCAGGGAATGAATCTGAGAGGGCATAAGGTTCCCTATAGTCAGGGGAAACTGAGAGGTGAGTGAAAGAGTCAGAAAATAAATGATGAATCAGAGAGGTGGGAAGAAAGGGAGATGTGTGAAGACAGGCTGATGGACATTAATTAGTGTGCCTACTGTGGATCTAGGAAGAGAAGGAGCCAAGGGTCTTGGGTCAGAATATGGGGCTCAGGAAAAGAGAGGCTGAAGTCCTCAGGTTCCAGGGTCACTAATGATTCCATTAGAGAGGCATGAAGAGCTAAGAAGGGAGGTGAGGTGGTGGGGATTTTGACATGGCTGTGGAATCTGCAGTTGCCTGTGTACAGGAGACACGGTGTTATACAGATTTGTAGTCCAAATGTAGAGCCTGAGCCTGGCACTTACTTCTGACAGTCATGGCTAGAAGCTGTGGTCTTGTTTGTGATCCACAAAAGAAACAAACTCTTACTAGTTTAATCCATTTTACAAACAGGGACATTGGATTTGCATCATTTGGCATAGAGTGAAAAATATAGAGAGGTTGGAAGAGAACTCTAGAGAGACCAGCCACCCATGGTGTCTTTAAGAGTAGAACAAGAAGAAACACAATAAAGAAGAAAATGGGTGGAATCTTACTTGCCTGTCTTCAATGAACTAAAACAGTCAAGTGCAACCAGCTAAAGATGGAGAAACTAAGCAAGAATGTATTATAAAATGTAAGGAACAAGGCTGCCCATGACCTTAGCACTTGAGTATTCTGGAGAAGAAGGGGATTTTAATGTGGGGTGAGGGAGAGCAAGAACGAGGTACATTATATAAGTACACAAATGACCTCTGGTCAGCCTGTACTATAGATTTAAAAATGGCATGGAAAAGTATGTAAACACCAGAGAACAATGAAAAGAAGAGCCATAGATACAGATTCCAAAGCTTGGATATATGCCCTTAGTTTGGAATTTAATCTTCCTTCAGGAAAGGCCATTAATTAAAGACCTTTCCCATTCATTCCTATCTACTTCTTGTGCTAGGTGCTACTCTAGAAGACAGATATGTGGCAACTGGCAAGACAGTGCTTTCCCTTAAGGGCCATATATTGCGATGGGGCACACAGTCCATTGCAACGGCGTAAGAGTGTCTGGCTTAGTGTCTTGCTGAAGAGTTTCCAGTGCTTTAGCTTCATAACTCTTGGTTCAGTTTGGAAGATGGCCACAGGCTTTCTTAATAGATCTTTTATTTTGGTCATAAGCTAATGTTTGTCCATCTTTCCAAATTCTAGGCCACTTCCTTCTTGTTGCATGGGGAGATAAATTGATGTCTTAAAGAAAAAATGCAACACCCATTTGGAAATTATTCTCTGAAGTGAGTGAGAAGTTTTTGAAGTTTCCCTTAGATTTCTGATATATTTACTGTTTAAGAAAGAAATGGAAACCAAGGTAAAAATTAATGTAAGTTTTGTAGACCAGTTTCTCAATTTTGCTAACTGTGATCTAGGAGACCTTTTACCATATTCTTCACCACACACTCCAAGTATACCACCAGTGCTTATCCCTGTGTAGTAGATATCAGCCCATATAGCCCAGGTTTGCAGGCCACTGAGGACTCCTTATTCTGAACCAAATCATTCAGAGAGCTTGGAACAGTGGGGTATTTATACATTTTCTATATTAGCATAGATTGTACAAAACAAAGGGTCTTATGACATTTTCATGCACGTACATCGAGTATTTTGATCCAAAAATATTTCTCAAAGCACCTTCTCAGGCCACGTCAGCTTGTAAAAATCCCAGAGCTGGGCTCCAGGTTTGTCCAATCAGGTTGTATTAGAGGGTCCGAGAACCACCATTTAGATCCACTTCTCAGAGGATCTTTACATGCTCCAAAATCTAACAAGACTGTATAGACCTCACATCAAGAACTTAATTATTTTTGGGTGGAGTCAGTATCACAACAAAGTTAAGTTTAACAAATGTTATATTTGACTTTAAAAACTCTCCACTACCTATTTTTTTTTATGCATATAGAGTATTTTTTATTTAATTTTATATAACAAAGTCCAATTAAATGAAAACAAACATTTATACACAATATTTGGGAATTTGGGCGTCGTTCTTTCCAAACTACTTCCTGCTGGTAAGGGCGCTGTCTTGGGGGATTCGAAGAAGATTCAGATATCCTAGCTGTAGTCTGTAGGGCTGTTTTGTCCAGCTGTTTGGAATGTAGGATCAGCTTGTACTCTGTTTCAGGCGGTCTGGTGTGATCAAACCACATTAGTCTGGAAGGAATCCACATCTTTTCATTTTCTTCCACTACCTATTTTTATTCTTATTGTATTTCTGGAAATATTCTCCTCAATGTCAGAAGCACAACAGGAAGAAGATGGAAATGTCAACACATGGGAAATGTGTCTAAGAAAACACTCACTGTGTGCTAACCCTGGCACATATTCTCAGAATATACCAGGGGAAGAAATCCACGCTACCTTAGGAAATGACTCAAAGCAAGTAAGACTGCTGCTTGTCAGTTGAACTTAGACTGTTCATACAGTAGGATGCACATTATGTCATAAGCCAGCAGTTCTCAACCTGTGAGTCACAATCCCCTTGGGGGGGTGTCAAATGATACTTTTTTCACAGGGGTCACCTAAGACCATTGTAAAATGGATATTTACGTTATGATTCATAACAGTAGCAAAATTGCAGTTATGAAATAGCAACAAAAATAATCTTATGGTTGGGGAGGGGGTTCCACAACATGAGGAACTGTATTAAAGGGTTGCAGCATTAAAGGAAGGTTGAGAACCACTGCCCTAAGTGATTTCAAGGCACATTAACCCGACTAGGAGGTCCTGCCAAAGTTCAGTCTCCTCTAAATACAAGAGATATTTTTATAAAATTGTTTTGCTAAGACCTCTAACCTTCTCATGTATGAGTACATACAAGCACATGCATATGCCCCCTGCCACACACAAAAATAAAAACCAAAAGTATCAGCTACAACAATACCAAAGCTAACAAAGTTTTCTGCATCTGTAGATATCCTTGGTGTTTATTGGAGGGTTAGTAGCTAATTTAATGCTAGTGGGTTTTTTTTTTTTTTTTGAAATATAACTCTTCACTTCTCCAATTTTGTAGTATTTCTTACCTCTAAATAAGCAAATTCAACCGTTAATAAACCAAAGATGTGATTGACACTTCACCAATGTTTTGAAGTTTAAAATAATATGTATGTGTATATGAGAGTTTGTGTGAATATATACCACATGCATGCAGGTTCCCATGGAGGCTGGAAGAAGGTTTCTAATTCCTTGGGGCTGCAGTTGCCTATGGTTTTGAGCTTTCCAATGTGGGCAGTGGAAATAGTCTGCAAGAGGCAGAAGTGCTCCTAGGCATCTTGCTGTCCCTTCAGGATGCAGCTTCATGCATTTATTAGTTCGTGATTACATCCACTAAGACACAGTTCCTGAATCCCTGCTGCTGCATAGTGAAACAATCAATGAGTCTGTGAGAGAGGAGAGCAGCTGCAAGAAGACCCATTGATCCTGGCTTCAATGTTAAAGACACAGAAACAGAGGAGCAGCAATACCCAAGCATTTTCCTCTCTGCTGGGGGAGCAGCTCTCTCTGGCTTCACGGGAGGTTGTGGTACCTTGTGCTTTAGGAAGATGCATGTGTGTTCAGAGGGGCTTTGGGAAAGTGAGCTAAGGAAAGAAAAGTGAATTCCTTCGTATTTGATTTCCTAGAGCCTTAGAGATGGAATGTAAGACCCTCACAAAATAGATTGCACAGGGAGATTTATAATCTGCTGGAAAGAATTGTGGAAGAATATTTTTCTCCTGATTCTGGGAGGGGGTTGATGGAAAGATGTTGCCTTTTCTCTGAAGATACTGCCCAACCTATGGCACAAAAGCAATAGAGTGCATGGTTTCTGAGGTCCCCTTTGCTGAGTTTTCTTTTAATTTTTGAAAGTTTTATTTAATTATGCTTCTATAAAGGTGTGTATGTATGTGTATGGGTGCACATGTGTATGTATTCATATGAGAATATATGTAGATGCTGGAAACTGAACCCTAGTACTCTGCAAGAACAGAATGGACTCTTAACCACTGAGCTCTCTCTCTCTCTCTCCAGCTACTTATAATTGTAATAATCACTTATGTATACTTGTAATAACACAAAATATATATAATATGTCTTGATTCTGATTCAACTCCATAACCCCACTCAGATACCAATTTAGCATGAGAAATGCAAGGGATACATTGGGCTTCTGAAACCTGATGACTCATTTCTGTATTTTATCCTTATATATCAATATATAAGAGCTTTTTCAAAATTAATTAATTAATTTTCTTTTGAGACAGAGTTTCTCTGTAGCTTGGAGCCTGTCCTGTAACTCACTCTGTAAGTCAGGCTTTTCTCAAACTCAAAGAGATCCACCTACCTCTGCCTCCCAAGGGCTGGGATTAAATATGTGACCCACTGTCATAGGACTATATAAGAACTTTCTATGATACTGTCTTAGTTAGGGTTTTTATTGCTGTGAAGAGACACTATGACCATGGAACTCTTAAAGGAAAGTATTTAATTAGGACTGACTTGTCATTCAGAGATTTAGTCAATTATCATGGCAGGAAGCATGATGTCATGCAGGCAGATATAGAGTGGGAGAGGTAGCTTAGAGTTCTACAACAGGATCCTCAAGCATTAGAGAGAGAGAAGCACTGGGCCTGGTTTGAACATTTGAAACCTTTAAGTCCACCCCCCCACAGTGACACACTTCCTCCAACAAAGTCACACATACTCCAACAAGGCCACACTCCTAACAGTGCCACACCCTATAAGCCTATGAAGGCCATTTTCATTCATACTAGAGATACATAATACAGTTAGTAAATACCCCAGCCATTCTTTGGGTGCTCAGAATGTGAGCTACCTTGGGTTTACCTGACAGATCTAGTAATCTCCATTACAGAATTACTAAAAAAAATAATAATAACAACAATAATAAAATAATAAACAATCAAATAGTTAATTGTGATACTGTTGTAATCATTATCGTTCTCAGAAGTGTTCCAGTTAGGACAAATTATATGTTCACCACATTTCCCCACAAGACAATTTTAAAATATACATCCATCTTTCCATCTTACGGATAAGTCATTATCTCTTACAAGCTAATCATCTGGCTTCAAGTAGCATGTCATAGAGCAAGGATGCAAGCTTTCAGTTCTATTTGATGCTAAACTCATGTTCTTTTTATTTTATTTTACTTTTTACATGATTTTCTTCATTTGTATGGCAGTTGCGACTCATGATAGCATGGCATTTGTGTGGTAGACAGGAAACAACTTGCAGAAGTTGTTTCTCTCCTTCTGTCACTAGCATCTCAGGGATCAAACGCAGATCATCAGACCTGGTTCCAAATCCTTGACTTATTGAGCCATCTCACCAACCACAAACTTAGGTTCTTTTTAATGTAGTATGTATAAATGTTTTACCTGCACATATGTATGTGCACCATATGCTTGCAGTGCCTTTGGAGGCCATCTGTTGGAACTGGAGTTTACAAGCAGTTGTGAGATTCCATGTGGGTTCTGAGAATTGAGCCTAGGTCCTTTGGAATAGCAGCCAGTGGTCTTAACCACTAAACCATCTCTCCAGCCCCCTCACAAACTCATACAAGCACCCTTCAATTTCTCCCTTTCTTATCAATTAAGAGAAAAATGACTTATTTTTGAAGTGTCTATGACATCCTCATTTTTAAGTGCAGATAACCTTCAATCCCAGGATACTGTCCTTATGCTAACTCAAACCTGTCATGTTACAAGTCAAAGTGATTCGTTTGGCTCTGCTCCAGCTGAGCTAGAAACCAGCTGGTCACAAGATTTTATTTTTGTTCAAGGTATATTCATTCTCTAAGGGTCTCCAAATGGAAAACCTTGAGCACTAAGAACAAAATCAGAAGGCTGTACAGGACAGTGTGTGTCTTTGGATTCCATGTGTCCCGTTGAAGGGTGTGAGAGTTTATCAATGCTGCGTCTTTAGTAGGGAAGTATGTTGGTGGTCTCAGATAAATGACAAAAAGGATCACTTACTGAACATCAACTATCCTGGGAAGACAGCAGGACTCTCTTCCATAGAACAGGGGCTCTGAAGCTAGAAAGATGGTCCATTAGTTAAGAGTGTATACTGCTCTTCCAGAGGACTCAACTTCAGTTCCCATAACCCATGTCAGGAGGACCATAATAGCTTGTAACTCCAGCTCCAGGGCACCTGACACTATCTTCTGGCTTTCACAGTCACCTGCATTCACATGTACACATCCATTTTCGATGTGTGTGTGTGTGTGTGTGTGTGTGTGTGTGTGTGTGTGTAAATATACATACATATATATGTATATATAGCTATATATATATGTATATGTATTTAAAATAAATAAATCTTAGCTTCTCATGGTCACAAATCTCTAATCCTAGTATTCAGGAGGTAGAGGTGGACTGATCTTTATGACTTCGAGACCACATTGGTATATATAATGGATTCTAGGACAGCCAGATCTACATAGAAATACACTGTGCTAAAAAATACCCCCAAATTTTTAAAAAGGGAGATTCTGAAGAGCCTGAACTCATATTCGGGAGCTATATAGTCAGGGGGGAGGAGTGGTTAAAGATTGCCCTGCTGGTTAAGATGGTGATGTTGTTTGTTAGGGCAGTGACATTTTTATTACATAGCAAAGAAAACAGATTCATGCAGTGTTTGCCTTTGTTGTTTAATGTCACATAGAAGTAAGTGAGAACTTGAACTCAGAGTTTCTAAGTGCACATAATTCACTCACCATCTCACCTATATTATCAAACATTTAAGTACTAGTTTGGTTAGGACAGTAGTTTCCAAATGTGATGTCTATTTGAAAGACGTTGAAATTTTAAAATACCAGCCTAAATATTGGGATTTAACTGGCCCGGCCTGTCATCTGGGCTTCAGGAAAGTTCAGATCATTTCAGAGTGTAACCATGTTACTAATATAGGATGCTAGCTTTTATTGGGAGCTAGAAGATCAAAGCAAAATGATGTTCATTAAAATTGTCAATAAAAGGCTGGAAAGATGGCTCAGCAGTTAAGAACTCTTACTTAGTCACAGGTCTGGGATTTAGAACCCAGCAACCACATCTAGGATCTCACAGAGGCCTGTAACTCCAATTACAAAGGATCCAATGCTCCCTTCTGGCATCTGTGGGTACCCCATGTGTGTATACTGTACAGAGAGCACATACACACACACAAAATGATAATTGTCTGATAATTGGCAATGAAGCCAAGGATCCAAAGTCCATCTAAAATATACAAACCCACAATATTCAGGCAGTCCAGGGAATATACATTAAAAATGTTAAGAGTTGCTGAATTTTATAGTTCAGGGGTCTGATTTTTTTTTTTTTGAGAGGATTACAAAAGACCATGGCAAAATGGAATGAGATTTTTCTGGGGCACCTTGCATTTCTCTGAAGGGTAAAATGTGGAATGCAGGCCTCCTTGTGTTCAAAAATTAAGCACAAAGTAGATATGAGCAGCCAGGTTGTCACTAAATTAGCTCTTCCCAGCAGGCTGCCTTTTATATCATGCTTCAGGAGAGAACTTGAAGATGCGCTATGAGAATTTTTCTTTCTCCTTGATGTCCGTGGCTAAATGACCACAGATTGTAATTTACATCCACACAGAGAAGTGGAAAGGTATTTGTTAGCTTGATAGAAAGCACATGCCCCTGACTCCCAGGGGACTGGGGAACTGGTGTTTCCCACCAAGTCTGTGATAAAGTGAGACGGGGTTAGGCTTTTCTGGAAGGTAGCTGCTGCCTGGCACTCTGTGTCTCCCCTCAGGAGTGCCCCAAAAGTCAAGACCATTAGCATTCTCTGACTTCTGTCTTCAACCTTAAGAAATATTTAGACTTAGATATATTTATGGAACAGCAAAATGAAGGCATCACCCAAGAGTATCACAAGACAAACAAAATAAAGATTCTTTTTCAAAGGCTCATATAAAGCCTAAATAAATTTGCTCTAAAAATGGATGCATTATAAATTGAGGACAGTTGCCCTGTGGCAGCCACCAGAGGCAATGACTCAGAGGCAGAACTGATATTTGGATGGAATTTTCACCTCCAATGACTGTCATTATGCATGCCACCATGTTATATATTAATATTGCCTAAGAAAGCATTATTGAGTGGAATTGGAAGAGACCCCAGGGGTTTCCTCTAAATTGCTTGTAAGTCATGTAAGATTGATAATGCTGGTCATTACATGTCTGTTTTTGTTCTTACATTCCCTGGAAATGGTGTCAGTGCAGAGTTCAGAGAATGTTAGCAGTACACAGACGCTGTAACAGAAGCAGACATGCACAGTGGACACACCAGAGCCAGATAAGAGTGTGTAGCTGTGGATTCCAACTGACTGAGCCACTGGGCAACACAGCCATCTTGTCTCCATCCTTTCTCTTTCAGCCTTTTTCTGCCAAAAGCCTAGATTTCTCAAATCATGGGTCTTGGGAGAAGTGACTGTCATATGGCTTTTATACATCTTAACCAAGCCATCATCACCCTGTAGCCAAATTCTGCCCTGCTTACATGCCTGTTTCATGCTTACACTGTATGAAATGCTTGGATTTACAGTGAATCTGCATGTTGTCTCTCTTAATTAGATGGTGGACTTAAGTCAAAGAGTGTTTTCTTTGAATTGTAACATCTTGGCATATGCTTTTCACACACCAATAATTATTATTAAAAATTTGTTTAGGCATATAATGCCTCATGTTTGCCAAGGGAGTAATACTGAGAAATGCTGAAAGTTCACATAAGATGCACCCTGGCAATCTACACCCAAGGCTCTAACTTCAGTTCCAGAGCTGTTCTATTATCATAGTCGCTTTTGATGGTGAAGATGGGATGCCCCATTAGATGCTAGTATACTTCTTTACAACTTGGTACTGAGAGCCAAAATCTATCTTCTTGCTATAGGATTCAAATGAAAGTTATAGGCTTTATTTGTCTGTGTTGAAGCTATTAATTTGTATAGTTCCCAAAAAATTTTGTATAAGATTAAGAGATTTCCCCCAAGATTGGTTTATTTGAGAGAGGGAATTCTCAGTGTGAAACTCAGAAGTATGTTATATAAATAATTATAAAAAAATGGATATGGATATGTTTACAATTCACAGCTATAATAAAATTCATACTGGCAGTCATATACAGAAAAACTATAACCATATTAATTGTCACGTTCATAATTCATGCTGATAGTAAAGACTAAAGGCCAACTATGAAGGTTGATATTACTGAGAACCTAGTTCAGTTATAATGCTAAGAGCTGATCAGGCTGAAGCATCTGACGTTTAAGTCATGGTTTTGTTTATGGTAATTTGGAGAGTATATGATTAGATCTGGAATATACACATGTTTATGTATGAATGTATATCCAGTCATAAATGAATCAAAATATTAGTACACTTAAATAAAAATTACTTTTAAGTAGTTGTACAAATGTGAGTTGTCTAAAGAACATATTTGAAATATCTGTGTAGCACAAATGATTGGTACAGAACTGAATCTGAGGATTTCTGCCTTCCAGTCTGCATCACAAAGGAATGAGTTTCCTAAGAAATGAATACATATGTATATATATTCTTCCTAGGTGGTATAAAGTCATAATGAAAAAAATTAAACCTATTAAAAATTTTAAATATTGAGCATCTCAGGAATTGAGGTAGTGAATGCACAATCCCACGAGAAAAGTTTATCAGAGGCATGATTTCTCAGATGATGTATTCCTGTTGTTTTACTACAATGAAAGGAAATAGGAAATGAGGGAAAGCACTGTGGTCATGGCAGCAAGGATATTTGACCTAGGTACAGAGTAACATGCCACTAAAATCCTGGCCTCAGGATATCTAGATACACCTAGAGAATCCCCTGCAAAATTTTGGAGGCTGCGTGATGTGATGTTAACAGAAGTTCTGTATGACTACAGGAATGTAGAGTTGCAGACTGAGGGGATGTGTTAGGCCATAAAGATCTAGAGGCTGTAAAGGTTTAATCAGCAGCACTGGCTCCTTTTCCATCCTCACAGGCCTCATGCTGGTCCCTATGATCAGATTTTACCCATTGCAGAATATGGCAGAGAACTGGGGAGATAAGTCAGCTGTAGTGACTCCCCAAGTTCTGGGGAGACAGAGACAGATAGATCACTGGAGCTCATTGGTAGTCAGCCTAGAAAAATACAAGCATGGTCCAGGTCAGTGAGAGGCTATCACAAAAACAAGATAGACAACACCTGAGGAATGACATCCATAGTTGTTCTTTGATCCCCACATGCATGGGCATCCCCACCTTACACACCCACCCCCAAGCAAAGGAATGTCGATGAGTGGGATATAGAAAAAGCAGATTTGATGCTTATAATGCTAGGTGCTCAGGATTGTCTGTAATCAAAATAGTTATATACCATCATGAGCAAGCTCGTTAACCATTGTGTTATGATGCTCGGGTGGGTTTGGGAGATGAAGAATGGGGTGTTGTGGATGGTACTACTTAGACAAATGATCTTGAGATATTTGCCGTTTATGTTGGCAAGTTGAGGACAAAATAAATGCATGGATTAGGATAAATTACAGGGTTCAAGGGGTGAGAAGCTTATTGAGTCTGTAAATTTGCCACGCAGGACCCTGCTGTGTGCTCAGAGTTGCAGGTCTAGTGAGAAAGAGACATTAATAAACGCCTTCTTATGAACCAAACCTTAGTGATAATTATATCTTGGCTCAAATTGTTTTGGTAAAGGAGGTAAACTAGGGAAGACCTTGTTACTCATTCTCAGAAAACTTAAAGAGGCTAACTATTCAATGGGGCTAAGATACATACATCATCTAAATTAGGAGCATGAGACTGTGGAAACACCTCTAGACAATAGCTAATGAACTGAAGCACTTTAGGCAATTTTCACCACCCAGTTCTTCTTCACCTTCACTCAGAGTAAGTTTGAAGAATTGCATTCAAGAGAACAGACTCAGAGTGACCATGTCTGAGAGCATTCTACAGATAAATTGTAGTATCTTTCTTCTTCAAATATTGCTTCCAGGTTCAGTTTGCTTCATATTGCTGTGATAAAGACCTTGACCCAAAGCAACTTGGGAAAGAAAGGGTTTATTTCAGCTCATAGTTAGAATCCATCACAGAGGGAAGTCAGGACAGGAATTCAAGGCAGGTGGCCATGGAGGAATACTGCTTACTTGCTTGCTCTCCATAGCTTGCTAAGCCTACTTTTGTATATACTCTAGAACCACCTTCGTAGGGTGGCACCACCCACAGTTGGCTGGTCCTCCCACATCAATAACTAATCAAGAAAATGTCCTAAGGATGACTTGTCTATAGTTCAATCTGATGGAGGCATTTTCTTGATTGAGGTATCAGACAGGTTCAACCTCGGGGTTTTATGTGACTGCTGGACTTAGATGATTTTCCTTTTTTTTGTTTCCTCCACTGGCAGTATGAGAGTCTGGTGAACAGGTGTTGCCTGTTTATCTTCAGCCAATCTTGCTTTGGTAGAGGTAGAGTATACACTCCAAGGGAAGATGAAAAGCGCTGAACCCAGATGGTCCAGCTTAGTGATGAACAGGCAGAGGTCTTGAGGCACTCAAGGCTGTATCTATCACCTTGCCATGTTTTCCTGGCTTTCTCTGCCTCCTGCCCTATCCTTGCTGGTGTACAAATTAGCTCAATTGCCTGCTGTTGATATTCCTCCCAGGCACTGTAGCTGGCTCAGTTCTTAAGTTTCTATTTCATTTGGTTGGGGAGACACAGATGCAGACTTTCTAGGTTTGATCATTTCTAGTTTGCAGTGTTACTTGACAGATTGGATGGAAATGTTTATGAATTAAGCTTCATGATGAAATACAGATACAAGCTGCTATAGTAGAGTGAGAGACTCAATAATATACAGGAGATCATGTTAAAAAGAATACATTTTGTGGTCTTTTTCCATAAAGTGAATTTCTATTTACATTTTTCCCATGGACTTTATTGAAATATCTGAGCTTGATATCATTGTAATAAAATAAAACCAAGGAAGCAAATCTTTACAAATTACATTTTAGAAGAAAAAAGCTCATGACATTTTAATAAAGGGAATAGTGTTGCTGGCAGGCAACATTTGGTACTCTCTGGATATGTATTCTTTTTTCTGTTTTAAAAACTTTACAGTTTATACTTAAAGAGAGCAATGAAATGTCTCTGCCACCCTAGGAAGGGTACAACCCCCGAGGGCTTCGCCATTTTGTCCCATTTCATGTGGGGACTAGAGCTCACTTTCATCTTACTGTGTTTTTAGATGGTTTAATGGTTAAGGTGTTAGTTTTACTTGTCAGCTTGACCCAATGTAAGCTCACCTGGGAAGAAAATGTTAACAAGCATCATCTAGACTAGGTTAGCCTGTGAGGAATTTCCTGTCAGGATAATTGACATGAGAGGATCTCCCACTACGGGCAGCACCATTTCCTAGGCTTGGGATTCCTAGGTTTGAACTGTTTAAGGGCAAGGAGCTGAGGCTAGTCCTGTGTGCATTATTTTCTCTCTGCTCTTATGGGTGTAATGTACATAGCTGCTTCAAATTCCTTCCACCTTGACTAGCCCATGATGATGGACCTGAAATTGTGAGCCAAGTAAACTCTTACATCCTCCCATAAGTTGCTTTAGTGTGGGTATTTCATCAGTGGGAAATAAAATCAGGAATGTCAGAGAAGCAAGATCTCTAAGTCTTGGTTTCTTTGTTTGCATAATGTCTTACTCCTGCCTTCAAGCACATGTGAGAGCCTCATCTGACTCTCCAGCAGTCTAACCAAAGACAGAGATCAATGCACTATTTCATTCCTCTAAATAGTACCTTGAATTCTATAGTATCTCAGTAATGGAACTAAACATCATTATTCTCTGAGAAAATGTAATTTTTGTCTTGCTTAAAGTTTAACTAATCTATTAAGGATATTAGTTCAACACTTAATGAAAGGTTTTTGAAATCTTAGGCCCAAGAATTGGTCTTGGGATATATCTATAAACTCACACCAATACAATTTCTTATTTAGAAATATCAAGAGCATGTACTGTCAAAATATGAAGTAAAAACGTGGTCTAGAAATGATATATTAGATATTCAATAGCAGCTAATCAGGCTGACAGCCTCTTTGCTGTGTAGATTGTCTTTGAAGGGCAGAGTAAAAGCTGGTTAATATAAACATCTAAGCAGTCAACTCTCTGACATGACATTATTCAACCCTAAGATACCAGATTTTCCATCAAATTATAGTTTTGGTCTTCTCAATGGCCATTTTGATGCCCTTTATTTTCTTTGCATGTAATGAATTTCCTCCCCTGTGTTACATAACCAACCAAAAAGAATCACTAACATTTAAATAATAATTTCAGGTGATAAATTACAAAAGGAAAAACTTTAAAGACTTATTTACAGTGCATGCCAGATGTCTACATGTATTCTTACATAATGAACAGATGCATATAAATCTATCTTCTGAGTAAGTGCCTGTTTTTTATGGTGTCTGGGTCCCTTCTCCATGCCTGAGGATTCCTTGCAGCTGAAAAATTGCCGAGAAATCTCAAGGGTTACCCCAGGCAATGGAGCATCAATGGCTGACAGATCTGCTTGACCTAAGCCTTGCACTTCTCAGTTTTCAGCCATCCTTAGTGCTGTCACCCCTTCTCCAGGAATCTCCTCCTTCCCTACATGGGAAAGGACCCTGTTTTCAGAGGACTGCATGAGAGCTTTACTTTGTGATTCAGGATAGACTATTGCAACACTTTAGGGCTTTGGAGTTACTGTGCACAGTTAAGAGCAGGTTTGAATCGAAATGAGCAGGAAGCAGGGGTTCATAGTTTAGAAGCTCTGTCTGTCATCTGAAGTCTTCATTTTCCTAACAGGGAAAGCAGAGTAAAGTGAGGCTGTTGAGAATATATTAACAATTGGTGTATGCAAGGGTGCTTTTCATCTTTTGTGATATTACTGCCATAACAAAATCCTTGAAAAAGAAAATAACTTGCCTCTGTCCCTTGTCTTCCATATACATGAAGCAATTTACCTGCTGAAATGCCTAGCCAAACAAGTACTTGCTCTGTGCAGAGTCCTCTCCCCTGCCCCAGAGCAGTGGCACAAGATACTTACGCTCCAAACCAATACCAAGAATGGGGCTGTCAGCTTTCTCTCATTCCATTTATCATTTTTTAAAATGTTTTCAAAATTTTCTTCTGAAGTTTTGAAAGTTTAGGAGTCACTGAGGTATCAAGTTGTAGGTTTCTCTAGGAGACAGCCCTTTATTTTTTTTCCTTGAGAAACTTAGGAACTTGGACATAGAAGGCTTATATTATTTTAGTCTCTAACATTGATACATCAGTAGATTAGATTTCTGTTCATATTTCCATTAAATTCTTTGCTAATACTGGACAAAGTGAAGTAATTTCCTGGCTTAATGAGTTTTATTTTTCCACACTGACAACTTTAATGAATGAGACTAACTAATGCACCTCTCTTTGAAAACTAGAAGATGAGGCATGGGTTTAATGGTACTACTTTGGTAATAATTCTCAGCTATTGCAATTTTAATATCCTGGCCATATTGTGTTAATTGATATTTTATATGTCATCTCTCTTTATAAAGTTATTATTTGTTTCAAGTCAATTTGGAATTATCTTTTATGTATGTATGTATGTATATATATATATATATATACACACACACATATATATATATATCAACCCTATATGTGTGTACACATGTACACACACATATATGTACAAATACATGTATATGTCAAACATACTCATTTTAGTTCTAGTGGGACCTGTAGCTGACAGTGACAGTCTTCTGTGTCAGGAAACAGGTGAACCAATGTACAGAACTCTTCTTCTCTTTGCTGTACAGGCAACTGGCTGTGGAGGAGAGCCCCACATAATCAAAGAAGAGATGGGCACAAATTGCAGTAAATGTCAAGGTTTTTAGTCTTTTTTTCCCTTCAGACATAAGACACAGTCACAGAGGTGCATCCTCTGCTCTAATCAGTTCTTCCCTCTGCTAGAATGTCACTGTTATCCCCTGTCCTCTTTGGAATGACCCAGTAATGACCAACCAGCACTCACCTGCCTGCTCTTGTACATGATGCAACTCCAAGTCCTTAGGAATCACACCCAGTTGGAAGGAAATCATGGCAGGTATAGTTGCATCTCTCTCAGTATTTCATTTTCCAGTGTTGCCTTATGAATGTCAGAAAGTTTATTTTCTAAAGAACAGTCTTACTTTTCTATTGCTGTGAAGAGACACCATGGCTACGGAAACTTATAAAAGAAAGCACTTAATTGGGGGTTTGGTTACAGTTTCCAGAGGGTGAGTTCATGACCATCATGGCAGGAAGCATGGCAGCAGGCAAGCAGGCATGGTTGGAGCAGTATCTAAGAGATGACATCTGATCCCACCCCTTCAGCAAGGCCACACCTCCTAATCCTTCACAAACAGTTCCACTAAGGGGGGCCAAGCATTCAAATATGTGAGCCAGTGGGGGTCATCCTCATTCAACCCACGAGAAAAAGAGTGAGTTATGTTTTTCTGACTCCACAATAGGATTCTGGCCTTGGAGAGAATGTGTCCCTGTGTATTTATTGACTTGACACATAATTATTTATATGTAGCAAGTACAACGTGGTGTTATTAAGAATAGACAACAGTACGACCCACAGATTCCACACCACTGAATTCAAACTACCACCAACTGTGACTGTTTAGGAGAAAGATGTATAATAAGTGTAAATATTTTAGAGGAAAAACATAAGAAACTATCTATATGAGCATCTTCACCTCTTCTCATTATTCCATAAGCAGTACAATATGAGGCCTATTTATATATCATTTCTATTGTTATAGATGCAATAAGTCAACCAGAGATGTTTTCTTTTTTCTTCAATTTTTCCCCATTTTACATACCAACCTCAGTCCCCCGCTCCTTCTCCTGTCCCCTTACACATCCCCCATTCCCACCTCCCATCCACTCCTCAGAGGCATACCAAATTGGGGCAAGACCAAGCCCCTCCCTGCTGTATCAAGGCTGAGCAAGGTATCCCACCATAGGGAATGGGCTCTCAAATGCCAGTTCATGCACCTGGAATAGGTCTTTGTTCCAGTGCTAGACCTCCTCCCACAACAGATCAAGCCACATAACTGTCACCCACATTCAGAGGCTCTAGTTTGGTTCCATGCAGGTTCCTCACTGTCATTCTCACTAGCTCAGGTCTACTCAGGTCTCTATGGGTTACCCCATCATTATCTTGACACCCCCTTGTTCATATGATCTCTCCTCTCTCTCTTCAACTGAACTGCAGGAGCTCAGACCAGCGCTTGGCTGTGGGTCACTGCATCTGCTTCTATCAGTTACTGAATGTAGGTTCTAGCTTCAGAGATGTTTTCAAATGAAGTATACTTACAACAGGTAAGCATGTTACTGCAAAGAAATTTGAGCAGATAGCATTGTTGGTGTCTGTGTGATACAGACCCCTGTCCCTGGATATGTGGTCAGGATGATCACACACATACCATACAGAGTGATTAAATATAGCCAGTAAACCATATGGTTTGCCTAGCATAGGTGTAATTTATAGCATTAACACCTAGCCTATGCTATTTTTTTCAATATAAAATATATTATTGGCTGCAGTCAAGCTATAAAACCAATTTCTTGAGATTATTTCTTCTAATGACCATTTTGAATTATCTGGCCACAAATGCCTTGACCTTTCCCACCAGAGTTCCCAGTCCCTTATGCTCTCTCATTCTGGGTCCAGATTCCTTAGATTCTGTATCTGAACAACACTCTGCCCTACTTACTTCATTTCACACTAGGATCATCTAGGTGATAGCAGAGGACGTGATTTTATTCAGGCTTACCAGCAGGGGGCAAGCGTTAGCCACCAGAAATTTAGTATTACAGCATCCTAATAGAAGCAAGCCCACATCCACCCATGGGGGGGGGTGTATATTTTAAGTTCTCAAAATGAACACGTGTATAGGTCTTCTGTTACATAGATACCCTCAACTGCTATTTTCATAACTCACTGACATTACAACTTCTTTTTTATTAAAAAAGAAAAAAAGAAATAACTTTCAGCCCAAGAAAGGCATCCTGTTGCAATGCAATGAATTAGCTTTTGCACTAAGTCCGGTCTGCTTGGATTTGAACCCATGGGAGATGTATGACATGATGTGTGAAGTGAACATCTTGATGTTTATGAACTTCAGTTCCATTAGTGAGCTGGGAAGGTGAAGGGTGAAGGGTGGTTCCTACCTCATGGTGCTATAGAGACAGTTTTAGGAGATGTCATGTTATCCATAGGCAGCAGGCAGAGAGAGACAATGGGCCTCAGCTCCTGCTCCAAGGCCATGACTGCCTGCCTGCTACCATGCTTCCCATGGTGATGGTTATGGACTCACCCTCTAAAATTGTAAGCACCCTCTCCCAATCAAATACTTTCTTTTATTTAAAAAATGAATAAGACATAGATCTGGTTCACTGACAGCAATATGGTTAACGTGATTATATTGTCACCTATCACCAACTCTTACTGTGAATCTGAGGAAGAATATGCATTCAGAAAGCAGGGACACCTGTGGCAGGAACCCTGCTGCAGGTGCATTCATGGCCCCTATTCAGGGGAAGACCCTGGAGAGCTGAAGGCTATGAGGCTCAGGAGGGGGTCTGCTCATTCAGACAGCGGAAGTGAGTCCATGAAACAAGGAGTCAATGGCAGAAGCTCATGGTTCACAACCCTAAAAATGGCTGAAAAGGCATTGCGGGGGAACTGACTGCTTTACTCAGGGCTGGAAATAAAATAGGGTGGATAAACATGACAGAGTCAAGCAAGGGGAGAAGGTATCTCTGCACCTGTCTAGCACATATGTCCCAGGGGCATGATTTGGGAAAGACCCTGCCCTCAGGGTCTACATATCCAAAACAGGCTCATGTGTGAAGAGAAGCAGTCTTGAGTCAGTGCATATAGCTTGGAGGCTTGGAGATTTGAGCTTGGTTGAACAAAAACACAGGCTACAGTTTGAGGAATTAAGATGCCATGGGTTAGAATAAGAACTGAGAAGTCTTGTAATGGAGGCTGGCTGTTTCCACCTACAGAACTGTTTGTCAAAGGACTCTCAAATCAAACAGCTTGGCAAAGAGGCTTTCACAACACACCAACATCGCAAGGGAGCCCCCTCTGGTTACTAAAAAGAGTCAGTGTGACTGTTCTGTCTCCCTGAATCCCAAGACTCTGTTAAGATGGTGTTTTAAAGATTTATTTATTTTCATTTTATATGTGTATTTGGTCTGCAAGTATAAAAGTGTAATGAGTGCATGCCTGGTGCCAATGGGGCCCAGAAGAGGGCATCAGATCCTCTGGTCTAGAGCTGTACACAATTGTGAACCACCATGTGCTGCTGGGAATTGAGCCAGGGTCCTCTGGAAGAGCAGCCAGAGCTCTTAGCAGTGGTGCCATCTCTCCAGCCCTGAAGGAAGAGCATTAATCTAAGACTGTCATCCCCCCCCCAAAAAAAACATTGCGGATTTTAGAGAGCTCTTCCTGTGAGCATCTGTGAGAAGGAAGTAAGAATGGCTTCTTTTCGAGGCTCATCATTCTCATTCTCCAAGGACATGTACTACAGCTGAGTACATTATCTGCAATAATGCTCACATGTGATGCCGAGGTGTTTAAGTCCACATTAAAGATGGCCAGCTTCACTGTCATCTAACCTAGAGCTTCTTCGTCACCCCTGGCCATTGTTAAAGATGATCTATGCGATGCCATATAGAAAATAAGAGATTCTGAGGAAAGTCATCTCAGAAAACCATCCTAGCCCTTTCGTACCTTAAGGTGATGATAGAAGCTGCTGTCAGTGGAGGGTGCCAGGCTGCCAGCCACAGTCAGCTATGCACAGGACACGCAGAGATGCTTTCTGAGTGCCATGATTTCTCCCGAAGGGTCGTCTGGCAAAAGATGTTCTCCCCGATCAATAGTAGAAACACATCTGTCCTTTACAATGTAGTTGTCACGGAGGAGTCAGGAGTCAGCAAGATTTGTATTTGGGGAGGCTTATTAAACTGCATCAGTCCCCAGTCATGTCTTGGCAGTATTTAGAAAGTCTCTGATGTTCTCTCTCTCTCTCTCTCTCTCTCTCTCTCTCTCTCTCTCTCTCTCTCTCTCTCTGTGTGTGTGTGTGTGTGTGTGTGTACCTACACAAGTAGGGAGGTTATTGTGCATGTGTGCATGTGTGCATGTGCCTGCATGCCCTTGTACCTGCATGGCTTGAGGTCAATGTGTGTATTTCTCTATCACTGTCCACCTTATTCATTTTAAATAGAGTTTCACACTGAATCTGGAATTTGTGGGTTTTGTTAGATTGGTTAGATGTAGGGATCCTCCTATCTTTGCTTTCCCCAGTGCTGGAATATCAAACTCAGGGCCTTGTGCTTATGCAGCAAGCCCTCTACTGACTGTGCAAGCATCTCCCCAGCCAGTCTCTGATCTTTAAAAGGCAGAGGTGGCTTTGGCTCTTTTCTGCTCCCTAGATAAACGGTTTTTAGGTAAGAAAACACAACAGTACAAGAAAGGGAAGCTAAAATGTGATACAGTTTCTTCTTGGACTCTGTCACTGACCCCAGATGATTTATGTTTATAATGGCTTAGAAATAGCTATGCATTACAATCACATGCATCACAGCACAAGATTAACTGATTTGTTTTATACAGTGCAACACAGGAAGTAGACAGATTATTATAAGGAATTTGTAGGTGCCTAACAAGACTGGTGAGATTTTTGAGATGATCAACCCACCCCCAATTATTCCTCAATACATCTCTTCCCTTCTCTGTAGCTTGTGCTAATTTGAAAGCAAACTGCAATTATTATTTCCCAAGTAAATACTTCAGTGTGCATTTTAAATATTTCATTATTAAATCGAAACTTCTACACAATTACTTCATAATCAGCATTGATTCTTTAAACCCTTAAATACCTATCTAAATACGCAATTATTTCATAATCAGCAATGATTCCATAATCCTTAAATAGCCATTTGGATGTTTACATTTGCAAGATTGCAAATGAGATTTCAGATCATTTCTGTGATATCTTCTCTAAGTGTACTTTTATCTTAAGGTTCTCACTCATCTCTTATTCATATCCATCCCTTGTGTGTCTCTGTCTCTATCTGTCATCATTGTCTCTCCTGAAATATTTTCAAAAGACCTGTTTTATCTGCCATATAAAATCCCACATTCTAAACAGACTCCTCCAGAGTTAGCATGTCTGTTAGCTAACTTGTTTTGTGTGACTCAAGTAGTGAACTCCACCACTGGGTTAGACTATGTCACAGGTAGCTCCATGTTGTAACCAGAAGGCACATGATGTGTGGCCACTCTTTCTTGTGATGTTGACAGCCATCAGCTCTCACTGTGCCCAGCTTTCATGCTGGTGTGTCCTCATAGCATCAACATCTGAATTTTTATAGTATAATCCCCAGGAAAAGATTGCAGGAAGCATCTGCCTTGGCGTCTGTGTGTATAAGCTGGTTCTATTTGTAATCCTTCAAAGCCGGGTCATGTGAGGTCAAATTCCCGAGCCATATTTCCTTTGAGTAATAACTTCATCTCTTTCTCCAGCTGTTCAGATGACTGGAGTGACCCCTGGTGCTGCTTTGAGAGTCCCAGGTGGGCAGTGTACTCTCACAGAGTTTTTCAAATACTTCGGTTTTTTATTTTGTTTTGTTTTAATTTCAGTAAACATTCCCTGGATTGGAGTTTCAATATTTCTTTCTTCTTTGAGAGTTTCCATTTGCTATGTTTTCTTTGCCTGGCTTCCAGATATATCATTTTATTATAAAATGTTTTAATTACTTTCTGTACATTCCATTTAAATATTTTACTTAATTTCTTCTAAAGCATTGGTTTTCTTTATAAATTGAATATTTTTATTTCTGAATCAATGTTGCTTTTATTTATTCCTTATTGTTCCTTTCTAAATTCTATCACTTTCTAGTCTCTTGATTTGTGTCATTTCAATATTTATTAATTATTTTGTTACAATGTTTACCTTAATTTGAAATATTATGATACTTATTATATTTTATTTTACCTTTATTTTTTATTTTAAACTTTATTAGAAAGAGTAGCTACAGTGTCTTAGGATGTTCTTCTGTGAACTTGTCTTTATGTTCTTTTGTGATATTCTGGTACACCTTGTTATTTATGTTAATTATTTTACATGTAATTTGAACACATTCTTCTCTCTCTCCCTATATAAAATTCAACAAAATATAAATTTAAATAATATGTAATTATTTTGTGTATAATAGATATTATTTGAGTATACACAGATAATAATGTGTGTGTGTGTGTGTGTGTGTGTATTTCCAGAAAGTGCTATGGAACTGAAGCATCACTTGCTGTTCTTTGTGCTTCTTGGAGTCTGTTGTTATCTTGGGGATAACCTAGCTCAAATCTTTCCCTTGCTGGTCCCCCCTTCAAGTCTCCATTAATTCAGACACTTTTGTTTCCATTAATTCAGACACTCCATTAATTCAGGCCTTTTGTTTACCCTTTGTATGTTGATTTCATCAGGAATCCTGTCAAAATCCTATCAAATGTGTTGTCTGTGAGCAACTGGCCTTGCTCTCTCATCTCATCTGCCCAGCTCTACATATGTTTCCTCAAACATCTCAAATCATCAACATATGTTTGCTAAGAAACAATAACACAAACATGTCGTGGTCTAGATCATGGATGATCATTTTATTTTCCCAGTCAGTATCAACGGGCTCCCTTAAAGTGACTTAGGTTAGCATCATAAACTCAGCATCATAAAAGCAATGGCCATTTCTGATTACAGTGTCAAATCACTGATTGTCTGGAAGCTAGAACTGACCTGGGGGAATAAATCAATAAATTGTGTTTTGATGTTGTATGTGGAACATTACTTCAAAAAAAAAAAAAAAAAAAAAAAAAAAAAAAGACATTACAGCCTTCCAAGCAAGTATGTTTGCCAAATACACTGTAGATCATGGCTTTGATATCTTTTGAAGGATGGGAGAAGATATTCCAAACATGGTTTATCTCATTCATACTGACAGAGAATGCGAGACAGAGTATTAGGCAATTAGTACTGTGCTTTGTGGGTAAGTTAGCAAAATGAGGTCAGGATTGTTTTTAGTTTATTATAGTTTCTTCCTTCCTAAACTGGTCATGGGTGACAGAGTCTATCTTGAAATCATGTGCCCAAGCTGTAGTTCACAAACAATGGATTATTGTATTTCCATAAGCTTGGTCTCTTTCGAGAACCCATGGGAATATTCTATTTAATACATGGAAGTTTTGCCTTCAGATTCGTTCTTATTCACCAAAGCAATCATTAGCCATCAGGACATGCTGCAACTGAGATCATTACAAACATTTAGCTGCTCAAGCCAAGTTTCCAGGAATGCTAAGTGTCTAATGTTCACTGGTTATATCTTTTGTTGTACAGAAAAGGGAGTAGAGGTTCATCCTTTGGTAAGAAGCCAGAATCTTGGGAGAGGTGGATGGATAGGTGCCTCAGTGTTTTCAAGTCCTTGTTGCTCTTATAGCATACCAGAGTTAGTTAGTTAGTTAGTTAGTTAGTTATTCAGTCAGTTTGTCTGTTTGTTTGAGAGAATATCTCACAGTGTAGACATGGCTAGCCTGGAACTTCTTATGTAGACTGGGCTGGTCTCAAATTCACAGAGTCCTGCATGCCTCTGTTTCCAGAGTACTAGTATTTAAAGGCCCACACCATAACATCTGACCCACTACTCTAATTTTCCCTTCTCTACTAACTAATCATATCTAGTATATTTTCATATCATGGTTGGCTATTGGTGAATCTTTTCAGAAATATCCATTTGAACCATTTCTCTACTTTATTCAATTACTAAAGTTTTTGTTGTTGTGGTTGTTGTTGCAGTCACAGTTGTTCTTATATTTTCTAAACACTGATTCCCATCATAAAGAGTATCTATGAAAAAGCAAAGAGTACAAGAAAAGCAAAACCTATCACTCTACACCATTCAATTGAATGCCTTAATCTTCAAAGGAAAAAAAAATCATTGTCCATTTCGGAAGAAAGGAAAACCAAGGGACCATTTATCTTTCACCGTGTCAAAATTCTACCTGAAATATTGATTCCTTCCCCTCCCGAACTAAATAGCTCAGTTTATAAATGAGCCTTATTTTCAAGTATGTTAAATGTCCACTGCTGGGACATGTCATGAGCAAATCTAAAACCATTAAGATTATAGATTTTTTTTCTCCAGGAGTAGTGCCAAAAAGGATACAAAACAAAAAGTAAAACACAAAGCTTCCGATAGTTAAGGCAGCAGTAGAGGCTTTAGATGAAGTACCCAGTACTTTGAGCATGTCAAGATCTATCACATCAGTCTAGAGTGTTTTCCTTTAACTCATGAGGTCTTGGAATCCTTAAATCATTGCATCAGTAACTTCAGAATAGCTGGGAAGATTTCCTACTCTTAGCTTAAAAAGAAATCAGATCTAACTTGTCAGTTTGGATTGGTTCACCACCACCTGTTAGAGTTCAAGGATTTGATCTCTTCTAGAACTAAGGGGTTTGATGAGGAATCAATCAGTCTTAGGGACTTGTAGAGCCATCATATGTGCTTAACTCAACCCAGGTATTTTCAGATATCTGCTGAAAAAAAAATGTCAGAAAAGTATCCTTAAAGCTCGACCTTCTCTGTCCAGGTACCAATCTTCCTGCCACTTTTAGCTCCAGGTCCAGAATAGAAACAAAACTATCTTGTGGGAGATGAGTAGCAGTTTCCTCAGGGGGGAAAGGGGTTGAGCATTAGCCTTGAAGAGCGATTCTTAGGGAAAGTTGAGGACTAAGAGGCAATTCTCTCAAGGAAAGAGGTAAGTATTGCTATGTCCCTGATCTTTCTGTGTGTATTGTTGATGTGACCCCTCTGAGAATGCAGCATAGAAATTGTTACTGTCAAGATGGAGGATTAAATCTTACACTATCCTGTACCAATGGCCATGCCATGCAGCAGGTAAGAAAACTGTGCTATAATTATTTTAAATAATCTGTATGTGATATAAATTTGGTGTTTGTCTTCTCTTATTTTGGGGGGTTGGAGGGTCTCTTCAAAATCTGTCACCAGCCATAGCAAATAAGAAATGGGTGCAGTGCAAATGCATATGAAGGACTTTTTAATATTTTCATGTTTTGATTCCACCCAGACTCACCAATTGCTTTCAAGTGTTTCTGTGTGCCTGACATATGAAAAGAAATACAATAACTTAAAAGAATGCAAATAGAGTTTTGGTTAGTTTGATTAAAATGTAATAATAAGAATAGATAACTAAATTTTTTGGTTTTCAGAAATGAACAATAAAAGGAAATCTCGGGTTATTTTGATTTTTAGTAACAAAGAAAAAGAACTTATTTCAACTGACCTAGCTGGGGGAAAATGATAGTTTTTATTTTTGTCATAGCAAATTAAAATTCATTCTTGAAAAATCCATGGATAACCTGAAAGAGAACACACTATTGAGTCTATGGCTCATTTAACACAGGGAACTAAGACTAAGAAAAGTTACACCAATCATGGTGTTGACCATGTGGGAAACATGAAAGCTCTGAAAGGAGGAGAAGCCATTTGCCACTATAAAACTGCTTGAATTAAGAAATAAAACATTAAAATTGGCCATATCATAATTACATACGGGAAGCAGAAGTGGCAGTGACATTTGGCAGGAAGGCTGGAGTGTGGTTAGCCAATGTTTGTTAAAGAGTCCTACAGGTCAGCTATTGTTGCCTGAGAAAAGTCATCTCAGTTCAATAATGAGCAAGATCATTGGAAATAGTGATCGTTTTTGTTTCCATTTTACTTTAAGCTTAAGACAACTAAGCTTAGAGAGGGTAAGAAATATGACCAGTGTCAGAAAGAGGTGTAAAGGTCAAACTGGAGACCCAGCCCTACCTCTGTTCCACAGTCAAAGGCAGCCGCTATGATATCTGGAAGTCACAGCTCTGTGTATCAACAAGAACCGAAGTAAGCGGAGCATGGAGTTGTTTTCCTCTGTAAACTTGTAGTGTCCAAATGTGCTTTGTGAAATTTCATAAGCTCTTGCTAATCACCTGGCACTTTTCTGGACTATAGTGCTGGCACTGATTCTATAAGGGGAAAAACTAGAGGATTAAGAGTCTAGATGCTAGCTGGGCAGTGGTGGCGCATGCCTTTAGTCCCAGAACTCGGGAGGCAGAGGCAGGCTAATCTCTGTGAGTTTAAGACCAGCCAGCCTGGTCTACAAGAGTGAGTTCCAGTTCAGTCTCCAAAGCCACAGAGAAACCCTGTCTCAAAAACACAAAACAAAAACAAACAAAACGAGTCTAGATGCTATCAAACAAGGAGAACAGGGAAAATGAACTGTCTAATGACCAATACTCAGTGTGTAATGACCATTTCCCAAGCAGAAATATTCTAGAAGAGTATCATCTTTAGTAAATTTGCTCCTTTTAATCGTTTCTTTAAAAAATTTTAATTCTGTCATGTATAATGATGTCAGCCTCATAGTAGAACAAGTTTTGATGTGAAAAAGTCCTGATTTTTAATCTAAACTCTAGTGTCCCTAGTTCTGTAGAATCTTGTTCACTAAGTAGCCTTCCTGAGTTTATTTTTTTTAATAAGAGGAATAGTGATTTTCAGAGATTGAAAGGTAAATATCAAATAAAATTTCCATAATAACACTTGGATGAAAGTTTGGCATTGGCCACTGTGATACAGACACAGCTGTTGGAATGCTTAGCCAGGCGGCTTATTCACTCAGACCTTAATGGAGCTGTTTTTGAGGTTGAACCAAGAAACAGAACTCATTGACCACAAGCAGACTCAACTTGTGTCTAAGCCTCATTAGCTATGTGCTTTGCTAAACACACTGAAAGTCGTTCAAACATTCTTTGATGAGCCTGGCCTTCAGTTGGTTACTAGTGACATAAAGATGATATGTTCTCTGCTCTTGAGAGTATCACTGTCTAGCAAAAGCAGGTAGGTATATGGGCAAAATGCTAGCTACACTCATTGATAAACCATGCTACAACAAAGACTTCACAAAACTGCTGAGAATACAGATGATATTTTTGCTGCTGTTGTTGCCACACTTACCTTGTGGCTGGATTTCTTGAGCCTAAAATTTTCCTACTTAAATTGATCCACTGAACTTACAAAGTTCAGTGATAGACAATGTAACTCCTGTTTCTAAAAATTTGAAAGGTTCATTAAGTTTTCTAATTTATCTTCTGATGGTCAGAAATTGAGGCATAGCACAGTGGGGTGTTCATCTCAGGGTTCAGGCAGTTCATAGATCCTGTTAGTCACCTGGACTGTGGTCAAGTTTCAACATGGTTCCTTTAGGGACAAGGTCCCCCTTTCTGGCAAGATGTTGGCAAAGACCTTATTTCCTAGCCAGTCACTTCCTTCTGAGCTGCTTCGGTGTCCTCAGGATGTGGCAGTATGCTTGGCTCAGAGTAAGAAAACCAAGAATGATAGTGAAAATGGAGTTGCACTCTGCATGACTCCAGTTATGCAGTTACACTCCCAATCCTGCTCAGAGTTCACTGGAGAAATGACAGAGACACATCCGGAGGATATCAAGAACAGAATTTAATGTGTGCATTAGTTGCCATCATGCAACTATACATGCAATACACAAAGCAAATCTTTTTTTTTTTTTAATTATGACTTTTCGGATGGTTCTTCCAAGCATTTATTTTTCTCTGTATTATTCACTTGCTTAGAGCTAGAAACATCAACTTTCTACTTTAAAATTGCTTTTGCCCTCAATCGTCTTGCCAATAAATCATTCTGCAAATTCATTTGTGTAGACACTAAGTGCGGTTGCCTGGCCTTGAGGATTGGTTGTATGTGCCTTGAGGATTGGTTGATTTTTAATATTTAGCAATGATGATTGGTTTACTGTTCCCAAAATGGAAAGTGGGGTCTTCTAGACAGCTGAAGGTATGATGCAGCATATACAGGGTCTACTGGTGCCTTCTCTAGACTCTCTCTATCAACCTGGGCTGGGACTTGTGCTCCATGTCTGTAATCTCAGCTACTTGGGAAGCTGAGGTAGGAGGATCACAAGTTCATGAATAGCCTGGAGAACTTACCATGACCCTGCATTAGAGGTAAAGCTCCATGCAGAGCCCTTGTCTATCATGTGTGAGGGCTGTGGTTCAATCTCTTGTTCTTCAAACAATCAACAAATGCCATGAGGAAATAAATAATCCAGGTACCCAGGAGGGAAGAGTATTAGCCTGCAATATCTTCATCTTTTTCATTTAGTGAAGTTTTACTGCTAATAAAAATAACTAATAACTAGGCATCTTGTCTTTTATCCCCGCAAACCATAAATAAAATCCATGACTTGTTTCAGCATGTCTTAGGAAATGAGAATTGGTTGGTGCCTTAAAGGTGTTATTCCTGGAATTACTGTTATACTCTCAAGAACAGCTTCACTACTGAATCCATTTTGGGGTAAGTTTGGAGTTCTGTACCAGCCGAGTGGCAAGCAATGAACTGGCAGTTAGTCATTTCCTGTCCTGTAGTAGTATTTCATTTAACTTCTCCCAGGGCCTGAAAGGTACTTTGTGGACTTGGAATACATATTGATAAGAATGCTTAGGACTCTAAACTTACCACTGGACTCACACCCTTGTTATATGTTATTCAAAGCCGACATGAAGCAGGTGAAACTTCCCTGTCCAGTTGAGGAAGTTTGATAGGAAGTTTGATATCCCTATAGACCAATAAAGGTACGGTGTTCCCATACTCTTTGCATACATGACATAGTTTATTAGCAACCTATGTCCCTCAAATCCATGATTCCTGTCACATGTAGAGATGGTGAAGCATTTCCATTTTGACCTTGCCCTGGCCTTGGCCTGGCATTGTGGTTATTGGTCAGAATGTATGCACCAGCTTTGCAGCAACCCCCAGTCCTCACTTCTTCCCACCACCTGAGGCTGACAGTCACCACCCTGATGCAGCATTCCACTGGGGTAAATTTACAGTGTGGTGGTATTTTCGGAGCCACACCCAGCATCATCTGTTTCCTTCTGTAGGTTTAAATCCTTAATGACAACATGTCACAATGAATGCTGAGGACATGCATTCATTGTATTATGCTGGGTGTTGAGTGTTCTTAGTTAGCTCAGCTTAACTGCAGCTTTTTGGTTTGGTTGTACAAAAAAAAAAAAAAAAGAGAAAAGAAAAGAAAAGAAAAAAGAAAAGTAGTTTGGACGCATGTTTCTCCTTTGTGTTGAAGGACATCCTTCAAGACAATTCGTTGTCAAGCTTGGATGCTTATATATTAAAAAGTCTGGTTTTGCCCTGTCATGCACTGTTAGAATTCACCAGTTTTCAGTTGCTACTCTCAAGTGCTTACAGCCGAGGGCAGCAGAGCTTTGTCCTGTAGGCCACTCTGGTGAGCACTGCAGGAGGAGAGTACAATGTCTCAGTGTTTGCCCCTTATGTGGTTCATTAGACCTTGAGCAGCTGCTCGTGTCCATTAACAGTCACTTAAGCAGCAGGCTGGGGAGGCTGTGCTGCTATGAGCTAACAGTGAGACTGAGAGCTAAGAAGAGAGAGAGCCACCTGCCAAGACCTGGCATAATGCTATGTCAAATTGGGGAATATTTGTTTGCAGTTTATACAGTGTTATTTACTGGTTGTTATATGTGGTAGGTATAATATGTATGTGTATCAGCATGTATGTTTATGTGTGTTGGTGTACATGTGGCTATGGGTGGGTGCATGTACCTGTTTGGATGTTCATGAAGGCATCAGAGGAAAGCCTGGGATGCTGTTCCTCAAATGCCTTTGAAATTTCATTTGAGGTAGATCTGTCAGTTGCCTGGAACTTTGTCAAGCAGACTAGGCCCATGTATCAGTGAGCTCCAGAGATCCTCCTGTCTCCACCTTCTAGGTTGCCATTGCTGGGATTACAAGACAGCATCAACAGTCATGGCCTTCTGTGTGAACTCTAGGGATCTGAGTTCAGGTCCTACGGCTTGCAAGAACATCTCTTTACTCACTGCCATTTCCTCGGCCCTAGAATGTGCCTTTATACAACTTTTGTCCAAAATTGTATAAATGGGATTAATGGTTCCTTTTTCTGCTGCTGTAGAATATTAAATGTTGATGAGAGTGTCCCTTCTAGAGTTGACTTGCCTATACTTATCCTTACATGGACTGAAATAGTGGCTTGTAATCAGATACACACTTCCTACATTATTTCATCTCATCTCAGCCACTACTTGATAGGTTGTTGGTTGGGAAAACCTCATCATATTTTCTTTTGTATAGCTGCACACATCTTTGTACAGGTCCATGCAAATGTGTGCCCTTATGTTTGTGTGTGTGGTGTGGGGGCTAGAGGTTGATGGTAGGTGTCTTCCTCCATCGTTCTCCACCTTACTTTTGAGGTGAGACCTCTCACTCAGCATGGAACTGGGAGATAGAGCTAGACTGGCTAGCCAGTGAGCTCCAGAGACTCTCTGGTCTCTGAGTTGTCTGCACTGAGGTTGCAAACACATGCATTCTTTGTGTGAAGGTGTAAAGGATCTGACCCTTGGTTTCCTTATATGTTTATATGGCCAATACTTTAGGGACTTAGCCATCTCCCAGCCCCAATTCTCTCATTTTCTACAAGGCAAAGCAAATAAAATAAGTAAGCCAGAACAGCAGATGCAGCTTAAAGCCTACAAATTATTCCCAGACTTGAGCTTCTTTAAGGCTCTATTTTAAGACACAGCACTTTTTATATTTGTTTCAACAGGAGGGTTAGAGGATTAAAAAGATGCTTAATTGATGGAAAGTAGGAGTGGTAACTCCCCCCACCTCCTTTACTCAGCTAAGCTAAAAAGGAAAGCAAGCCCATTCAATTCTCTGCCAGATCTGGAGGACATTATTGCATGAGAAAGAAAAATCCCCTGAGCTGTCATGTTCCTCTGTTGACTACTTTGATATGAGTATGTGCATCTAATCCTGATCATTGAGGAATTAGCCTTCACATCTACAACCACTTAAGAAAATAAAAACAAACAACAAAACAAAACAAAAAACAAAAAGCTGGGACGAGGCCAGCATGTCGCCTCCCTCTAAATAAGTGTCCTGTTAAGGGTCTCTTGTTGCCAGGTTGGACAGAGGACATTTTATGATTTCAAGCACAGCCAACAACATCTGAAATAATCATAATCAAATAGCATGGTTAGTGTAATAATTATCTGTTTTATCAATGCAAGTAGCGACTTGGCCCTACCATGGTTACCAATGTTGCCCCCTGGGATGCAGGGAATACAGGGTGGGGTTGGGTGGGTATCCACAACCATGCATTTCTTCAGCAGGAAACCTTGGCCCTGCTAGTGAAGTGTGGGTAAGGTGGTGATGACCACACCTGGCAGCAGAGCGTCTCCTGGGGACCAGGGCTGAGGAGCCTTCTCCGGAGTCGCTCTATGCAGCTGGTGCAGCAGAGGGAGCCTGGACTCCAATGGAGGAGGCTGGGAGCTCAGGTCTCTGCTGCATTTGGAGAACCCCAGGCTGTAGCCGCTGTGCGAAGTTCCCAGCACACACTCAGCCGCCACTCTGCACGGTCAATTGTGGGTGAGCCAGGACAACAAGGATAGAGATCCCATTTTGCTTTCTTAGAGAAAGGGCTGAGAAATGAGCCGCCCAAGGAATCTGGCAAGGAGAAGAGTGAAAGCCAGATTCCTGCCAGCAGCTAAGTTGTAAAATTGCTTTGGAGGCTATCCAGGGACCATGATAGAATTGATAAGAGCCGCGCGAGCCGTGTTTCTGAGCAAAGGCATGCCTGGCTGCACTTGAGTCGGGGCGCAGGAACGCTGCCTGTGCTTCCTGCAACTATTTGTGGCTGAATAAAGGGAAAGAGCCTAGAAACACAATTGCATGGGGGATTCCTGAAAGGAAAACACATCCATCCCCCAAAAGGAAGGGAGCAACAACCCAGCGCCTGTGCATTTTAAAAAGGAGAATCGCTCAGGTATGTTTTCTTTACCTCCCGCTGAGCTGCCTCATCTGCATGAGATTTAGCCTCTGCCTTTTTTCAATGGTTCTTTCTCTCTGCACTTGGAATCACAGCCAAGCGATTCTCTCCATGCAGGAGATTCCCCTAAAAAGGCTCTCTCTTCTACATTCATAATCAATTTGACCTATTGGGGATCGTGGTCTTCCTTGATGCTAACTTTATTTTGAATGCAGCATGGTAACTGCTTACTTTGCGGTCAACTTTCAGGGTAATTACTGCATAGGAACAAATAAGGTTGAGCTAAAAGTCAGGGTTCTCCTTAGTCCCTTGAGGTTTGGGGGTGGGTGAAAATGAAAGTCAAAAAGAGATGAAAAGTTGACAGCGTCTAGGAAAGGGTTAAAAGCCAAACCTGGTGCGGTATCATCTAATAGTGTGCTTTGCCTCAGAGCCTCAGGTCTGGGGCCAGTTGAGCTTTGGGATGGATCTGCCTACCCAAGGCTGGACCAGTCCCCTTGGGTGACAATCCCAAGGATTTACTATTAAGAGATAAGACTGCTTGGTTCTGTTTTACAACTGTTCTCTGGCACTGAAGGAGGCAGTCTTAAAAAAAAATTCCTGAGACCCAGCTGCATGAGTAGAACCAACTTCTGCAATTACGTCATCAATAGACTTGTATAATAAGGAGAAAGACCCAGCAACAATCGTACCTAGGTGATCTGACAAAGCTGAAATCTATCCTTCCTGTGAGGGTGTTAGAGAACAACATGAAAGAGGTGGGTGGAAAATGTGCAGAAAAACGAGTTTTCAAAACCTTCTTCTGTGTTTTGGAGTTCATAAATGAAATGTTTCTAAGGAAAGAATTTTGCCATTTGGGGCTCTTTAATACTTTCACAAAAGTGGCTGAAACTGACAACAAATTGTTTGTATATGCGTGCATTTAAATGAGTTTTTCCAGAGAAAAGGGGGGGAGTTATAGTGTGTGTATATAAAGTATTTTCTAGATTTTTCTGCATGTTTTTGTTAATGTGACAATTTTATTTTAAAGCTTTAGGGCATTGACTTCTAATTGCTGTTTCTACTTTTTTTGTGATCTGTCAACCACCAAAGATTAGAGGCAAATGGGATTTAAATGATCAGTTATGTACCTTTTTTCCATAAAGGAAATAATTGTTCTGCTGCTGTAAAACTCCAAGATCTTTTTTTTTTTTTTTTTTTTTTTTTGCCGAGTGACAGTGGTCTGGAGTATTGTGTGGGACTCCACACAGAGATAATGAATGAGATGTTTATAAAGCTCTTGTGGCTATTCTAGGATAGGGTGGATATCTATAGGCAGCTGTTGAGATAATAAAGACAGAAAATGGACAAAGTATTATTCTGTGGAAGTGAAGAACACAGTGTATTTCTTCTGTGTTGACATGTGGCATGGTGCAGGTAACCCATCTGTAGATGAGATGTCTCTGAGAAAATGTAATCATAATTTCATAGCATCATATAAAGAATTATTTTTGAAAGTTATAAAGATGTCAAATTAGATAAAGAATGCTTGAATCTCGCAGGCAAACAAGAACTGCCTTTCTAACAAACAAAAAGGTTAATTTGTTTTCAAACTACATGGAATTTGGCTGGGACTCATATCAGGAGAATTATGAACTTAGATCTGATGGTTGCTAAGAATATGAAGGTTTGTTTTCTCAGTAATTTGTTGTTGAACTTTCATTAATGAGATTTGGAAATCCCTCGCAAGTGTTCATCCCTCTACACCTGGACAGACCCATGTGTATGCAGGTGAATGGGAGATGAATGTGCTAAGTAAGCCTAGAGAAGTCATTTTTGATGTGCTTCTTATTTTCCACATCAAACAGTTTTCCCCTGCACCCTACAATCTCCTCTAAGGCTGCTGTTCTTTCAGTATCTAGCAATGAAGTATATAGCAAACAGAGTGAGTTGCTTAAAAGCCCATGGATCATTGCAGACAGGTGCAAGTGTGGAGGTTCCTCTTGCAAAGACAAATTACTCTAAGTATGTTGGTGTGGGGTGAGGAGTGATTGATGGTAGGGTCAGTGGAGAAGAGAAAACTTGGATGTTTTTGCTCATTTAGGGCCAGGCAGTGTCTTTGAATAACCAGCACAGGATGCTCCAGCACTTTCATCTCTCTCCTCCTCCTCCTTAGCTAATATAGCACACACACCCTCCCTGAGCTCTCAGAGGCATGGTGCTCCCTGTATTTTGTTTTCTAGCTTTAACACCCTTGGCTTCTGGAGTGTATTCTTTCAGTCACATAACATTTACTACACAGGGACTTGCCCCAAATTATTAAAGGTCTTGAAATTACCTTGCCACATGATGTGTGTGGGAGATGCTTGCTTTTGAGGTGGGAAATTGGGGAATTTTAAGTTCATGCTGATTTTGTTCCTATAATGCACTTTTACAGATAGAAAACTGCTGTCTGGCTGTCCTGTAACTGCCACCAATATCAAATTACTTGGTCATGTATATTTATAACACTGTCTATCACTCAACACTTATTCAAATGCTAATTGTGAATTCAAAAGATTGAACTTGTATCTTTTGCGATTGTTATGAATCACTTCTGGACCTACAGTTATCTGTGCTTGGATGAAAAGGCTTTAATTCCTTTCCAGCTGTTATTAAAAGAGGGTTTATTAATAGCCCTATCAGCCTGTAGCTTTGGGGCCTGCTGAAGACTGAATACCTGGTGCTGGGACTCCACAGAGATAACAAATAGCACAGCAGTGTTTGCCCTGCTTCTGGCCTGTTAAAAGCGACTTAGGAAGAGCTGTCAAGGTGGATCTGCTGATATATGTGCCTACCAACAATCTTGAAAATTTGAGTTTGGTCCCTGGAACCCACATGATGGAAGAAAAGACTCCCATACGTTGTTCTCTGAACTCTATGAATATACCATGATACACACAAGCACCCCCTCCCAAAATATAATGATAGATGTTATATAAAAAATAGTGAGGAAGACAGGAGAAAGTCTCCTAACCTCTGGAGCAGAAGTTTCCCAAAGGCACTGTAATCAGCGTGAGGACACACAGCACTATCCCTCCTTTACTTTTAAGGTTGATGTGAGCCAAGAGATATATACACTTCCTGCCTCTTGCATATTTTAATTAGGCTGTATTTGTTAGGCTTAGCATGCAAAATGCTTATAGCCTGCATACAGGATATGTTTTATATTACTCTTTGTGCATTGAATTAGAAAATATTTTATAGGAATAAATACCAGATTATAAAATCAGTATAAATTGTAGTCAGGGTGTTTTCACATTTAACGGTAATCATGCAGTATAGATTGCCTTCTCAAATGGTTTCTTTCCCCCTGTGTAATCTAAAGAACCACCTTATGTCCATTTCCACTTCCCACAGTCAATCTCTCTTGGCTCCCATCCTGTTCTGGATAAAACATAATTTAGTTCTTAGCATCTAGAATCTTAGAATCTATATACAATCTTTTTGATAAAGAAAAACTGTTTTGTGTGAAAATATATTTTAGCATATTTTATAAGTGGAAACAATATTCTCTAGGAATAGCTTTCCGAGACATATGCATACAAACAACACACACACACACACACACACACACACACACACACACACACACACACACCGGGGGGGGGGGGCAAGTGCTGACTGAGATTACTTTGTGTGTGCATGTGTTCAATTTTATTTATTTCTATTTACATATAGATGTGCCACTTATTTCTGGGTGTACCACATGCATGCAGGAACAGGCCAAGAGAAGGTATCAGATCCATGAACCTAAGTTATATTATAGGTGGTTTTGATCAGACTGATATAGGTCCTGGGAGCTGAACTTGAGTCCTTTGCAAGAGCAGTAACTGCTTTTAACTGCTGGGCCATTTCTCCAGCCCCAGCTCTATTGTTGTCCATGTAGGAAAAGCTGATGACTTAGGTGTGGTCAGTAGGGACAGTTTCCAAGAGGGAGCACTATGGACACAGCCTCGGGGCTGCTGGCAGAGGGTCAGATGCGTTCTGAAACCTTCCATTGTTACCTGGCACATAACTTTTAAAACCAAAAAGGAAATTTGTGTTATTTATCAATGAGAAATCTTCCATATCAATTTCAAGTGCCTAGATGACTAATGCCACATTTTAACAGGAGTCCAGCAGGAAACAGCAATATATACTATAGAAATCTCGGCTCAGTCTTTCACTAGCTAGGTCACCTTCAGGTGGTGCTTTCCTTTGTAAGTTTTTTTCTTATCTGTGAATCTGTCCAGGTATCTGCTTCAGTAGGTCACGTCTAGCTCCACAAGTAGGGGATTATTTTTTAAGCTCATCATTGCCCCTGTTCTGTAGGGTGGGCTCCACTGGATAAGGTAGCTATGGAGTTTATTGGCTCTTATTTGGGCCCCTTACAAGGATGGAGATGAGTAACTAGCACATGTTTGTCTGTCAGAGTAAGGAAGCAGTATTCTTCCATTTAGGTTTGGGTTGAAGGTTTGTCAGATTATTTTCCTTAAAACAACTGGGCAAAAATATTTGATTATAATATAATAAACCACATGCAGTTAGTGACCAAGGATAGTTTCAGTGACCCAAACGACACCACCAAACTCTCAGGAGCTCCATCTCCCCATGTAAAATGCTGTTGTATTTTCCTATAACCTAAACACATGCCACACACTGTCATCATGGGCGATTTTATATTGTGACATGCTAAAATATAACTGTTATAGTAACTATGGTCACATGAGATTGTTTGGGGGAACAGTGACAGGAAATCAATTGTGCCTGCTCATCCTAGGCAAAAAGCTGAACTGCATTTGGTCTGTAGTAGTTGGGTCTATGAACACAGAAACTGTCCATACAGGCAGCCAGCTGTATTGTGGAGAAAACCCTGTATTTGTGAGTCTGAACACATTTGCTGTAGCTTCTTGATGTTGAAGTACTTCTTTTATCCAACAAACAAATGGTATAAGCCTGGGTCCTCAGGGCTTGGGTGGTGGAGACAGGAACACCAAGAGTTTAAAGCTAGCCTCAGCTATATATTGAGTTCATGGGCTGTGAAAATGGAAAGTAGTGGCAGGGCACTTTACTGGCTACTTTCAGAGTCATTCATAGAAAACTACTTCTGAAAATGAAATATAATAATGGGTATTCTGTGCAATCTTCCTTTCTGGGTGTGCATCCCCCATGAGAGTACCCAAGAAGAGCCAGGTTGTAGTGTCTCGTGGCTAAAGAGGCAAACTCAGCAATGCGCCTGAAATCTAAGGGGGATTCATATTTCCTATCAGTTTTATAGGAGGCCTATTGGCAGGATGCAAAATACATAGATCACTTTATGCCTGTAAAACATAAAATACATTTATTAGAAAGTCGCGTGTAAGATGCGAAATTGTGCTTAATTATCCAACAGCATGCTGATATGTTATTGGTAGATAATTGATGAATATTTTGACACAAGTATTAACTGATAAATATCCTGCTTAGTTACACACAAGTTAGAGTCACTACATTGGATCTCTGTGTCCATTTCATCTTGAGCCTCATTCAAGCATCCCCTGCTTGCCCTTCTTCTAGACTGGGGTGGCCTAAATTTCACAAATGGCCGCCCCAATTCTATCTACTGGCAATATCTTAAGAAG
Source organism: Phodopus roborovskii (assembly GCF_943737965.1). NCBI lineage: Eukaryota > Metazoa > Chordata > Mammalia > Rodentia > Cricetidae > Phodopus > Phodopus roborovskii. The sequence goes on along the minus strand of NW_026126517.1, from coordinate 49,645,541 downwards.
CCAAGAGATGGAAGCTGTTTCTCTTTAATAATTCCTCTTCCCAGTTTCCTCACTTCTGCAGGCTCCAGTTTTCTTGTCCTCGGGGCTTTGTCCTTCCTTGTGGCTCACAAGCCCTCACCAACTTGCATTTTCTCTGCTATGCTTCATTTTGCTGTCACCACCCTGGTCCATGTCCTCATCACTGTATTCTTAGAACACTGCCCCAATCTCCCAGTCTTTCTGTCTGCAATGACACCTCTTTTGAGCATCTGCTCTGTGTGTGCCTGCCAAATTCATTGTCCTAAAAAATGTCATGACACACATCACTGTCCTCAAAAGTTTCCAGGGACTCCTCTGTGTATTCAAAATAAAGCTTAAAGACTAGATAAAAGGCACGAAGGTTGAAGCACTTGATACATAATCAAGGGAATGGGAGTTCAAATCCACACAACCTAGGTAAATTAGCATGGAAGCATACCTGTAATTCCAAACTTCAAGGAGGAGACAAGAGGTCCTCTTAGCAAGCTGATTAGTCGTACATGTGAAGTTTGGGTTTTGTTGAAAGCCTTTGCCTCATTCACTAATGTGGAAGAGTAATGAAAGATGTTTCTGCATAGCTCCCTGGATCCTCCAAATAGAGAGAAACACAGTGCTCACACACAGGCAACACACACACACACACACACACACACACACACACACACACACACACACTGGAAAAAATGAAATAAATCTTAAATTTCTTAGTTTGTCAAGAAACTCCTTTTACAAGCATATCCTAGACCAGACTGATTTCTTTACATTCTTCCCCTAATCCCTGCCCCAGTTGTACGGATTATCACAGACTCAACACTGGCATGCTCTAAAATTTCATGGTCCTAAGTGATTCATCTAATTTAACAACAAATAACAAACTTGACCATAGGGTTCTCCTATGGTTTTGACTTGAAGTGCAAATTTGTAGTTTTCATAAAAATGGTCCTTACTCTCTTGCAAAGCGCTTTAGTACAGTGTCAATGCAAAACTTGGCCTTTTTTTTTTTTGGACATCATAAAAATCATTGCTCCCTGGGTGTTCATGAGAAATGACTAAAATAAATGGTCAGTGTTCAATGAATACCTGCCAGAATTCAGTTGCCTTCATACTTTTTAATATCTTTATAGAGAATGGTCTATCAATAGATGTGTTTGATTTCACATTTAATGTGCACCATGCATTATTATGTGTTAATAGCAAAAAAGGGGGGACCCTGATACACAGAGATGGCAAGAAATGAAGTTGGCAGGAAACCTCCAGCTTCACTGTCCCAAGATAGTCATGACCTCAGAAGCTGCATTTAGGCCAGATTGGAACAGTTTTGAACAGCCTGCTTTTGATGAAATCTATGGCCCCAAGATCCCTATAGGAGTTTGCATGTGCTTTTCATGGCATGGAAGCAGCAAATCCCAATGGCAGTAGTGTAACAGCTGATAGGGAAAAGTCAACCCTGTCAGCTACCTTTGGAAACAGGAAGGATCTGAACAGTAGTCCTGATCCATTCACTTTTTTGGAGCCCCTGACCTCAGGAGGCACTGAGTAAACAATGGGCTCCTGAACACACCTGCTGAACACCAGAGAGACACCACAGTGCATGTGATAGGTGGAAGCTGGATGCATACATAATAACGGTTCTCACTTAGATCTATTTAGGTCAGAACCATGTCACCTCAAGACCCACATCAACTCTTTTCAGTGTTTGTTCCCCTCTGCTCTGTATTTCATTTCCAGTTTGATTTTTTATAGTAGTAGTGTTTTCTTAATGTTTCCACACTGAATGTCCCACCACCTCTGATCACACCTCTTTTTACACTGACTTTAGCTGATGTCAACTCTAGTCTAACTCTCTCCTACCCCATCTACCTTCACAACACATCTCCCCACAAGGGCCCCCGTGTGTAGCACACAGCTCCCTGTGTGTCCATTAAGAGCCACAGTTACAGAAAAATATCCAGAAATCCTCCAATAATCTGCTATTTTTTTTCTGGGAGAAATTCTGAGAGCATATTTTTATTCTGAAATAAAAGGCAGTGGTCCTGATTATGAACACATGAAGTTCCCTCTAGTATTTCCATTTGGAAAGAACTATTTTTAAAAAATGGCAACTAAAAAGGTTGAGAAGAGGGAGGTCTAAATTCCTCATCAGAGCTTAAAATGTTCTTGTGTCCTTGTGTTTCAGACACTTGGCCATGGTGATCCTCAGTTTCTTTTGTGGTTGGTGCTTTTAGTCTCTACTTTAGCCTTACCTGCAGCATACACCTTGCTGATTGGTTGTGTTTGGAATATGAGGCCTATTTCTTGGAGAGCAAAGAGTATATTTTTCTTTTTAGAATGCAGAAAAAATTAAAATCCACAAAATGTGCAACGAATTTAAAATCCTGTTAGAATTATAAAATTCTAGACACAGTCTTTAAATTTCTCAGAGTCTGACGAAATGTCTTGTCAAGCAGACACAATTTTTAGACACCTGTTTTTATGTTGGTCTTTCATTGGTGTGAACTTAGTACTTTAGTTCAGTTATTGAAATGTCTGGAGGAGATAAGGTTAATACCACATGGGGAAAAAATGGACCGAGAAACATGCTTGTTTTTACTCAAGTGCAAAAACTTATTACCGAATGTGTCAAAACTAGTGATAAAGATAATATGAAATTTAATGGAGAAACATTGTGAGCTAATAAGGAATTCAAACTCTGTGAAACACTACCAATTTGCAACAGGAGCTTTAAAAGAAAGATAAACTTAGTAGGTGTTTATGGGGAGGATACTATTAATAAATTAAGACCCAAAGGGTGCCTATGTGACTCAGTGGGTAAAGGTATTTGCTGCTAAGACTGTTAATGTAAGTTAGATTCCACAGATCCCACATGGATAGGAGAGAAATGCCTTCTTCAAGTTATTTTCTGACTTCTGTGTGCATGCATATACAGTAAAGAAATGTAAAAACAGACAACTTGGTATCTTACATATAATGTAATATTGAGCTCTCTCTGTATATATATTAGTTTGCTGTCATAAAAATTCTCAAGGCTTCTCCTCAGTGCTACATTGTAAATGTAGCACTTTATTCAAAATTGGTAACAGTCTGTTCAATATTTCTGGTGATCTGAAATCAATTAGCAAATATTTTGGATAAGTTAAGCATTCCCTATGCAGTTCAGTAATGCATAGTCAGTGATAAGGGATGGTTGGATGTGTGTGTGTGGGGGGTCCCAATTCTATTTCATTTGGGAACTAATAGAGATGATCCTTCAGAAAGTAATTTATCATGTTCTGATTGGATGTCAGCACCGAGGAAAATACTCTGTCTAAGAATCCACAGCTGGATTCACACATATCCTTAAAGTAGATTGTAGTTGTGCCAAATCCATCATTTTCCCAGAAAAGCAATTCATAATGAGTGTAGTACTTAGGGGAAACTAGACCTGAAAGCCTTTGCTTCTCATATTCTCGAGTGCCAGCAGAACTTAGGACTCAGCAGTTGGCTGAGGAAGTAGATGTGGCAGATCCATCATAGACCATGGTAGAAAGTCATGGGTGTGAAACACGACTGCAAAATCCATACAGTGAAGACCCCAGCAAGTTGAAGTGGCAGTGTTCAAATTTCTTCTTCTAGCTATAAGCCTTAGATTGTTAGAAGGGCATCTCTGTACTGTCCTGATTGAGAAATGTATCTGTTTCTGGGGATGCTGTTTGTACACTACTGTGATGCTTTATACTGTTATTTGTGTGGGTGTTTCTGGGTTAATTATGGAGCTGTGAATAATTAACTCACTATCAGACCGATCATGTCTATGTGAGTTTAACAGGTACTGAATGAAGACTTAAAAACTTGCCTTTCCTAGCATGTCTCTGTCAACAATCACTTTCTTTCAGTTTCTAGTGCTGGTCTCTGTCTTCTCCTGTGCTCCTTACTAGGTTGTGAAATTTCTTAAAAGGAGTGTATCTCTATCCCTGCAAAACCAGTGGGATACATATATGTTTTAGGTACAGATGATGGGGAAAGATCCCCTGGTAGATTAAAAAGGTTCTAATATCTTATAATATGGCAATTTTTTTGGTGGCTGACATTAATAATAAAAGAGGGCTGAAAAGTTAATTTAATTAATAGGCAATGGATGATATTAAGAATTTCAGCCAGAAAGAGCAACTCAGACAGAGGAAATGCTGTGGGGTTAAATGACATCAAGTTATGGGTGAAGGTCAAGGCCTGAAAAGCTGTGTTAGGCTTTATGGAAGAAAGACAATAGGGGTGGTGGCCTCTCCTCAGAAGTTCTCACCTCTGTTACAGGAGGGAAATGCAAATGAGTAATACTGAGTTGTAAAAGTATATACTGTATTAGGGATGGTATTCACAGGAATTGAGAGTACATTCTATCAAATCAAACTGGGTAAAAAGCTGGCTTGTATTAAAAGAGAAGATATGATGGGGAGGACCAGGGCTGCTGATATATAATAGAGTAGAAATCAAGGAATCACTTCAACATTTCTTTATTATAGTGTGTGTGTGTGTGTGTGTGTGTGTGTGTGTGTGTGTGTGTGTGTACAAACATATTATTTACTGAAATCTCTGTCTGGATAACTCTACTATTTTATTTTAAACAGCATGGGGACTATTGTTCTTTCTCCTACTCTTCATTCTCCAATCCTAGTACAAGTGAAAAACTGTTGCCCAATAATTAGACTTGTGACTAGGAACTCTATATGTTGCTAGTAAGTTTTATATACTTTTCATTCAAATCAAGGGTTTTAGCTAGTTAGATCTCCCATAAATCTGTCTTCATGCTTTCTAGTGACCATTCTGTACTGTCAAGCATACAAGCACTGGGGTGTGAAGTAATATGTTATAACACAGAAGTTTATAGGAAGGGGAAATCAAAGATTTTAGGCATGGTTTCAGTGGAGCATCAGAAAGTAAATTGAACTGTTCCTATTCAAACACTGCTCAATACTTTGGAATCTGTTAAATCCTCTCTCTCTAATTTGGATCAGATTTTTTGTGTCTGAATGCTGGAGCTTGATTTGCACTCATCAATAAAGGCAAGGTGATACGACCTCAATTACAATCCTGAGAAACTGTCTGCAGCATCTGATTGATGAGCATTGCTTAATTGCTTAGAAAAAAGATGTAGGCAATCTTTCTTGGTTTCTACCTGAAGGAATAACTTGATAGGAAATTCAGAGATAAAAACTGGAAACAGTCCCCACAAGAAGTCCTAAATGTACCTAGCATGCCAGTAGCCTTAAATGTAAGGCTCACATTTGTCCTTAAGACTCTACAGATTTACTCTTAGGACAATGTCAAAAACATTTGTGCTTGGTTCTGATGCCTTGCAGAGCCAATTTTGTTTTTCTGTTTGATATGAAATAGTCAACTACACATTGGGCAGTGAGACATTTTGTTGTTGTTGTTGGGGCATTTCTTAATTTAAAAACTGTAAAGATTTATGAAATATCTCCAACTGATGACTTTTGTCAAATTCCCAGGAGAACTGGCAATTTATCTTCTTCCAAATATGGGTAAATATGTTTGTAAGTCAGTAACCATATGTTAATTTACCAGTTTGCAAAAGTATAACCGTCTTCATATTAATTCATAGCTGGACAGGTCTATATGGCTATGGGGAGCATGGCTGCACCCTTAGAGTCAGTGTGAAGGAGCTGTCCTCGGTGCTGATAAGAAGCACTGCAATGGTCTTCTGTTGCTGTGACAAAACACCATGACTGTAGCAGCTGGGAGAGGAAGATTTATTTGGCTTATATAGCCTGAATTAAAGTCCACCGAGGGAAGCCATAGCAGGAACACAGGGTAGTAACCTGGAGGCAGGAGCTGATGTGGAGGCCATGGGGGAATGCTGGTTACTGACTTGTTCATTGTGACTTACTCAGCCTGCTTTCTTAGAGAACCCAGGACCATCAGCCCAGAAGTACAATGGGATAGGCTCTCCCAAATAAATGACTAATTAAGAAATTCCCTACAAGCTTGCCTACAGCCTGATCTTATGGAGATATTTTCTCTATTGAGGTTCCCTCCTCTCCAATGACCCTGGAATGTGTCAAATTAACATTAAAACTAGCCAGTATGATCTTTCATGTCAGAATTATGGCAAACATGCCTTGAATTTTGCCAATAAGGAATTCAAGAAAGAAATGGGATGCATGTTTTAGCTATACTCTGTCTCTATTCATGTGTCATTCTGTGAGCATGGAAAACAGACTTTATTATTTAGCCATGATGGAACTCATCCAAAAGTTCAGCAGACATGAAAATAGTGATATGGTTGACCTTTATGTAGACTTGAACCTCATATAGACTTGTCTTTTCATCTTAAAACAAGTCTCTCTGCTTAAAAATTCATTTTTCTACTAAGCAATTCCTAATCCTTCTTCTGTCCCATATGCCAATACATTTTTACTCTCAAAGTCATACAGATAACTCAGAAAAGTAGCAGACTCAGTGCACAAGAGCTATTTGCATGTCATTAATCACAATTTTGCCACACTCTGCAGTAGACTAGTTAAGACCCAAGTGCCCTGAACACTCAGGGCAAAGAAAGGAGTTACTAAATAGGACATGGAAACTATACCTGGGAAATGAAGGTTTGATGATGAAATGTGTTTCACAAACCTGTCTCCTTCACTTCCAACTTTCAGACCAATGAATGAGATTATCACTAGTGGCTAGTGGACAATTTATTCAAGATAGTCACCCACAGGCATAACATAGCTGAGAGCTGGTGGGTCTAATTTATTAGAAATTATTTCTCATAAATATTCAAGAATGCTGAAAATTGAACAGGAAGGATATGGATAGGAGTTAAGTAAAATTATATATTTGCATAAAAATTTCATAATGAAAATTGTTACCTTGTATGATAATTAAAAAATAATAAACACTGGAGGTAGAGAAATGGGCCAGTAGTTAAGAGACTTCCTGCTCTTTCAGAAGACCTGAGTTCAGTATATCAGGCAGCTCACAACTGTCTATAACTGTAGTACCTGAGAATCTAAAACCCTTTTCTGCAATCCACAGGCACATGCACTCACACACTTATAGATACACATGAACAAGCATAATTAAGAAGAAAATAAATATTAAAAATAAGATCTTTATGATAAAATGAAACATTTTAAATTAAAGTTATGATATCTACTGTACAATATGAGCCTTTTCGTGATGATATTTACTGTGTTTATACTTCATTATTTAACGGTCCATAAAGTGGAGAAGTAATCATTTTATAATCACAGCTTTCATTAGTAGATAATACCAGTTAACTCATATTTGGAAATAGGTGCTATCACTGTTAGAACATTGGTGCTGGGGAAGGTGTTTATTGATACCTGGACACAATTCCTTCCTTTCTACAACAGGAGTAACTATAGCATAATTTCCTATACCTCACACACATAGATCTTACTGTTGTGGGTGTGTCTGTAGCTGCCCTGGCAGCTAACAAATATACTGAAGTCAAACATCCTGAAGCTCAAAGCTAATATATGATTTACACAAGGATAAAGAAGCTATGAACTAAGTCTGTGCCTGGTGGGGAATGAAGATTCTCTGAGAGAACTGACTCCTTGAGGATGACCCAGAAGAATGAGGTCCTTCCTCATGTACATGCATGTGCATGCATGCACGCGTGTGTGCATGCTTGCATGTGGAGATCTGAGGGCAACCTTGAATGTTGGCCATCTCCTAGTGAGGCAGCATTTTCACCACCATGTTTTCCAGGCTAATTGGCCTATGAGCTTCTCTGCCCCTCAACTCTTCATAGAAGCACTGAGATTATAGATATGGATTACCAAACTTGGCTTCTACAGAGATTCTGGGTATCAAACTTAGGTGTTCTTGCTTTCACAGCAAGTGCTTCTTCCACTGAGCCATCACACCCTGGTATCCAGTTCATATACCTTGTGTGTCCCTCAAAGCAACCTGACTCATATGCAAAATTAATACCATGTGCTTCATTTATGTGAAAATTATTGAAATTTCTAAAGTCTCTATGACTACAGTTGCCCTACAACTTATTAAACTTCTGATTCTAGTCACCTTGCACACACATATGACTTTCATCTTTACTGAGCTGCATGACCTGCCCAAAGGAGTGACACAACTTACAATCCCTGGATGATCTCAGCCTTGGATTATCCTGCTGTTCTTTTCCTTTTAGGTTCAAATTAGATAAGGGCAGTAGAGAATTAAAGACAGTGGATGATCTGAGTATGAATTTTCCTGTGTTCTCTTATTATTCCAGCATTCTCCAAAGGATCAGAGCCAACTTCTTGTAAATAAGTTCAAAGTGAAGAGGTCCAAACATACCATCTCATTGTCTCCTAGTAGAAGCAGTTTATCTCTGGGATCTAAGACCTGTGTAATCACAAGAAACAAAGTTGTAAATCTTGGAAATGTGAATAAATAGGTGAGACTCTGAGGGGTAATGAGTAGAGTGAACCTTATTTTCACTGTTGGTTCCTAGACTGCCTTCTATTCCCTAGATGTTTCAGAATCACATACTTACACCATAAGGTACATTCTCAACTATGAGACTCCATGCTATCAAGGTGTCTGCAATAAAGCTGCTTCTTCAGGTAGAGCAACCTAGACTCTGATATCAGGTGACCTGGGTTGTAGGTCCAAGATCATACCTCCACAACTATAAAGTAGAATCCTGGATCCAAACTGAAAGTCTGCGACAGGGGGAACACAAATACTTGGAATTGGGCTTATCAATATTATAATGAGGCAGTCTTTATCTGATAGAAGTTGTTCAATGTGACAAATGTTTACCAAGTAGCTGGAAATCTTCTGGGAGTCTATAGCTGGGTCTCAGTTTCTGTAGGCTGAATATTTGGTAGTAGCATGAATATATAAGACAGCTATATGAATCTTATTAGGAAAGCTATTTATTTTTATTTATTTATTTACTCATTTACTTATTATTTATTTATTCTGGTGTTGAGGATTGAAGTTATAGCCTCATACATGCTAAGCAAGTATTCTATTACTGAGTTATATCCCTAGTATGAGGCTGCTCTGGATCATGTATTATTTCTCTTGCTTCTATACATTACATAATATATTACATAATATAACCTTCTCATTCATCCAGAAACAACTGAATCCAGCTCCCTTTTGCAGACATGTTGGTGAGATATTAAAACTTCATGTTGCGTATTGTCTCAATTAACAGGCCCTATGAATTATTGGATAATAATGTTGAAACTTTACTCAAGTTTTTGGAAAACAGGTTCAAGGAAATATCTTTGGTAGCCTTGACGATGAAAGGAAAACAAAATGTCTTTCAATAAGATACCTTCATGTTTCCTTCAAACAAGAATGGGATTTCTATTCCTGTAAGGGGAGATGGAGTTATTTTGTAGTATTCAGAGGAAATAATTGAGTGCAATTGAGTGCGGGTTATTAAATAGGACTAAAGTCTCTATAATTTTAGAGACTACGGGGTTGAAGTTAATTAACACAAATGTTTCCTCCCATGACTAAGAACCCAACTATGACATGGTCAATCTGCTTAACCTGCAGTCTTGTCTTTCTTAATGATGAATTCCTTTGCTGGAAGCTTAGCTTTTCCAGTGTGTGCTACAGGAAGTGAGGGTTTATTTATTTGGTGGCATAGATGGTTTTAGAACTTCCCTTTGATTAGTAAGAAATTGCTTCTAGCTATTCATTGTCTTTCTGCTCTGTATCAAGAGACTCTGACAATAGTCATTCTATCTCAAAGTGCCAATCATTTCTTCCCTTGAGCCTTTCAAACAGTCAGGATACTGTGTGTACTCCCTCCTAATGCTGTAACATTGAAATCGATAGCTGTGATGATGGTAATTTTGCCTCTGTGATACACCACAGGGTCTGTTTTGGCAAAGCATCAGTTCCTAAATCCTTATGCATGTATACTATCTTCACACAGAGCCATCTCTTCAGAGCTCCCTTGGTACCAACTTTCTACAGTTAGATTCCCTAGGAAACAGACTATGAAACAGATAAACACAGAGTATATTTTGGCTTGTCTATATACAACAGAGGTCTAAACAATCCTACAGGAAGTGCTGATGAAGGGAGTTCTCATGTATTGGAGAAAGAGATTCAGACATCTCAACCCCCATACCCATTAGTCACTGGTTATAGGCTGCCTAAAGGAGAAAGAATTACCACCGTGCACACACATATGCCGGTAAGCAGCATTCTCGTGACTCTTGTATGCTGGGAAGTAAGAAAAAGGAGTAACAATCTTAAAGAGATGTCTAAGTGACCCAACTTAGTGATGCCAGGTATCTCTGCAGTGACTCTAGGGACAGGTGGGTAGAGGCTGGGCTGAAAATGATTGACACTATCATAACTGTTCAGAAAATATCAATTGTCTAGGCTTCCTTCAAAAGCAGAGAAATTTACTCAAAGGTCTCATCTGCCTTTGAAAATCTGGGGTGTTTAGGAAATTATCAGGTTGTGGTACCTCAGTGAAAAACATTGTTTGCTATGGTTATTCTCAGGTACCTTTGAGGAAAAAACTGGCTGAGTGTGACTTAGCTTTGAACTGAAGAGACTTTGCATGTATATATGAGTCATCCATAATAAGAGTATTGCCAATTCCCAAACACCTGAATTGAATGCTTGAATTCTTCATCGGGGACTTGTAATAACTATCTCAATATGGAATCTTGTATCTTTACTGAAAATTTTAAATGATGTCTTGCTTCTAGGCATTTTGAAATGATGTCTTTTGGGATTTACTTTAAAAGCATCTCGTAATTTAGAAAAATGATGAAATTGCTGGTTTGTGTAGTGACACTAATTTAAATTTTAGTAATGAGAGGCACACCCATTTTTGCTTGAGTGCTTTAAAGCATAAATATTTGGCTTTCGTCCAAGAATTAGAATCAGCTGAGGCTCCTTTGTGTGAAGAGAATTGCAGTGGACTTAATACTCTAAAGGAAGCCAGGCAGAGACAATGTAATTATGCAAGCCTTTAATTTCTGTGCTGTGCAACATTCATTAATTAAAATCCTTACATTTAATATAGAACTGGCCACATCCAGAGTTGCACACAGGGAGGTGAGAGGCACCTTAAGAAGACACATCAGCGACGCATGCAGAAGCCTGTGGTGATGGTTAAAGGGACTTATGGTTTTCTTTTAAATCTTCATTTAGTATAACTCGTTGTCCTGGTATCATTTTTGTTGCTGTGATAAAATGTCCTAACAAACATATTAGAGTTGAAAGGTCTTATCTGGCATACAGAGATGGCATACTGCCATCACTGCAGGGAAATCAAGGAAGGAGCTCAAGGCAGATAGCCGTATCCTATCTGAGAGCAAGGGTAGAATTAATGCATGTTAAGCCTAGTTCTTAGCTTGCTTTCTCTACTCTTAGATGGGTTCAGGATCTCCTGCCTAAGCAGGGCTTCCACCCGTTGTGGGCATATCTGCCTAAACCAATTAAAAATATAGACAATCCCTCATAGACATGCCCACAGGACAGCCTGATCCAGACAATCCCTCAATGATCCTCTCTGCCAAGGGATTCTAGATTGTGTCAAATTGGTCATTAAAGCCAATCATCACATCCTTATAGTCCCATCTTGTTTGATCATTTTAGTATCTATCCATCTATTGATTCTGTTTTTAGAAAGATACAAAATCATTAGCTTCCCTAAATATGTAATACCATGGGGGTTATCAAAGTTTCTGTTACAATACCAAAACGATTGAAGCAGTCAGTTTATAAAGAGAAAATATCTGTTTTGGCTTACATCTTATGGCTATTTCAGTCTCTATCAATTGTTACCTTGACTTTGGGCCTATGAGAAAGTGTTTTGTGTTGGGACACAGAGAAACACAGGGGGCAAAAACAGAGGAAAGAACTAGGCCTCATAATTCCATTCAAGACCACATGCTGAATGACTCTCTACCATACATCACCCTTTTCAGTAGTGTTACCCTAGGAACCAAGCCTGTAACACATGGGCCTTGGGGACATTAGCATAAGCCACAGCCAGTGTTCTATGCTCTTGGTGTGGTCATCCCTAAACTTTGTCACATAGTTCCTTTGCCCATTCTTTTTAAAGTATTTTTTTAAACAAATAGAAATCTTCATCAACTACGTAAAGACATTCTAGACAATTTGGAATTTGATCTTTGATTATCCTATTTATTCATTATTTGCCTTGTCCCAACTTATCCAAGCTCTACTTTCTTTCTATTCAACCCATGTGTCTCTTTTTTTGGCTATGAGTAGTGCTAGCTCACCTTCCCATCTCCAGCTACCCAGGCTTTCTCCTCTAGTGTTTCAAGGACCCTACTTACAAAGTTACCTAGGCAACATGCTGGCTAATGCCACCTCTTCATGGAGCTATCTCTTTCAGATGGACTTCTCAACTTGGCCTTTCTCCCAGACAGAAAGTGCTTTTGAATCAACTTCTTTCCAAGTCACCCCAAACTTTACTGTCAAACAGATATTTGGTAAACTATTTTTCTATGTCACTAATATTTGTGTTTAGAACAATTAATTTTGAGACAGAATATTGCTCTTGAAATCACAGTGAATCTCCTGCATCAGACTCCTAGGTGCTGGGATTACAGGTGTGAGCTACCATGTATGGCTGGAATGTTATGTCATGTGCATATAAGTGTAAATGCACGAGTACACCTACCTGCATGTAGATACCTTGAATGTTTCAGTTACTACTTGAGTTTTTTGAAACAAGAACTTTCCTTTTCCCCTAGAACTCAGCAGTTTTGTTGGGCTTGCTGGCCAGTAACCCTAGGAAGAGAGCTCACTTCTCTTTACCTCTCCAGCTTTGGGATTGCAAGAGCACACCACCATGCTTGGCTTTTGCATGTGGGTTTTGGGAAATCCAAACTCAGGTCCTTTCAATGCTAGGACATCAGGTACTTCACTGGCCAAGTACCTTCTCAGCCAGGAAAATTGTTTTCAAGTGACCATAAAATTTAGTGTACGATCGTCATGATTAGGATGTTAGAGAGGGAAGCAGAGACTTATTTGCTGTGTTGCTATAGGTATTCAAAATTCCTCTGTATAAAAAGTAATAAATATTAAAATTTAAAATAATAAAGGCCAATATATCTATCTAAAATTAAGCAGGTAATAGAACAGTAAATAGAACATCTGAAAATCAGGTGATATGTTTGGGGCACCTAGGCCAGGGTAAAGGTCAGAGCTATTAGCCTTGTGCTCAACAAGCCCAGAGAATGGGGCTTGGGCTGGCAGATGGTCTCCATTATGGCCAGCCCTGCCTCTTTGCCTCCCCTCTCTCCTATGAAAGTCAACTCTGAATTCTCAGCTCTCTGACTTGAATACTGTCAGTGAGACCCACAGAATCATATTTTGACTTGAAAATGCTTCAACTCACTTCAGGTTATAATATAACAGTTTAATTGCTATTTTTTTAAAAAAAGATTGATTAATTTTTTTTTTAGTTCCCTAGGATTATTCAAATTGGATCACTTTAAACAGTTCTCTTATGAAATGAATTTGTTAATAAAAATATAATTCTCACTTATCATTATGGCTATTTCAGAGTTTTCATACCTTAATCCAAATTTGGGGCTCAGAGCCAGAGGATATTGCTTATTAATTGCATCATCTAGCACAAATTTCCCAAAGCTCAACACCTCAAATTCTCTAATAAAATAATATAAATATGAAAAATAAACTTATAGTGGTTGGTATATAGTAAGTAATAATTAAATGTTACCATTAAGACCTCCCACAGAAGCAGTCAAGTGTTTTAATCTTCAAGGTTTGCCTCCCTAAATCTTAATTCTTACTCCCAAATTTCATTATGTACTATGACGTGTGCTGTGAAATTAAACATGACAAAAGCAGAGACTATAGGGGAACTATTAAATAACAGTAGTTGAGAATTAGATGACTAAGTGCTGGCTCTGTTCCCTGACTCCAAGCTTCCCTCTCCCTGTGTTGATTTTTGTCCTAATCAGAATGGCATTTTATTATGGATAAACTGCAGAACAGAGTGTATGTATGTATGTATGTATGTATGCATGCATGTATGCTGTATGCATGAATGTGTAGATCCTAAGGGCTGGTGAGCACCACAGGTACTGTTTGTATTAGCTATAAAGTGTATCTAGTGTGGATTTTTGTGATCATTTACATTCCTGGAGTGTAACACATGTCCATTACTTACCAGCTTTCTTTCCTAACCTGGATGTGTGTCTCAAATGAATCTCATGGTTAATTCTAGGATTCAGCAGGCCTATTGCTGAGGTGGCCATGGTTTGCGATGGGATTGTGACAGAAGAAAATGGGGTGGGCATGCAGTAGGAACACAGTGACTGGGAAATCTCAGGAACTAGGAATGGACACTGTGGCTGAAGAAGCTGTAATGATTTCCTTCACATTGCTCATCTAGTGTCTCTATATCCTTTATCTTATTCTTTAACTTAGAAAGTGTCTAACATCCCACATATGCCTCAGTCTTACTGGATACCCCACATAATCTAGTTGCCTTTTCTGTCTTGTCACTACCCTTCTCCCCTGTCCTAACATCAGCTAAGATTTTTTGGGATGGACTACATGTTAAGACACCATTGTAAGAACTCTGCATGCATTAGCTCATTTAAACCTTACAATTACCTGAAAGATGATGTTTCTAACCAGTGTCCTAAATGAATAAGCTCAGGCAGAGAAGGCTGGCTACTTTCTCAGGATCACATAGAGTGGTGTCTAAGCTGGGATTACCATGCAGGAAATCTGCATCCAGGGCAGTCAGGAAGTAATCAACGATTAGTGCCTCCTCGCCAAGTGCAACTTAACCTACATTTAAGACTGTCAAGATCCTAGCTGGATTTCTCCACCCACTGGGCCCTGTAATAATCATTTCTCCCAGGACACAGGAAACACTCTTCCATTTTTGGATATAGCCAGTGTGCCTCTGGTAGTTGTGCTTCAGCTCAAAGTTTCTTTTGTTTGTTTTTGTTTTTTATGTTTGTTATGATATTGGTTGCTTTTTTAAATTAGTTTTTAAGTTTTGACAGTTTCTCACTTGTGTAAAATATAATGTTTTCATATGTCCCATTATCTCATTGCCCTCCCATTTCCACTGACCCAGTTCTTCCTATTCTAGCCCCCAACTCCTGCCCTCAAATGTATGTGCACAGGCACTCTCTCTCTCTCTCTCTCTCTCTCTCTCTCTCTCTCTCCCTCTCTCTCTCATGGCATTCTTATGCTAAAATTCACAGCTGCCATGTGCTCATGATTGTAACAACCATATGAAATCCAGAAGACAGCATTTCTGAGTACTCTCCCTCTCCTTATATTCCTGCTTACAGCCCTGTTACTCCATCTTCCAAACTGTCCCCTGGACCTAAGAATAGATAATACAGACATCACATTTTGTACTGATAATAAATCAGTGACTCTGAAGCCATCCAAGATGCTTTTGTTTTTGAGACACATTCTCACTTTGTACAAGGACTTCCTTGATGGAGGTTCCTATGTATCTCAGCCTGGCTTCATACAATGATTCTCCTGCCTCATCCTTCCATGTTCTGGAATAACAGGCATAGTCCACCATGGCCATATTCCACATTGTATCTCCTCTGGATTGTTTGGGTCAAGTTCACTCACTTCTGCCTTCTTTGAACTTTTGCTGTTCAACTTATGAGGTTTTTTTTTTTTATTAGTGAGTATGTTCTTCCGCTCATATATTCATTCATTTAACTGATATGTATTGGGGAAATATGATGTGGCAAGTGATATGAATGCTTAAAGCTAAACAGACATGCCCTTTGCTTGTCAGCAGTTAATAGTCAGATTGAAAAGAAAGATACATAGGCAAGCTATTTCATGTAAATGGTTATTATGAGGCTCTTTTAATGGAGATATATTCAAGGTACTGTAGGAGCTCAGAGGGCAAAGTGCCAAAATACAAGGCTAACCAGACTGAAGCTAAACTTTTTAAGGTCTAAGATACATGGGTATTTTATAGATAGTCACAAGAGATGTGGTAGGAAAGGCAAGGGGTAGGAATTGGAGGAGGTGGGGAAGAGAAGCTTAGAAAAACTCACAACACTGAATCAAAAATACAGTGATCAGCAAACTGCTGTCCTTTGAATACTGTTGGGGCAATATGTTCCAAACACCAACTGGATGATTTCAGTAGAAGGACTTCCATAGGTTAAATGTATTGGTTTTGGATAACGTTTGTGTTTGAAAGAAGATAAAATTTAATGTTAGGAAGATACACTAGAGTTTTGTGCCCCTAGGAGAACATCTGACATCAACACCTGGATGGAGGAAGCATTCGGGGTTCAATCTGTGGTCATTTGCCTCTGTTTCTAGGCTTGTAGTGAGGCATGACATGGTGGAGGTGGGAGCTAATGGAGGAGGAAGGTGGTCATATCCTGACTGAGGAAATGATACTCAGAGGGAGCCAGAGTACCACAAAGTCATAAAAACTCTGTTCCCCACTGACCTGCTTCCTCATACCAAGCCCTCCTTCCCATTATTCCACCATGCAATTATGCAAGTTGTGTTTATCAATTGATTAAACCATGTGTTGGGTCTGAGCCCTCAGAGCATTGAACTACGGAGGTATAGACAAATATAAGGCTATAGCAACCATGTCATTCTCTGTGTGCGAAGTACGGAGCAAGGTGGTTTCTCTGGACAGTTATAGATACATGTTGTTGGGTTGTGTCTAGTGGGACAGGGCTTCTATTTGGAGAGTACTTCTTCTAAATATTCTCATCCATAATGACAATTTGGAACTAGCAACGAAGGTCATACAGACCGAATGTGAGAACATTAGGCACATTCACAGAATCACTGCTTTTGTCCCAGCAAAACACAGACATCCATGTGTGGGCTTAGTAAATGATATTTTAGACTTAGGAAAATGGTAGAACAGTTCATTCTACCAGAACTCATTGAAAATGATTCATTTACCCAAGTATAGCTTAAATTTCCAGTCTTTTCTTTATAAGGAGACATCACAGGTATGCATAATAAAGTTTCTTTTTAACACACTTAATTCAGGAGTCAACTGATCAGTACCATTTATTAATAGAAAATGAATCCGGCTTGTAATTGTGAATGAGTCAAAAATTGTCTCAGGGAAGAGTACCTGCGTTCTCAAGGTGGGAGTCCTGTAAGGCTTGTGTAGTAGTCCTGTAAGGCTTGGGTGAGAGTCCTGTAAGGCTTGGGTGAGAGCCCTGTAAGGCTTGGGTAGGAGTCCTGTAAGGCTTGGGTAGGAGTCCTGTAAGGCTTGGGTAGGAGTCCTGTAAGGCTTGGGTGAGAGCCCTGTAAGGCTTGGGTAGGAGTCCTGTAAGGCTTGGGTAGGAGTCCTGTAAGGCCGTTCCTCTGCTTTCCTCAGTGGCATACCCTTTCCCTTGAGAAGCTTGGCCACAGAGCCTGACTGAAGTAAGACTGGCAGATTTCCAAGTGGAGGGAGACAGAAGACTCAGTAGACTTCAAAAACTACATGAAGATTATGACATATCCATTAGTGAATTATATAGGCTGTTTTTCTACCCAAATACATTCCTCAAAACCAGCAAAAGCTTTGTTGTTACTGCTATTTTGGGATATATTTCAATGATAAAATATCCCACAAATCTTTTGAGTGTCTATCACATACAAGTTAGTGTGTCATGCAGCCAGTGACTCTGAAAACAAACTTTTTGTTCCCCTTGTCTGAGAAAGAATCTGTCATGAACAAGTCATGGCTGTCTGTCACTCATACTTCAATCAACAAATTGCAGGAAGAACTGTGCCCCTTAGTTTATTCATCACCTGTATGCTTGTTCCACCTGGGGTACAATTTTATTTGGTGCCTTTCAAACTCATCTCTGGTGATATTCCTAATAAATCCCAAGTATGAGTTTTCAGCCATATGCCAGCAGGCTATACCAACTTAAGCTGACTCTGCTTTTTCAAGCCATGGACTTTTACATTTTGCTTTTAGCATTTCTAGTTTTAAAGCTATTTTACTGTTCTTTTTATTGTTTTACATTGCTTAATCTAACAACCTTAAAATGTATTTCAACTCATGAGAGTCCATTTGATGTCTACAATAATCTCTTAGCTTTCACTCATCCTTGGAAATATTTATTTTGATTATTTTAATCTTTGTTTAAGGGATGCCCAATCATTGAATCCCTACAAGAACTATTACATAAAACTTCTTCCTGCATGGAAAAGGTCTTACCAAACCTGGATCATATAAATGTTGTGAATTCAGAG
The DNA here is from genome assembly GCF_943737965.1 of Phodopus roborovskii. Classification (NCBI taxonomy): domain Eukaryota; kingdom Metazoa; phylum Chordata; class Mammalia; order Rodentia; family Cricetidae; genus Phodopus; species Phodopus roborovskii. The sequence goes on along the minus strand of NW_026126517.1, from coordinate 49,627,283 downwards.
AGTCTGGGGTAGAATGAGTATACTTAGATCCTTATTGTAATGTTAGTAAATGTGAGTTTAGAAAAAGAAATACAGTAGGAATGGCATAACAACAATGTTTAAATTGTCATTTTATCAACACCTAAAAGTAGTCTATTACCTTCTGTCACCATTTCAATTGCAATAAGTAATTTAGAAAAGGACATCATGATTCATACCGAGTGCATTTTTGTTTAAACACAGAGAACCACATGCCTCTTCTACAGTTTTTCAAACTTCACATATCACAGATACCTTGGGAAATGTTGGAAATGAGATGAATGGGTACTCACCATAGCGTTCCTTTCTTTTCAGACACACCATGAAATTAGGTGGACATGAGACAGCCATGAAGCTCCCCTTCCAGAAAGAAATGCCTTTCACAAGTGGAGGTGCTTGGCAAGTGGATTCCATAGAACCTTGACTTCCCAGTGGGTCATCATCTGCCTTTTAGGCTCCTTCTAGCGGTTGATGGCTCCTCTGGGCACCTCTGGACAGTGATGTTGGCCTTGACTTTACAGACTACCATCCCAGTGCCTTGTTCACATCCTTGGATTAGAAAAGCTCACACTCATTGCTCTCCATGGTGGCCAGTCTCTTCAAGAGCCTGATTTTCGCTTATCTACATAAGCTTTGCAAAGGAATGTTTACAAAGAAATTGGGAAATACAACCAAAAAGAAAGAGAATCGTCCACATAAAAATGATCAAGATTTCCCTACTGCTGACCACACTAAACCCCCAAAATTGTCCAATGCCCTGAAAAGCACTGTAAAAAAGATTGCAAAGTGCTCATCTGCTCGTAACCTCTCTGTAGAAGACGACGAAGGGCACAAAGACTTCTCCCTGTCGCCCACATTCAGTTACCGAGTTGCTATTGCCAATGGCCTGCAGACAGCTGTGACCAACAGTGATGAGGATCTGCTGCAGGAGCTGTCTTCCATTGAGAGCTCCTACTCTGAATCCTTCAATGAGCTAAGGAGCAGTACGGAAAACCAGGGCCAGTCAACACACAACATGCCTGTCAGACGTAACAGAAAGAGCTCGAGCAGCTTAGCGCCCTCCGAAGGCAGCTCAGATGGGGAGCGCACCCTCCACACCTTAAAACTGGGTGCTTTAAGGAAACTGAGGAAATGGAAGAAGAGCCAAGAGTGTGTTTCCTCAGACTCAGAGTTGAGCACCGTGAAGAAAACCTGGGGCATAAGAAGCAAATCTTTAGATAGAACTGCCCGGAACCCAAAGGCAAATGTCTTGGAGCCAGGGTTCAGCTCCTCTGGCTGCATTAGCCAAACCCATGATGTCATGGAAATGATCTTTAAAGAGCTTCAGGGAATAAGTCAGATTGAAACGGAACTTTCCGAACTCCGAGGGCACGTGAATGCTCTCAAGTACTCTATTGATGAGATCTCCAGTAGTGTGGAGGTTGTCCAGAGTGAGATTGAGCAGTTGCGAACAGGCTTTGTCCAGGCTCGGAGGGAAACTAGAGACATCCACGATTACATTAAACACTTGGGCCACATGGGGAGTAAGGTAAGCCTGAGATTTTTAAATGTGCCCGAAGAAAGACTTGAATACGTTGAAAGCGTGGTGTACCAAATTCTTGCAGATAAAATGGGTTTCTCAGATGTACCAAATGCTATTAAAATCGAATTTGCCCAGAGGATAGGACAGCAAAGGGATTGCCCAAATGCAAAACCTCGACCCATCCTAGTGTACTTTGAAACCCCTCAGCAGAGGGATTCTGTCTTAAAGAAATCATATAAGCTCAAGGGCACAGGCATCGGCATTTCCACAGATATTCTGACATACGACATCAGAGAACGCAAAGAGAAAGGGGGGTTACCTTCTTCTCAGACTTATGAAAGCATGGACATGAAGCTATCCATGCCAGAGCCCAAAGCCAAGAAGAACAGTTGGCTGTCGCCCAATGACAGTGACAGAGAGCTGGAGTCTGACGTCAGCAGAAGCAGCTTTGCAGACTCTACAGCAAAAGGAAACACTTCTAAGTCCAGCTCAAGGTCACACAGTGCTCGTGCTAAGAACAAAGCCGCTAACAACAGAAAGTCACATAAGTCAGACTACGATACACGGCCCTCACAACTGCCGGCATCAAATAGCCCGGAAAAGCAAACAGCCCAGTACATGGAGGCCACACCACTCTGGCACTCGCAGAGTGATTTTTTCACTCCTAAACTTAGTCGTTCTGAATCCAACTTTTCCAAGTTGTGTCAGTCTTATTCAGAGGATTTTTCTGAAAGCCAGTTTTTCTGTAGAACTAATGGGAGCTCCCTCCTTTCCTCTTCCGACCGGGAACTTTGGCAGAGGAAGCAGGAGGGCATGTCTGCCTTGTACCACAGTCCGCAGGACCAGGGCTTGGAAGGGAGTATTCCCGTAGTGCAGGGGCAGAGTGAAATTGAGAACACTGAAACAGTGGACAGTGGGATGAGTAACAGCATGGTGTGTGCATCTGGTGACCGAAGCAATTACAGTGGTTCCCAGTTGTCACTGCATGAGGATTTGTCTCCATGGAAGGAGTGGGATCAAACAGAGCAAGTGGCTGACATTGGTTTGGATTCATCCACTCAAGAACCTTTTGACTATGACACCAACAGTTTGTCTGACCAACAGCTGGATGTCTTCAGCAAAGACCTAGATGACCTGGGAAAGTGCCACAGTGACCTGCAAGATGACTCTGAAAGCTGTGATTTAACCCAGGATGATAACTCCTCTCCATGCCCCGGATTGGATAATGAACCACAAGGCCAATGGGTTGGCCCATATGATTCCTACCAGGAAACCAATTCTAATGAGCTGTACCCCAACCAAAGCCAGCCATCTATGATGTATCGAAGTCAAAGTGAATTGCAAAGTGATGATTCTGAGGGTGCCCCGCCCAAATCCTGGCATAGTCGGTTAAGCATTGACCTTTCTGATAAGACCTTCAAGTTCCCCAGATTTGGCTCTACACTTCAGAGGGCGAAGTCAGCCCTGGAAGTGGTGTGGAACAAGAGCACACAGAGTCTCAGTGGATGTGAGGACAGTGGCTCTTCCTTAATGGGGAGATTTCGGACACTCTCTCAATCCACTGCAAATGAGTCAACTACCACCCTTGACTCTGATATCTACACAGAACCCTATTACTACAAAGCTGAGGAAGAGGAGGATTATAGTGAGCCAGTGGCTGACAGTGAGACAGACTACGTTGAAGTGATGGAACAAGTCCTAGCTAAGCTAGAAAACAGGACTAGTGTCACTGAAGTAGATGAACACATAAAAGACTATGAGCACCCTTCATATGAAACTCCTTATGAGACCCCACAAGATGAGGGCTATGATGGGCAGGCAGACGACATCATTAGTGAAGGAGAACTGGAAACATTAAATGAACCCACAGTTGAAATGGAAGTAGCAGAAGATGAAAACCAAAACCTCCCCATAGAGCCACTGGAAGCCATGAAGCCAAAGAGAATCCGACCCTCCTTCAAAGAAGCAGCTCTAAGGGCCTATAAGAAGCAGATGGCAGAGCTGGAAGAGAAGATTCTGGCTGGAGGTACTCGAGCTTAATTGCTAAGTTATGTGCTAACTATGTTTCAACACTTATTGGTACTGTTGTGTAGGATGGTCTAGGTTTTCCTGGGAGAAGGAATTTACCTAGAGTGAATTTGTGTGTAGGTGTCTTGAGAAGAATTTCATATGTTTAGGTAGATCTCTCAACAAGGTGAGATTTAAAAAGAATGTGGGAAATAGATGTCAGGCAGTTCATATTGAAATGAGCCCAATTCTAACCCTATGGATCAAGGTTCTTGTGCTAGCTGCAGGATTCATTGGCAGGGAGAAGGGTACAGGTTCTTAATCATGCAGCCTGACACCCATGCTCTGATTCCACTACGCTCACAGGGATGAGGAGAAAGTAGTATTTCATTTTAAAATTTTAGAGAAACTGTAGAGTTATAGTTTGGAGCTTGGTGGTTGGAAAAGCTGGGTCTGGACAGTGAATCTCAGCCAGGCCTGTGGATGACTGCCAACTTCCCTTATGCAGACCAAATAAGCTGAAAAAAAATGCAGTAGAGCCAGGAGCCCAGGACACGCTGAGCAGACAGAAGTCCTTTGTGTTGGCAAAAGGAGTGAGAGGGTAGTTTCCTCAGGAGTGGGTTAGAGGTTGCTTCTCTGTATTGAAAATGAGAAGAACTGATCTATTTTTCTTAATTTCCCAGGGGAACAATTTGGGATGTGGGATTTAGTAGCTATGGATAGATTTGAGTTCATTGATTTACTTATTAACTAAACCTTCTTTGTACTCACCTCAATTATTTACATCTTATTTTATTTGCATGCCTATAATATATTGAGATAGAATTTTAAAATCTCATTTTAAAGCAATTTTGATACTTTCATGTGTCCTCAGATTACAATGCTGACATCCTTCACTAAAATATTTGTTCTCTATAGTATTTTCTAAAGGCTTATGTAGATATGACTAAGTATTAATCTGCTATCCCAAATTCTATTGTAGAATAATGTGTATAGTTAGTAACTTATTGTGGCTTCCTTGCCATCAAAAACTCCTAACTCCCACTTTCATACTGAAAGGGCAGGGTGCTGAGTCAGCAATAATCTTATCAAATGATACAAGACCTAGGACAATTAGCTCTCTCTCCTCCTGAACTCTTACCCATAGGAAACAACTCAACCTGTGTACTTAAGGGAGAGAAGTCTGGGGGAGGGGTACTTGGGTATAGTGACTTTGTAATGGTTTAAAATAAAGACCTTTGGATTTGACAATGCAGAACAGTCTAATGTTGTTGTTATGTAAATATAATTATATTACAATAATAATATCCCCATCAAAGTAAGGCTTGGTCGACGTCCTCATCAGTGACATTTAGCTGGCAGGTTTTATAGGTAGAATCTGTAAATTGGACTTTATTTTTGTTTACTGTGGATTAGACTTTTTACTTAAAGACTAAACTGGTGTGTGTGTGTGTGTGTGTGTGTGTGTGTGTGTGTGTGTGTGTATGCTTAATGTAATATAATGGATATCTGCTTGCAGTCAACAAGTTAAAGATCTCAGCTTGAAATATGAGGCAACATAAATATGGCAAGTCCTTATATTTCAGAAGAAAAATGGATCTTTAATTTTAAAAGTAGAGTTATTTTAGTTTCTATTTATCAGCGACTTTCATGCATATATGTCTGTGTACCAACACTGTGTCTGGTGTCCTCAGGGGCCAGATGGGAGCATTGCCCCCCCTGGAACTGGATTCACATGGGGAGATTTGCAACAGCAGCCAGTGCTCCTTTCAGAAACAAACTGACTTATATAAACAGGGAATATTATTTAACTTTCTGAAGGGATAGCTTTCCATTTTTTTTACAGCATGGGTGGGCCTTTTGGTTATAATTTATTAAGTGATGCAAGACCCAAGAATGCCACAGGATACAACTTATATAACTCATCTTAACAAAAGCAGGCAGGGCTTGATATAGCCCCTTGCCAGAGCAATAAACTACCATGTGAGAAGTTCAGGGTTCCCCTTTGAGTACTTAGAAAAGAAATCAAATACAGAGAAAGACAGTAAAACAGTGGTAAGCAGGAGCGGGGGCTGTGGAGGAGGGAGTAAGATACACGAAGGAGAGGAAACAAATGCAGACACATGGGATGAGCCAAGTCCGGGATCCAATGGCATAGTGATGACTAGAATGGGTTATAATTATTGTTTCCCAGATTTTTATTCTTGACACACACCAAGGGATGGCCATGTGAGGTAATGAATATGTTAATTTGTTTCACCATAATCATCTTACTATCTACACCTATCTCATTATGTCTTAGGAATATATATATAACAAATTTATATAAAAATCAATTTAAAATGAAAATTCCACACTAGCAGGACTCTACAAATAAGACTGCTATGATAATGACCCCTCTACCCCATCATCAGTGGTACTTTCAGAAAACACATTGATGTGCCAATAATAAGTACAAAAGAAAGGTGAAATGGATACCTTTCAGCAAGCCCTGCCAAGATATGCCACTAAGTAAACTCACCAAGGCAACAGAGTTAGTGCAAGAGGTTTATTGGGGGAGGCTGAAAGAGTGAAAGGCCATTTTGGAATGGGGGACATGAGAGAGACTGGCGGGCAGATAGACAGACAGAGAACAGGGAAGAGACAAGAGGAAGAAGAGAGGATCAAGAGAGGTAAGAGAGCGAGCTGTGCCTGGCAGGCACTTTGAGCGGGTGCACGTGTGGCATAGTTGAGGGTGGAAAGGCAACAGGTGGTGATGTAACTTAACAGCTTTGGCCACAGAGGCAGGCTGCTGCCACAGGGAAAGCTAACAGTGCCTCCATCACCAACAGGAGAATTCAGAATCATTGAAAGTTGTGCCATGTACTGTAGGCAAATGTGCAGAGAACTCAGAACCCTCTACAATCTTGTCTTATTGTCATCCTAGGAGTCAGTTTTGAATAGCATCTGATGGGACTCATCATACTATAGGAAATCAGCACACTCTTCCTTAAGATCCACTCTGGTTCTGAAAGGCACCAGCTTGACTCCCCGGGAGGCTGCAGTAGCCTAGATTTCAAAGGGCAGCTCAGCTCCACTTGGCAGTGACTGGGCATTTTCCTCATCCTGTGCTCCCAATATGCTTCTGAGGGAAGGGCAGCCAGAGAAGGACTTTTCCAGGCCCTTCCTGCTCCGGGCACCCAACAAGGTGCCCATGGCCATCTGTTCACTCAGCCTTGGGCATGTGCCCACAGGCTTGCTCTCCATGGCCGCTCTGTAGTCATTGGGCAGAGCTCTGTCTTGTATTACAAACCTAGCCAGAAAGATCTTGCTGGAAATCTCTGAGGGATGTAGAACCCCAAACATAGTATTACAGAATTACATGTTCAGACACTTGAATGGTTTCAACTTTTATCTTTAGTGCCTAGAGGATGAGAAGCCATTAATGACTGTGGCTACTTGGTGATGATATTGTTTAAAAAAAAAAAAAAAAGCTCCACCCCATCAGGATTACAATAATGTAAGATGTCTTAGACTCTGTATGGCCAAAAAACTGGCCCCATGGGATCTAAATCTTCCCTGTCCTTGGGCCCTGATGGATGGTATCATTTGCATAGCTGGCTCAAACTCAGTGTCTCACTATGAATGCTTTGATTTCTATCTCCAGCTCAGGACTAACCACTAACCAGAGTTCACTCTATCTCCTTTAAATTTCTCTCTGTCTGTGGTCCTATAGTCCACCTTGTACTTGTACATGCTTCTTGTTTCACTTCCTAACCCTAATCCAGATTCTCACAAACTTTACAAAGAAAGTCCACGAGTTAGGTGTTGGCTTCATGCTTACATGAAAAAGAAAGAAAAGTAAATTACAAGCACAATCTTCAAAGTAGGCTCACTCCAAACCTCTACAGTAGTCAAAAGCTAAGGCTAAAGTCATGCTTTTATGAATGGTTTGTGATGAAAGCTTATCACCCATGTTACTGTATATGTGTATGTATGTATGAAAGTATAGAGAAGCAACAGGTTTGCTCCTTAAAATTGTGTGAAAATTGAAAAGCTTAGAAATTAGAGTTGGCTTGGTTGGATTCAGTTCCCAGTACACACGTGGCAACTCACAACTCCCTGTAACTTCAGTTCCAGAGAATCTTATACCCTCTTCTTGCTTCTTCAGACACTGCATGCACACAGTACACACATATATACTCAGGCATGCCACATATGCATAAAATAATAGTTTTAAATAAGAATTATCTATTAAAAACACTGAGAAATATTTCATTAGATATCACTCAGTACATAGTTTTGTCTAAAAGTACCTCCTATTCTTTCCAACTTATAGCTATTATCTGGAAACTCAAAGAAGTGTCTAGTCTCTCACCCTCTCTCCCCCAACATATACCTGCATCTCTCCCTGTTCTCTCTTCCATTCTTTGAATCTTCCTCCAAACCAAGCATATTGATCTTAGTAACAGTAGAAGCCAACTAAATCCAGGTATGAAATGTATAATGAATTTTGGCCTAGAACCACTTGCTCTTAATTCTAGAATTATCTATAATATAATTATCCTTTCAAAATTTCTAGTTAACAGTACTGCATATATTTATGGAGTCCATCATGTTATTTTGATCTAGGCACAGCAGTCAAGCTAATTAGCATATCCTACATCCTATTGATTTATCATTTCTGTTAGAAGAATATTAAAAATATATTCCTTTAACAGTCTCTAATGCCACACTGTTACTGTGGCCACTTTCCAACATCACATTCCTGAAGCATCCTATCCTTTGTGCAACATCCGGTCTCTGTCCTTCCTCCTCCTTGGTCCCTTCAGCATATGACAACAAGCTTTATGCTCTCTGTCTCTATGAGATGGACGTTCATCGATTTCAAATACATGGAATAACACAGCTCTCATTTTTCTGCACCTGTATAGTGACCCCAATATCTACTCATCTTGCCAACATTGACTGAATTTGATTTTCATAGTAATTACTTATGGTTCAATTCTATAGATTAGCCTAGTGTATTTCTTTCAATATGTTCTTTGATTTTTAAACTACTCTGTCTGTCTCTCTCCCTTTCTCTCTCCCTCTCTCTCTCTCCCCCTCCCTCTCTCCCTCCCCCCTCTCTCTCTGTGTGTAGGAGTTTCAGTGTAGTTGAGTGCATATATGCTTGTGTATGTGCAGGCTACAGACTGGTGGACAGGTGTCCTCTATTATTTTTTGCCTGTTCCTCTTCAGGGCAGGCTGTCTTACTGAACTGGAGCTAACTGTATCAGCTACATTTGTTGGCCAGTAAGTCACTAAGATTTGCCCATCTCCACTTCTCAGTGCTGGGATTATAGGAACACACTACTGACATAGCATCTCCATGGGTGGTGGAGATCCAAACTCCGGTCGTCATGCTTACATAACAAATACTTTATCCAATGATTGACTTCTCCAGCCACCTAGGACAAATGTCTGTTAAAGAAAATAGTTATGTATGGCATGGAAACTTGTTCTATGCCCCATTCATCAGGTCTGTTTCTTTGTCTTGTTTTGTTTTGTTTTCCTGGCTCTTAGCTAATCTAAGGGAGCCCTCATGTCTCCATAGGTAGATAACAATAGGACCCAAAGACAGCATGAGCAATGATATTCCCTCTCTGGCTGCAACTGTTTTCTCTTCCTTCATCTTATCTCTCAGTACTTTCTTACCTAGACTCGGCATTATCCCCATCTCCATGCCATGCCCTCTCCCAATCTGCCACTTCTTTGTAGTAGAGACACACACAAATATGCAAAATTGTCAAAATGTCAGTTTTTTGTACTATTTTAAACATGGTCCAAGAAAGCAGAGAGGCCCATGGTACTAGCAAAGCATTTCTCCCCACTGCCTCCCTAACCAGACTTCATCATTTCTTCCAATGATCCACAGTAGCCAGCACTGAGACAGCCATATATGGTGGATAAGGGCACAGTGCCAGCAGTTGCCCTACAAGTTGTATGATTGTTGGCAAGTTGTTTAACATTTGTGCAACTCAGGCTCCTTATTTTAAATTCCGATAAGTCATCCTTTCTATGAAAGAAAGAAAATAAGTATTTAACAGGGAGATAAGCTTTCACTCCAACAGTAAATTAGTGGCAGAAGCCAGCCTACCTTAGAGGCATGATGACTTCTATTTCAAATCATAAACTGTTTCTGAGAAATATGAGGCAGAAGCCAAATGCTCTGATTATCTTCCAGTGCAATTCTCCTATAAGCTAAAATAATGGCCCAGAATACATTTGGAAAAATGATCAATTATATGATGACTTCTGGTATTTCAGTTTCAGAACAGCTCAGTGTTCAGGCAGCTTTGTGGAACTGGACTGGGCCTAATAGCTGTATTTCTTAATGCTTTCATAGAACACAGGAGCACACGACTGTCTGAACCATCAGGTGGGTAATGTCTTTGGGTAAGGGCAATGGCAACAAAGATAATCAAACAAAGTGAAGCATTATTCAATGAGTCCCCAGGAGTGTGTTGAACTCTGGGTAGGTAGATGGGAAAACACAAGATAAAAGAATATGCATCCCAAGCTAGGGAGATGGTCCAGTCAGTAAAGAGCTTGCTGCACAAACATGTGAGTTTGAGTTTGATTTCCTAACACTCATCTAATATCTGGAGGTGGTGGTATGCACCTATAAGCTCAAAACTAGAGAGGCAGAGATAAGTGGATGCTTCTTAGGTCTTGGTTGGCAGCCAGTCTACCTGAATCAGCAAGCTTCCTGTGCAGTGAGAGGTCCTGTGTCAAAAAATAAGGTGGAAATTGAGAAGACACCTGACATTGGCCTCTAGCCTTCACACGTACACACCCGTGCATATACGCATTTGAACACATGCGCATGCCCACACACAAACTTATGCTCACAATGCATTATGAGTTCTTTACTTGATACAATCAGACTCCAAATGAAGGCTACTCAAAATCATTTCCTGGGCTTCCTATTATGAAAAACAAATGGCTCTTCAAACTGTAATTTAACTGTCTACAAAAGTCACTGATCACCACCAAGTTGAATGTATAGTGTGTGTCTATGTCTGTGTTTGTGTGTGTGACATTGTGGTTAGAAATAAAAGAAAAACTACAGAAAAAAATCATTAACTAACTGGATGCCTAATGATATGACCATTTACTTATTGCTGTTTAATCATTAGCTATTACCAACAATAAGGTTGTAACAGAAAGTCATAAAATCACTCACTGCAACAGTGTCAAGCATTTAGAATTTTACCACCCAACTCTGCATGTCAGCTCAGGAGGTGCTGAAGATGTCTCCAGAACCCCAAGAGACCCTCCTCAGCCCTTCTCTAATTGCAACCACAGCTGCAGTGTACCATAGCCCGCAATCATGCTCCACCTAGCCCTTCACTCAGGTAGGCACCTGCATCCTTTCAGAATTCTGTTCAGTTTCTCCCATGTCAGACAACTTCCTTTGCACTATTCATTCAGCAAAGGTCATCAGATTGTGCACAGCTTCAACTCCCCACCTTTCAGAGTAGTCAGGGGAGCCCAGGGAGTCATGCCCAGGCCAGCCCCACTGTCTGCGAAGCCATCTCAAGAGCACTACTCACCTGCCTCTTCCTCATGCTCTGTACCCCAAATCCCCACATCTCTTCACCCCTTATCCCTGTTCCCAGAGACTATAGACATACACAAAATGCTAATTAATAATCATGCTCGTGTCTTGTTTCTGTCTTTGCTGTAAAATAAAACCAACAAGACTACTATTGTCCTCCTTTTGCTGATATGAAAGCAGACCCTTAGGCTATGAAGCTGAGTGTAGCCTACCTGGTGATCGTACCTGAAGGGGAGCCACAGTGCAAATATCTCCCCCTGTTGTGGTTTTTGCACAACCTCTCATGAATGTAACTAAAATGTATAAAACTAATTGCAATCTGGGTCAAAGTGGATTTAAAGATGATATAAGGCAGGAAGGTCTGTTGAATTAGAAATTATTAGTGGACCTAGAGAGATGGTCCAGCAGGGATCTGGAGAGAAAGAGATGGATCAGCTGTTGATGAAGAACACTTACTACTTTTGTAGAGCATCCCAGGACCTGTACGTTGAAGCTTAAACCACCTGTTAGTCCATGGGATCTTCCGACCTCTATAGGCACTGCATACATGTGATGCACAGACACTTATAACCAAAACATTCATACACATAAAATAAATATGATAAATACATTAATAGTGGTAACAGTAGTGAGAAAAATTCCCATTTGTTTATATCAAAAGCACTAGGGCAAAAGGAGTGGATGTAAATGGGACTTCTAGCATCTTCTTACCCTTGTTCTTAGTCTCTTTCATTGCTAAGAATAAAAAGTCCTTGAGTCTGTTTAGTCTATAAGGAGCAGAACTTAGTTTCTTGAGGTCTCAAAAGTTTGGCATGTACAGGAAAGGTGCCAGAATATTCCAGTGCATGGGGAGGACTGTGTTCTATTTGCACAATTGGATGCATCCAACAGATGAGGGAATACTCAGTTCTCACATGGCAAAAGGGCAGGATAAGGGAGGATAAAGAGCTACAAGAGATGTGCTCCCTGTATGTGCCTGTATTAATAACAACCCAGCTCTTCAGATAGTTTGGGCAAGTGGTTTTCCTTGATGTTTCTGGAGATAAGAGTAGTAATACATTGAAACTTTGATTTTTTAAATTTAAAATTATCCATGATTCAATCATGTATATTATGTAGTTATCATAGTCACATTATGATCAAACCCAGTTGCTATTCAAAAGCAATTGTATGTAATAATTGAACTTTTATGTGAGTTTTATGTGAGCTGTAACACAGGGCTGACTCCTGTTTAATAAGATAATTCAGCTCTCTCTATCTTCTGGGATGTTCACAAGAATTATTTACTTTTCTCTTGGCTAAGACTTGAATGTATGTGTCATAAAGGTTGATAGTGACTCTAGTAGTAAAAAATGCATCTACCTCCCAGTTCAGGGTCATGTTGTTGCTACATCCTGAGTGTTATTGTCTTACCATGAGTGTAATTGTTCTTCTATAACTTAATTCTACCATTTGTTTTTCTTTCTCTGTCATGGTTCAGTTTTAGTACAAATAATTTAGAAGAAAGCACAGTTTGTATGGAAGGCAATCATGTTCGTGTCAAGAAAAATTCAAGTCAATTGATAATAAGGTACTCTGTTTGTTACAGGGCCAACCAGGGATGCTGGGATGGTCAACTCTCAAAGGAGGTGTTCCCACATTCTTGATGTTCTCCTTGCAAGGAGGAACACTAATTCATATGTGGTGTGTGGGTAACTATTAGGGAACTATTTGTTCTTCATAAATTAATTAGTATACTCCTTATCTCAGAAGACTACTGTAAAGGGCAGAAACTGGCAGCAAGGGGTTACATGTGCATTCAGTGTTGGCTGACTTCAGGTCAGGGGTTAGTAGGGTGCATGGATCTTCTAAATCATTTATATCAACACTGTCATTTGGCAATTGAGGGGCTACAGGATGAACATTACACAGGTCTTTGTACTAGACAATTTACTAGCAAAGGTCTTCTGGGCAGGGAGGTGGGGACTGGAGTGATCAATCAGCAATTATGAGCTTTTGCTGCTCTTACAGAGGACATGAGTTTGATTCTCAGCACCCACACTGGGTGGCTCAAAATCTCTTGTAATTCCAGCTCCAAGGAATAAGATACCTCTGGCTTCCTGTTTTTGTTGGGATTTTACCCATGGGATGAACACCATAACCAAAAGCAACCGGGGGATGAAAGGGTGTATTTGTTTTATGTGTTCCAGGTCACAGTCCATCACTAAGTCACAGTAGCAATTTTGAGGCAGGAACTGAAGCAGAAGCTGTAGAAAAATACTGTTTAGTATTTTTCTCATATTCACCTACCTCTCATCCACCTACCACCAGAGCCACCTGTTCAGGGACACACACACACACACACACACACACACACATTGAAAAAATAATTTTTAAAAGAATCTTTAAAAATGAAAGGATAAATGGCACAAAATAGCATTCTTTTTTGTATTTTATTTTATGTACGTTGGTGTTTAACCTGCATGTATGTCTGTGTGAGGATGCTATATAAGTTACAGAAAGGTGTGAGCTGCCATGTGGGTGCTGGGGATTGAACCCATGTCCTGTGGAAGAACAGCCAGTGCTCTTACCCACTGATCCATCTCTCCAGCCCCCCAAAATAACATTCTTAAAGACAGCATAGAAGCAATGGACAATAGAGCATGCTGTCTCAGAATCCAGTTTCTAATCTGAGGAAAGAAGCACAAGTTCAAAATATTTGCTGTTTTTCTGCTTACCTACATTGGCTTGCAAACATGAACAATACAAAAATTAAGGACTAAGGTTAAAACCTTTTTGCTAAAGGTTGGTAAGTCACCATGGCCAGCTGATGGGACTGTAATTCTCCAGGCTGTCTTCCAACTTTCTCCCATTATCTTGCACTTTGTAGCTGGGTGGGTCTTAATTGACAAGAGATACAGTTATGAAGCCTGGCTGCATACTGGCCTCAGCTAGGTGGGGGCTTCTGTGTAAATGTCCTGAGTTGTGAGGATTCAGATCTTGGGGAACAGAGAATGCGTGTGGTTGGTAGGCTCTCTGGGGTTTCTGTCACCTGGTAGGCAAAATGGAGACCCTCCAGTCTATCCCACTCCTCCTGCTTCCCAAATAAGAAAAGCCCAAACCCAGAGATATCCTATTCCCAGGCTCCTGTTGCCTTTATCTAAGAACACACAAGGAGGGAGGTTACAAACCTTAAGAAATAGATCCCAACCCAAACTTCATGACACATTTGCCTGATCACTCAGTTGAATACAAAACACTTGTATGCCCCTCCGGTCTTTATTTTCTCTGTGTTCAGAACAGCATGCAAATACAGTGACCATTCTAGTGTGACCCTCTTTGTTTGCTGTGGAATCTCATCAAAAGGTCCTGGAATTCAATTGAACTCTCCTGGCAGAGTGGGAAAGATACAGAGAATAATTGAAACAGTGCCAACAACTCCTTGCCAATCCATTCACCGAGCTTTTGCTCCACAGAATACCTGTCTGGCTTGCTCTCTGCTCCTATGGACTGACTTTTGCTTACTGATGGCATTGTCCAGGCTCCTGTGCCAGCAGGCTTCCAGTCACTTTGCAGGTGGTTCTCTGTCAGAGTGGGGAGGGCAGGGTACCTTTCCTTGTTCCCTGTTTCACTGTGGTTGCTGTACCTTTAACTCTTTCCATCAGCTACCATAGTAGCTTGTCCTGGGCCCACAGAAATTTTTTTTCTTTGTCCTTAAGTGCTAGGCATAATGGCTATTACTGGGTCAAGTTTCTGGACCTCACCTTACATTTTTGGTTTCTTTCTTTTTTTTTTTTTTCAAGATGGGGTTTCTTTGTATAGCCCCAGCTGTCCTAGAACTTTCTCTGTAAACCAGGCTGGCCTTGAACTCACAGAGATCCACCTGCCTCTGACTCCCAAGTGCTGGGTGCCACCACCACCCAGCTTGTTTTTGGTTTCTTGATGCAACTCACACTTCTGCAATTTGCCTCCTTCTTAAGGAAACCCATTTGAACTATTTGTTTTAATTCTATTTCATTTGAGCATCTAGATTACAGCAAGGATGTTATTGTTTATTTCAGTAATTCTAAACTCTCTAGGTTTTTTTTAAGTGCCAACATCTCCTTGAGTCAAAGAAATGACTGACCCTTAAAAATACAATGGTACAAAATTCCATTCTTTGTGTCACTTAGTTTTCATTGCATATTATCATAAATCTAGTCAATCTGACATAGAACTGGATATGCACATTTGTTATTTAAAACTATATGTGATGTAGTTTTTGAGCAATTTAAGAGATTCTCTAATGTAATTTGACTGCACAGGCTTTTCCCCCCAAAGAAACTGACTTCAGAAACTTTTTTATGCCTATATTTCTCACAAAAGATTTTAAAGTTAGGAGGGAGACTGTAGATCAGGGAGAACAAACAGAAAAAAAAAAAAACTCAATTGATCTAGTTCCTGTGATGTGAAATTTGCTGTAACCCGGGAGTCTGAAACTTTTCATCATGACTACTTCAAAAAGCCCCCAAAGAATATAAATTGTCTTAAGAACAATGCAACAGTAATTGCCAGTTCTAACTGGAAATACCTTGACTTGCAGGCATGTATGCATTCAGCTCTTCCTTACTATGGGATCCTGGGAAATGCAGATCATGCACAAACTCCCCAAAGAGCACTTGCTTAAAGTGCATAATGGGACTGAGAAGACAGCTCAGTTAAGTAGTTGCCTTGAAAGCATGATGAATTGAGTTCAAGACCTACAACCCACATTAAGGGGTCAGCATGACCCTCTCTTTCCTGCATCATTCCCAACCAGACTATTCCACACCTGTTACCACATCCACTATACTGGCCTAGTCTGGCCATTCCTACCTTTGTTGTAACCAACCTCTAGGCTTCTGCCAGGACCTTCCCATCATACACACCAGCTCCCTCCCACACAACATCCAACCTCTCTACCCAGCCAGGTCTACCCCCACACTCCAAACTTGGACCCAGATGCGCACCCAGTTCACCAGCCCAGCTCCCTCAATTTACCTTATTCTACCTAAGCTATTTCCAACCTGCCCAAATATCTTCATTTATGCTTCAACATTCTCAATCCATATCAGACACAACCAACAAAAGAAGTTCACATGCACAAATAGTATCACAAAAATACAAACAAAAGTTCGTTCGAGGCATTATTTCACTTGAAAACCTATGAGTCCTGTAGAAATGTTTGCCAGGGAGAATTACCTAGATGAACCACGGAACACAGAATGTTTTGTTTTATTATTCTCACATATATTACATCCCAAAAGTAGTTTCCCTTCTTACCTCTCCCTTTCTTCCCCCTGGTCTTTTCCAATACCAGGCACATACCAACATGTCAAGACTGGATGGGGTCACCCAATAAGATGGAAAAGGGTCCCATATGCAGGCAAAAGAGTCGGAGACAGCCCCTGTTCCCACTGTTAGGAGTCTCACAAGAGCACCAGCTGTAATATATATACAGTGAAACTACCTAAGTCAGACCCCTATAGGTTTCTTGATCTCTGCAAGACCCCATGAGTCCTGCTCAATTGATTCTGTGGGTTGTGTTCTCATGGTGTCCCTGTCCCTTCTAGTTCCTTCGATCCTTTTTCCTCCTCCTCTGTAGGACTCCTTGAACTCTGCCTATTGTTTGGCTGTGGGACTCTGTATCTATTCCAATCAGTTGCTGGATAAAGTTTCTCTGGTCTCTTTAGTGATGATTCTGTTAGGCTCCAGTTCCAGAATACTCATGTTTAAAAGAAAAACCACAAACTTCAGCAAAGAATACAAGGAATTTAAAGAAAACACAATGAACAAGGAATTAAGAAGAGAAAGAATTTAAGGAGAATTAAATGCCCGAGTGATGCCAAAGAAAACAAAGTCATAACACTAATGGAAAGAATGAAGACAATTCAGGAGTCGAAAATAGAATTCAGTAAATTGACAGAAACACTAATGAAGATTCAAGCCAAAATGAAAATGGAATTAAAATACCCAGTAACCAAATCAGAAAATTCAAAAGAAAGCCTTACAACTGAAATTTACAACTAGAATGAATCAAGCAGAAGATATAGACTAATAAGTCAAAGTTAAGGTAGAGGATTTAGCAAAATAAGAAAAAATTAAAAGTTTTTTTAAAAACACAAGAAAGGAACACATAGGAAATATAGATCACCATAAGAAGTGTAAAACTTTGAATTATAGGCACAGATGAGAGAGAATTCACAAATCAGTGACATAGACCAGATATTCAACAAGATCATAGGAGAAAACATCCTCAAACAAACACACCTATGCAAATAAAGAACAGAGAACATCAAATAGACAAAACCAGAAAATAAAATCCCCACAATATATCATACTTAAAATACTAAGTATACAGAATGAAGAGAGTATATTGAAAGCTGCAAGAGTAAAAACAGAAGTTACATATAAAGGAAAATTCATCAGAATAACATCTGACATCTCTGTGGAAATTTTCAAAGACAGAAGGGGCTGGAGCAATGCATTTCAAGCCCTAGAAGAACATCATGACCAGCTTAGCTATTATACCCTGCAGAATGATCTACCACAATAAAAGGAAAAAGAAAAACTTCCCATAACCTGAACAGCCTTAAAAATTATATACACCATTGCAAATTTAAAGAAAATACAGGAAGCAATATAATGGGCCAAAGAGAGGAATGAGTGTAATTGCCAAGAGAGTATGGAAAAAAATACAAACCCACAATTTCTAAAACACAAACAAATGAACTAAATGAAAACAGAGCCCAGCCAAACCTCCAAAATACAGTGAAAACAGTCCTATGAGGGAAATTTATAGTTCTAAGTACATACATTAAAAAAAAATAAGAAGAAGAAAGAGCACAAATAAATAACTTAATGATGCAGATCAGCAATTTGGAAATGCTAGAACAATCTAAATCCAAAACCCCATCAACAGTAATTAGTAATAAAAAGTATAACTGGAGATTCATTGTCTTGGCTGGCCCTGCCACCCTTCAACCCCAAATGAACACAGGGACACTGTATTAAGTATAAAGCTGTTGGCCAATGGATAGAGCTTCTTATTGGCTAGCTCTGTCTTAATTATTAACCCATTTCTATTAATCTAAGTATTTCCACATGATCTTATTTTACCAGAGAAGGATCTGAACCTGTTACCTCTTGGTGGCCTACATTGTGACTCTTCTGGTAGGCTCCCTTTGCCTACCTCTCCCAGAATTCTCCTTGTCTCCTAGTTCCACTTATCTTCCTGCCTTATTGGCCAACAGTGTATTATTTGTCAGCCAATAAGAAAAACATATATACAGAAGGACACCACCATCATCAAAGTCAGAGCAGAAATTAATAAAATAGAAACAAAGATAACAATAGAAAGAATCAACAAATCTAGAGGCAGTTCTTTGAGAACATGAACAATACTCTTGGCCCAATTAATCAGAATAAAAAAGAGAGGACCCAAATGAACAGAATCAGAAATGAACAGAGAAGTATTACAACAGACACAGAGCAAATTCATAATATTATAAAAACTGTACTTCCATAAGCTGGAGTACATGAAAGAACTGGATGGATTTCTAGTTTCAATCAAACCATGATTAGCAAATCAAGAACTCAGCAATCTAAACAGACCCATAACTAATGAGATGATTGAATTAGTAAAAAAAAGCCTCCCGGCTTACAAAAAATTCTCTCAAAGTCTACATTCAATTCTCCAACAGCAGAAACAGAAGCAGCACTCACTCCCAAACTCTTTCTATGAAGCCAATATCAAGTTAGTGCCCAAACCCATTAACGATACAACAACAAAAGAAATATATAACCCATATTTTATCCTTGTCATGTGTATCTTAATCTGTACATCTTTAAACATGGATTTAAAAACGTTCAAGCCAGGCAATGGTGGCACACACATTTGATCCCAGCACTCGGGAGGCAGAGGCAGGCAGATCTCTGTGAGTTCGAGACCAGCCTGGTCTACAAGAGCTAGATACAGGGCAGCCTTTAAAGCCACAGAAAAACTCTGTCTCGAAAAACCAAAGAGTGTATGTGTGTGTGTGTGTGTGTGTGTGTGTGTGTGTGTGTGTGTGTATTTTAATGTTCAAGAAAATACTTTCAAACAGAATAAATACATATATCAAAAAGGTTATTCACTGACATGGAATTAAAGACAAAAATTATATGATCATCTCAATAGATGTAGAAAAAGCCTTTCACAAAACTCCAATATGTTTTTATGATAAAAATACTAGAGAATGTAGGACTAGATGGAACATATATCTCAACAGAATAAAAATTATATATGAGAAATCTATGGCAAACATCATGCAAAATGGAGAAATCCTGAAGCAATTAGACAGAATTGTCCACTACCCCCATTTTTCCCAAAACTCTGGCCAAGGCATTAGTTGAAGAAATAATAGAAGAGAAAGAAATTAAAGGGATACAAATAGGAAAAGAGGAAGTCAAACTATCCCAATTTGCAGATATGTATGTATGTATGCATATATATATATATATATATATATATATATATATGATCCCAAAAAATCTACCAGAAAATAAAATATTTAGAAATAAACCTAACCAAAAAAGTTGTTAAGGATTTCTACAATGGAAATGTCAAAGAAAGATATAGAGAAAGGCACTACAAAATGGAAAGCCTTCCTATGCTCATGGACTGGCAGAATAATGCTGTGACATATTTACCAAAAGCTATTTACAGACTTAGTGCAATCTCAAATGAAAATCACTCTTCGTAAGAATTGAGAAAACTATCCTAAAACTCATATGGAACCATAAAAGATTCCAGAGAGCAAAGAACAATGGAGGAATTACTATTTATGGAGCCATAGTAATAAAAAGAAAACAGCACAAAAACAGACAGGTAGACTAATGTAACAAAGTTGAAGTCCCAAACATGAACACATGTGGCTTCATCCATCAATACTTGAAAACAATGACAGAAACATGCTAAAGAAAATAAAGCATCATCAACAAAAGGTGGGAGGGGGAGACTGGACATCCACATGCAGGAAAATGTAATTAGGCCTATATTTATCACCTTGTATAAAAACTGACTCCAAATTGATCAAAGACCTAAACATGAAACCCAAAACCTGAAACTGCTAGAAGAAAACATAGGCATGACTCTATATGATATGTGTAGAAAAGGACTTTCTACAAAGAACTCCATCTGCCCAAGAATGAAGACCAACAATCGACAACCACAATTTCATAGAACTATAAAGCTTCTGCACACCTAAAGAAGCCTACAAAATAGGAGATAGTCTTTGCCATATATATTATATATACATATATAATATATATGTATATATATTATGTATATATCAGAGGATTAATATCCAGAACTCAAAAAGTAATAAAAATTAAAGTTAAAGCAAATGTCTCATTAAAAAACCATGAGCCTGAGACCTGAACAGAGTTCTCAAGAAAAGAAAAAACAATGAGTATGAAAAAAAAAATCTCAAAAATTTTCACCACCTCTAACCATTGCAGAAATGAAAATCAAAACAACTTTGATAATTTATCTTACTCCAGTCTGAATGCCAAAGTTCAGCAAAACAATTGACAATAAATGTTGTAAGGGATGTGAAGGAAACAGAGTCCTCATTCGATGTTGGTGGGATTTCAAACTGGTCCAGCTGCTCTGGAAACCACTGTAGAGAGTTCTCAAAAGGCTAAGAGAAATCTGTCATATGACCCAGCAATACTTCTCCTTGATGTTAGCCCAAAGGACTACAGACACTTGCTCAGCTGCCCTCACTGCTCCTCTATTCACAATAACTAGGAAACAGGAACAACTTACATGTCTTTCAACTAATGGGTAATGCAAGTGATGTGCATGAATTACTTACTATTTAACAGTAAAAAAAAAAAAAATGAAATCATGAATTTTGTAGGTAAATGGATGGAACTAAAAAAGTGAGTGAGATAACCCAGACCCAGAAAGACAAATGTCACATGCTCTTTCCCATCTGAGATTCACATAGGTAAATCTTCAGATGTGAGTACATATCCTAAAGTAACTTCAGAAACCAGAAAAATAAAAAAGGGATCTTTGTCTGGGTAGGGGGACAGTGAGGGGGCAATAGAGAGGAGAATAGCAGGGTACAAGTGACCTAATGGGAGAAACTGAAAACAGAAGGATAATAATCAGAGGTGGGAATAAATACAGAACGAGGGTAAAATAACAGTAAAGATGTCTGAAAAAGTCATAGGTATCATTCTATTAACATACCTAGAAATGTCTATAATACACACTAGTCTATATTTAAAAATGCATATATAGTTTAAATGAATATTTCCTATCTGTCTTGACTGTGCTGTCCCCAAGACCCAAAGACCATCTAATGAAAATCTCAGCACCAGGCATGAGAAACCCTCTTTTTAATCATTGTTAATGGTTGTCCTAGAGACTCTCAAAATGGTATAGACTATTGCTACTGCTCTTGATTGTCTCCAGAGGAGGAAGGTATTCCCTATTGCTTAAGACACCATGCACTTCAGGTGCAGGGCTCAAAGACCACTGAGCTAGAAATGACTTGAAAGCCTATTCTCTGAGTACTAGCCTTGCTGGTACCAGAAGGCACAATGCAAGCTTCTAAAGGAAGATAGCAACCAATAATCCCAGCTTTGATGCCTATGAACCACAACAATGACTAGCAAAATATAAGTCTAAAGGTGCAGTAGTGCCTTGAATTAACCTGACAGTAACCAATAACTCTCTAAGAGCTTCAGATCTGCTCAACAAAAGAGAACCATGAACAACTACCCATGTCTAATGAAGTCAAAGACCTTAGAGGAAAACCCACAACTACTACTTTACTAAACAAATATACTCCCTAATTACTTTCTAAATATTTGTTCTTATATCCACAGTAAGTGTAGTCCTCACTCTGAGTAAAAAAACAAAAACAACAACAACAAAAAACTTTTCTTTACAACAGGCAGAAACCATTACATAAAACCACAACCAATCAAAATTCAGAGTTGTATATCCCAGTCTCAATGGATGCATCTACAAATACATCTACAATACAACCCCTGCACTTAAGGCTCAGGGAATATTGATTGTAGAAGAAGAGGCAGAAAGATTGTAAGAGCTGGAAGGACAGAGAAGTTTGCTCTAATATTATGTCTCCTAAGAAAGACAGAAACTACACACATAACATTTCATCAACATGACTGCCTAAACAAGAGCTAAACAGGGATAACAACAGTAAATATGAAAGAAAAATGGATTTGGGGAAAGCCAAGAAGGCCCAAACAATGAACTATAGGCAAGAAAGGAATACTGACGCAGGAGAAAAAGTTTCTCCTGGAGACGTGTCAGTCAACTGATTATCAGAGTCAGTTCCAAAAATGTACATACAAGTAATGTTATACAGACTAAGCAGGTTACATTTATGTATTAGTAATACATATGTATATGCACATGCATATATGCATGTTACAAAATTAATGAAAAAGATGCCAAGAGTTTGATAAAGACAAGAAGGGTATATGGAAGTATTTTAAAGGAGAAAAGTGGAAAGAGAAAATGATACAATTCCACTTTAATCTCAAAAACTAAAAGAAATATCTTTTTTTCAAAATAATGTCTGGCATGGTGTTGCACATGTGTAATCTCAGCACCAGGGAGGTGGAGACAGGTAGATCCCTGGGGCATCTTGGTTTATCAGCCAATAGGAGACCATGTCTCAAAAAAAGATGGATGGATAGTTGGCACCAGAACACCCAAGGTTATCCTCTGGTCTCCACACACACTCACATGAAATGAATGAATGAATGAATGAATGAATGAATGAATGAATGAATGAATGAATGAGTGAGTGAATAAATGAATAGAAAAATACAGGTGATTCATTCACACAGTTGTTCACTTTTGTCATCACAAAGAGTAAGCAATATCTAGAGAGAATTAATTTGAAATGAGGTCAGGGAGTTCAGTAGAATGTCTTGTTGCCATAGTACCACATGTACACACATACACACATATACACAGATACACACATGTATATGCACATGTTGTATATGTAAGCAAACATTTCACATTTTTCTTCCAGTTTCTTGTTTAAAAAAGTATAGGCTCTGATGGCTTGTATAACAAAAACAAACCCATATTCTCTAGTGGTTAGTGGGGGAAAATATACTTTAGAACCACTTGGTAATCATAATGAAGGAACTGACTGCCCAAAGCCCAGCACCTCCCCCTGAAATTTCTATATGAGATGCCTCCTTCAAATGCCACTGAAATTATTCTAAAACACTTTAAATCTTAAGCTGACTTCTGGATGAATGCATCTTTGTCACTTGGTGGTATCAAGTTCTCTGACATTATTACAGAGAGATGAATGTGGGTGTCCTAGCACCATCACTCAGAGAAGAATGTGGAGCCAATTTCCACAGGTGATGAGAAACTTTCCATCATCCACGATGGCATCAACACAAATGAGGATGGATGAGGATGGGTTGGTAGGAAGCAGAAGGTTCAAGACTAGACTTCTAAAGCCAAGGCATGCAGAGCATCCACACAGCATAAAGGTGTCAAAGTAAACAGATGAGGTTTTAGTTTATGTGTGAAGGTGATGGATTTTAGAGAAAAGGAGGAAAGATGAGATGCAGTCATAAATCCCTCTGCCTTGCAAATGTATTTCGAGGATTTTGAAGTCTGGTCTTCTGTGACTTGTAGTTACAAAGAATTGCCATCATTCACGGAATTGGGAAGAAAGCTCAGTGAGCAAGTGCTTGCCCCACAAGCATGAAAACCAGAGTACAATCCCCAGAATGTGCATAAATGACGGACATGGTAGGGTATGCTCATAGCATCACCACTGAGGAGGTAGGGACAGAAAAAAAATCCCCAAAACTTACCTTCTAGTGTTCCTGTGATATCTGGTCAGCTATTACTTTGAGTTATAGTTTTCACATATGTAAGAAAAGAAATGCAAAGTGGCTCAGTCAGACTCTGGCTTGCTCTGGGCCAGGCCCACTTCTTGCATTTTTTAAAATCTCCTTGACACCCATGGTGTGAGTTAATCCCACCCATCAGGCTTAAGATGGCTTTCCTTCATGGAGTTAGAAAAGTTTACTAACGTATAGCGAAGTTATATACTCTGTTACAAACACAGAGTAGGACTGGAGTGATAGCTCAACCATTAAAGGCTAGGATCACAACCATAACTATAAGAAATACAGAGTAATCCATCAAACTCCCATGCAAGGTGCTTATACTTTGACTTTCTGTGGCAGTGAGGACTTGAAAACTCTCCAGTGACTCTTTAAGCAAGTCCCTATGCAGAGGTGGGAAGGTAATGAGGGTTCCATCCTAAGTTATCAGGCTCTAGCCACTCTGGCCACTTAGAGGATAGAGATGCAGGAAATGGAATGTATTAAACTCTCCCTTAAATTTCTTGTTCTGATATGAGTTGTCACAATTCTTTGTTTCATGCTGCCCCAAGTGGTAGGACCACCATGACATAGAAAGCAAATTATGGAGGCTGCAGGTCACAGGGGTCCTTAACTCAACAGATATAATGGCTGTTTTTAGCCTAATGACACTAAGCACAATTGCAAGGACTTGAAATCTCTGGATGTGGGCATGGTTACTGTTGACTTTAAGTGCAATCAACTTGTGTTTTCATACAGTTGGCCTAGTCTAGGGCTGAGTTCTTAAACTCTTTTTTTTTTTCACTTGCACTTACCTTCTAACTGATTTCTTGGACTTTACACATGACCAATACAAGTGCCCACATTTATATTTCCCTGTATCATCTTCTTTTCCAAACTTCTGTAATACAACTGTTCATTGCTTCACTTAAATATATATATTCTGAGTCCTTTTTGGAGTTCGCAAATCTGAATGCATCAAACTCCTGAAAATGATCCTCCATCATGTCTGACTTCTCTGATTGACTGCTATTTCTGCCCTTAACCTTACCAGCACCCAGAGTAAAATTAATGTGCCTCAGAATGGCATCCTCACTCAAGACTATAACCACCTTTAAAGTTTTCAGTTTTATTCTGAGGATAAGCCTGAAACCATACAGTAGTTTTGTATGCTCTCATCTCCAAACTGTTTTCCTTTTCCTCTACTGACCCCATCCGTTCTGGCACAGGCAACAAAATCCCCTGATTTCAACAAGTTCAACACACATATTACAGTGATGAGGTCTCTCCCAGAAGCAGATACTCAGCTTCAATGAATGGAACTAGTTTGTTTTATAGATAATTCCAGAATAGCACTGCATGGACAGGAGGAAATGAGTCAGTGACAACACCACCCCCACCCCCTAGGAAACTGATAGATGCTTATGCTATGAGTGGGTGGTGCCAATCCCACAGAATGACCCTGTAGCCTTACTATTTAAAGTATGGCCTGAGGTTCCCTGCCTTGGTTTTGCCTGGGAGTTTGTTAAAGAATCCCAAGACTCACCGGAGACTCATAGGCTTAGCTCAGAATCTGCACTTGAACAAGCATTTCAGAGGTTGCTTGCCCTAGTCAATATTTGAGAAGTATGTTCCAGCAGGCAGTGAAGAACCTGAATTATCCTAGCCAAAGGCAGCCAGCCCAGGGTGTGTGTACACTGATTCCTTAGCTGATTGGGTGATTCCTATTTGGGGGCCATTAAAGGATGCAGGATGTAGGGCTTAGTGTGATCTATGGTCTGAAAATAAAGGACTGCAGGAAGAAGGTCATGGATGTTGCAGCAGCCGCCTTCAGAGGTGTGGAGGTCATACACACAGTGCCAATGGCATTTACTGCTGAGCCTTAACTCTCTTTCATTGGCTGATCACCTCACATAAAACACCCTTTCATCTGGTGTTCATGTACTAAATCCCACCTCTTTTCAGTCTTTGTTCAATTTTCAGTCTCAGGGAGATTTACCAATACTTCTTGCTAGTGAACTACATGTACCCAACCAAGCAAATTCCCTAGTCCCCATCACTCTGCTCTTCACTTGCCTTTCTTAATTGTACTTAGGCCTTCTAATTCATGCATGATCTGTTTGCTTAATGTTCTGGCTGGCTGCCATAGAGTAAGGTTAGATTGTTCTGCCACAGCAGGGAACTTTGTTGTTTCTTGATACATGCCATTATCAATATCTCTAGCTCAGTGAGAGTTGGAGAGATGGCTCAATGATTAAGAGTACTTGTTGCTCTTACAGATGAGCAGGGTTTGGTTTCCAGCACATAATGTGAACTTACAACCCCCTGTAACTCCAGTTCCAGGGGATCCAATGCCCTCGTATGCCCTCCATGGATATTATGCTCATAGGCATGTGTGGACACATACACATGCACAAATAATCAATAAATCTTTAAATAAATAAATATTTCCAGACCATGAAAGTCTTACCTATGATTTCTTTATTTTTTAAAGACAAGTATGTCTTTACTTGTAGATATAGTTAACATGAACCTCATGTATTTGGCATTTAGATTGTTTCTGAGTTTCCTCTTACATTATAGATAATGAGGACATGGACTTCTCTGGTTAAGTCAGTCTTATTTGTGGTATTTTAAGATAGATTCCTAGAAGTCAAAATGCCAAATATGAGTGAAAATACACACTCCAAGACTCTTTTAGTTGTAAGTTCTCTTTCCTTGAGAACCTCATCTGCACATATGATAAACTTCTATTATACTCATTTTTTATGTCTCCCTTCCAACTCCTGTGGGATTTGCTCTCTACATCACCACTCCATGCTAGCTTCTTTTCTTTTATAACCCACCATTAGTGCTCATATTTGGGGTGGGCATCTACTGTGGCATGTCAACATACAAGTTGTCAAACTGCTAAACAAAATCTATTTTCCCACCCTTAGCAGACATTAACTGTCAATCATTTCTCTCATGAGATCTTCCCTCAACATGCTAGAATGTCGACTGGCTTGATCTTGTTCAGGTCTTTGTGTAGGCAACCATAACTTCTGTGGGTTCTTTATAGAGACATACAATATGTGTTCAATAGATTTTGCATATATGTACTTCCAGGTAATATCCCAGACTTTCCCTCAATTAGAATAATGTTGCAAAGTAGCAAAGAGAGTGGTTCTACAATGAACTATTTGTAGTCATGGCAAATCTGTGATTGTGGACAGGTTATGTATTTACCTTCTTCATTTATTAAATGGTACGATGACAGTTATAGTTAATGTCATGGGGTTATTTTGAAGTTGCAATTACCACAGGTAGAAAATTAGGATGGGCAAATGTAACTTAATAAATACCACATATTTTAAGCTATTAACATTACTTTAAATTTGGTGAGAGAGTAAATGGTACTTTGACTTTCTTTTACTTCTCATTTTAAATTTTTCACTTGTTGAGATTTTCTCTTCAATATATTTGACATTTGTATTTTATCTTAGACAATTTTTTTTCTCCTTGAGTTTTCTCATTTACCAATATAGTACTAAATTATGATGTGAGACATCCCTCTGTATGCTGTGAATATGTTTTATTACCATTGATTAACAAAGAAGCTGATTTGTCTAGTAGCCAGGAAGAATATAGCTAGGTGGGAAATGCAAACAGGAATATTGAGAGAAGGAAGGCAGAGTCATGGAGACACAATTATGATGTCATAGCATTACTGGTAAGCCATGGCCATGTGACAATACATAGATTAATAAAAATTAGTTAGTTTAAATGTGAAAGCTAGTTAGTAATATGCCCAAGCCATGGTCAAACAGTTTGTAATTAATATTAAGCTTCTGAATGGTTATTCAAGAACTGGTGGGTGGGAGAGAAATGTGTAGCTATAAAATTATATTTTGTAGTAATATTTTCCTAATTTAATACTTACTGTTTATTTATCATTAGTGCCCTTAAATTATTTGTTCTATTTAAATTTTATATGTTTATATTATATATTATATGCTCCTATGAATTGTCCTCATTTATTAAGATAATAAAAGTGATGTTTACCTGTGTTTTTTATTTTGATTTTGTTATGATTAGTTTATTTTGTTGCTTTATTTCCTTAAAATGCATTATGACATACTTCTGAGATTTATTTTCTGTGCATGGTATCTTGCCTACATATATCTAACCACACACCATGTATGTGCCTGATGCTTGAAGTCAGAAGAGAGCATTAGATACCCCTGAAGTAGCAGTTGCTTGTAAGATGCCATGTGGTTCTGGGAACCAAACCCTGGTGTTCTTAACCACTGGGCCATCTATCTCTCCTGCTCTAGTATAGTATAATTTTAAGAGCTAAATTATAACTCAACACATGTTCCCAAATTAGCCTATGTTTTTGAATGAAATTTGAAGAGAGGAAAAGAAATTGTTTTCGAAGTCAAACAGCAGAGCTGTGGAGACTTGAACCTTCTAGGAAAGCTCATCTCAAAATGTTTTTAAGTGTACTCTGATGATGCACAGAGTTCCCCCAGACAGTTCTGATTGCCAGAGGGATTATCTCTGGTTCCTAATATAGTTTTACTCTGAAGGCAGGTTATGGGGGAGGATGTGCAGTAAGTGTTCTCAAATAAGCAAGCAACATCTGTTCCATGTGAAATATTTGATGTCATCCATGGAGGGAGGCTGTTCTGGGCACAGTTCTGAGTGTTGCAACATTTCTAGCACTTATTCCCATGGAAGCATGTCTGTTATCTGTCTTGAGGGGGTACTGCTGTCAGTGTGAAGAGGACAAGCCACCAAGATTTATGGACACTGTAATGTTTTCACGGCCCGATCTTGTTCATGCCAATTTAGTGTGATGGAGCTGGTTCTGAGCACAGTAAGAAATTACAGTATCGCTGCCATGTGTAGGAGCCCTGGATCCAAATCTTTCCCAGAACATTTTTTTTCTCATTTTCTGAAATTTTTATTTTTGACAGTAAAGCACCCAATGGAAATAAATGAGAAATGTTCATTGTCAAGTTCTGAACTTGCCATTGAAAATAAAAAAAAATGCCATTTTGTAGGCATGAACCTAAAAGTAATTTTTGAATCTCAGGACACCTGATTAAACAAGTGGTTAAACAAGCATATGAAGCTAAGAACCAGAGTTATTCTTTTGGAAGCAGAAAGATACAAATATAAAATGAACTGGAGATCTTATATCCCAGTGTTTGACAATAGGTGTTCAGCTTCTCTGCATTCATTGAATGGCTTAAAAACTTTTTAGTAAGAGTTCCCTGTGCAGGGGGGTACAGTATCAATTCCATAGTGAGCCCATCAAGGTCTAGCCCCAGGGAGTCCCCTGGAATCTGCCTATTTTGTCTGGAAGCTGGCTCATCCTCTCTGTATGGGAAAAGCTTGTAGCTTGCACTTGTTTCTTGGTGGCTTCCCAGCTGCCCCTGAAGAGCGAACCTTTGGAGAATTCACTGTATATGTGGAATAATACACAATCAGTCTCTTCTTCTATTTATTTTTCAGTTTCATTCATCTTCCAACTGTTGAGTCAGAAGTCCCTTTTGAGACTAGAGATTTGAAGCATTTTCTCCCAGTGTGTGGGGTTGTCATTTCGTTTTGCGTTTTGGATGGTGTTCTTTGAGACACAGGGGCTTTAATTTTGGTCACATCTGATTTATCTTCCTGCTTCCTTTATCTTGGTGCTTTGTACCTCAGGTGAAGGCAATTTACTCAACTTTTTTGTCCTCTAAGAATTTTAAACTGTTGCCATCCTGTACCAACTTTGCATGTGGTATGAGATACTGATCCAAGTTCATTCTCTGGCATATGAATACCCTATTCTGTCAACATCAGTTTTAGTTATTTTTTATTTATATGTGTTTCTTCTTGCTTGTCTGTATGTACACCAAATGCGTGCAGACATCTGAGCAAGTCAGAAAAAGGGTTTTGTAACCCTGGAACTGGGGTTACAAGTGGTTGTGAACTGTCAGTTAGGGGTGCAGGGAAACAAAACCAAATCCTCTGCAATAGTAGCATGCATGCTTAATCACTGCGCCATCTCCCCAGCCCTGTGTTCATATAATTTTTGAAGGGATATCTTCTTCCCACATTTAATTCTCTTGGGAAGTTTATTGAAAGCATAGAATTTTTTTTTAATTTGTATTCTTTTTTTCTTTCTCATATATATATATATATATATATATATATATATATTATATAACCAAGTCCATTTAAATGAAAACAAATATTTATAGACAATAATTGGGAATTTGGGCGTCGTTCTTTCCAAACTATTTCCTGCTGGTAAGGGGCGCTGTCATGGGGGATTCTAAGAAGATGCAGAAATCCTGGCTGTAGTCTGTAAGGCTGCTTTGTCCAGCTGTTTTGAATGTAGAATCACCTGGTAATTTGTATTCTTTCATAGCTGAAATTCATGGGTAAATTCTATCTCATATATATATATATATATATACACACACACACATATATATGTATATGTATATATATGTATATATGTATATATATATGTATATGTATGTATACATATACATATACATATATATGTATATATATATATATATATATATGACGTGGGAAGTTTTATTGGGGGAAAGGGAAGAGAGGGGAGAAAGGGAAGCGAGAGGGGGAAGAGAAGAGAAAGGGGGAGAGAGAGAGTGAAGGAGAGAGGGGGGGTCCTAACTGCCCCTTCAGAGGAACAGTGGGAAAGAGCCCATTATAAATTTTATAAGAAGGCATCGATACCAATGAGTAACATCTTCAGAAATTCACAGTAGAGAGCTAGACCGACAGGACTCATCTATGCTGGCTTCCTTCCTTCCACCCCGGCTGAACTGATGGTTCTGGAGTGAGTCACACTGCGGAAGAGGGTGTCATAAGATGTGGAGCCAGCACAGCCCAATTGCCTAAGCACACACATAAGCCCTTTGCTGGAAAAAAAAAAAAAGCAAAAGCTGTTCCTAACAAATACTAATAAATAATCTCTGGAGAAATACTCCGAGTTTCTGAAACTATCCTATTTTGTTCCTAAACTGTTCACAAAACAGTTTTAGCATCCATTAGGAATTCTCGCTTGAATTGATCACACCATCATGGATCATGGTTGCAAACTAATGATTTTTCTGTATTCTTTTTCACGTGTACTAATTGTCACCTTCCTCCACAGACATGACTTTCTCTTTTAACTCCTTTTTAGAAAAAATATTTCAACTATTAATATGAATATTAGACTCATTTTTAAATTTAGTGTTGTTATCCATTTCCCTTAAACCTTGCTTTTGTGTTTGGCTCAAGTTTGGAGTTTTTGTTTGTTTTGCTAATAGTCCTCTTTGGAGATTTCCCAGGTTCTTTTACACTATACAGTACTCTCCTTAGATAGATATGCTATAGGGTATGTCTGCCAGTTTCTCACATGTGGTGTGTGGATTATTTCCTACAGTCTACTATTATGAGGGAAACATCACATTGAGGCTGTATTTTTCTACCATACAATGTAGGTCTTCTTGGTAATGCCTTGAGGTGGGATTTGGAGATCCATTGGTAAGTGGCCCTTCTTTGGGTTGGTATCACACTGTACTCTCTTGAGTATCATATTAATATGTCTGCTTTCCTGAGCCTTGCCAATGGTGTACAAAGTCAAACTTCTATTTCTCTGCCAATAAGTGGGTAAATCGCAGTATAAGTTTAGTTTACATTTTTATGTAAGGAAAACAAACAAATATTCATTCAATTTATTGTCTGCTATCCACTCATGGTTTTTGGTCACTGATCTAATAGTTTCCATCTTATGAGTGTTCCATATTATGAGTGTTTCTGTGTTGACTATTAGAACTTTGGCTAATTGCAAGATTTTTTTTCTCAGCTTTTGTACTAGTGTTTTAAAAATTACATTTACTTATTTATGTGTATGAGCACACATGCATGCAAATATGCACATGTGAGTACACCATTGCTATGTGTGAAGGTCAGAGGACAGCTTGAAGGATTCAATTCTGTCCTTCCACTCTCCAAAACCAAACTCAAGTCATCAGCCATGACTACAAACACTGTAGCTCAACTAGTCCATCTCACCAGCGTTTACTGTTTTTGTTTTTTGAGGGGGAAGTTGGGTTTTTTTTATTGTTGTTGTTGTTGTTTGTTTGTTTTGTTTTGTTGTCATTGCAAAACATTTGTACTCAAATACTCCCAAATACCAATCTCTTCCTGCACCTGGATTTCCCCCATAGAAAGTTTGGCCACAATGAGCCCTTTTCCGAGAAAGAAAAGGACTGTTTTCCTTTAAGCTTTTATGATTCCATGTAGTTCATTCGTAATCTTGACGCGTTTGCAGTTTACTGCCGTGTGGCAGGAAATTCAATTTTATCGTTTTCCAAATGACTATCCAATGTGCTGGCACTATTAGAAACCCTACTTTTCACCCCACAGATTGAGCTGACACTTTTATAACACAGTAAGTTTTCATATCTTATTACTTTTTCTGGACTTTTCCACATTGCTTCTCTGTCTATCATAGAATGCTACATCAGTCTTTCAAATGCAGACCTTCTCATATGGTCTAGCATTCAGAGAGGCCTGAAGTTAGTGTTTCATTTTTCTCTACCTGTTCTACAGCATAATACAGTAAGGCATTGACTATTTTTACGTAATCATTTTGTTTATTTGGAATTATAGTCTACCTAGGGACAGATAGGGTTTTAAATATCAATTTTCATTATGCTGTTATTCTAATTACTGTCTCCAAAGGCAAATTGAAGTGGGGAATGGGCATAGATGACAACAGAATGTGTGAAACATATGAATTACAATGCCACAAGGAAATCAATTACTGTCATTACTAACTTTAAAAATGGGGAAAAAACTTTGAAGAACTTTTAAAAGCAGAATTATTTGTTTAATCTTAGTAAGATCCAATGCTAGGTAATAGCTTTTTAGGTTTTTTTTTTGTTTGTTTGTTTGTTTTTAAGCAAGAAAAGTTTATCACAATGTAAGAGAAACAGCTACCCATAACAGGGAATGGTATCAAAAGTGAACTGCCTAATAATACATTCATAATAATAAAACCCTCAGTGCCTCATTTAAGAAATGATTCTAGAAACTCAGTTGCAGAGTGTGAACATGATCCTAGTGACATCACCTCACCCTTCATCCCAGACATTCCATGAATCACTTCATGAATCACATCAAAGGGTCATCGCCCCTTTGATGGTCCTGTCTTTGATGGGAGATGTCATTCTGTAAAAAACGATGCCCAAATTCCCAAGTATTATTTATAAATGTTGGTTTTCATTTAAATGGGTTATAAATAGTTAATGACCACAACTAATCCTTTAAAGGTAAAAAGGGGATTATGGTATAGAAATGAATACTTTGTTTTGGAATGGATTTTCATTTATTGATACAGTTTAAGGTCAATTTTGTGATGTGTATATTTCTCCTCTTGTTTAGGTATTGTGTTTTATACAGCTCATTTAAAAATGTAATGTATAATTTAGTTCAGATTTTAGATGGTTACTTATAAGCCAAAACTTATAGCTAGGTGAGTTAGGATTTCTAAATATGTAGAGTTGTATTTGAGATGAATAGGCATTCGTCAAACCTTTCAAAGACCTACAAAATATGGCATTTAAAATGGTTTAGGGTTTTTCTTGACAGTGAGGCATAAATGCTCCTGGCAATACCACCTGTACCAAAAAGGTAGATGGAAAATGCACATCAAAGAAATACATTTTGAAGTTACTTCCAATGTGGCAAGACTAGCCATTTAGACAAGATATTGCTCTTGTCTGGACTGTTTGACTTTATGCTGTATAAACTGGACATGCAGGACCCACAGAAAAGTGATTACTGATTCAAAATGGACATTGCTACAGAGTTCCTGCTTCATGGAAGAGTCTGACAGACAGTCTTCAGGACACAGAGAAAAGTAACTGACAAACTGCCAATACAAGAAGACAGTTTAAAGTTTCCTGCTTTGCTGAAGAGTCTGCCAGACACACTATGGCCTATGGGCTGAAGATAAAAGATTACAGAAGAACTTTGGTTGACTGACCAGGCAATGAGTTGTCTCTGTCATTTCTAGAGTTTATATACTATCCTTCTGTGGTCTTTGAAGGAGTTGAAGACAGATAGTTAAGGTTATAGTTTTCCTTAGTTAGGATTTCAGATAAGTTACATATAAGACTTTAGACTCACAAATATAAAATAAATGATAAAATATTTTCTTAAATATTACTAAATGTTAATGGACTAAATATTGTGATTCTTATTTGATAACTGTTGTGCGATATATTTGTTGTGCTATGTTAAAGTTAAACCCTTTGTTTAGACAGAGAAGAGGAGATGATGAGAGATGTCATTCTGTGAATATGTTTCTCATACTGGGTAATGAATAAAGCACTGTTGGCCAATAGGAAAGGAAGATAGGAGGGGCTAGGAGACAAGGAGGAAAGAGGAAGTAGTAGTGAGAAGTCAGCATGGAGAGACTGGGGAGAACAGATTCTGGCCTCACTCCCCAGTAAGATAAGACCACATGGAAATATATTAATAGAAATGGGTTAATACTTAAGACAGAGCTAGCCAATAAGAAACAAGTACCTGGCCAACAGCATTATATCAAATATAGAGTGTCAGTGTGTTAATTGGGGCTGACGCAGCAGCAGGACAAGACCGGTGGTGGGTGGAAAAACCTTACTCCTTACATGTCTTTGCATCTGATAGACATGTAGAACTAAACCTTGACATGTATGTCAGTGAGTGCTTTTCTTGAGAATATGCATTTCTAGGATCCTACTTTTATTGTGATGCCCTCCCTGAAGTGACATGCTACTCAACACTCAAGCAAGTGCTATTGTGCATTATCAGAGATTTATTTCATGCCTTCAGCTAAGCAGCTGAGGGAGTTTTCGTGTGGAACCATGTCTACACTAAATGCAAACATAAGAGTCTGATTTATTTTTTTGTCAGTGTATACATGTGAAATTTTGATCATAGTCCTATGAGAGCCTGTTTCAAAGAACTAATTATTGAGGTTTTTGAAGGGACCCTGAAATGTATTCAATGCCACCTCTCAAATTTATGGTAGGTCGTTTCTTATATTTAATTCTCTCCAGACATCCTATATGGACACACCTGGAAATGTGAAATATGAATCTCCTTGGTGTTCTTTAATGTCATCAAGTTGACAACCAGGACTAAAAAGCATGTGACTGATATTTTTGGAGTAAGTGTATCACTATATTTTCTAGGAAGATACTGTCAGAGTTTGTCTTATAGGATGGATCAGAATGAATGAATGTGATATTAACAGAAAGTGAACGTTCATGTTACTTGAAACATGTATTGCTTCTAGTGGGTTCAATTTATGACTGCCACCTTTGAATTTTATTAGGACAACTAAATAAATTATTGAGGAGAAGTTCCCAACATCTCTTTCAGAACACTGTGAATATTCTCCCCATATACACAAGACATTCCTAGCTTCTGTTGTATGATGTCACCTTCTTAGGATAGCTCAGAAATGCCATGAAAGGGATAACTGTGCCAGCATCTGTTAGCTGATAACGAGAGAGAAATGGTTGGTTCATTCTGCTACTCTTAGCTGGAGCAACTCAAGGGTATTCTTTGACATTTTCCAGAGTGCAGCCCCCAGCTCCCCATAGGGGTAGTTTAATTTTTCTTTCTTGGCTTCCTTCTTCTCTCTTCCCAACACCATCACTCATTGCCCTCCTTTCTCTCAAGTAAACTAAATATATTACAATCAATTTCTGAATTTGACTTTGGGGGATACAATCTAAAATGTTG
The DNA here is from genome assembly GCF_943737965.1 of Phodopus roborovskii. Lineage (NCBI taxonomy): Eukaryota > Metazoa > Chordata > Mammalia > Rodentia > Cricetidae > Phodopus > Phodopus roborovskii. The sequence continues at coordinate 49,591,467 of NW_026126517.1, read as the reverse complement.
ACTAGCAGGTGCAGCCTGCTAGTTCACTAGAATTTAGTTCACTAGAAAAAGAGAGTCCTCTATTCAGTACAGTTTGGTTGTATAAATACAAGAAGCACATCTTTACTCTTGGAAACCTGCCTACCCCATTTTCCTTCAAGAATATCCTTCTTTTGGTTGAATTGCTGCCCAAATTTGCTTCAAACAGAGCATGTAGGTGGCACACGGGGCACTGAAGTTTTCATGGAAAGAAGTTTCAGTTTGTGGTTCTCTGGGACTTTAAGGAACTTGAACTATACCCAGGTAAAAAGAATTGAACAAATACATCAAGCTCATCCCCCGGTTTCAATTTTTCTTCTCTGTCTGGGTTTTTTTTTGGAGAGTATGTGGCTTTTTGTTTCCAACATTGTATTTTGACTATGGCTTCATTCCTTTATTTCTGTCTACAAATAAATTATGTGGTTTTTCATGCACATAATCAATTCTTAGTTAAAAGTTTGTAAAGAAATAATTATGTTTGAAACTTGAAAAATATCAGTAGTTCTCCCAAGAAGGGGACATGATGATGAGATATTCCCTCATGGCTTGAGGCTGGTAGATCAGTAAGTCAGATTTTCATCATTGCCCCCCCCAGGACCAGAGGCCAATAAATGCATACTATATCTGTTCGATGCAGATGGGAGCCCAGACACTGGTGCAGAGTTACTGATTTCCCAGGAGAGCCTTCTAAGGAACAAGAGCTCATTCTAAAGAATTAAATGGATATCTTCAAATCCATGTCTGCTCTCACTCATCCCTCCCCTTCTCCACCTTTTCTTTCTCCCTCCTCAACATTCCATCAATCATATAGAACCACTACGTAAAATCTTGCACCAGGTTTCCTTTGCACTCCCAGTTACTCTACTTCTTTTTTTCTTTTTTTTTTTTATCCTTTTTTTTTGTCCTTTACAAGCATGTTTTACTCTAAACAATAAATAAAACATGCTTGTAAAGGCCAAAGAAAAAGGAAAAAAAGAAGTAGAGTAACTGGGTGTGGTGGCACACGCCTTTAATTCCAGTACTCAGGAGACAGAGGCAAGCAGATCTCTGATATTGCATGTAAACCTGGTATACAGAGTTAATTCCAGGACAGATAAAAGTTATATAGAGAAACCCTGTCTCAAAAAATTAAAAATTTGAAGTAGAAAAAATAGAGTAATAAAAAAACACATAAAGATGGAAAGCACAGAGGAACTTTGGATACTATATGCTGTGCTGTTATCTTTAAATTGTTTGACTGCTGAGGAAATAACAAATGTTAAAAAGAAATACTGCTGGATTAATTCAATTTTTATATTTTAAAAATCCAGTTCAGATTGGTTTAGACCGGCTCAGACTGGTTTAGACTGGCTCAGACTGGTTCTATCCGGTTCAGACCAGTTTTATCCGGCTCGATCTGGGTCAGACCAGTTCAGACTGGTTTAGACCAGATCAGACTGGATTTATCCAGTTCAGACCGGTTTAGACAGTTTTGATCAAGTTTAGACCGGTGGGATCTGGTTCATATTGGTTCAGACCAGTTTAAACCAGTTCAATCTGGTTCATACCGGTTTGATCAGTTTGAGACTAATTCAGACTGGTTTAATCCAGTTCTATCCAGTTCAGACCGGTTTTATCCTGTTTTATCCTGTTTAAGCCAGTTCGATCAGGTTCAGACCGGTTTAATCCCTATAGATTTGCTTTCTGTTGATTTAAGTTTTACTACATCATGTTCAGATGGATACACTGACATATTTCAAATTTTATGACACAATAATTCATTTTACAAATCAACAAATTAAGCCAGAGAAATAAATGATATACTGAGGCTCACATACATATCAGTAAAACACTGAAATACCAAATGTATTTCCCAGATGCTTGCATTTCTTTAAGCACACCATTTTTCTTTACTAATTAAATATGTTATTCCACATGTCAGCATCCACAGGTTAAAATACCAAAATCTCTTTAAAATGATAAGCTCCCTTTTCATGCTAATCTGTTAACATACAATAGTCTTAACTCCTTTTTAGGGGTAAGGTAGAATAGACATAGATAAAAATCAATGCAATTACAGGTAGAGAATATTTGAATATTAGTCTAAAGATCTTTAGTCTAGAAGTCAGTGTCTCATCTAGAGCAGCCTGGGAAGAATAGTTTCACCCACAGCAAGTGGACACCAGTGTCACAATGAGTCATGCCATGCCTAGTACTGTTGGGGACCATCACTAGCCTCACAACCTCAGGTCTCTCAGGCAGAAAATTACTGCCTCTTCAAGAAATAAACAGAATGTTCAGTAGAACATTTCAAGGTACAGGCTTGTGATCTCATGGCCAGTTAAAGAATAGCTCGGGGCTCTCTCTCCTGCTGCAGTTTAACAGCCCCCTAAAGAGTAGCTAACCAGCTCAGGGCTATCTCTCTGCTGCAATTTATAGCCAATTACAGATTAGCTAAACAATTCAGGGCATTCCTTCTACTGACCTTCTCACTCTGCCTATGTGCCAGTGCCCATGCCCTGGCTACGCTCAAACCCTGCTCACATCCTGCCCACGGTCCTACATAAGCCTGCGCTGAGAAAATAAAATTTATCAGCTTGAAAAAAAATGCTTTGACTTCAAAATTTAAGTCTAAGGACAAGTTACTGGGGAGAAGGATTTTTAATTTTGTTTTCACGGAAAATGAAAAGCTGAGGATTCCTTCTAAACTAATGTGGTTTGATCAAGCAAGGCCCCCTGAAATAGAGTCCCAGGTGATCCAACATTCAAAACAGTTGGGACAAGGCAACCTTACAGATTACAGCCAGGATTTCTGCATCTCCTTCAAATCCCCCATGACGGCACCTCATACCAGCAGGAAGGAGTTTGGAAATAATGACACCCAAATTCCCAAATATTGTTTATAGATGTTGTCATTTAAATGGGCTTGGTTATAAATGGTTAATGATCACAACCAATTCTTTTAAAGGTAAAAGGGGGATTATGGTATAGAGATGAATACTTTGTTTTAAAATGGATTTTTCATTTATTGATACAATTTAAGGTCAATTTTGTGATGTGTGTATTTCTCTTATTTAGTATTGTGTTAATATAGCTCATTTAAAAATGTAATGTATAATTTAATACAGATTATAGATAGTTACCTATGATAGTCAAAACTTAGAATTAAGTTAGTTAGGTTTTCAAGATACACAGAGATATATTTGAGATGGATAGACATTCTTCAAACCTTTCAAAGACCTACATTATATTGCATTTAAAATGGTTTAGGGTTTTTCTTAACAGTGAGGCACAACTGCTCCTGGCAGCACCACCTGCATCAGAAAGGAAGATGGACCTTGAAGAATCACGATATGGAATTTGCTTTCCATATGGCAAGACTAGTTATTTGGGTAGGATACTGCTCTTGTCTGGACTGTTTGACTTTATGCTGTATAAACTGGACATGTAGGACCCACAGGAAAGTGACTGCTGATACAAGATAGACATTGCTACAGGGTTCCTGCTTCATGGAAGAGTCTGCCAGACAGTCTGCAGGACACAGAGAAAAGTGACTGACAAACTGCCAATAGAGATAGACAGTTTAAAGTTTCCTGCTTTTCTAAAGAGTCTGCTAGACACACTATGGCCTATGGGCTGAAGATGGAACATTACAGAAGAACTTCTGGTGACCAGGCGGTGAGTTGTCTCTGTCATTTCTAGAGTTTATATATTATCCTTCTGTGGTCTTTGAAGGAGTTGAAGACATATAGATATGGTTATAGTTTTATTTAGTTAGGATTAAAGATAAGTTACATATAGGACTTCAGACTCACAGAGATAGGATAGATGATGAAATAATTTCTTTTAATCTTGCTAAATGTTAATGGACTAAATATTGTTAACTGTGGTTCTTATTTGATAACTGCTATGGTAATGTTAAAACCCTTCTTTTCATTTTAGACAGAAAAGAGAAGATGATGGGAGATGTCATTCTGTAAATATGTTTCTCTTACTGGTTAATGAATAAAGCACTGTTGGCCAATAGCAAAGCAAGATAGGAGGGGCTAGGAGACTAGGAGGAGAGAAGGAGTAGGAGGGAGGAGATCCAAATGGAGGCTAGAAAGAAGAATGCCAGTGCCTCTCTCCAGTAAGATAAGACCACATGGAAATACTTAAATTAATAGAAATGGGTTAATAATTAAGACAGAACTAGCCGATAAGAAACAAGTAACTGGCCTACAGCTTTATATCTAAAAAATTAAAGAGCACTTAAGTTAAAGCCTGTTTTCTAAAGCTCCACTGAACAGTATCAACTGAAAAGACTACTTATTTTTTTTACGCCATTTGCCAAAACAGAGGTTTTTATTTGCCCTTGTTGAACATTTCTAAAATTTTTTTGGAGACTCTTGTGTTTAGTTATGAAAATTGGAGTGGGTATGTAGGCAATAAGGTGAAATCTGTGAATTGTTTGTTCCAGAAGGATTTTAGATTGCTTCCTGGCTCATAACTTTAGTCTCTCTGTGCCTCTCTGTCTCTGTCTCTCTCTCTGTCTCTCTCTCTCTCTCTCTCTCTCTCTCACACACACACACACCTAGATCTGTGGTCCTCAACCTTCCTAATGCTAGACCCTTTAATATAGCTCCTCAAGTTAAGGTGATCCCCAACCACAAAATTATTTTCCTTGCTACTTGCTTCATAACTGCAATTTTGCTATTGTTATAACTTGTCAATATCTGTGTTTTCTGACTGTCTTAGGCAACTCCTGTGAAAGGGTCATTCAACCCCGGCAAAGCGGTTACCATCCACAGGTTGAGAACTATTGTTCAAGATGGACAGTTTATTCATTTGCTCCAGCTCCATGGTATCTTTGAAGTGAATATTTAGGCTCCTAATTAGATATGCTGTTCACACAGCTTGTCTCAGAGTCCCTGCTGCACCATGCATTCCAACAAGTCTAGCCAGTCAGGAGCTCAGCATCTAACCTGGAGCTGAGAGATAAGCACAGGTGTAGCCTGGAAGCTCCTCCAGGGTTTCCTCCCTGTTGGTGGCCTTTCCTGCCACCCTAATGAAAAAGCCAGCTCCAGCTCTGCCTTAGCCCTTTGCTGCTCCTGTAATTGCAGGCACTTTCTGTTTTGCCTGACTGGTCTGTGTGATCCCTGCTGCCAACCCACACAATTCACTGACTCCCCCCAGCTCCCTGTGGAATCTGAGGAAGCCTTCCAGTGAGAATGAGCCATGCTAAAAGACTAAGTCATTTTTTTATGTCAGGGTCATGCTGGCAAGCTCTTAACAAAAGAGTCTACATGGGTTTTCCACAACCAAGATTTCTTGACTACATAATAGCTTAGTTCAAGTTTGGACACTGTTTCCCATATGAGGGTATGAGCATGTAGGCAGATGGCTTTTCTTTTCTTTTTTCTTTTATATGATGTGTGAATTTCTTTTTTATTTTTATTTTACATATCGATCCCAGTTTGCTCTTCCTCCCTCCCTCTCTGCTCCCTCCCTCCTTGTCTCCCTCCCTCCCTCCCTCTCTTTCTCCCTCTCTCCTATCCTCTCATGCCCAAGATTTCTTGACTACACAATAGCTTAGTTTGAGTTTGGACACTGTTTCCCATATGAGGGTATGAGCCTGTAGGCATCTGGCTTTTCTTTAGGAAGGTGTTGTTCTTCTTCAAGTTCCTTATTTGCTTCAAGCTAGTGAGGTAAAGGTCAGTACCTGAGAGAATGTCTAGGCCAAACTTTGCATAGGCTGGACTGAATCCTATAGCACTAATCTGATTGCCTTTGTCATGTACTGGGGAAAACTCTGGGTCTGCTCTACAGCATATACCATCAAGTGACAAATCAGATTGGCTTCCAGTAAAGGTGGTATTCATGGTTCCTACTCTAGGGCTTGAACATGCCCCCTCCCAAAGTTCAAAATGTTGGAACCATAATCCTCAACTTTATGTATTGTATTCCTGGTGTTTGCAGATGGGACCTTTGGGACATTAATAGGGCTAATGAGATCACGAAGCTAGGGATCCCATTACAGCACTGATAGCTTTAGGAAAGGATTGTGGGAGACTTGCTTTTGCTCTCTCACACTGTTTCCCCACAGTGATCTTCTCCCTGTGTCTTGTTGCAACAGGAAGGTCTCTACAGATACCAGTGCCTTAATACTGGACTTATAAAATCCACCAGCCTTTGGTGTTTGGTTATAGCAACACAAAACACACCTAGGCACCTGACACAGAACTCAAAGCAAGCATGAATTCTTAAGTAATTAATTCACCACATCACAAGTGCCACCCTATAGTGGCGACATTCACATAATTCTGGGGGTCTGAGTTGCATTATTCCTCATTATAATGCTCTGACATTCTCTCTCAGAACTGTTTGAGTAGATTTGAGCAAACAGAAAGTTAAAGCTCTCTTAGTCCAATTAGCAAACTCAAACCTTAAGTACCTTCTAGGAATCGTTTATTTTACTTATGTGATTCACGCCAAAGAAAGATAATTGTGGACCATCTAATTTAACCAGTATGCAATTGTAGATTAATTAAGGCTCTATCTAGGGTGCTTTCTACCTCCTATCATTATGACAGCCTAGTACTTACTAGGTTTGGAATATAAGTTTGTGTTTGTCCCTGTTCCAATGAGTAATTTCTCTAGTGAGTCTGAAGATGGACATTACATCCTCTGTTAGTGATGTCAGGGTTGATGTTTGTTTAGCAGTGGCCCATTTGCCTGATGTTTTTTCAACATTTTTCTAGGCTCAGAAGTCTACCATCAGTGTCATCTGCTCATTTCTTTAAAAAGACACAAAGATCAGATTTGTCAATCCCAGATTTCACTTATCCTCAGGTCATAGCTTTACAGGTGCTCCTCAATGGAGGAGATGGAGGTTCCCCAAAAGTTATTTGTGATCACATGTTGTACTTTACCTAAAACTCATTTTTTCTGCTTATAACCTTTTAAATTACATACATTTGCTTATTTAATTTATTTTGTGAGGAGCATGTGCTGTGGTGCATACCTGAAAGTCAGAGAATAACTTGTAGGAGTTGGCTCTTTCCTTCACCAGATGGGTCACAGAGTTCAAACTCAAGACATCTAGTTTGGCAGCAAGTTCTTACTCATTGAGCCATCTTGATGACCTTTCCATGAACTTTCAATGGATGATTTCTAGAAAGTAAATGACCCAACTTGATAGGCCATATCTCCCTTCAGAATAGAAATCAGAAATGAAGCCAGTTTGTTATGCCAACACCAGACACCAAGGAATGGAGGGCTAAAAGTCCTAGGAAGGGCCAGCTCAACGTGCTCATTGGACATGTTGAACACACTGTTCCAGTAAGCAAAGCCCTTGGCCATGGATGTAATCCAAAGTTGTCTAGATTTTAGGGTCAGTGCTGACATGGTAACAGAAACTCGGCTTGTTGGTTTTAAATGCAGCTGGGTTATTCTCTGTCCCAACATGAGTGTTGACACACTCATTCTTCCTCATGCTTGGCTGGATTTGACAGTCATTGAGTCTGAAGTCTTTGGCTAATGATGGTATTTTTCAAGGTAAATTAATTTCTTGGATTATTAGGATAGTAATTACTCCTAACCCCCTATCTAGTTCAACTTGATGACTATTTTCTTGATTGCATATAAGTATTCCTGAAAGTGATGTTGTCTTAAGCAATTGCATTTACCTCCAGGAATATTGCGTTGTCTTCACTGAAGACACTATTGTGTATTTAGGCCAATGTCATGTATAATGCATCTTTTTTTTTTAACTCCTTCACTTCACCTCCTGGAAACACAATTGGATCTATTACATAATCTTTTAGGGAAACATATTTTTTTAACCTATCTCTGGATTCTATATTCTCATATTTAATTAGTATCTATAATATTTAACCTCAAATTGATTGATTTTAAATCCTCTTTCTCTGAAGGAAGACTCATTGTTTCTATCAGTAAGTTATTCAATGGCTGCTAAAAGACACCTTTATAATCCATTTGAAGGAGTATGTAGTAGCTGTAAATGGAACAGTGTGTAAATAAAACAGAATGGTAGCTAAGAGTTCAGACTTATGATGTGTTTATTTTTTTTTTCTTTATGAGAGATGGTTGTAGAACACAGGTAGCAATTCCATAATGAACTTGGCATTTATAGCTCTCTGGTATTATTGCTGAATATTTAGAGTTGTTTGTCACTGATTTGCTAGGCTTGAATAATTCATGAATCCTGGAATCCCAGCCTTTTTGTGATCAGAAGAAAGGTGATGAGGTATTCTGTACTCAACCAGTGTAGTGCTGTGAGACAATGAAGTCAACACATGAGCAAACACTTGCATGAAGATGCCCACAGTCTGACTTCTTCCCCCAATCCAGAATTTAGAGAAGTACTATATATAAGATAAAATACAGACTTACTAATATTGAACAAAAATGACTCATATTTGATACATCTTGCATTTGTACATTGGGGTTGTTGGCAGTTTCTGTCATTTTCCAAAGAGAAGATGTCTTTTCTGCCACATGTCACCTACACCAGTGGCAATTTTCATGAGGCATTTTTGGAAGCCCATTAATCCCATATTCTTCCAAAAATCCTTGATTAACATTTTCAAATAGAATGTCACTGCACAGCCATAGTTGTGGGAGGTTTCTAGTGTTGACTCACAGACACTATAGATCAACTAATGACTGTTTAGTCCAGGTAGAGAGGATGAGCCTTGGATAACATTGTGATGTGACTTGTTGCCACTATATAGTTAGGTAAGCCCAAGATTCATTCTCCCAACTTCCTTTGTTGTGTTGTGCCCGGGAGTTAAGTCAGCCTGATTCTTGCTTCTGTTCTTGAGGTTTTATTGAGAACAGTCATGCACCTCTATTTATGTATTGTGTATGGCTGCCATGAGAGTACAGGGGCAACACTCAGTAGTTACATAAGAGTGAGATTGGCAAAGCATATACTTATCATTTGACAAGTTATTAAAACATCTTCCATCCACTGCTGTTCTCCCTCAGAGTTGTCGGGTCATAACTGACTTCCCTCCTCTCATTGTCACAGCCAAAACTGTGCTAAATATGTAATTTCCCTTTCAAAAATGACAAAGGGTGAAATGTACAAAACCAAGAATGAATTTGTAGATCACCATGAATGAACCAGTCATTGACAATATCATGAATGAACATGCAAATCATCATGAATACAACATTTACTGAAACCAGGCATCATCAGGATGGATTATATATCCCCTTTACATTTTCCATCCCATAATGAGAGAGAATTATATCATCAGAGCACAATGCTTATCCAGAGAACATGTTGCAGAGCATTCTGCCTACTTTAGATATTCTCAAATAAGGTCCCATGCATGGGTTCATTAGATACATTCTGTATTGTCTAGTATTTATTAAATAATTCCAGGAACTTGGTGATATTTATTACTTACAGATGCAAGTGGGATACTTATACACTGACCTGTGCAATATCCATAGAGCCCAGAAAGAGAGAGAGAGAGAGGGAGAGAGGAGAGAGAGGAGAGAGATGGCAAAACTCTGCTCTGGCATCACCTGACTATTGTTCATTTTTGAATAGTAAATACTAGTATAGGAGGACTGATGCCCTATTCAGTTTGAAAACATGAAGCAGCTCCTGCATGATGAGGAAGCTGAAGAGGTAAGGGCAGGACCTGATGGCACTTAGTATCTTTCTACTGCAATAGCATGTGATTGGCAGTGTGGTGTGTTGAAAGGCCAAGCTTGGAGCAGATGTTTCTAACATCACAGGTGTGTTGAGAAACACTGGATCACATAACATTCTTCCTTAATAAGTATGTTTGTTTCATGAATTTAATATCTTCCATATAAAGTGATCTTGACCAAAGTGTTCAGATGCAGACACTGAAACTCACACACAGCTCTGCATTTTGCTTCCATTTCTTTTTTTTTTTTCATTTGTATTTTATTATTTCTTGTATTATTTCCTGCAAGAGTCCTTTTCTTTCCTTGACTACAGAAGCAAGGAAGAGAATCTGTAGTTGCCAACATCCATGCTAATCTAGACATGAGCTGAGTGTTGGTACTCTTCCATTTTATAAATGCTGTCATTGCTCACATTGTTTGAAGCAAAAGAGCTGACCTTCCTGCTCAGATATGCTGGATTACAAAGCCTCTTGTTAGGAAAATTTCCCACAATGCCTCTCACTGATAAAGGAGAATGTAGGGAACCAGGATGTGAGTTTTCTGGTATGTCAGAGTTATTTGTAACCCATGAATACAGGATTCAAATGTTTTTATTAGCCCTTGCTATGTTGAGGGGTCTGTGATGGTTGTTATGGAGGCTTGAAGCTAATTCTCCACCCTCCAGTGCCCTCAAGGATCTTCTATTCTAGTTAACAATAAAGGACATAAAGAATGAAGAGGTAACTAAACATGGACTTTAGCCTACTCTTTGGGCTGGGGGCTGTAATGTAAACTCTGCAAGAGTTTCAAGAAAGGTGGGTTCAGCTGGGGAAATGGTTCAGTGGATAAGTCACCTGCTTCCCAAGCCAGAGGAACAGAGTTTAGATCCACAAAAACATGTAAAATATGGCAGGCATGGCAACTCCTTGTAATGTCAGCATTCAGGAAACAGGGATGGGATCTCAGGGTAAACCACAGAGCTAGACTATCTAGAATATAAAAACCCTGGGGTCATTGAGAAACTCTTACTCAAGAAATAAAGGAGTGGTAGAGGAAGCTATCCACTTCCAGCCTCTACATTCCCACATATGCACATACACCCTCATACTGGCATGTACCCACACATGTGAACATGCATCATGTACACCACATACATACATACAATAAGTAGATCAAGTGATACACCACTATATACCTGGAAGGGAGCAAGTGTGTAAATAGTATTATAGTCCATCATTAAGGTGGGACTTATAGCTGCTATATGGTAGTTAGTGTACAGACTGTCTTATGTTTTCTCTTGTCTTAAATGTAGATCAGTACACATGGAACCATGGTTTTCTTTGCTCAGAAATAATTGTAGTATGTAAGGGATGTGAGTCCACCTGGCAAAAATCACGACCTGTGCTTTCCAGTGTCTGCAGCTTCTGCCCTCTAGATTATCTCTGAACTGCCTCACAGTATATGATTCTTACCAAACACAACACATTGAGCATTGGCAGTCAGTCCCAAATTTCTCTCTCTCTCTCTCTCTCTCTCTCTCTCTCTCTCTCTCTCTCTCTCTCTCTCTCTGTGTGTGTGTGTGTGTGTGTGTAGTACAAAAGTCAACCTCTGGTACTGTTCCTCCGGATGCTTGTGGGGTTAGAGTCTCTCACTGGCCTGGAACTGACTCACAGGTTCAGGTAAGCCAGTTAGCCAGAGAACCCCAGAGATCATCCTGTCCTGATGTCCACAATCCTAAAAGGACAAGTGAGATGTCTGGCTTTTAGAAGTGAGTTCTTTTTATATATCTGAATTAATTAGTAAGAGACTGGGTTGGACCCAAAACTCCTGACCAGTAAGCTAGCATTTTTCATAGAACACACTGTCACTCATGAAGGCATGTTCATACTTCCATAGAAAATGTTGCGTTCAAATATGATTTTATCTTATGATTTATTATCTAACATCCATAGGCCCAGATTGGTTTGAAACTTGTAAAATGGTAAACCTTAGAAAATGAAAATTATCCATATATCAATTATTATATTATGAAGCCAGTGGGGTCTAGAACTACACTTGTAATTAAACTAGTATTTATACAATGAGGTTTGTACATATCCCCCTTAATGAGAGAAATAAGAACTGTGCATACCCATCAATCTAGGACATATTTTACTGTAAATTTGGATTGATTTTGTTGGTGAATTTTCAGAAAGTGGCTGGTTATAAATCTGAACATCCTTATGTCTAAATGATATATGACCCCAGTTCTCTTACCAATAAATGGGAGAGATAAGACTTTATGCTTTGTAGATTTTTAATACAGCAATTATAATGTTAAAAAAAGGTCCTAGGGGATACTATCATCTGTGTAAGTCATGATAATTGTTGTTATATTTTTACCCTTGATACTTGTTTGTACAATATGCATTTTATGAATCAAATCCTTGAATTGTTCCTTTACAACTACTTCCTAAGTATCCTTTTTGCATTTTTCATTTGTTTGTTTCTATGCTTATTGAGACAGGGTTTCTCTGTTTAGCCCTGGCTGTCCTGGAACTCACACTCTAAACCAGGCTGGCCTTGAACTCTGAGATCCTGCCTGACCCGGCCTCTGGAATGCTAGGATTAAAGGTGTGTGCCACCACTGCCTGGCCTAATTATCAATTTTTCAGTGCAAGAACCACAAAAGAGGAAATAAAAGGAGGTGGAAAAAGTTGGAAGGAATGATTATGAATTGCCCATCCTGAGCCAAGCCAGGCTTCTGACAACGAACAACAAATAGCCTGTGGCCCAAGCGTGGCTTGTCATCTCTTTGTAGAAATAGCAAACTAAACATGCAATTGAAATGGATGGAAAATAAATGAAAAGAACAGTATTTCATAACATTTTAAAATACACATAAAACTTGCATACATAAAACTGGAAGCAAGACCATAGCCAAGAATATGTTGATTTTGACTGATAAATGGCATAAGTAACAGTCACGGAGGAGGCCACAGTCCTGCAAGGGCAAGTCACCTTCCTCCCCTGGCCTGCCTTGGTCAGGTCACACACTCCCAGCTGCTCTCAATGTCTCTGGCTTCTGACTCAGTTGCTATATGCCTTCCATACGCAGACTTGCTAGGAAAACTCATTCTTCCAGTTCCCAAGATGACCTTGGGCTTGTTGGACTATTTGGCTCTCCCTCCTTTATTGCAGAATTTGACCCTCTCTGCTTCCCTTATTACTTCTTCAATACATTCTATCTTCTGCTTTCCCGAGTTCCAGGTGTGGAAACCAGGTGCCTGATTTATGGCTGATGTTGTAACCCGAGGGAGAAAGGGCTGTTAGAAACTCATTTCCTTTCCATTGTTATTTTAGCCATGTTGAAGATGCCAAAGTCTGGCAGAAATCATTCTGCCTTGCCGGTTTCAAAAAAATCTGTTTTCAAACCATGTGCCCCTCCTTTCACTTAGCTTGCTTAGAGAAATCTGGGAGTGAATTTGAGGCAACCCATATTCTCCCTCCCAGCTGCTAGATAGGTCCTAAAAGAAGTGCTACATAGTGCCCAAAGTGGGAGTGTGTCACCTCCCTGTCACAGGGTTTAGATTTGCATGCACAAAACTAGGTCTCTTTATCTCCCCTTTTCTGCAAGTTACTAAAGTTTTGTTTGTTTGTTTGTTTGTTTTCACCCACAGTGATTTTAATGTGAAGTTCAGCTTGGGGTAGGGAGAGCTAAATTGAGAAAAGATTTGACTGATCTGAGAACTCATAACAGAAGAACATTGTCCTCAGTTCTCTTGGGTAATACTTTGGAGTCTTTCAAAATGGTGTATAGAAAGAGACAACTTGTGAGCGTAATTATATAACCGAATAATGATTGGACAGCCACACCTTGACTGTGGCAACAGTATAAGCTGTAGCTCCCTGGCTTCTTCTTCTTCTTCTTCTTCTCCTTCTTCTTCTTCTTCTTCTTCTTCTTCTTCTTCTTATTATTATTATTATTATTATTATTATTATTATTATTATTATTATGATCATCATCATCATCATTATTTGATAAGTGATTACCTCAAACACTCTTACCAATCAGTGCACTGTAGGCAGATGTGTTGTAGCAGGTTTTGGTGGTCTGAGGCATAGCATCCACCCTGTTAAGGTATCACCCCAGAGCAGTGACAGAGTTAAGGCAGAGTGTGAAACTTTTGGATATGCCATGTCCAGGATGTCAAGCTTTTCACAGAAGAGGGTGGTTGGAACTTTCCCAAGCATCAGGCAGCAAGTCAAATCCATCAACTATGCTTCACCCCTACTATGACACAGTGCTCACTCAGGGGCTGGAGAGATGCTTAGTGCTCACCCAAGGGCTGGAGACATGCTCAGTGCTCAAGAATACTGGTCCTTTTGTAGAGGACCGGACTTTGGTTCACAGCACCCATGTTGGGCAGTTCATAATCTCCTATAACTTCAGGTATCTAATCCCTTTTGGCTCCATTGCCATATGTATACACACACACACACACACACACACACACACACACACACGAAGATAAAATTAAAAAAAAACTTTCACCCATAATATAGACCTATTCAAGAAATGAGTACACATTTTATTTTTTAAATTAATTTTTATTTAAATTAAAAACAATCTTATTTTACACACCAATTCCAGTTCCCTCTCCTTCCCATCCTCCCATTTCCCCAACATCTCCCCATCCCAACCCCCATCTACTCCTCATGGAAAGTGAGGCCTCCCATGAGGGACCATCAAAGTCTGTCACAGCATTTGGGGCAGGGCCAAGCCCTCCCCCAATGTATCTAGGCTGAGAGAGGATCCCTCTATAGGGAATGAACTCCAAAAGCCCATTGGTGCACTAGACATAAATACTGGTTCCACTGCCAATGGCCCCATAGACTGCCCAGCCCCTCAACTGACATCCCTCCCCCCATGCACCCAATTTACTCAGGAGATCTTGTCCCTTTCCCCTTCTTAGGAAGTCCATGTATGTCTCTCTGTCTATCATAGGTTCCTCCTTGTTTCCTAACTTCTCTGAGGTTGTGGATTGTAGGCTGGTTATCCTTTTCTCTATATCTACAATCCACTTATGAGTGAATACATACCATATTTGTCTTTCTGTGTCTGGGGTACATAACTCAGGATGGTTTCTTCTAGTTCTTCTAGTTCCATCCATTTGCCTGCAAATTTCAAGATGTCATTGTGTTTTTACCACTGAGTAATATTCCATGTGTAAATGTACCATGTTTTCTTTACCCATTCTTCTGTTGAGAGGCATCTTGATTGCTTCCAGGTTCTGGCTTTTACAAATGATGCTTCTATGAATATAGATGAACAGATGTCCTTGTGGTATGAATGTGCATCCTGTACTGGGATTTTGATGGGGATTGCATTGAATCTGTAGATTGATTTTGTTAAGATTGTTATTTTTACTATGTAGATCCTACCTATCCAACAACATGAGAGTACTTTCCCTTTTCTGATATTTTCTTTAATTTCTTTCTTTAAAGACTTAAAGTTCTTGTCATACAGGTCTTTCACTCATTTTTTTAGAGTTACCCCAAGATATGTTATATTGTTTTGGGCTATTGTGAAGGGTGATATTTCTCTGATTTCTTTCTCAGCCCATTTATCATCTATATATAGGAGGGTTGTATCCTGAAACTATACTGAAGGTGTTTATCAACTGTAGGAGTTCCCTGGTAGAATTTTTTGGGTCACTTGTGTAAACTATCATATTATCTGCAAATAGTGAAAGTTTGACTTCTTCCTTTCCAATTTGTCTCTCTCTCTCTCTCTCTCTCTCTCTCTCTCTCTCTCTCTCTCTCTCTTTTTGGTCATATTACTCTAGCTAGAACTTCAAGTACAATTCAAGTACAATATTGAAGAGATATGGAGAGAGTGGATAGCCTTATCTTTTTCCTGATTGTAGAGGAAAAACATTGAGTTTCTCTCCATTTAGTTTTCTGTTGGCTGTTGGCTTGCTGTATATTGTCTTTATTATGTTTAGGTATTTATCCCTGATCTCTCCAAAACTTTTTTCATGAAGGGGTGTTGGATTTTGTCAATGGCTTTTTCAGCATCTAGTGAGATGATCATGTGGTGGTTTTTCTTCTTCAGTTTGTTTATGTGGTGGATTACATTGACATATTTTTGTATGTTGAGTGCTCTACACAAAGGATCTTAACAAGTCACTTTCTATGGAGGTACTTACAGGTTATGATAATGTATTTCTCTAATCTGAGTGACTATCATTGTGTTTTGCATAATAGAACAGGATCTAAGAGATTGCTGGGGTAAGGTGGCAATCTGGTTAAAGTAAACCTTGGGTTCTAGGTTCAGCATCCTCTTGACACCATGGAAAATCTGTGTTTCCTTTTCTTGGGATCGGAAACGGCCTTCTAGGCAACAGGGAAGAAAGAAAGAAGCACTCCTCACCTGGAATAGCCTGGATTTTGCTAAACACTATGCTTAGAAATTTCTTAATATTCATTTTTTAAAAGATTTATTTTTTATTTTGTGTGCATGTGTTTTACCTGTATGTGTAGCTATGCATTGTGTGAATGCAGTGCTCACAGAAGCTGGAAGATAGCATCATTTCCCCTGGGACAGGAGTTGACAAAATGTTGTTAGCTGCCCTGTAAGTTCTGAAAATCTAACTTGGTACCTCTGGAAGAGCAGCCAGTGCTGCTTACCACTGAGCTATCTAAATATGAATTTTAAATACATGCTATTAAATATTTTCTCTTATGGTGCATCTTAATGCATTTTCTCAGTTGCTAATTTTATTTGTTCGGTAATAGTCTCCATTCTAAAATATATAATTCCATAATTGGTACAAACAGTAGCTGCTTCATTGGTCCCATAACATCTAATTAAATTGAATACAATGGTTACAGACTAACTACCTAAATCAAAAACTGCTACCTAAACAAGCAAGCCTGTGCCATTCTTTCCTCATCACCTTTATGTTGTGGTTTCTTTAATGAACTTTATGATTCTGTTTCTTAACTACAATTTTAGAATCTTTCAAAGATTGTGTGTGTGTGTGTGTGTGTACATGTGTACTTACACATGTCTGTGTGTGTTTATGTGTGTATTCATGAGCATGTTTTGTAGGTCAGAGGTCAGTATTGGGTGTACTCCTCAATTACTCTCCACCTCATCTATTGATTAATGGACACAGGGTCTCTTGGTGAAGCTGGAGCCATCTGATTTGGCTAAACTAGCAGGCTGGCACACTCCAGGGATCCCTTGTTTCTACCCTACCAGTGCTGGGGTATAGGCACATTCTGTCCCTCCACACTCAGGTCCTCATGGCCAGTGTTCATTATCAGCTTGTGACAATCTAGGTTCCCTGGAGAAGAGAGTATCAGTGAGGGGTTTTCTCTGTCAGGCTAGTCTGTGGCATGCCTGTGAGCAGGACTGCCTGGATTATTAATTTATGAAGGAGAGGCCAGCCCACTGTGAGCAACACCATTCTCTGCGTTCGGTGTTACACTATGTAAGAGTGGGGGAAGTGAGTTGAGCAGCAGGCATGTGTGCATTTATTCCTTAACTTCTCTTTCCTATGGATGTCACTAGCTGCTTTGAGTTCTTACCTTAGCATCCCATACCGATGACTGCACCCTGGACAGTGAGCCAAATATGCCCTTTCCCCCTTAAAGTTGCTTCAGTCATGATGGTTTTTCACATCAACATGACAGAAACGAGGTCACTCAGCAAGCACTTTGCTCACTGAGCCATCTCTACAACCCTTTTTGCAATTGAATGTTAAGGTTCATAGACTCTATCATTCAGGGGAAATGAGTGGAGGTGTAATTCTGTCCTTCTTAAATAACTTTATTTAAATGGCTCACCTGTTTCCAAGTCCCCACGCTGGAACCTGAGTTCTTTTCCAGCCTTGTTTATAATGCTGGGGTTTGGTTTGATGTTTTCTCTATTTCCTGTCTCAAGGAATGGGTTATATGAATTCTCTGAGCCTCATACATCAAAGTTAAAGACATCCTATGTGGTTGGATGGTCTATGCCACCATTTTATTGGCATACAGCATCCTGGAATCATTGGACTCTCAGATGCAAGTTTTTGTATCTTGAAGTGTCCCTAGGTAGCTTTTAAGCAGAAGCTACTCCTGGGAAAAACCTAGAAGGTTGAAATTTTTAACCTTAACCTCCATATTCATGAAAGGAGAGGGATGAAGATTCAATTTATCACCAATTGGAGGTATCCTACCTTTCAGCTTTTCTAGATCACGCTGTCACCTGTGAGGTTTGTACTTAGGGAACACATAACTCTCTTACAAAAGAATCACTAAAGAAGGAACTCTCATAATGTTCCAATATGTCTATGATTTTGTGTTGGGTCATGTGTGGACCAGAATCTGTCAGCCTTTTAAAAAAAATAGATTCCATACAAACCCCAGAGGAGCATCTGGGTAACTGGTAACTGAGACTGTGGTGGTTCATAGCAAATGCTGCACCCAGGCCTGAGGGTTGTATCTTCTCTACTCCTTGTGTGTCTTTCCCATTCAGCCGATTGTATTTACCCTCCGTAACAGCTTTTGCAATAAAGCAGTTTTGTGAGCCACTTGAAGACATTTGTCAAACCAAGGAATGCATCATGGGAACCTTGATTTATGGTCTTTTTTTTTGGTCAGAATTTCCAAAGGCCTGGGTTTAGACTGACATCTAAGGTGGGAAGTAGTCTCACGGGACTGGGCTCTTGACATTCGAGGTCTTACACCATCTCCAGTGGATAGTCAGAATTGAGCAGAATTAGAGAAACCCCAGCTGCTGCCTTCTGGAGGGCAACCATTGGTTGCTGGTTGGAAAACTCATATTTGTGTCCACTGTGCTACAACAACAAAGACAGTGTCTTAGTTAGGGGTTTCTGTTGATGAAACACCATGACCAAAAGGCAAGTTGGGGAGGAAAGGGTTTATTTGGCTTACACTTACATATTGCTTTTTATTATCAAATGTCCAGACAGGAATTCAAACAGGGTGGAAACCTGGAGAAAGGAGCTGATGTAGAGGCTATGGAGGAGTGCTACTTACTGGCTTGCTCAGCCTGTTTTCTTATAGAACTCAGGACCACAAGCCCAGGGATAGATGGCCTCTCCCACAACAATCACTGTCTTAATTAGGGTTTCTATTGCTGTGAAGAGATATCATGACCATGGCAACACTTACAAAGGAAAACAATTAATGGGGTGGTTTACAGTTTCATAAGTTTAGTTCATTATCATCATGGTGGGACATGGTGGTATGCTGGCAGACACAGTGCTGGAGAAGGAGCTGAGAATTCTACATCTTGATCCAAAAGTAGCAGAAAGTGAATTGACTCTACACTGAGCAAAGGAGATCTCAAAGCCCACCCCCACAGTGACATGCTTCCTCTAACAAGGCCACACCTACTCCAGCAAGTCTAAGCCTAATAGCCCCACTCTCTATTAGTTTATGGAGGCCAAATATCTTCAAACTACCACAATCACTAGTTAAGAAAATTCCTGCAGCCAGATCCAATAGAGGCATCTTCTCAATTTAAGTCCCCTCCTTTTGGATAACTCATTTATATGTTGACATAAGACTAGTCAGCACAAAAACTGAGATTGCTTTTTTCCCAGTGCTTTTACAGGCCCCAAACCTACCATATAATAATTCTAGTGATAGATGTGTATAGAACAACCAGTGATATAACCATATAAGAATATTCAGAATACTAACATTTATAAAAGTCTCCAGATAGCAACATCCTGCAGTCAACCATTAGGAAGCCATGGTTTATACTCATCAATCAGACAAGGAACATTCTATGGCCATAATTCCTGATGAACAATATGGACATCAGATACATTATTTTATGACTTGAGTAGTTAAATGGGACCTGTTGTACCCAGGTTTACCTAGAGAGTAAAGGCCTGAGACACTACTAAGGGTACTATAGTGTATGGGTAGTGCCTATTACAAGAGCATTCATTATATGTCTAAGAAATCAAAGTTGAGAAAACTCATTTTGTTGCCACTGAAATGATTGAACAATACACCCTCCCCCCAAAAAAAGTGAGAATCTCACATGTTCATATGGGGCGAAGCACTCAATTTCCAAATAATATATGCATACTAGTTCACATCATAAAAACTAGAAAGATAGAAAATTAACTAACACTGAGGTTAACACAATTATCTTTGAGAGAGTAGGAGAGAGTTTGTGGCAAAGGCATGGGTGAGCTTCAATGGTGTTGGGAGAATTCTCTTTCCTGGGTCTGGAAAGATGGCTCATCTGTTAAGAGCAGATGTTACCCTTGCAGAGGATCTGGATTCAGTGCCGGCTCACAACCATCTTTAATTTCAGTTTCAGAGGATCTGATGTCCTTCACTGGCCTCTGCAGGCACCGCATGCACACAGAGCATATACATATTTGCAAGCAAAGTACATGCATCCATACACAAAAGCTATCCTGTATATACAATGAAAGATGTGAAGCCATAGTGAGTCTGGAGGTGTTGGTAGCCTTTCTTCCTTGGAGACAGTCATTAGAAACATATAGTATGGGGCATGTAAAAACAGTTTCATGGAGCGCAGTTCTAATAGTCTCAGAAATATGTTTCCTATCTCCTTAAGAGTCATGTGACATAGCTATTTTTTTCAGTAAAATTATAAGCCCTAAATTTGTCACAGTAAAATGTCCATCAAAAGGCTGAGAGTGTAGAGAATACATTTGATACAGAGTAGGAGAAACAATCTCATCTCTGCTGTTATGTTTATCTGAAAAATCTCTCTGAGATGAAGGTTCAAAAGGACAGGAGTGGGATGGTGAGGAAAGCAGCCTTAAAACCATCCAAGTGGAGTGACACATGACCCCGGGGACCCTCATTTGCTGAAGGTCTGAAACATGCCTGCTCCCTTCACTTGCACCCAGAATGCTGCTAATTTCCTGCTTCACTGCTTGTAAGCAGTGGGAGGCAGCGTTTCCCTTTTCTGTAAACGGTGCTCACCTGATCCAGAAAAATGCCATTTACTTCCTTCCCATTCTATACCTTTCTCATTGTTCTCATTCCAGGCAGATTTTTTTCAAGTAAATTCTACTTTAGAAAGTGGAACTAGGTTCAGAGCTAGTGTGTATCATGTCTATCAGTGTGTGCCACACTTTAAAAAGAGGGCAGGAAATCATCATACATTTTTATAAAGTCAAAGTGCGTATTAAAATGTAAAGACCCCTTAGAAATAACTAGTTGGTCACTCTAGTTCCTCCTTCTCCCCCAGAACCCATGGTGGATGGATCATCCTGTGTTTGCACACTCCCCATCTTGGGAGATCTTCGCCTGATAAAGTAGCATTCTACATGTTTTCTGTGAAGTTCAAATCTATAACTCCTTGTTTCCTCTTCATTCTTAGCCACTTCATTTCATCCATATTAGGATGTGACCATTTTCATTTCCTCATTGGCAATCAGCATATGCTAATTACCCATTACTAAGAATTCCCTGAAGTCCATAGCTGTGTGGGTTTTACATTTAAATTAGCATGACAGGTGCTGCCACAACAGGTAGATTTCCTATGTGAAAGCTTTGCCTTCATTCCTGGGAGAAGCCTGGAGAACACTTGCTATAGACAATGCCTTCTCCACATCAGAGGAAAGAATCATTACAGATGAGCTCAAAAAAGGCATCCTCTATCATGTTCTTCAAGCCCCTTCCCTCAGGTGACCTGGGGCCTCCTTGACTGAGGAAACCATGAAATAACATCCAGTTTCAATCAGTTCTGAGTGGCCTGTGTATTGGAAGGAAATGGATTTCATGGCACATCTCTTATATTGGTGAACTAGAGACCAAGGTAGTAAGTATGTAAATTTATGTACTTATAATTTCACCTAACACTTGTATGGAAGAAGTGGATACAATATGCATGCAAGAGTGTAATTTTCACTATCTCGTGCACTGCTTGGTTTTGAGATACTTGGCATTAATCTGTAAAATGGACTCTTCTGGTACAGCTAAATTGCCTTTCCCACCATTGTTAACTTATTTCCTCAAGACACATAGCACAAAACCATGGAAACAGACCTCATTTATCACCTTGTGCACACCTCTGCCTCTGTCCTTTTCTCCCAAGGTGACAAAAAAAAAACATTTTTCACTTGGATGAAATATTTGGGCGGAAGGAACACAGGTTATTCTAGCTGTGACTAGAGAGAAATGCTTTCAGTCAATGTTGGTTAAAATGTGACAGCCAATAGAGTTCTAAAAATACATGCTTTTAAGTGAATATGTGATTGAATAGGTGATTAAAGTGATTTGTGGGGGTTTTACTCTCTTCCTACCAACACAATATTGTTTTCAGTCTTTGGATCAGGACTCAACTGTAGACTGTCTGCTCCCGGGTTGTCCTTGATGGAACACACTGCTTCCCTTCTGTAACTTCTTCTGTAAGTTTAGAACTGATGTGGAAGGTGGGATCATAGATATAAGGGAATGTGACTGCCCTCAGTTTATCCTTGTATCTGTAATTTTGGGCATAGGTAGAGCAGAGAAAATGTCATGTGTGGTTTGACCCAGCTGTCACTTTGAAAGGGAGACATGGGCATTTTATATTTTCCTTGCCTGCTTTACTTTTCTTCTTCTTCTTCTTCTTCTTCTTCTTCTTCTTCTTCTTCTTCTTCTTCTTCTTCTTCTTCTTCTTCTTCTTTTCTTCTTCTTCTTCCTGTGTAGTCAGGGCAAGGAGAGGAGTCCTTGAGAAGGAAGATCTAATTTTACAACATGGTGATGGAGAAAAAGCTTGGTTGGCCCTTCCTGGCCTTCAAGTCTCATAAGTAGGCACTGAAGCATCATGATTTTCAGAACTGAATGTGAGGCCTAAAGATGGCACAGTCCCATCTTCTACCATAGCCATAGCCCTTAATGCTCAGCAGCCTCATTCCAGTTTATTCCTAAGTCGCAACTGTACCTCTCTTCCCAGCCTCTTTCTGTCTCTGTGAACGCCCATCTTTTTCTCCACATGCTACACAGTAAACCTTGGAAAAATTTCTATCTCCTGTGGATGAGCTGGATTGACTGTATCTATGTGACTGAACTCTGGGGAAAATTAAAAGCAGTAAGGAATCACAAACAAGCAGCAGTTAACCATGTGGAAGATAGTGTCTATATAATTTCTTGTCTTTGCTTAATAAGGATGAAGGTCTTGGGTTGTTGTAGACAAAAATAGGGTGTCAAGATGGTTTGGGTAGAGATGGAGGAGATTGGGGAAATTGGACAAAGAAGTGAAACTTCAAATTTCTTTTCTTCCTCTATTATTATTATTATTATTGTTTTTTCTTGAGACAGGGTTTCTCTGTGTAGCCTTGGCTGTTCTAGAACTTGCTCTGTAGACCAGGCTGGCCGCCAGAGATCTGCCGCCTCTGCCTCCTGAGTGCTGACATTAAAGGCATGCGCTACCACTGCCCAACTGAAACCTGAGACTGAGAAGTTTTTCAAATTTCTTGTATGCAGATGCTAGTTAATAACATTTTTCAGATGATGTCCTTCCAAAGGTTAGAGGACAGTGTGTGTATATACGTGTGGTAGGGTATGGATGTGAGTGTGATGTTGTATGTCATTGGGAAGGAGCTCTTGAACTATGCAGAAAATATTTATAGCATTTCCATATTATTTCTTTTTCTTATAATTTTAATTAATTCAGTTATATCCTCCACATCCCTTGTTCCTCTGATCCAAATGCTTATCATGACTCTGTTTGAAATTTCCACTGCCTGAGAAGAAAACTGAATGTACTAAAATAACACTCAGAAAACCATCTCATTGTAGGAAATATTGCAAATAGCCTGGGGTGTACATGTGTTTCCTTTGCAGTTGTATGAGAGAACTCTAACATTGGTTAAGTTTCTCTCTCTGAGGACATGTGTCACCCATGATGTCAAGCTGTTATCCTCTGTTTACCAAAGGCAATCATGCCCTTGAAAATGGAACTACTCACCATTGCCGGCAGTGGTGCAAGGGCCTCTGCTTGCAGGCCTTTTCTTCTGTGTTGAAGATTCTCTTCAGGCACTGTTTAAGAATAGATCTTTCAGGTCTGATTCATTTCTGTAGGAAAAACAAAAGCTATTGACAAAAGGGCTCAAAAAGAATTGAATTAGAACAGCTTAACCGGACAGATATCAATAAAATGGAAGAATAAGGGACTGAGGAGATGGCTGACAGTCCAAAGCACTTCTGCTCTTTCAAAGGATCTGGACTTGATTCTCGGAATCCCCATCAGGTGCCTCGCAACTGTGTGTGTAACTTTGGTGTCAGAGGCTCTGATGTCCTCTTCCAGCCTTCATAGGCATCTGTTGCAAATAAAGTAAGGCAGGCAAAACACCTACATACACACAATATAATATTATGAATAATTAACCTTTAAAATAAGAGCAAATAGGTTTCTAAATGCTGTTGTGTATTTTTGTGGTCCTCACAATAATCTTATGAGATACTGACACCAGCTTAGTGAGGGGAAAGATGTAGAGAAGTGAAGACTATTCACATCTAGACAGTGGCATAGTGAGGGCTCCATTCCTGCCTTCTGGTTCACCTTCACACTCTTAAGCACTTGTGCCATGTGTACTCAGCCATCAAGGTTATTCTGCACATTCTGAAGCTTCAAAATACTGGAAAATACTCAAGATAGGGATTACTCAACCCTTTCTTCCATGCAGATATTTATCTGACAGATGAGGGGTAACACATATTTGATAGAGCAACTTTGAAGGCTCCATTTTTGTGCTAAGTTGCCTCATATTTAAGTTGATATATTTGCTCTGAGAAGTGAGACTTGCTTCTGTCCCTATGCGACTGAGAAGATGGTGAAACTGGCACATGTTACTAAGGAACCTCAGCATAACTAGAGAACCATAGGCCTGCAAGTCATAGGCTTGGCCTAAAAATCACCCATGCACCCTCTGGTGCCTCTGACTTCTGCCTTGTGCTGAATTGCTCTCTAACTCTTGATCTCAACTCTGATTTTATTGGTTAACTGTTGTACTTCCTCCCATGCTTCTTGTTCACCCCACCCTAATCCTCTTGGCAGGAATTGTTTGGGGTAAAAACCTCCCTTCACAGCTTCTGTCCTGTCTCCCAGATTCTTTCCACAGGGCTTCTTCCAGATTAGGGGTTAAGGTCCTCTCATAGGTCTTAAACCAGCTGAAATTTATCTTGAATGACCGACATAAACGTGTTAACCTGGGACAAGCTGAAATGCTTAAAATGATGAATCTTCTCATCTAATTATTCTGTTTTCATTTTTAAGATTTAGCTTCTGATTTTCTGTAACATTTCCTGCATTGTAAATGAGGCTCCTGAATAAATACTAATGTTTATTTCAGTATGTTTATATTGGATTGGCTCCATGAATATGATTATCTTATCTTTTATAACTAGGTAGTTCTATTTTGTAGAGATGCTATTAATGTATAAATATATATATAATATATTTATGTATATAAATATGTCATTTGAAAATATACTTATTTTTGAAGCCTACTATTAACCCTCTTACAGAATTTTAGCTGATTTTTTCCCCATAGAACATTGTTTTATTGTTGCAAAGAACTTAAAATTCTCCATCTGTCTTGGTCACGACTACCAGGATCTTCTCACTGAGGTTCATTCCTTGATTTGCTATTCTCTAGCTCAGCAATTTACTCATTAGGCACCAGCCGTGTTTGTTTCCTTGGTATTATATTTTAAAACATGAAAACAGTGTTTAAAAGGCTGGTGTCAGTATTGCTTGTGGATTCTTATTTACTGCTTAGGAATTTTGGTGTGGGGTATCTTTTAGGAGCCATGGAATGGATTCTGTATTCAAAGAAATGTTCCCTCCACGATATCTCCCTTCGAGGGCTCAGTGATGAACTTGCTTGTCTCATTGGCCAGAGAGCTGATTCTAGCAATCTCTGAAGGAAGGATAGACATTTTAGAGTGATGTTTACAAAGTGATTCCAGGAGAAGAGAGGGGATGGTTTCATACAGTCAGATATTTTACGTGATCATCCTCATTTTGAGCCCCTATAATCACCAAATTTGGAATTTAGTTGTGGAATAAAAGGTCACAAACCATGTGCACACAATAAATACACTAAAAATATCAGTCACATTTTATAATTATAAAATACAAATATTATGACTATAATAGAATATATTGTTATATATAATTATATTATAAATATGCAATCTTATTAACAGTATAGTCTGTATAATTTATATGTTATATAGGTAATTATAGATTATATGATATATAACTATAATATTCTTTTATTTATCAGTGTGGTCTAAGGTTTTTGCATAGTTTATTTTATATATGCTTATAAGACTTTGAGGTAAGAATTGTAACTTGAATAGAATAATTAACTTTTTCTTCAAAACACATTTATCATTGGAGCCAAGAATTGAATTTGGCAAAATCCTTACTCTTAATTGTCAAGAACACTACTAGTTCATAGTGATGCAAGAATATTGAAAATGACTTAATGCCTTCATTGTGTTTAGAAGTATATTATGGAAAGAGTACATAAGTAACGTACATTGAACACTATAAATACTCTTTTTAATTTGAGGGATGAATAGTTTTATTTTTTATTTCCCCCTTTTATTAAAAGTAGATTCTTTTCTGATACAATATATCCTGATTACAGTTTCTCCTCTCTCACTTCCTCCCATTCCTTCCAGATCTTTTCCCATCTAGACCTACTCCCTTTCAGTCTCTCATTAGAAAAAGAATAGGCTTCCAAGAGAAAACAAGAAAACATGAGAAAATAAACTATAATGAGATAAAACATCACATCCAAGTTGGACAAGGCAATCCAATGGAAAAGATCCCCAAGAGAATGCACAAAAATCAGAGACCCACTCGTTAACACATTGAAGAGTCCTATAAAAATTCCAAACTGAAAGCTATAATATATACACAGAGGACCTGATGCAGACTGTTGTGGGCCTGTGTTAGAGGGCCTTATTCTCCTAGTGTCCTCCATCCCCTCTGCACCTCTGCTTCCCATCCTCCTTCTGCATCCTCTTCTGCAGGGTTCCTGGAGCTCTGGGGAGTGAGGTTTGAAGGACACATTCCATTTAAAGCTGTGTGTTCCAAAGTCACTCTATTTATAAAATATCTGGCTGAGGGTCTCTGTATTTGTTCTCATCCACTGCAGGAGAAAATATCTCTAATGATGGCTTAATAAAGCCAACTTTGAGTATATCAGAATATCATTAGGAGTAATTTTATTGTTACTTTCTATTCCAGTACTATTTGCTTTCACCCTAGGTCTCTGGGCTATCTAGTCTTTGGTTATTGGCTACCACAGTAGTGTCAGGTATGGGTTCCCTCTCGTGAAATGTCAAATCAGACATTGGTTGGTTACTCCTACAAGCTTTGTGTCATCATTGTCCTAACATATTTTGCAGCTAGGTCAGATTGTATGTCAAAGGTTTTGTGGTTGGGTTTGTGTTTATGTTTATATTTTAGTCATCTGCAAATAGCCTTCCTATATCAAAGACACTAGAACATGGTGGTGAAAGTTCTGCATAGGAACCAGCTTGACCTCTCTGTGTTCAATGAGTTATGTGGTTTTGCTTTTAGCTATAGAACCTTGCTGTCATTTTGTAGAGAGCAATCTGTTGTCTTGGCAACAGCTTGAGTTGTTTGGGGTTTTCCATGGGATCCCTTTGGCCAAGAAATCAACTGGATATAAACATAGTACCAGTACTGGAAGCTTAATTTGGTGACAAGAGATGGTGACTGAAATTCTGCCACCCTCATTATTTGGAGTCTTCATTTGGATCTTGGTACTCTGCCTCTCTAAGTCATATGATGACTTCATTAGGATCACCTTCATATATTTTAGACTTCTACTGCACTAGGTTTCTATATCATCCCGTCTAATGCCCCCCCAGTTCTAGCTGTATCTCTCCAGATTCCATCCCTGAATCCTACCTCCCTTCCCCTTTTCCACCTGATCCTCCAGCTTCCTCCCTCCCAATCCATCTATTCTATTTCCCCCATTCAAGCGCCCATGTGTCCCCACCTAGTTCCTTCCTCTATACATCTCTGGCTCTATGGATTGTAGTTTGATTATCATTTATTTAATAGCCAACATCCACATATAAGCAAATATTTGTCTTTCTAGTTTTGGATATTTTTTTTCCATTCAGATTTTTTTTTCTAGTTATCCATTTTCCTGCAAATTTCATGATGGCGTTTTGTTTGTTTGTTTGTTTTGTTTTTTGTTTGTTTGTTTGTTTTTTTGTTTGTTTTTTTAACAGTGGAATAGTTCATGTTGTAAATGTACATTTTATTTATCCATTCTTCTGTTGTGGGACATCCAGGTTGTTTCCAGTTTCTGGTATTATGAATAGAGCAGCATTGAACATGGTTGAGCAAGTGTCCTTGTGGTAGGATGAAGTGTAATTTGGATGTATGTTCAAGAGTGGTATAGCTGGGTCTGGAGGAAGGTCAATTCCCATCTTTCAGAGGAACCACCACACTAATTTTCATAGTGGTTGTACACGTTTGCACTCCAACACCAATGGAAAAGAATGTTTCCTTTGTTTCACATCCTGGCCAGCATGAGTTATCACTTGGGTTATTGACCTTAGCCACTTTGAAAGTCATAAGATGGAATCTCAAAGTAATTTTGATTTTCATTTTACCAATGGCTAAGGATGTTGAGCATTCCTTTAAGTGTTTCTCAGCTATTTAAAATTCCTCTATAGAGAATTCTCTTTTTAGCTCTGTACTCCATGTTTGATTGGGTTATTTTTTTAGTATCTACTTTCTTGATATTTTTACATATTTTGGATATTACTCATCTATCAGATGTAGAGTTGGTAGAGATATTTTCCCATGGGGTAGACTATCATTTTGTCCAAATGGCAGTATCTTTTGCCTTATAGACATTTTTCAATTTCATGAGGTTCCTTTTTTAGTTGTTGATCTTTGTGCCTCCATTAACTATGTTCTGTTCAGAAAGTCATCTCCTATGCCAATGAATAAAAGGCTATTCCCCCCACTTTCTCTTCTATCTGGCCAGTATATCTAGTTTTATGTTGAGGTCTTTGATCCCTTTGGAATTGAATTTGTATATGGTGATAAGTATTTATGTAAATAAGGATTTATTTACATTCTTTTGCATGCAGACATTCAAAAAACCTGTAAATATACTGTTAATAGATGATACATGCAGGAGTGATAAAACTGCTGGGACAGAGTTTCCTGTGACATCATTATCTGCTAACATGGGTTTTGGCATTACCTCATTATAGAACTCAATCTAAAACATGTTCGAGGAAGGATCCTTGAGTCTCATTATGTAACCTAGACTGGCTTAAAAGTCATGGTCCTTCTTCCTCTATCTCCCACATACTAGCATCTCAGGTATGTACCACCATATCCAGAAAATAAATGTTATTGAAGTTGTCATTTATTTATGTAGATGATAGTGATGTTGTCCTGTGCTTAGGGAATAAATATCTGAGACTATTTCTCTCAGAAAAAGATGAAATACAATCTAGAAAGACTTCTCTTTGCTTTGTCATGAAAGTGCCCAATTTTTTTTTTAGCAGCCTTTCATTCACCCCCTAAGGTGCTGGATTCTTCAGGGTCCCTCCATTGTTTGCATTTGGTCTTGGTTATCAGCCCTGCTTTGAGTAGTTATGTTTCTATTATCAACCTTAAGGCTGTGTGAATCTTGTTTGTTTTGCAAATATATTCAAAGGCTCTTTGTTTCTAAGCCAAACTTGCACCATTCAAATATGTTTAGCTTACTTATTCCCCATCATGTAGATGAAGTGATTGACACAGTTAATTTTCTACTTCCCCAAGGGTCTTTTAGTACTATATGCATTTGGGTATATCTGTCTAAGAATGAACTCATTTATACCCACTCTGTTCCAGTCGTACACCTTAAATTATTAGCAACCAATAAAACACACAAATTTCCATATTGTCAAGGTGAATATACTAACATTGCCTTTTTGAAAACCTTAATGAGAGCATCATTACATAAATGAGTTTTATGTCATGTTAACAGCAGGAAACAATTTATAACATTGCTATAGTGTCATTTTGATATGATCTGGACATGGTGTGGTTGCCTTGTGCTGTGGTTGAGAACATGCCTACAAATTTTTATCAAGATACAGCATTCATATATCTTCCTGGTCCCTATACATAATTATATATTGCTCACATTGTGTAAGACTCAGATCACAATCACAGTAAAATCATGCCAGTAAAAATCTTCCTATTTCCGAATATCATTCACTTTTATATGTGTTGGGCTTTTTATCTTCTTCAAGTAACTTTTAAATATACCATAGACAGTTTTACCATTTCCTCCACTGTGCTCAGGAAGAACCCATAACCATTAACTCTTCTGTTCTCGCTTCCCTTTCCTCTTCCAGTTTAATTTTTAAAAATTGTTTTATAACATATATATATATATATATATATATATATATATATATATATATGTTTTATATACATGTATGTGTATCCTGTGTTTGCAGTACCCACAGTGACCAGAAGAAGGTATCAGATTCCCTGGATCTAGAGTTACAGATGGTTGAGAGTTCTGTGGGCTCTGAGAACTGAACCCATGTCCTCTGGAAGAACAGACAGTGTCCCTAAGCCATGGTATAGCTCTCTATCCACCCACTTCCAGTTTCTATTCATCATTAATCCATTTTCATCAATGAAGTTGACTAATTATTTTCCACCACTGTGTGAGAACATGTAATATATTTTTCTATATTGACCTCATCTTTCTAAAGCCACTGAATTCATTTCCATCCATGTGACTGCTGATAACTGAATTTCATTTTGTTATACCTGAATAATATTATCTCTACATCACCATCCCTTATCCATTCATTCTATAAAGGATGTCTATATTAACTGCATATTTTATCATCTCCAGTAGAAGAGTTGCTGGGACTTAAAGTGTCCTAGTTGTAGGGTTTTGTTTTTAGTTTTTTGTTTTGTTTTGTTTTTGAATTTCCAAATTGTTTTTCAATGGCTGCACTAAGGTGCACTTCTGTTGACACTAGCTAGGATATGAGTTCTCGTTTTTCTGCAGCTCAACATCAGGTATTGATGGGGGATGTCCTTCTGTATGCTGTGAATATATGTTT
This sequence comes from Phodopus roborovskii, assembly GCF_943737965.1. Classification (NCBI taxonomy): domain Eukaryota; kingdom Metazoa; phylum Chordata; class Mammalia; order Rodentia; family Cricetidae; genus Phodopus; species Phodopus roborovskii. Next base: position 49,560,687 of record NW_026126517.1, on the reverse strand, counting down.
CTCTTATTGGTTGATGAATAAAACTGTTTTGGCCAATGAAAAAACAGGAAGTATGGGCAAGGCTACTAGACTAGGAGAATTCTGGGAAGAGGAACACAGAGAGTAAGTCTCAGGGAGGAACCATGTAACTGCTGAGGAAGCAAGAGATCCAGGCATCACTGGTAAGCCAAGATTATGTGGAGACACACAGAATAATAGAAATTGGTTAAAAATTAAGAGGTAGCTAGCCAATAAGAAGCCATAGCCATCAGCCACTGGCCAAACAGTTTATAATTAATAGAAGCCTCTGTGTGTTTATTTGGGACTAAACAGCTGCAGGAACAGATGGTACAGAAACTTTCACCTACATGTTATTTTTTGTCCTTCTGTTTATAGTTGTTTTAACTGGTGTGGCTTGATATCTCATTGCACCTTTGATTTCACTTTCTGGATGACTAGCGAAAATGAGCAGTTCTTCCATGCAGTACATGCTATTTAGCATGTCTTCTTTTGAGAAAAGTTTCTTTAGTTCTTTGGCCCATCTTAATTAGATTACCTGTCTTCAAAGATGCTCAGTGCTTGAGTTTTACCTCAATTGAATATCAATCTACTGTCAAAGGAATAGTTGGAAAGTACTTCCTCCCCTTTTACAGTGGGCCTCTTGGTTCTGCTACTTTGTAATTCAGCCGTCTCTTAATGATTCTCCCCTTTGTCTACTCTTACATTTTTTATATTTATTTGTTTATTTATTTGCTTTTTTGAGTTTCTGTCTACACTAAAGTTTTTGAAGTGTTTTCTTATATATATTCTTTAGCATACAGTAACATTTTTATAGTTTCTGGCTTAACATTACATCTTTGGTCCATTTTGAATGGCATGAATGTATGAAGAAGGGCAGGAATATAGTTTTACCTGCTCATGCATATCCAGTTTTGCCAGAAGAGACAGTTATTTGCCTAATATGTGAGATTGGGATCAGTGTTTCTCTAGAAGATGGGGGTTGACTGCTGGGTTTTATTTTTTGATCCATTGATTTGTGCATTTGTTTCTATGCCAGTGGCCTATTTTTGATTACTATATCCTTGTAGTGTTTTCTAACATCAAGTATTGTCTTGACTTTTGATTGATTGGTTTTCTTAATTTGCTTTTCAGCTAGTTTATCATTGCTATATTCTTTTTCTTTATCTTGATTTTACAGGCTGTAATTTTACTGAATCATAGCAACATCTAACAGATTATTTGTTTCATAATATATTTTAGGTTTTGATACCTTTAAGTTTTAGAATTTCCTGTGATTTTTTTTTTCAGTATGTTTTCGGGTGAAAATCCTCATCTTGGATTTTTTTCCCAGCACACTGTCAATGATCTTATAAAACGTCTCTCTTAGGTACTCTGGTATCTTGACAGCTGGTTAATTCATTTCTGTTTTTGCCCTTTCTACTTTTGACTTTTAGTTACCTGGCTAATAGCATGGGTAGGGAATAAACTGACTCCTGATTTATAGGCCATGTCTACTTTTACTGCCCCTCTGTTGCTATTTCTCTGCCTCTCTGTTTTACTGCCAGATTGAGTTATATCAGAATAGACATTCATCTCCCCATTATTCATAGATGTAAATTACAAACATTTTAAGAAGCAGCTCTGTATTTTCCTAGATAAAAATTTATTCATGGGGCTGGAGAGATGGCTCCATGTCTAGGAGTGCTTGCTGCTCAAAGAAAACTCAGCTTTGGTTCCCAGGATCCACACTGAGAAACTGACAACTGACTGTAACTCCAAAAACAAAGATTCTGACATCTGCAGGAACCACCACAATACATAAAGTAAAAAAAAAAAAAAAAAAAAAAAAAAAAAAAAGGCGAAAACCTCTATAAAAAGTTATTCATAACTCTGATTGCACAGATAAAACAAATTGAAATTACCTGAGACCAAGGATGAGACATGAAATACATCCCATTTGTTTGCCTTGATCCCCTGCCTCAGACACACTTAGGCTGAATCCCCTCTAGCCCTGACACAGGTGTATAAAGTGATACCATGCCCCTGACATACATGCATTCTTACATACATTCATACATACACTGAGCCCTTTCCCTGGCACACTGAGACACTCATACACACACACACACACACACACACACACACACACACACACACACTGAGCCTACACACCCTGCCTCCTCTTTCTAATCACTCTTGGGGGAGGCCTTTCCATGCAGAAATACTCTTATCATTCTGAAGAGTGGGCAAGAAAACAGTTAAAAATTATGATAAGTACATTTTATTGATATTTCCTTCTTGCTCACTATGAAGCATTGTATCCTTCCAATTGTTTAAATTACATGCTCCAGAGTGTCTGTTCTTCCCTGTGTAACCCTCCCTCACACACTAAGAACATGAATTTCTAGGGTGGTTACTAAAACTGGTGACTGAGGCCTCATGAGGAAAAAAAATAGCAGGGAACCTGATTGGTTCAGGAGAACATCATTATTTGAGAGCCAAAATGTTGCCATTTCAGGAAGGAAGCGCATTTACTTTTCTTCTGACATAGGTGAATTTTTCTTCAAAGAAAAAGTCACTTGTGTCAGTGTGCAGTCATTTTATGCCTTTCAGTGTACCTTCAAACCAGTCTTATTTGAAAGTGTAATTCACTTTTTGTAGACTAAAAGGAAAATAAAGCTAAAGTAAAGAGGCATTAAGGACAGGACTGGAGACATACAGCTCCAACATGAAAAAATATATGCCTGTCTTACTCTATTTAGGGTGTTTTTTTTTTTTTAAGAAAAAATACAAATGCCTTTGCAACAGAATAATTCAGAATCTGAAGGAGAATGTAGTGAATGCCTGTGCATCTGCCACCACTTTGGGATGTTGGGCTTGCTGGTGAGGATGCCTCTAATCCCAGCATGTGGGGAAATAAGGAACAGAGATGGTGAATTTGAGGCCATTATGGCCTGTACACAGCAAGGTTCCATTCAAAACAAAAGGGAGAGACCTGGGGTGGGGGGAGGGAGCAACAAAGAAAAACAAACAAACAAAGCAAAGCATCTTGCATTGAACCATTTGTGTCCCTCTTATGCTCCCCCCCCTTGTTGCTCTTAAATATCTCCTTGAATTTTTACAACCTATATGGGCAGTTCCCAGCTGTATTAATGTTCTGTGAATGTGAATACTCAGGGGGAGACATTATCATAGTAACTCTTGTAAGAGAAAGCACTTAATTGCTTACAGTTTCAGAGGTTTAGTCCATCAGCACCGTGTCAGGCAGACATGGTGCTGGAGAAGTAGCTGAGAGGTCTATATCCCAATATGCAGGCAGCAGGAAGATAGCACCACTGTGTCTGGCTTGAGCCTTTGAAACCTCAAAGCTCATCCCTGTGACACACTTCCTCTAGCAAGGCTGCACATACTCCAACAAGGCCACACCTCCTAGTCCTTCTCAAGGAGTCCCACATGCTCATAACTAAGCATTCGTACATATGAGCCTGTGGGGGCATTTTTATTCAAACCACACACACCAGCAGTATCTGGCAAACAATCAGAAAAGAATGGCATTTCTTTTCTATCTCAGTTCTTCATCTTGAAAACTGTATTAATACTTCTTGATTAGGCTGCTGATAACACAGATTTTTAAAAACATGCCTGACGTTCATAGTGAGTTTATGTCACATATAAACCTTACATATAGCTTGTCATTCTGTTTTTCCTAGAACAATCTGAAAGGTTTGTTTTTATGGTTGTTTGTACACCTAATTCATTCATTTCTCTTGCCCTTTGTAGGTTATTGCTTTAAAGTTATTTATTTAATTTTATGTGTACGTGTGTACCTGAATGCATGTATGTATACCACATGCATGCAGTATCTGAGGGGGCCAGAAGAGGGCATCATATCTCTTACAACTAGAGTAACAGATGGTTGTGAGCTGCCATATGAGTGCTGTGGATACAGCCTGGGTCCTATGCAAGAACAGCCAGTGCTTTGAACCACTGAGCCCCTCTAGTTGATTACTTTATATGATAATTCACATTTAAAATTGTATGCATTCTTCCTATTTAAAATACTTCTGTTCTAAACCTTGTCCATGTTGCCGTGAACATGCAGAGAAGAGGCTCAAAACATAGAGAAACACTCAGATAGAATTGCCATAGATTGTACACGTCTCAAGTCTAACATGGCCAAATTGTTTCTCATTACCAAACCCAACCACACATCCCCAGACGCAGATGACAGTGTCATGGTATGGCTGTCCCCCACCCACTTCTTGCAGCTGGCTGACATCTGGCTTTCTCGTAGGTGTTGGTATGAAGGCCAGCTTTTGCAATTACTTCTGGCCATTTCCCCACCACCTTTTCTGAACTCTCCCAAATTTCTGTTCTTCTTTGTCTGGAGGACTCCACTCTTCCCTATCAGTTGTACAAATTCTTCTAGCTTATGGTACTTTATTACTCTTTCAGGATGAATTCTGAACTAGTGTCACTGTGTAGAATATTCTCTTTCTTCTTAAGAAATATCACTTGGAGACTTCACAAAGAAACGCATCTCCATCTTGAGGCAATGGAATGCCTAAGCTTTCTTCTGAAACCTGTGGAATTTTATTTTGAAGGAGGCAGTGCTCTCATTCACCTGAAAAAGAAATCAAGTCTTGCTTGAGGTGGAAATCCACTTCTGTTTATTTTGGTTTGTGTGGTGGGTTATTTAATTCTCACTTCTTCCTCCTGACCTCTGTCTCTTAAGGAGAACATGTAGGGGAGGGGCCTAGTGGGATTTCCCCTGTCCATATTGGTATGTTGACTAGTGTTATTATGTAAGGGTTTATTCGAGGTTTACTGCTACACAGGGTTACGAGTCCATTGTGTGGGGAGGCGTGGCATAAGAAGCAGACAGCTGAGAACTTACACATCTTAAATGGAAGATTTTCAAAGTCCCCTCCAGTAACATGATTCCTCCAACAAGCCTCCACTCCTAAAACTCCCCAAACAGTGCTACCAGCTGGGGACCACGTGTTCAAATGCCAGAGAAGGTAGAGGACATTTTTCACTGAAACCATTAAAGCAATCATATTGTTAAGATTTTATAAATGCAACTTCCTTGACATCTGTATAGATGACACAGCTAGCACCCTGGCCACCTGACTTTTGCAACTATTCCACCCCCTTACTTCCCTGATTTTTCCTGAGCCTTGGGTGTGTGTGTTGGGGGGGGTAGGTCCACTTTTTGTATAATAAAGTCCTTCATTGTTTCATTAATTTTTGTAAGGTTCAAGACATTATGAGTTTGGTCCCCTTAATGATGTCAATATGGAGTCTGGATCCAGAGCTTTTATGTTTACTGAGTGGAAATATCCAAGGCTTGGGATGTGGATTGAGAAATCAAGGTATTAAAGACCACCATTTCATTCAGGAAATTAGGCTTAACCAAGACATTAAGGATTTCATTATCATTTAAGTGACAAGTGTCCTTGCTGATGGATCATACACCCTGGGCTGTTTCCTTCTTCGCATCCTCCAAGCTTATTCTATGCCACAGTTATGTTTGTACATCTCTGAAAATTCTGACTTGTCACTCGCCCACATTGACTTCACACTTAGGCCTGATGACTTATTAATAAGTGAGAAATCTTTTTTCTTTTTTTTAAATTAAATTTATGTATTTATTTATTTTACATCCCAGTCATATTTTTCCCTCCTTCTCCTCCCAGTCTCCCCCCCCAACGCCCTCTATGTCCCTAGTCTTAATCCACTCCCCTCCCATTTCTGTTTAGGAAAGGACAGGCCTCCCATAAGTATCAATAAAACATGGTTTATCAAGTTGCATTAAGACTAAGCACCTTCCCCTGTATTAAAGACTGAGCAAGGGGACCCATTACAAGAAGTAGGTTTCCAAAAGCTAGTAAAAGAATCATAGAGAGCTCCTGTTCCCAATTGTTTGGCATCTCACAAAAGGACCAAGCTGCACAACTGTAACATATATGCAGAGTGCCTAACTCAGTACCATGCAAACTGTTTGTCTGTTCAATGAGCCTCAGTGAGCCCAGGTTATTTGATCTATGAGTTTTCTTGTGGTGTCCTTGACCCCTCTGGCTCCTACTATCTTAATGGTTTGAGTTTTGATTTTTCGTATCTGTAAGTGAGGATAATAATATAAAGCTTAGAGGGTTTGAATAAGGATAGATGATTAATATGAAATATCACACTATCTGGTATGTCATAGATGTTTAATGGGACTTTAATTCCCTTCCTCTTAATAAAGATAATTTCAGGATGTTCCAAAAGCTTTGCAGAGTATTAGAAAATGTTTTGATTACAAATGACTTAACTGTTTATTAAGTAACAGTGATATTGGCCTAATTCAAATGAATTTTCTTTTTAGACTCAGTCAAATTTTAAGATAAACTTTTTTTTTTAAAGATGAAACATGCCTTTGGTAGAATTCCAGCTTTACTACTAGACAGTTATAGGGTCTGGAGAAGTCAATTTTCTGGTAATATGTGGATAATTCCTTCAAAGTCTTAATGAAAATGGAGATAGTAGATCCAAATATCACATGCAATGCCTGCTACTGAGTGTTTACTAGCTGTCTTTTTTTTTTTTTTTTAACTTCAGGTTACTGAGCTTTCAAATGCTTAATTATAATTAGAAGAGAAACTTCCAAATCTTCCTACCCACTCCAGAATAATCTCACTGAGATTAAATGTCAACAAGTGATAACTGTCCCAGTCAGCAACTTCACAGAGAACAGATAGAATGATGTGAGATGTGTGCTTATTCATCCCAGTGTGATCAGACACACTTTAGTACCAAGAGCAGACTCAGCAGGAAACCTGCAGTGATAGGCAAGTGCAGTGATACACAGTCTTCCCAGGGACCAAGAGAGGTGAGTCCTCAGAACTCATGGGTGTTACATGGGAGAAGCAATCTGATTGACAGCAACACCCATAAGATTTGAAAGCCAGGGCATACACAGGCTTTCATAACCTTTTCTGTGGAAAGATAAAGAGATTTAAGATTTTGGAAATCTGTGATAGACTTTCCGTTTAGAATAAGTCACAACCAGGAAGCAAACTACAAAGGGCACATCATAAAAAGACCGCCTGACCCACACAATATGAGAAAGCCTGAAAGTAACTAGGGTATACACAGCAGTCTCTCAGCAAGGAGGAAATCACTACTGGGTTGAAATTCAGATTCACAGGAAGCAGGTTATGGGGAACATAAGATATGATGGATGGCTTACAACCTCATGCACTCCAGTCCCAGGGGCTCCCATGTCCTCTTCTGGCCTCTGATGACACATGTGTATATCCACACACAGACTCACACATAAACACAATGAAAGGTGTTTTTTTTTTAAATCTTTTAAAAACAATGTACTCAAATTACCAATTTTTAAATCTCAATTTCAATCTATTAATTTTTAAGTGTGTGTGTGTGTGTGTGTGTGTGTGTGTGTGTGTGTGTGTGTGTGCTGTCATCTGTATGTATATAGTCTACATGGGTGCATTGCCTGAGGAGGCTGGAAAAGCGTGTTAGAATCCCCAGAACTGGAAATTACAGATGGAAGTAAATCCACATGTGTGTACTGGGTATCAAACCTTAGTCCTCTCAAAAAGCAGTAGGTGCTCTTAACCACTTTGCCGTTTCTATGGGCCTTCACATATTTTACATTTATTTGAGAAGGGCTGTAGGTCCATGTGCCACAGCATGAGTGTGGAAGTCAAAGCAGTCAGCTATTTACTTGTACCTTGTATATTTTGGGGCTTGAACTCAGCTCATCAGCGTTGACAGTGGATACCTGTAACCTCTCATTAGCCTGTATATTAGTTTTTATTCTTCAACATCTGCTTCTGTTCAAGGATCCCACTGTTCCCTGTTTCACCTTTTTATTGGGCCGGTTCCTGTTAACTTATGATTCCTATGGATATGCACATAGCTATATAGTTATAGCAAGCCCAACAGAGTTCTTCCAGTAAATGTCCTTACTTGAGGGAACTTTTGTTTTCCTGGTATTATTGATTGCCTTGTTCCTTCCCTTGCTTAATTTCCGTGCCTCTGATAATTATTTCCTACATGCACCATTAGACTTACCAGAACACTCTCATTATTTTCCAAGCACGTAGACCTTTTAGTTATCACTGCAGAGTCCTTGGAGTCTACACACTGCACATGTTGTCCGGAGGTCATTGCTCTGGACACTTGCTGACCCTGTATCATTTTTCACCCTGTCACTAACTGAAAACTGTTCAGCCCTTTGCTATCCCAGTATGGTCCCTAGGTCCTGTCTGTTGAGTTTTCCTCTTGGAGGTTAGTAACTTTCTGAACAAATCTTTGTGAGGCTCACTTTCTAATATCTTTTTTCCCTTAGAGAGTATCTTTTTAAAATGTATGTGCGATTATATTTACCTGTCCGTGCTGATGTATACATGTACACCAGAAGTGTTCGTGCACACGTGTGTGAACACCAAGGCCAGAAGCCAATGTCAAGTGTCTATTCCCAATTGTAATCAGCCATATTTTTTTGAGACTGGACACTTCACTGAAACTGGAGCTCACTAATTCGGTAAGGCTGTTCTGCCTAGTGAACTCCATGACTCCTCCTGTCTCCTATCTCCCAGCTCTAAAATTTTAGGCATATGATGACATACCTAGCTTTTATGTGGGTGCTGGGGATCCAAACTGAGGTCTTCATACTTGCATGGCACACAATTTACCCCAGTGCCATTGCCCCATGGAGAATGTTTTCACGGAGAATATTTATAGTTGACATTGCTTGGTCTCTGATATCTTTTTGAAAATTAACTTAAAAATTAACTTTATTGCTTTTATTGAGATACCAAGAGAGGTAGGTGAACATTTATCCAAATAGCAGATATGTTAGATGGTAACAATAATTATTTTTGAAAAGTAAGATTATTTTTTTCTCTATATATTTCTTTGCTATTTCCTGGACTTCTACAAAACTCCAGTTTAGTCTCTTGAGAATTAGCCTCCATCTTCCTATTTATCATTTTCCAACTTTTTACTTACTTATTTTTTGACTTTGATTTGGAAGTGATTCTCTGATGTCTGTATGTCAATCCTTTGTAGCTTTGTATCAGCTACTAGATTTCAATATCCTGAAGTTATTTCTAATTTAAGATTGATTTTGTAGCATCTCATTCATGTTTGTGAGGTGATAAAGTTTCTAATCCATAATGAGTTAGTTATAGTTCACTTTCATTCAACTTCCTGTTGCCTTTTGACAGAGCCTTCTGTGGCTTGGTTTGTCATCCTTGTCCCTTGGTTCATATATAAGCCAGATGCACTGGGAAGATTACTGGAAACTCCATGTAGTTGATGAAGTTAATTACTGGTAGATTGGCAGTTAAGATGCAAATCAAAATTGCTGTGGTGTGTGTGTGTGTGTGTGTGTGTGTGTGTGTGTGTAAATGTATTCACCAGGCTGTCTTGTCTCCAAGCCTCTTTTCTGTGTCTAGAAGAAAAGACACATTCTCCTACTTAGTTATATGAACCACACCTTCTCTGTACTTCTAGAAGCAGGGGGCCAGGAGGCTGGTGAGTCAGCAAATCACACACACAGGATTTAACTTTACTTCCTTTATCTCATATTCTATGCTTTCTCTGGAGTTTTGCATTCCTATCTTATCAAGTTCAGTTCTTCATGATAATAAAAGTTGGCTCAGGCTCTTCCCTAGGCTGGAATGGCTTAACCGTAACCAGGGTAAATGACACATAGGAGTCAAAGTGACACATTAGGATGGGTGCTCTCCCAGCTGCTTTCATTTGCTTTTCTGTATTGTGTCCATCCACAATATTTGCCCCTGGTATCCAGCATGGAGACTGACAATCAGGATGACGCCTGTGATAAATGCTTTTTTTGCATCCATTTTGGGGATTATTTCTATGTTTTAATCTTTTTGTATATTGCTGATATCACAAAACAGAGAGAATATATATATATATACATATATATATATATATATTCAATTCACTGCATTTAACAGAATTCCTATGGTACATCTGAAGCCTTAGTGAGTTAAGCATAAAAACAGGTTTTATTAATAGCTGCATTTCTGTAACTGCAATGAAACTCCATAACCAAGACAAATTATAGAAGAAAGAATGTATTTGATTATTTGAGCTTACAGTTTCAGAGGGTCAGACTTTATAGTGGTGAGTACAGAACAACAGCAGGTGACAGGCATGGCAGCCACAAGAGGAAGCTGTGAACTCCCATCTTAAATGACAAGAGCAGGGTGGAGAAAGAGAGAGAGAGAGAGAGAGAGAGAGAGAGAGAGAGAGAGAGAGAGAGAGAGAGAGAGAGAGAGAGGAAGTGGCATGTGAAGCCAGGTCCCAGTGACATAATCCCTATAGCAATTCTGTGTCTCCTAAACCTTCCCTACTGGGAACCAAGTGCTCATATGCCCAAGGCGTTTCAAGCCACCACAGAGGTCAACATTCCTCTGTGATAGAGACGATAGTTGGAGGTTGTGACTGTCAGTGCTCAAGCAGGGAGTTTTTGACCAGACCACCTAAAGAAGCAAAGGGAACCATTGCAAGAAATATGGTAAAAGAAACAACTGGAATAGTTTCACGGCTTTTTACTGAAGTGGGTGGGAAGCAATGACATATTCAGCAAAGTGAATAGAGGAGGAGGAGGAGAGATCAACTCAGCTGATTTCAGATGGCTAGGGTCACCTGCTGGTTAGATCTTAGAGTTTTGAGAGTAGTGATTGCCATACTATACGTGTCAGAACCATCATCAGGGCTGGTACTGTAATGAGCCTTGGCAATCCTATTTGTCAGTACAGCAGTCTTCCTAGATACTTTGAGCCATCAGGCAAATGTAAGAACCACAGTTTTTCCTGTTGGCAGTGTCTGCCTTTATTTAAGGATAGGAGAGACTCCCCAGAACTCTGGGGCTCTCGCGTATAGATGCAGAGAACAGCATGCGTAGAGAAGGGTCTGGAGGCTGGCACTTGGGTTATCAGAGTATATAAATTTCTCTCTTGTAAAATATATGTCATTACTGTTTCTCAAGTCATCTTGAGTAGAATAATATAAAAGCAAGAACTCAAGATGCTCTAGTGACCACTTACTGTTTCCAAAGCTTAAAATCAAAACAAAAACATCAAGCAAGGATACCTTCAGTTGGCTGTTGAGAAGTGATTCCAACATGAGTTCTCCTAGAATGCTGTGCACTACATTAACGCTTTATCTGTGCTTCCTGTGTCATTCTTATCACCTTCTTCATCTGATTGCTTTCCTCACTCACCTTTCTTTACTCCCTACCCCTCAAAGTCATGTCATAGATCCCGGAACACTAGGCTTAAACGGACCCAAACAACAAATCAGTCAGTAGGAAAGGGCAGTGGCCCATGGTAATAGTTGAACTAAAAAAAAAAGGGGGGGGGTGTCAACAATTCATTGGTGGCCAGGCAAAGCCATGCAAGTGCTTTGTTTTAAGACGAATGTCTGGGACTGAAGAGATGCCTCAGGGGTTAAGATCACAGCTCTTCCTGAGAACCTGGGTTCAGTTCCCAGTACCCACATGACAGCTCACAACTGTCTATAACTCTAGAATCTAATACTCTCAAACAGATATATATGTAGGCAAAACACCAATGCACTAAAAATAAATAATTTTTTAAAAGACAGCACTAAAGTGTACTTTAAAAACTACCAGCTAGTGTGGGAATCTCCCATCTTGTGTGTCTCCCTGCTCGTAACTAGAGTTGTTTTAATGTGGGGCTGAATTCCAGAAAACATAAAATTTACAGAGTAGTTTCTTCCATAGTTAATATCCAGTAAGCATTATTTGACAATCGTGAAATTAAATGTGTTAATGGAAAGGCAATATTAGAAAAATGACAAATGCTTTATTAACAACCCCAATTTAATTGTTATTAAAAGAAAATAACAACTTTTATTAAGGAGTTTTAATTAAACTTATATGTGTGACTGTGCAACTATATGCCCCATGAGTGCAGTGTCTACAGAGTCCAGGAGGAATTTGTCAGGCACCCTGGAGCTGGAGCTGTAGTAAGCTAAGAGCTGCCCACCATGGGTACTGGGAGCTGAATTCAGGTCCTCTGCAAGAGCACTATGCACTCTCCTCCACTGATCCAGCCCCTTAACAATCTCAATGGTGTTCTTTATTTTTATTCTTAATACATATTAAAATTGTGCCTATCCCTTAAATATCAATGTATCAATAACCCAGTAGAATACAGCTGAAAAATAAAGACAATAATGTGTGGGGGAGGCTACACCAAGGGATGTAACTCAGTGGCTAAATTCTTCCATATCCTGTGTAAGATTCTAGTGTGTTTAATTCTAGTGTGTTTGAAGAGAAACTAAAGTAATTATTGTGAAGTCATTAACAATTAAGACTTACATTTTTAGTTTGAATGTATTTTCTCACACATCCATGTACACTGCTCTAAGCCAGTGTCTTATCTGGGTTTTGCACACACTTGAATCATCTTCCTGTGTTGCTAATAGACACAAATAGATGTGAGGCACAAATTAGAATATAGTGTATAAAAAAAAAAAAGATGGCAGATCACTTCTCATCCTTCAAGGAACCAGAGCCTGGAGTAGACAGAAAATGGCGCAGGCTTTAAAATTTATGATGCAATGTTAGAACCAACTGAGAGCAGGAACTCTACTGGCTTCGGTGCTGCAGTTCCCCCTAGAATGAGGACTTGGCTATTAGTTCAAGGGGAATTAGTGTGATAGATGACAGTGCTGGCAGATTGAGTCAGCTCAAGCTCTGAGAGCTAGCCTTCTTGGCCATTACCTTGCAATGGTTTTGCTAGCTGCTTAAGAAAAACAAGAATGAATGAGATCATCCCTCCAGGTCCATTTATTTTCATCCTGGAATTTTATAAAAAGAAACACCCTTTGGAATGAAAATTTCCACTGAAAGGTTAGCATTGGATTTTGAGAGAATTGAGACTGTAATCATTTGTTCTAAATGTTCCTGAAGCTCGTCTTAGCTGAGGCAAAACAGTAATGATATTTGTGACTTAGATAAAATTCCAACACAATGCTTTGAGGGGGAAATAATCCCATGACCTTGAGTCCAACCACTTGGTGGGTTCTGATAGAGTGAAAAGCGTCGATGTCTGGAATCTGGACACAAGCTCCTACACCTTTCACCTATTATGGAATACTGTATTTCATACCCACCAACAGGGAAGATCTGTCTATCATCACTTTCTCCATCCCTGGCTCTTGCATTGACAGATATTTCTGCCTTAGAATCACAGATGGTTTTATCTGTAGTTGTCTTAGTCCTGAGCTCATGTTTTATAAAACTAAAGCATACTGTTCAACTACTCTGTAAAATCATAATAGAACTTTTTGTAAATCATACACACACACACACACACACATACACACAAAATAGAGAGACACATACCACACAGCTATTTATATGTACTGTGTATGTGTGTATGTGCGCACATAATCATGGATGAATGGGCTCATAAACATAAGATATGTGGGTATATAGACACATGTGATGGGTATGGGTATTATAAGTGTCTTTAGCAATTGTTCTTCATCTTATTTTTTTTGAGATAGGGTCTCTCAATTAACCTGACACTCACCAGTTCATCTAGACTGGCTGCCTACACAGTGCCAGGGATCCTCCTGTCTCTGCTTCTCTAGAACTTGGGCAATGAGGAGCTAGATTTGATTCCTGTTGTTTGGGTAGCTGACACTTTGCCAGTTGAGTCATCTTCCTAGACCCCAAACTGCATTTTTTTTAATTTAAATAATTCCTGCATCCAGAAAAATGTGCCCCTCACAAACTGTATGTGAAGTTCTCCTTAATAAGAGAGGAAATTACTAAGAATAATGGTGGAATGTGAGTTGTGGGATAGGGCTTAAAGCATGTGGATCTCTCACCCCCTAGAATAGACTTACAGAACCTTTTGTCCTGTCACACTTAGTCAAAAAGAAGAAGAGGGATTAAAATGCCATCCAGAGTTGCCTTCTTGCTGTCAACCTGAGTCCTGTCCCCAGGGGTCATCATGGTGAAAGAAGACAATAGACTCCTACAAATTGTCCTCTGATCTGTATATGTGTCTTATGGCTTGCACACGCCAACTTCCTTCCCAAATAAACAAATGCATTCTAAAGTATTTTAGAAAACAAAGTATCGTTTCAGGTATGGTTACAAGTATATTTAATAGACAATTCCTTGCTTTGCCTAAGAAATACTTTGGAAGATAGACTTTTCAAAGACGCCAGACCAGAAGGAACCAAGACAAAGGCTCTGGTGGAATTAATGGGGTAGAATGGGATATTAATATAAAATTGAGTTTTGTCTTTAGTGCATACACTTGCAAGTGAGATTTCTGCTTTTGCCTAGAAGACATCATGAAAATATTATAGGGGGAAAAAAAACAAAGCTTGTTCTGGTTGTTGCTTTCAAATTGATTAAAAAGAGGTTTCTGCTCCATAAGAAAAATGTATCTTATGCTCTGTGGACGATACTGCTCTAGCTGTGGTGCCTTTTGTAACAATTAATGGTTATTAGTTTTCCAGATCATCAAGCCATAACAAACAGTAGGAATAAAAGTTGTCTGATTTCTCTTCCTCACCAGGTAAGGGGTCCAATAAAATCCCTCCCTTAGTGCCCCCCACTGCTTGAACAGAAGCACGCCCCCAGGCTGACCAAAGCAGGAGGTCCTTCCTCCTTCAAGTACAGACAGATAAATGATGGCCTTCCAAAGATTCAAACACATAATCCATTTCTCCAGCCAGCACTGCCTATTCAGAACATGGCAGCTCAGGTTACACAGCCCAACTGTCATCCCTTCCCATTCATGGGGAGTCTTATTCTTCTGACCAGCACAGTGGACAATGCTAACATTTTTGAGAAAAACATATTCTACCTTCTCCATCCCGTGATTTAACACAGGGATTGTGCTGTTGACAAATTGGACATATTCTTTCATTTCTGTCTCAATACCAGGAGGCACATCGTTCTGTTCTTAGAGCTGAAAGAGATGGATAACAGAAATTATCAACCTCCACAGTTCTTCTATTACAGCTCCCCTCAGTTCTGGGAATTCCATAAACATTAAATGAGTTAAATATAGAAGACTCATGAGACCTGTCTATTCAAATAACTAACTTCATCTTACTACCTAAACTCGGTGGTTACATTCTCCTTTTTAAGAGAGACATTATTTTTGTCAATGAAGTCTTATTTAGGAGCTGTGAAAGGCATGGTGGAAGCAGTATCCTAGTAGTCAACCATGCCTTACTTTCTAATACCCCCTCAGCACAGTTTCAAAGGCCCTGGGCAATATAATTTCTCAGTGGCTTACTATTCTGAAATAACAGGATTCTAGTAAGTAGTTATTGAACACTTTCGTGTTATTTGGCTCAATAATTTTCCACAATTCATGGGTCACTGATGAAAGAGGATTCTTTCATCACAAGTTGGGGAGTTTTGGTTAATGAAGGATTTGTGGGGAGAGTATTCTTTGTGGAAGTAAAGGAGTGTGACACTTCATTGTGAATGGCTAATTGTGAAAGAGAATACTATTCTTCCTTCTAAGTGAAAGCAAGAAACCCGGCTGTTCAGGGTGGTGTTTAATAAACATCTTTGGAGGTTTAGAGAGATTGCTTAGTGGTTAAGAGCATGTACTACTTTTGCAGAGAACCTAGGTTTGTTTCAAGCACTCATACCAGGCAGCTTATAACAACCACCAATTACTCCAGCTCCAGGAATGCAGCATACTCTTGTGAGCTCTGCAGACATGGTACTCACATGCACACAACACAGACTCCTCCTTTATTTCTTTTAATCTTTGATTTACAAAGGTTATGATAGTCCTTTTGCTCCAGGGGTTGTGGCCAGGGTGCAGTGATAGAGGAAAACATCTGTTTTCAACCTCAGGGCTTTACACCTAACCAGCCTGCATGTGCACACACACGCATGCGCGCGCGCACACACACACACACACACACACACACACACACACACACTTTTTTTGTAATTTTTATTCATGTTTATGATTCGATGTGCCACAGATATTCTTATGTGCATGTTCTGAAAATGAAGCATGATATTTAATCCTTTCCATGTGGAGAGCTGGTTACACCAACCATACTACATGCATGTTCTTCATCATTCTATGCTGTTAACCCTGTCTGTCCATGATAACCAGTGTGGAGGAGGCTCAGGCTCAGTTCAGTTTAATTTATTCCCAAACTTTTAAGATACCCCACTATTCCAAACCTTCTGAACTTTTAATCCCTCTGTATTTGATAAAAAGCAGCAGTGTTCTTTTTTCTTTTTGTAATGTAAAGTATCTCAATGAAAGTCTGAATAGATAGTATAGATTACCAATGTCTGCTTTTAAATACTAAGCTTAAGATACTTTATACCTGAATATTGAGATTCTTTGCTAAATAGTATTGACAATTGACAAATACATTACTTTAGTGCTATCAAAAGAGCTTTATATTTTTACTGGGAAACATCTTCTGCTTATTTGAGTAGGTTTTTATTCTAGGTGTAATGTATTAACTATATGTTTTGTGAGTAGATTTTTTTTCTGTTGCCTTTCCTAATCAAATGATTAAGAATTTAATGATAGAGTGAAAAGATGGTTCAGTAGGAGAAACACTTGCCCCCTCCCCACACACATGGGAACCTTAGTTCAGATCCCCAGCACCACAGAAAAGCTCAGAGTGATGAAAAATGACTCTAATCTTAACAGCAGGGGACAGTGGCAGGAGGATTGGTTCAGTGGTCATCCAGTCTAGCCAACTCTAGTTTCAGGGTTAGTGAAAGAACCTGTCTAAAAGAATTTAACAAAATAAAAAATATGGTGGATTGGGACTGTAGAGATGGCTCAGTGGTTAAGAGAACTGTTTGTCCTTCAGAAGACCCAGGTTCAGTTCCCACTACTCCGCTCATAATTATATGAAACTCTAGTTCCAGGGGATCCACTGCCTTCTTCTGATCTCTGTAGGCACTGCATGCATATGGTTCACTTGCATCTATGCAGGCAATACATTCATAGACATAAAATAAAATGTAATCAAACAAACGTAAGTTAGACAGTGGTAACAGATGCCTTTTTTCAACCTTTAGCCTCCTTATGTGCCCTTCTCCTCACATGCATGTACCACACATGTATACACACTGACACACATACTCACCACAGACAGATACAACCTCAGTTTAATGATAAAGATAAATAAAATATAGGCATAATGGCATAATATTAAATTTTTATGTTGCTATTACAAAAATTACTGAAATAAATATTGTTTGTTGTAATAACTTAGCAATTATTTTGGACTCCTCACATAGCTGATATTACTTAGTAATTACTTCCAAATTTCACAACTAGTCTCTAAGCAAAACTTTGTGCTTTTCCTCATCTTTATCTATTATTTTTTTCATTGTCTTATTACTTCAGTAAAACGTTTAGAACATATTCAATTTTTACATTTTAGAAATTATAACAGGAATAGTTGTGCTGTTCATGATTTAAAGTATAGTAATTGATAATTGGCACACAATAAGCTTTAAGATGTTGCAAAATAATCTTATAATCTTTTTGTATACTGTGAAGATGTGTCTTTGCAAAGATGTGCCTTCTGATTGGTTTAATAAAAAGATAAATAAACCATAGCTAGGCAGGAGATATTGGCACAGCATGGATCAAAGCTTCTGGAATGAATGGGTATCTCACACACACTCTCTCTCTCTTCTAATTTCTTCTTAAAATTCAGACCTTAGAGCAACTGCCAAGTCTATAGAAAAACAGGTATAGATTGGCCCTTACTTAGTGGGGAAGTTGACAATGGGAGGACTCTGGGAAGAAGAGATGTGGAGAAGCCAGCCAAATGAGGAACAAGTCAGACACACAAAATGGGACAGAGGTACAAAGCTACATGGTGGAACATAGATTAATTTAAAAATGGGTCAATTTAAGTTATAGGTTCTATTTAGGAACAATCCTAAGCTATAGGCCAGCTTTCACAATTAATAAGACTTTTTCATGTCATTATTTGGGAGCTGGTGGGACAGAGAAAGACTCATTGCAATAGGATCCTAATAAACACATTTGTATCACACTAAAGAAAAAGTTTAAAAACTTAGTTTATTACTATGTTTTGATTTGCTTTTGGTTTTTTTTATTTGTTTAGGGAAATTGCCAACAGAAACTTAATTTTTTTTTAAAAAAAAATCTATTTTTATTACCTGTGCTTCTGGGGTCCTACCAGAAAATAGTTACTTGTACAAATGCCTTGAATTGTTTCTCTCATGGTGTCTTCTAGTGGTTTCAAATTTTGATTCTTAGGTTCCTGATGAGTTCTGAGCTTTTTACAGAAGGAGAGAGAGAGAGATGAGTCAAGTTCAGTGTTACCAACTCTGGGTATCTATATTTCCCAGCAACATTTCTTGAAGAGACTGTCAGACCAGCCTGTAATGTAAGTTCCTGGAGGATTGTCTGGGAGTCAGTCAGGTGTAGAAACACAGGTTTGTTACTGGTCCCTCTGTTCTGTTGTGTTGGTTTGTGCTATTTCCTGCCAGTATCAGTTTCTGGCCCCTATGCTTTGAAATCAGGCATTTTGAGGCTTCCAACTTTCATCTTCTTTGTCAAAATTGGCTTGGCTATTCCAAGTCCTCTGTGTCTTTTATATGCTGATCTTGTACTCTGTTTTATTCATGAATTTGGTTCAGCCATTCATCCCTGGTGTACTTCTCTAAGAATCCCTCTGGTCCCCACTCATCCTGCGGAACCCCATGTATGGGTTGTGTTTAAAGGATGTGCTTACTCCATGTAGTGTCCTTGGGTTGTAGTTAATTTGATTCAGGAATTTGTGTAGTCTACTGCAAAAACCCTTAAAGGGAGCCTAAAGCCTTTTTCTCTTGTTGATTGTAAGAGTCTTTCTTTCTTTTCTGCCTCTGAATGTAAGATTACATGGTAGACATCTTTTCTAGCCAAGCATTCATAGGTCTTATTGGACTCCTGTACATGGATACCTTATCTCTCTATGATTGTGAGAAATATCTGCATTTGTTTAATTACATTAAGTAGCTTTATATTCCCTGAATGTGTTTTTTTTCCCTCTTTTTAGGTAATCAAAAGAGTAGATATTTGTCCATTTGGTCATGTCTTAAAGTTCTTAGATACTCTATTCTTTATATCTTCAACTTTTTATATTGTCTACTTGTGTTTCTAAAGAGCCCTCTTCTAATTTAGATATTCTCTCTTCCCTTTATCCAAACTTGTTTTGATGGTTTTGAATACCCACATACATGCATAAATACATACATACATACATACATACATACACACACACACACACACACACACACACACACACACTGTATATTTGACTTTCTGAACACCTTGTTTCTAAGTTTCTATGTGGTTCCTTTTCAAAAATCTCTCTTGGCTGATTTCTTTTTCATATTGCATTATCATTTTAATTTCATTACAATGCTCATCTTATTTGATTTAATCTCATTATATAGAACTATTATGTTCTTCTGAAGGCACATAGCTTTTTGTTTTCTTCTTATATCTTCTACATTATAATTTTTGCTTCTGTTTTCTCACTTTTGCTCATATTTCAAAACTACAACTCTAAGTTTCACATATCTTTCTATCTTCTTTTTAGCTTTGGGTTAATTTTCCTGCTCTATTTCTTAGTATTAATATTTTTCTGATATGTAATTAGTTTTGCTTTCTGCTTCTTTAAAATGAAAAATTAGACAATTACAGAGTTTTCTTTCATTGTAACATGGTTGTTTATCCCTATAAATGGTTCTTCTAGGGTTTTCTCTACATTCTGTATGTGTTTATAAATAGTATCTACTTTTGTTTGGCTTGAGATGTTTTAAGGTTTCCTGTGTGATTTATTCATTGACCCACCAGTTACTCAGGAATATCTTCGTTTCCATATATTTGTAAATTCTTTTAAGTTCTTCCTGTCACTAACTTCTGATTTCATGAATTGTGGTCAAAACTTCAATCTTTAAATTTATTAATATTTGTTTTGTGAAAACATTCTATGCATGTTCAAGGAGAATATGCATTCTATTCTGTTGAGTAGAATAGTATGTCACTTCACAGTTTGTCACAGTAACATTATCAAATTAATGCAGCATAGAAAGTACAAAAAGAACAGAAAACATTCTACCCTAATTAATTATTTATCTGGTGATGTTTCTTCAGAGTCTATCCTTGTATATCTTTTCCTTTAATATAGTTACTACTTTGTCAGCATGATTTACTCTGTTGTTTTGCATGCTATAAACATTTCCTACATTTTATGTAATATTTAAATGGAGTGATATTAAGGGTCATAGTTTTCATCTATGTCATAGATCATAATTTTCAACCCTTTGATACTCCATCATGTGTATTATTCATACTACTTGTAAGAATTGATTATTTGAACTTTACACAAGTTATGTTTTAGTATCTAAAAATATATGACTTATCATTCCATAGTACCAAAAATGAAAATAGTCTAAAATATCTGACATTGATTGTCTCCAAGCTCTGCAGACTGGCATCCTGAGGTCAAGTTGCTGACAGGGACCTGTACCTTCTGCAGATGCTAGCAGAGGACCCTCTGCCTCTCAGAGGTTCTAATAGTTTCGTAAGATGTGTCACCATAACTCTACACTTGCTTTCATGATGCTATGTCTGTGAGTGTCTGTGTACCCACATTCTTCCTCTTTTATAGTATTATGATTAGGATTCTTCTCTGCCTTAATAAATCATACCTGCTATGACACAGTTTCCACAGGTAGCCACATCCCAAGGTCTTTGTGCTCAGAACTCCACAGAAGTATCTGGGCAGATGAGATCATCCACATCAAAGATTTCCTTAGCATTAATATCCCAAAATGAAATACTCCGTCCAAACATCATTAACAGGTTGACAAAAAGTTAACCATAATTTTATTGTAATTTTCACTCTCATCGATTATGCATGTCTGACTGATGGTATTCTCAATATCCTTAGAAATTAATTTTAATATCATTAAAATTAATCTTTATTCTATTTCATGTTAATTTTGCAATCATCATTAGGCATAGTTTTAATAAACTGGATAATTTTCACACTTAATCACCATTGTTACATTTTAATTTGTGAATTATCTTATCTCAGTTTTTAATTTCTAATTGTCCTTTGTATCTAATTTTTCTTCCTGTAATTGTTTTATATTTAATTCTGTAATGCACATGAACATTGTGGAATATGTATGAAGATAAAATAAATATTATAGGTGCATATGTATTGTTGGATACTATTCACCTGCTCATGATTCTTCTTATGAAAATGAGTCCCTTCTTAGTCATTAATTCTTCCACATCAGGTTATATTGGTTTATTGGTGTCTCATTTATCTTCCCACCTATTTATTTTCCATGATAATACCTTTTGAGGTTTGCTATATATTTAATACTTCATAGATCACCTGAATTTTCCTTTTACAAAGTCAAAGATGGGGACTAGAGAGATGGCCCAGCAACTAAAAGCATCTGTTGCTCTTACAGAGTGACCAGAATTTGGTTCTCATAACCCATGTCAGAAGGTTCTCAAATGCCTGTAATTTTACCCCAGATGAATGAAAAGTTTCAAGAATTCAGACAAGTTTGGAAAAATGGCAAGCTGTTATCTGTATGAGGAGGGAGTGTGGAGGTTTGAGGAGGGAGGAAGCAAAGGTTTCAAAGACATGTGTGCTTTATGTCTGAATATTATCTTGTAGAAGACAGAAGAGTCAGAAAATTGCAGTAACTTGAAACTGTCATAGGTTAACAAGTATCACTGATGGTTGTGAAAAGTGTGTTGGGGAGGAACTGATCACATCTACACTTTAAGGTTTTGTGGAGTGGGAATGTAATAGAAAGATAAGAAAGGCATCAAAAACGTGCCCATTAATAGTAAATAAGTGTTGAATGAATGAATGAATGAACAGATTAACAGAAGCATAGTAGTGATAACCTTGGAAGGTGACTCATTCCATTGAATAGTTGACATGGAAGACAGATATCAATGGGGAACATATAGTATAAATTATTCATTCAAAACATCAAATATTTAAATTTGAACTTTTCATTTATTTTTCAAAGCCAAACTTTGGTATTATGTAGGCAATAGCCCTTTATTTTATTTATTTAGTCAATTTAGTCACTAGATAGTTGATTTCTCTTTTTTTCCTTTATTAATGCTTGCATTTTCCCAATGATTCTGTTTTACTTTGTTAGGTAGCTATAACATTATAAATCCTGAAAAATAACACTTTTGTGCCCCAACTTCTAATATTTATGTCATTTATTTACATACTTTGATATCTATTGGCCAGAACATGTAGAGATAAGCTAAAATGATAGCAAGGACTTTTTTTTTTGTGTGCATGATGATAGAGATGGGCTAATATCTCCACCATAAATGAATAATTTTAGCAACATTAGACTTAAAGCAAGACACAATCTAATCCTACTTTAAAATGGTTTCTAAGAATTATTAGGAACTTTTAGCAAATAACATTTAGTTCTTAGTGGAGTCCTGTGCAAATTGCCTGACTAATAGACGTGTGATCAATTGACGTGTCACATTACATTAGTCAGCCTAGATTTTTGAGTCATCTGTGGAATTAAAATCACTTTGGATAGGATGTGTTATTCTTTTTAAATAATACTTAACTTTATGGCTATATTTTATGCAGTTTCTAAAAATGTTTATCCCAAAATAAGCTTCATATTTTATTACTTATTAAAATATTTAATTTTATCTTATATTTAAAGACAGTCCAGAGGTGTTATATAATCTAGGTAAAATATTTAGTTATAGTAATCAATCTCTACTTAATGAGTGAAAAAATGAACATATTTCAGACTGTCATCAGGAGTGATGGTTGTCAAGCTCTGTGACTTTGGGGACATTATCTTACTGTGGTTCATTTGTATTTAAAAGTAGAGGTGGACCTCTGATTCTTCAACTATCCCCTTTGTGAGACACATTTTCTTTTATGATATCTAGAATTCACCTTTGTTGCATTTTATGTGTTCTGTCAGAATTCTAGCTCTTTACATTATGAGATTCAGTGATCACTCATTCCCTTGGGGTTCAACCTTGGAATGGTTCCTTTACAGTTTTTAATAGTGTCAATGACTCTATTCATGTGTATGTTCAATATTCTCTGGAAAACTCCATCTAACATTTATCCCCTCTTCTCCCGATTCTCTTCCAGATAGCAGCTCTGTGGATGAAAAGGTTTTTAATCATACTTTATTTCTTCCCTTCTGACGGATCTTGTCTTTTGTACCTGTCTGTTTGTGACCTGTTAGCATTATTTTAGTTTCTCTGCTGAGTTGTGGAAAATGCATGTCTTCCCGGCTTTCCATTCTTTGTCCTTTAAGTGTCCCCCAGTGTGTCGCATTTATAAAGGGGTAACACCTTGCCAGCTGCGCTTATTTAGTTTATATTCGCCTATCCAGGGGTCCGCTACGGTCAAACAGAGCATTTGCTCTCAAGTCTGGCCAAGTCCAGGATTTCCTGGCTGATTCATGGTCTTCTCCCCTGCAACCTATCCAGTTTTAAGGGCAAGAGAGTACTTGGAATATGATGCATTTCCAGTGCAGCTAATTCCAAAACCTCCCCACACAAAACACAGCTTTGACTTGGAGCTGACCCTGCTTAGCACTCATCATCATCGTAGGTGCTCCGTGTGTAGTGCAGTCGGCCTGTGTTTCCCCATTCTTCCACTTGTAGATGTATGCTAAATACCTGTTTGTTTTGTTTTCTTGTGATTCATTTAAGGCTCGAATAGTAAGTGGCAATGGTTTGGATGCTTCCAAATTCTCCGCACTCCAGGCGTTTGGTGGGTAAGTCCTGAATCTCTCTTATTCATTCCACATGCCAGTAGCACTTATGTGTCTTCCCAATATAGATTTTTTGAAGGCAAGGTGTCTGCATGATGATGGTGGTGGTATGGCGTGCCTTGCTGTTTTGTGTTGTTTTGCTTTTTTAAACAGTAAAATAGCTTTGTTTTTTTAACTATCAGCTACCGCTTAAAAAGTAGCTTTCTTAATTAACAGTACACTACAAGTTCATGGCAAAAAGTTCTCACCTGAATATATATATTGAAATTTCAGGTGGACATATGCATGAAGGAGAGAGCTGATAATGTCACACCATTTTAGAACCTAACATTTTATCATTTCACACTTAAACACAGCCATGCTATGGTACACTGCTGACATCTGAGTAGTTTATTTTTTTCTGCTTCTTTGCATGTTACCTATGCATGAATATTTTTCATTTACTCAGTGGATATAACCATTATTTTTCATACAACATAGGATTGCATGAATGGAGCTGTAGCAAGTGTTGACTTCATATCTATTCCTGTAATATCAGCACTTTGGTATTGTCATCATTTCAGATTTTAACATGTTAGGTCATTCTACATGTGAGTGAATAAGTAAAGGTTGTCTTGTTAGAATTGCTTCATTTCTGACCGGTTCACTTAGTACTGGTTTAATCCTCACCATGGCCTGGGGGAAGGGGTAAGTACTGTTCTGACATTCATTTTACAAGTGAGGATGTCAATGTGTACAGCACCTTAATGGTGCTCCCGTTAATGGAGAAAATAGCAATGTCAATATTTGAACCCAAATGATTGAATTCAAAAGTTCATGTGCTCAAGTCACTGTTCCAGGTCACCTTGCAGCTTATAGTTCTCTAGTTCTCTCTCTCTCTCTCTCTCTCTCTCTCTCTCTCTCTCTTTGCTTAGCCATGTGCCTTACAAAACTTAATACTTCATTGATTCTAGATGAGGCATGTATTTCGAAATATGTATATAACAGCACTAATGATTTCTCCCGGAGTAGTCTCAAAATTGTGTGAGGTGCTATCGTCATAAAAGTTCTGTAAAACAAACGTTTTAGTTAGTTTTTTGTCCCCTGTAAAATATTCATTTTTAATTTAAATTTTAGGGAAGTTCATGCATGCAGACTGTGTTTATATCATTTTCACCTCTCTCTGCCTCCAACTCTTCCTGTGCCCCCCAATTCCCTCTCAAATTCACCACTCTTCTCATGGACTCAATTAAGTTCATTTAGTGTTGTTCATGTGTGTATGTTCTTAGGGCTGACCCCTGAGGGTTGGGTCACCTCTCAGAGGGCTCATCTCTAGAGAAAAGTCCCTCTCTCAGTAGCCATTGACTGCCTGTGCCTCTTCACTGAGTGGTGAGGCCTTGTGAATTTTCCCCTTCCATAGGGACGTGTGAGCTGCTGTGTTCATTGTTCAGTGCAATGTTTGACCTAAAATTTAGACATAACTTATGCAACTATATACTTATGCTTATATACTTATGAACATATATTGGGTGTTATATGTGTTGAATTTTTACTATGTTTGTCTATAATATAAAGAGAAGCCAAAGGTTTTAAAGGTATAGGTTTTCATAGTCTGTTCTTTTGGTTTTTTTTTTTCCAGCGAATTGTGGAATGTGCTTAAATTTTATTATCTATTGTTTTATAAAACTCTTATTTCTTCAACTGATTTCCTTTATGGTAGTTACTTTAAGGTTTCAAGCTTAAACTTCTTGTAAATTTACATATGTATATATGTAAATATATTTTAGCTTATTTTTAATTTTATTTTAATTTTCCCCAATAAACATGATGAATAGGTATTTTGTAAAGGGTTTGTTTTAGCTCTCACTTCTGGGTCACAGTCCTTCACTGTGGGGAAGGTACAGAAGCTGGTCCTTCACACTGCATCCACAAGGAAGCAGAGACCGTGAGTGCAGACACACTACTGGTGAGATGGCCTTCTCGGTTTTATTCAGTCCAGGATCTCAAGCCTAGGGAATGATGCTGCCCACAGTGAGCAGGTCTTCCCACATCAGTCATGTAATCAAGATAATGTTTTAAACATTCTCAGAGGCTCTTATTATGTCCTTAAACATGTGATGAATGGCTCACATTTATAATGTCAGAGCACTATGAAATATCCATAGGAAGTTCATAGGTAATATATAACTCAGTTAATATATAACTCAGTTCTTCACTAGCCTATAAAAGCTATGTCTTTGCTTACTAAAAACATTCATAAAATTAAATAAGAGGATCAACTTCAATAATAACTTAAGCTGAATTCTAGTAGAGTGTGAATATGTGATGTGGCATGGTGTCATGGTACTGGGACATGGGCATCTCCACCTGCCATTGTGCCCATCAGTTCACAAACACCTTGATCCCATAACTCATGTTGGGACATGAATCTTTATTATTGTGACAGCAACAGAGTTTTATTATATTTGTTATATATAAATAAATGTGTGTGAGGGGTTCAAGTTTAGTATGTATATGTGTATATGTGTATATGCATGTTGTGATATAGTACATGGAGGTCAGAAGCTGATGCTCAGTACTCTCCACTTTATTTTTTTGAGGTAAAATCCTTCACTGAGTCTAGAACTTGTGGACTCCATGAGACTGGCTGGCCAGCAAGGCCAGGCACTGGCCTGTTTCTGACTCTTAAACACTGGTTCTCATATATAATCAGCATGTATTCCCCTTCGTGTGTGTGTGTGTGTGTGTGTGTGTGTGTGTGTGTATGTGTGTGTGTGTATGTGTCTGGGGGTGGGGGAGACAGAGACAGAAACAGAGACAGTTTGTCTCACTATGGACATATTTGACCCTTGTATTATACCTTTTTAATATGGTGGCTATTAACTCCTTTTTGAAGAAGGGTGAAAAAGGCTTGAAATAAAACTCTTAGAGAGAGAGAGAGAGAGAGAGAGAGAGAGAGAGAGAGAGAGAGAGAGAGAGATTTATGTTTGTCCCTGAATGGTTATTTCCTTTTGAAAAAAATAGAAACAAAAAATAAACAAACAAAAAAGCCCCAGCGCGTTTTTTTCAGAAATATTTGCTCATTTTACCGTTCCTGAAAATGGTTGATATCTTTCTGGATATCAGGCAGCGTAGCTGTCATTCCTCTTCACCACACATTACTGTGCTGGAAAACCGAGAGTGGGACACATCGCTCCTTGATGCTGTCTGTCTTGTCTTTCCCGTGCTGTTCCCACACCCAGTTCTCATCAGTTCCCACTACACTACATCCATCCTCCCCTGCTTTCTCCTGAATGAGTGAAAAGCAGCACACGCTTCCTGAAACTAGATCAGAGAGCTAATGCATGCATGCTCTGGTTTTTTGATCAGCTCTCTATACATTCTTTTTGGTGTTACTGGAGAGAATAAACCAAGCTGGATTCTGTTTTGCCACTGTGAAGGTTCCAAGAGCCTCTGGGAAAGGAACCAGGAGAGAGAAAATGGGAAGAGAAAACCAAGTTGAGAGAGAAGACTGGAAGGAGTCACATATCTCAGTGCAGTCCATAGCCCACACATTTTGATAGTTTAATAATGTTTGGATTATTTTCATCATAAGTATAAAGAAAGCAATCATACAGAAAGCACATGCATTTGCCTAGGATGAGTGTCTGGGTGATACGTGAGAAGGAGACAGGTGTAGACAACAAAAGCAACTCTAACATCTGAAAAGGCAGCTGGCAGGGGGAGGAAGGCTGATTAGATTGAGGAGCCTGATACCAAACACAAGGACATATTAGACAGAGCCACAGGGGGCTGCAGGCAGAAGGCTGCCTCCCAGAGGAGCCCTGCTTGGAGTAAGTGGCCAAGCTGCATGGATTCTATGGATCCAGTCTTAGCTGAAGCAGCTTATGAGAAATGCAGCTCTGAGATTGATGCTATTTTGGTTCTAGGGATGTGGCAGCTGGAGGCTGCCATCAAACTATCAAGCTCTTATCAAATTCCCTCTAAGAGATCAGTATCTAAGTCTGCCTTCCATGGGACCCAGCTGCTGCAAAACAAAACCACTTGAGCAAATAATTGTGGATGAGATGGTATGAGACACTTCTCCAAATATAAACCCTTGTTTCAATTAGAATGGCACCCTTTGGAGTATCTCCTTCTTTAGCCACCTGTTTTCAGAGTCTCCTTGGCTGCATCAGGAACATTTCAGTGGTTCGCTGTGCCTTATTCTCAAAGTGCCAGCCATGTCTGAAGGAGAATGAAAGGAAGGCGACAGCTTGTTCCTCTCCAGAGATGCTACTGAGAGACACTCAGAATGGTTTGTACCCTCTGATATACCATCATAGGCTTCTAAGCAATTAGGCTGTCCTGAACCCTGGTAGTAGGATTGTTTACCTTTGTTCCAAGCAGGCAGGGAAAGCAGCAAAATCTGTAGGTGGCATGTGCCCAAGCAGACTTCACGTGGTATCTGCTCTACGAACCAAAGTCTTCATGAGATGGTTAAAACAGGCCTACAGTGGTTCCATGTCTGCTAAGTGTGTGAGACAGCATCAAGTATGCTTCCTCATTGAGGGAAAAGTAGTTGTTGTCAAAGTGTTGAAGGAACAAGGTCAGAGTCAGAAAGTGAAAGAAATAGGAAGCTTTTTAAGCCATAAATGTGGAGTCTTTTTTTTTTTTTTAAATATGATTCAACAGAGAGGTGAAGAAAGACAGTTTAGAACTGGAGATTCCCACACCTTTTCCTCTTCCTCAAATGGTCTTCCAAGACTTGCTCTGAGAACACTTCTCAAGATCATTATTTATTTGGCTCACATGATGGCAGTTTCTTGGTTCTGAAATGGTCAGCCTCTGTTTCCATACTCACAGATGTATTACAACCCCTGTCCACCATTCCCAGGATTCTGGATCCTTGCCAGTAAAGAGGCCCCGAGAGAGGTCTTTTGTGAGAGAGGAGGCACAAAAGGATCAGAAAGGAAGAAAAATGGAGAACAGAGCTTGAGAGAATCCCAGAGAGGGGGTGGGGCCTTTTTTCTGGCTTTAATTTCAAATAGTTCAAATTGAGGAAGAAAAAACTATCCCAGATTTCCATGGCTGTTCAACTGTTCCCATGGACACATGGCTTGCAAAAGCATACAAGTCAATGTTTCCCATTCTTTCTTTGTTTTATGATTCACCCTGATTTGCAACAGCTCTGTCTTTTGTTATAAGGCCTAATGAGTTAGGGGCATATGGTGTTCATATAGCTGGGTGAATTTTTATGTATTTCTGGCACAAATTTGACATTGCTTTTGTGTTTATATTTCTCCATAAAGTTTGGAGTACTGTATTGTCCTCGTGATTTCTTCCCTATTCTTACATTATATCCCCTTCTAGCCAGCCTCTAAATTATCCATTTAACACAGAAGCTAAGTTTGTTCTGATTTTCCAAGGCCCCAAAGGGCTGCTTTTTCTCAGATAGCGTCTTCTCTCTATTACCCAAGAATTGTTTCTTTTAGTCTGTCCTATTTCACAAAGCTGGCTCTTGGATCTGACTTTCATGAATAAGAAATCCCCCTAAGCATAGACAGTGAGGGTACCCACTGCCATGATCCCTCCCCCAAGGCCTCCAGTTGAGCCCACATCCTTCCATCCTCTGCTTGAAGGTCTCCTAGTGTTTAGCAGTGAGATTCCCCACTCAGTAAAGCCTGTGCCAGCCACTATAGGATCATGGTGTAGGGAAATAGGAAACCCCAACTCTCACTTCCAGTTAGGTGCTTTCTAGGAACTTTCCCTTTCTTCTAGAGCAAAGAGCTAGCTTTAAGTTAGACTGGATCAGAGATTGTTAACTTTAGGACATTTCTGGAATGGAAACAAGACCAAATTCACAGTTAATTGTTGCACAGTACTTTAATCATAAGTCTATGTTTTAGCCTCCATTCACACTGCCGTTGACCCCAGCTGCAGCTTGTTTCTCTAGCTCATGTTGTGTCCAGTGTCCATGTTATTGAAGGTTAGTGTCCTTAATCACAGATGTACATACCAGCTCATCTTCATCTGCACTGTGATACGCTGATCCTTCTTTGTGCATTTGAATAGCTTTCCAGATTTCCGTCTCTATTTCATGAAAAGAATGCAGTATTCATCCTCCATGCTCTCATTTGCTTTCTTATCCATATAGCACCTAATAATATCTAAAACTGAATAGTCATTTTAAGGAGTGTAGCTTGATTAAATGATTACAGAGAAAACATAGCAGCCAGTTCTAGTCACACTTGTGCCAGAGGTGGAGATGGAAGATGAAAGGAGTGTGTAAGGGAAGAGGAACTCCTGGCTCTGCCACACACTCAGAGTACACCAAGACTGCAAGTGCCCACGGGCTTCCATGAAGTCCTCCTGCAGAGTAGACATACCTTATCTTAAGTACCAATCAAGTGTTACCACCATAACTTATGATATCTATGGACTGGGATACACCAAACTCCGAATTTCATTGATGGCATGAAAAGTTTTTGATTCTTAATGAAGACTCATACAGTTTTGAGATCCTGGGTTCTCACAGGATTACCCACACACTTTAGAGGAGATCATAATCACCTTCACTCTGCTGGCACCATCAATATGCACAGCACTAGTTAGCTCAGATGGGGCCTGATTTTTCTTTGTTAGGTAACTAACTGCCAATGAAAAACACACCCAGGAACATGAGATGTAACTCATTTGATAGAGTGTTTGCCTAGCACACACAGTGTCTTGGGGTTGCTCCCTAGTACAACATGAACTGGACATATGGTCCACACCAGTAATCCAGATAACCAGGAGGGTCAGGAGCTCACAGGTACCCTCAGCAACATAATGATTTTGAAGCTAGCCTGGGCTACACAAGATCCTGTCTCAAACAAGCAAGCAAATAAAAAACCAACAAAGATCTCACTTTCCCCTGCTTTGTACAGGTTATTAACTCTTGTTAGCTCTCATTTTTAGAAGATGACTTATGTCGTGGACTTTCCAAACTGTGCGCTTAGTAAAACCACGTCAGTTTCAGTGATGTCTGCCACACCCTACACAACTCACAAGGCTGAAATTTTCTCAGAAAATTAAGTTCATAAACTTATTCTTCCACATTAACATCCTGACCCCATTCAAAGATTTTCTCCCTTCAGGATCAACACACACACACACACACACACACACACACACACACACACACACCACTCCATCCAGTGCAAGCCATTTTCACCTTGGTCCTGGAGCATCATAGAAGGAGCCACCTAACACAGCAGCCTGTGGGAAGAGCTCACCCTTGGAAAAATTAGATTCATTGTTAAGAAATCTTAGGAAAGTGGCAGCAATCCTTTCAGTGGGCTGAAGAAGGGGGGTTGCAAATCTGCAGCCAACCCATGCTACACAGCAAAGTACTACCCCAGAGAAACATCAGATAATAACCTTGAGGAGAATATGTTTGCTGAGGAAAATTGCTACTAGACACATCACATTTCTCCAGAAGCTCCTCTGTGTTCGGCTTCCTTGGTGAACATTTACATATTCAAAATTTCAAGACACATCTCTCCATCTCTGGTTTGCCTCATATTCATGAATAAATCTGAGAGTTTTAAATACATCACACAGAATCCAGCTTAATCTCCTAACACCTTCTAGATGAAAGGCCTGAAAATTCCATCTTAGTGAATACAGTATTCAAGCTCCTTAAAAAAGTGTCAGTTATATAACTACAGAAAATGTTACCCGTTATATGGAGTAGAATAATGACCCATGTTAGAAAATGACTATATTTGTTTCTTCTCTATTGCTGTGATAAAACACCATGACCAGAGCAATTTATAAAAGAAACCATTTAATTGGGCCTACAGTTTCCAAGTGTATGTGTTCTTGACAGTGTAGCAAAGGCATGGCAGCAGGAGCAGCAGCTGAGAGCTCTTATCTCACACAGTAGTAGTCAGGGAGCACACTGGAATGATGGGAGGCTTTTGAAGCATCAAAGTCTGACCCTGTGACACACCTCTTTCAACAAGGTCAAATGTCCTAATCCTTCCCAAACAGCTCTACCAACTTGGGACTAAGAATTCAAATATATGAGCCAATGGGAGGCATTTTCACTCAATCCACCACATTGCATTCCATTGGCTCATGGCAATATCTAATGCAAAATGCACATAGTCCAATTTTAAAAGCCCCCAATAGTTTTTCAGTATCAACACTTTTCAAAGTCCAAAGTCTCTTCTGAGACTTCAGGCAATCTCTTAAAAGCACCCTGTTGTAAGATCAAAAATCAATATTTACAACATGCAATGGCACAGAATATATGCATATATAATATAGATTCCCAAATGGAGGAATGGGAGCATAGTGATAAAATACTGGACCAAAGCAAGACAGAAGCCCTGCAGGGCAACCTTCAAATCCTGTGGCTCTATGTCTGACATCAGATGACTCATATGGTTCTGGCCTTTTGTCTTTGCTTCCCGAAATATGCTTCTTTCTTAAGATGGTTAAATTTCATATTGGTAGCTCTCCTTTGTCAGATAACTCATGGCCCTGGCATCTCCAGTATCTTGAGGTCTACAAGTAGAACAGAATTGACTTTTATAGCTTTATAAAATGACCTCCTATGACCTCTTGCCCTCTCAGGACCTTCATGCATGAACTGCCCTGCAATACATTTCCTGGCCTCACCAGCTCTCCTTTACTGAGAATGAAGATTCTACAACCCCTTTCCTCATGTGTATCCACAACTCTAAAGCCAGAGGCACATGAAGGGTACTGCCAGGTTGAGAAGGGATCTGGTCCCTTTGAATCACATTTGCATTGTTTTTGTTTCAGAACATTCTTTAGTCATTTACTTCCATAGATTGGAAGCCTAGTTGGGTGGGATCTTCCACCAAGGGTACCCCTCCCTCTATTCCAGTTCTGATGAGGCCTCTCCTTTATTCTTTCAGCACAGGTCTTGGTGTCAATATTTAATTTCTTGGTGTTCTTTTTTTCTTGAAACCGAGCATTTTATATTTGTTTTTGCCTCACTTCTCATTTGCATGGCAGCCTACATAAGAGTGAATACTAATAACCACATGACAGAATCAATATCAGGCTTTCTTGAAATCTGCTTTGCCAAAGAAATTTGTCTATTACTTTTAAATTTAGCCTCAGGTAAACTCTTTGGACAAGGTCAGAAAGCAACCCCATTGTTTACCAAATGCCACAAGAATTATTTTGAGCCTACTTGTTAATATTGTCTCCTCTGAACCTTCTTGAGCTGATCTCCATAATCTACATTGTTCTCAGCACTACCATCTTCCAAACACCTACTAGGATGGCAAATTAAGTTCTGCTTATAGCCTTCAACTACTTTTGTAGTCCAAAGTCCCAAGGTCTTTCACATTCCTAAAAATAAATGAATAAATAAACAAACAAAAAACAAAACAAAACAAAAAGTATCAACATGGTCTGTTTATCAAAGCAATAGTCTACTCCCTTGTACTAACTTCTATATTAGTTTATTTTCTATTGTTGTGATAAAACTTTTTAAATTTTTTATTTAAATAAAAAACAATCATATTTTAATACCAATCCCAGTTTCCTCTCCCTCCCATTTTCCCACTCCCCCAACCATCTCCCCATCCTACCCCTAAATCCACTCCTCAAAGAGGTGAGGGCTCCCATGGGGAATCATCAAAGTCTATCACATCATTTGGGGCATGACTGAGGGCCTCACCTCTGCTCCCCTCTCAATGTATGTAGGCTGAGAGAGTATCCCTTCAAAGGGAATGGGCTCCAAAAAGGCAGTTCATGCACTAGTGATAAATACTGGTTTCATTACCAGAGGTCCCATAGATTGCCAAAGCCCCCCCAACTGAGACCCACATTTAGGGAGCCTAAATCAGTCTTATGCTGGTCCCCCAGCTGTCAGTCTGGAGTCTGTAAGCTCACACTTGCTCAGGTCAGCTGTTTCTGTGGGTTTCCCCAGCATGGTCTTGACCCCTATGCTCATCACTCCTCCCTCTTTATAACTGCATTATAGGAGTTTGGCCCAGTGCTTAGCTGTGAATCTCTGCTTCTGCTTCCATCAGCTACTTGATGAAGCCTCTATGATGGTATTTAAGGTAGTCATCATTATATTTCCCAGGAAAGCACACAAGTAGTATGATGTTCAGTCTTATTTAACAAATATTATTATATCCCATGAAGGAAGTTAACAGATTCTCTCTATAGCCTGTACAATAATAGCACAACAGAGCTGGAAAATAATCAGAGCTCATAAAATAATATGCTTCTACAGCCTTATAGTATTTCACTCCTCATTTAAAGTAGCAAACTCCTCAATCACAAACATGTTCTTAAATACTTAACAGCCTGTTGCTGGAACAGCAGGGTAATTCTCAAGGCATATTCATTCCACATCTAAGATTAGCAGATGAAGAAGCTGCTTTCTCCTAAGCCACCTTTACTATTTGGAAACCATAAATATATGGCAGGGTCATTACAAAGAGGCCATTTTAGAGGTGTTTCAAAAAATGGAAGTGTCTTATTCATAATTATTTTAATGACCCCCATCACTAATACTTTTTGACATACTTTATAACCAGGCATGTTGAAACTCTATGTAGCATTTCCTTTAATTATCATAACAATTTTTGAATCAGGTAAAAAATTACAATGTTACAAATAAAATAACTGAGGCTTAGAGACATGAAGCGTGCTCAAGGTGAAATCATGTCTTAATATCAAACTGAGATTTGACTTGGACTCCATGATTGAAGGACTTCGTTGCTTCACTGTTATACCAGACTAGTAGAATTTTAAATAACTATAATCATTTCTGAATTACTTGTTATACATTATACTAAATATTATACTGTGTATTAGATTCTTGTGATATTTTGGCAAACAATGGGGCTGCTTCATGCCTTTGCCCAAATAATTTAAAACTTCAAAGGAGTAGACAAATTATGTTTGGAGTTGAAAGTCTGAATATCTGACTACACATAGGAAGCTTTGTAGTAACTTCTGAACAATATAGTTAGTGCCTACAACTCATAAAACAATGACTTGGGTGTCCTGAAAACATCTCGTTTAAACAGGTCCTTGGAGAGGAAAGTGAGAGAGAAGTCAGTGGGCCTATATTCACAGCATTGTGTAGGTTTTAGCAACTAGGGCAGAGTCATCTGTCAGAAGTATGAAAGACATTATGGAGAGACACTAGTCTCCTGAAGCAGGTGCACTCAGGCATGCCTGGCATGTCTTTTGCTTTGAGGCTTTTCATACAACTCTGTCAGCCACGATAAGCATCACTGTACCTCCAGCTCAATATCTTGATGTTGTATTCGATGGTGCCAGGTAGGAAAGTCCAGAGCCTGAGGTGTGTACAAAACTTCACTGTTAGAACAATGCAAGTACAAATCTGTTTGGAAAGGTGACACCCACCACAATATAATCCATACATACAAACAAAGATGGTTTCAGGACACGAACTTGAAATAGGTAGATTTGAAGCCAAGACTACAGAATCTCTGTCTCGCTGCCTGATTTGAAAACCATGGGCAGTAAGTTTCAGTCACATTACATTATACTATATTCATAGAATCATTTAATGTGTCCCAGCTTCCTATCCAGCATCCATTAAGGGGAAAGATAGTTTTATTATAGAGTGCCAAACAAGTACAGCTCTGTTCATGATGATTAGAGGTTGTTTAGATACAGTAGAGGGATTTTCCAAGACATAAGATTCTAGGCATCAAACTGGAAAAATTCTGAGTGAATAGATTACTGTCCACCTTGGATGTTCTTGGAGAATCTGGCTGTCCCAGCTGAGGACTAGGTTGCTCCTGTGAGATAACGTAAGTGTCTAGCTCACTAGAACCTCCCAGGAAGAGAGTTAAATTGAGCACCCTTCCCCAACGCAGCCTCTCTTCTTGGAATCTTCTGAGGAAAAGTGTATGGACTCAAGCTTGAAAGAGTAGTCTCTTAGTCTGAGTCCCTCCCTACCTGGTACATTTCCTTGTCCATAATTGTACTTCCTTGCTGTAGCTCTCTTCTACCTGTCCCAGGGATCTGCAGCCTGGGCAAAGTGCTGTTTCATCATCGTCATCAGGGTGAACCACTTGTGTTATTACTTTCAAAGCCAGACCAAGATCTTCCCACTGTTCAGAAAATCTTTCTTTCTACATCTATTACTGAGCATTTCCCTACTGGCAATACACCACACTTATTATAAATTAATAGTTAGCAATTTTATGTTTGCTATCAATCCAGCTACAATAGAATTCTACTAAACAAGCTGATAGGATAACCAGAGTTTCCTTAGCACCCAAACTCTATTTAGACTAGTGGAGCAGATAGCACAAGCATAGCAAAAGTCTGACAAAATATAAATGCTAATATAGACAGACTTGGAAAGGAAAAACTCATGGGAGAGTTCAATGATGTGTCACTTAGCATCAAGTCAACAGGTTTGTTCAGAACACAGCAAGTGTAAAGCTCTGCCTAACCTACAGGTCCTTTGGATCCATGTAGAAGATGTGACATGACATGTGCAGCCATCTTTCCTCTTGTGCTTGTTGCATTTAGCGAAGAAAGTGTTTGAGAGAATGATATATGCAATATATAGGACTGGAAAGTAAAACCATGTTGTCCTGTGGCCAGCACATGTCAAATGGCATTTGATACATTGATTGGATTTTCCTGCTACACTTTGGTCAGGAGCAATCACTTAGGAATAAGAACTGCCTGTCCTAGTGGGTAGATGTACAAGGCTCTGGACTGGTGTGACATATTTTGAAGATAGGCTGGTGCCAATTAGAAATCCCTAAAAAAATAGCTGACAATATGGAATTATTTTTGCTGTGATTTTAAACCTGCTTTACCTAATCTGAACACCTAAAGGATTATTAGCTCATCACAGTAGCAGTGGGGTTCTAGAGTCTCTTGACTATTTTTATCTTGTGGGAATGCAGAACCCAAGCAGCCTCCACCTCCATCTTCTGTTAAATATCATTGCCTTGTGGGACAAAAATACTAACCCAAGCAGCCTCCACTTCTGTTAAATATCATTGCCTTGTGGGACAAAAAAACGAACCCAAGCAGCCTCCATCTTCTGTTAAATATCATTGCATTGTGGGCAAAAAGAAAAAAAAAAAGATCCTAACGGCCTCCACCTACATTTAACTACCCATTGCATTGAGGAGAAATATGATTCCCATTCCCTTAGGTATTATTGTATTGTGGGAAGGCAGTATTCTGGTGACCTCCATTGTTCCTCAGGTATCATTGGATGGGTACATGCCTTGTTCCCCTTTGAGAACATTACAGTTTTCTGCTGGGTGAAGCCAGAAAAGAAATGAGCAATGTATTTAAATTCTGAATCTCTACTGCATAAAGTGTGAGGTGAAAACAGGGACTTTGTTATGATTTGGAAACCCAGCAATTGTAAATTTTTGGAATACTGTTGAAACAGAGTGTTGGATGATGACCCCAGCTTTTAGCATGCTAGCCTTGAGAATAATAGGAAATGACTGTTAATTAGAAATGTTGGATGGATGACTAGGTCTATCAGCCTAAATCATAGGTGATGTGTTAGTGATTTGAGATTCAGTTCCACAGGAGTTGTAGATAGGGGAAAATGGCATAAAGCCTAACAACCTATAATAGGGGACCAGAAATAAGGACACCATTACACCCTCCTAACAGTACACACTGCCTTGTTTAAGTCAGGAATAAGGCAGGTAATTATGTCATAGAGACTGTGACAAGCTGTCAGTCAATCCTTAGGGTAGCCTTAGATTCACTGTATGCAAATAAATAAACAAGAATGAAACCACCATTATTTATTCTCTCTCTTTTTTTTTTTAATTTAAAAGTGGAACTCAATAGTTTTGGATCTTTAATAAACCCAGGAGTCTCAAATCAAATTTAAGATAAAAATCCATCTAAATTCTAGCCATGGGAGAAATCCTTTCTCTGAAAGTACGCTTCTTTAATCTGTCCAAGAGAATAATTTTGATTTCCATCTTAGCTTAGTGCTGTTAGTAGAAAAGTAACTGATATGTGTGAACATTTAACATGGACACAGTAAACAAATGTTTATTACATTGGTCATTAATAGTCTTTTTTTTAATTTGCTTTTATTTTGTGTGTGTGCACCCACATATCATAGCTCACACATAGAAGTCACATTCAGTCCTCTCCTTCCACTGGATTCTAAGAATCAGATTCAGGTTGTCAGGACTGGCAGTAAGCACTTTACCAACTGAGTCATCTCGCCAATGCTGGTCTTGGTTTTAAAGCCCTTTCAATAGATATAGCTATGATAGATTCCTGAGAGGGGTTTTAGATTTTAAAAGCCAAGTAGTATTTTGATAGAATGTAATTGCTCATTATGAATAGG
This sequence comes from Phodopus roborovskii, assembly GCF_943737965.1. Lineage (NCBI taxonomy): Eukaryota > Metazoa > Chordata > Mammalia > Rodentia > Cricetidae > Phodopus > Phodopus roborovskii. Next base: position 49,522,489 of record NW_026126517.1, on the reverse strand, counting down.
GAAAATATCTTAATTTTAACATCCATTAGCCAATAGTGCAGAGAGAAGTTGATGGGCAACAAGTAAACAAAAGAGCCCAGATAATTCACGTGCTGTGAATTGTCATAAAACACAATCTATTCCGTGTATAGTTCATCTGGAAGCCATTACTATAAGCTGGATCATAAGTGAAAAGGCTAAGCTGGCCAATGGAGACCTGGCCAGTGGAGTTCATCAATTTGCATTCTAGTCACAAGACAAAGATTCACTTCTCAACTACTTACCTCTTTTGTTGGTGGTGGAAGACAATCCAGGGTCAATAAACTTAACCATTGCTGGCAAACTGAAATGGTTATTAATTTAACCTTTTACATGACCTGTAATAATTAAAAATCATTCCAGTTTCTCTCAAAATGGGACAAATATCTTAGCCTTCATTTTTATCACTTCAGAGCTTTGCCTTTTTGTCTTGATGTTTCCATTTTTGTCCTAAACTGGACTCTGTGTGCCTTTTGCTGATTATCATTCAGAGTCTGACTTTCCTAGGCAGTTGCATGACTGTTGTGAGGGAGTTGCAATTCTGCTGAAGCACAGGCCTCTACTGATAACCTGCATTCTCCTTTCTCTGCTTCCCTGCTCCTCGGTGATTAGGAGGCCCCATGGGAGAGCTTATTGTTGCTGTTTCTAAATCTGCATGTGTCTATGAGATACAACTACCTTCTGCTTGAGGCTTGATTTTTATTTTATCTTTTAGCAATGTGCGTTTAGAAACATATGAATTACCTTAATAAAAGTGCAATAAAGTTTATTCTAGAAATGAAAATATTTTTATGAAAAACATGTTAATAACAACAACCTATAAGTAATTCCAAAAGGAATGAGGAGACTCTAGGCACACATAATGTATAACTATGGTTATAACTATATTTAAAATTATGGTACTTAGTGATTTCAGTAATGAGAAAAGCCCACCTCTTTGGTTTAACATCAGGCTCAGTCCATGTGATTGATGGCAGAATCTAAACACTCTACTACCTTGGCTTATATCACGGTGAGTCATGGGCAGACAGACTGAAAGTTGTCCATAAATATTACCTGGGTGAGCCCATGCTATCAGAGGAAAGACATTTGAACGTTAGTGGCTTTACTGTGAGCAGTATTCTAGTTAGACTGTTGAAAAGCTCTCTCATTCCCAAACTCATTTCATCACCCTTTATTGTTTGATTGGGGTGCTTTGTTTTTATTTTTTAATCTGCCAAGGTCCTAATTTTTGTTTTAGTCATCTCATAGAACATAGCCCTAATTTTTAATCAACTTCTTTTATTAGGTGTTTATCCGTTGAGACCAGTTATAGGAATTAGGTATTCTCTGACTATTAGAGACTAAATTGTCACGTCTCTCTCTAAACAGAGTCTATATTTTTTAGCTTGCATTCATTAGCTGTCCAATTCCACTTATTACACCTCTCAAATATAACTCTCTGGTTCCCTTTGCTATCAGATTTTGACACTGGTTTGGGAACTTGTGAAGGAGGAAGAACACATAGACTCTCTCTTCACAGCAGTGTAGCCTGGTATAGAGTATAAGGCCAGATTCACACAGCTTGAGTTCTTTGTAAAGAGGGATAATTTGAGAAATGTGAATCTCAAAGAATAGTAATAAAAATAATGTTATGGACTTCTTTGGATTTTTGCTTACTCAAAATACTATGATAATTTTATCAAAGTTCAGCAATATAATTATACAGTTTATTAGGTTAGCACATATTAATCCATAATTGATTTAATGACATTTTATGCATGTATAGAAAGTATTTTGAGCATATTCAACCCATCACCCTCTTTTGTTCTCCCTCATTTCCTCTGATATCCTTACTGATACCCTTTCTATTGCCAAATAGCCCCACTTTGCCTTTCTTATATTTTTAGTCACCCAGTGAGTTTCACTAATTGCCTATAAGATCATGGTAGCGTTATTTACAGGAGCACAAACAACTTGCCATGGGCTACACTACTGTAAAAAAAAAAAAAAAAAAAAAAAAAAGTCTCTTCCCTTGCAGCTATCACAAACTGCCTATAGATTTCCATGGAGAGGTAGGGCCTCTTGAAGATCCTGCCCCAATCTCTCTCCTTGACAGAATACTAATAGGCCCAGTGTTATACTGATCTTGTGAAGGATATTGAAGCTGTTTCCAGTTCCAGAGTACAGTCACCACATCAGCATCTCTACCTTTATTGTGTGTTTACATGTATTGTAAGTTGGTTGCTGAGCACTATCTATCTCTGGATCCTTAACTGGAACCTCATACTTAACGTTTTTCTTTTTTCTTTTTTTTTTTTTTTTTGTTTTTTGGTGGGTTTTTTTTCAGTTGTTTTTGCTTATGCAGGTTTTCTTTAAGAGCCAAGGGAAATACAAGTTTCTGCCCATTAGCAAGGGAACTAGTTTTGTTCTTGAATAGCTCACGAGTGGCTTACTTTAATATATACCTCTAATTTTAAAATGTAATTTATAAAAAGTAATTTATAAATATAAATACCATAACCCTAAAAAATTTATTAAATTCAAGAGTAGGAAAATTTAAGAATTTAACAGAGTTCTATGGTTAAATTTGAAATTTAAAAGAACAAATATGAACAGAAGCTTCTTAAAACAATATTCTATGGGATAATTTTTTTGATAAGTCAAACATTGGAACAATATGAATGAGTCTTACAACATGTAACAAGTGATTTGTTGGATCATCAGTAGTCATCAAGAATCAGTAAAAGTGATAATTCTAAGTTGTCGAAGACTAAGGGCTCCACCAGTGGATACAGCATTCAAGCAGTGGGAAGCAAATGCCCCAGTCACCACAGACTATGAAGGCAGAAAGCCTGGAAGACACAGAAACATTTGCAGTCAGCCTAGATAGTGACCAAAGAGAACTTGGTAGACGACATCAAAAAGGTAGATGCTTGCTTAAAGAATCTCAGCATGGTTGAAAGTGGACTTTTCTAATAATCCCGAAAGAATGATTAGGAGAGATTCTCTGGTTAAAAGCTTTTATGGACAGCTCACAAGCTGGATAGATGGAAATGGCATCTAATGGGCACACACTTAATTTCCTCTTAGCTGTTTTGAGTTTAGACACTGACGAATTATCAACAGATTTCACAATTCTCAGTCTCTTTTTTTTTAATGAGTAAAAGTTGTCCTTTATCTGTTTGCTTGTTTATTAATGTAATAGTTGCCCATTCCCACCTCTTCCCTTTCTTCCATTGATCCCAGTAGCTAGTCAGTTGACTACTGGGGTTCTGGGTATATTCCTTGTGAATAGCTGATGGTCCGTATGGCACTTAGAAATACAACTCAATACAGTTAACTGGGTTACCTCTCAACCATCTTCCTCCACTCTCCTTGTGTGCAACAGTGATGTTTCAGAGGGTTAGGACTTCATCCTTTCCACTGTCACTTCTTGGACTAGATTCTGGCATGCAATCTCTGTTTGCTAGTCTCTGCACACAGCACTGTCTTGTGCTTATGGGACCCATCTTCTCTTCATGGAAAATTGATACCAAGTTCCCTGCTCACTCGCACAGCAGCTGCTGTTTTTTCATCAGGGAACACTTCACAGTTTCACTCTGTATGTGTTATGTGATAATCTGTTTGATAGTCATCTCTTCCCCCACAAAGTTACAGTTTTCCTATCAGTGAGGGCCATACACTTGTATTTTAATCACCGTATTCTTATACCTGGCTTGATACATGGGCTGTAACAGGAGCATCATAAATACTCTTTTTTTTTTTAATGCTACTAGAATACATTCCTGTTTCTTTTAGATAAGGCTATGTTTTCAAATATTTGTTTAAAAATAAGCAACTACCTGTCTCTGTTGTGACATCCACATCTGATAACCACTTAATAGATTTCTAGGTGACAAGCATTTGTACATGGAAAACTATACATGTTAATGGACTAAAAAGACTTTATAATAATAGAATTCTCAGACAGAGTAGCCTAGGATATTATGGAGAAAGGAGAAAAACAAAACCACTTTGCTCATTCTACATTGGTATTATCAGCATCAAGGGTTACATCTTGTAAAGGACAAATTCTATTAATATATAAATAGTACATAGGGAATAGAAATATATTTTCTGGCTTTTATTAATGCCATCATTAATATAAGTACAGCAAAGAGACTATCAACTGTCAGTTTTTATATTAAAAACATTGGTGATGGTTTTTTGGTCTGCTTTTTCCCTACAAGGCCTTATTTTTTCCAAGGAAGAAATGGGTTACAAGTCCTTGTTTTAATAGGCATCCTGTACTTTATACTATGTTTGATTACTGATACTTTGAATGTAAGTTCTGTAAGTGGTTGCCCATGAATACCTCACAGATAATCCCCAATATTTCCACAACTACCTAGTAAATAAATTAAATTAATAAGCTAGAACTCAGGTGAAGTGATAGCTCAGCAGTTAAGAGAGAGCTCTTGCTACTCTTACAAAGCACATGTCAAGTAGGACACAACCACCTGGAACTGTAGGTCCTTGGGGGATCTGACACCCTCTGCATGCCTCCACTTGGACTGCACTTATGATGTACACAAACCAACAAACAAATACCCTCACATGCAATAATTAAAAATAAGTTAAACATCTAGGAGCTGGAAACACAACTCAGTAGCAGTGTGCTTTACTCCATAATGAAAGCAAGAGATTCAGGTCCATAGTGGTAAGTCTAAGATCGACAGCAGTAGCTTACTTGCCCCCACATATATAATAATGGTTTGCCAAAACCTGCAGTTTTGAGTTGAGTCTCCCTGATGGCAAAGGAGTCGTCTTTTCCTGAGGTGCTTGTGTTAGAGGTTACTGAAGGCAAAACATTATTCTTTCAGGACATACTTTGACAACCCATGTCAGTTCATCAGTGAAACAGTGGACACTCTTCCTTTGTTACTCATTTGAACTTTTCAAGGTTGACTTTATTTTTAACTGTGGGGGAGTGAGGACATAAGTGCATGGGCCCCCAGAGACCAGAGCATCAGACCATATGTAACTGGAGTTACAGGTGGTTAAGAACAACTGATGTTGCTGTTAAGAGTCAAACATGGGTCCTCTGTAAGAACAGCATATGTTAACTGCTAAGACAATCCTTCGGCCAATTTATTTAAAAATTATATCCAAGGACATCTTTGTTGGGAAGTTTGGAAACTCTCAGCTCATACCTCTCCATTAGCATTTCTTTGTGTGGAGTTCTAAGTTTCTAACAAAAGCAAAATAGTCCTTCCTTAATACCCAGACCGAGTGTTTATTTTTCATGTGTAATTCACTAGAAAAACTAATACTACTCCTTTAGGAGTAGCTTGGAGACCTAAGTGGATCTCCTCCTATCTTTCTGTAAAGTCTATAAATACTGCCATCACACTACTAACTTGGGTTCCTTGAAAAAAAAATGGAGGATAACAGAATAGGATTCGAAGGACTTAAATTCACTGAATCAACAACCTTCCATGCAGTGCAAATAAGGGGAAAGTATAAAGAAAGAAGGATAAGAAGTACAGGGGAAAACACTATTCCAGGATGCTACAACCACAACATGAAAGCCACAATATCTGGTCTAAAAGGAGGTCAGGCTGTTACAATATTTCTGGCCTTACCATTTGAACTTGAATTAGTATATCCTTAGTAAAGGAATGAAGATGAATGTGAACAGAGAGGAGAGCTAAAGACATGAGTGTTTTGTTCCCTACAGATGCTGCTGTGGTTTAGTGACTTTGGCCTCTATCCATGAAAACATGTAGAAACCAAAAGCAAGGGTCAAACATCTTCATAGTGACTCAACACTGTTCTAACATGTGAACTCATGAGCAGGGCTACCTACCTAATCAGGGTTCAGGTAACATGACAAGGAATTACTATGGTTACACATAATACGAACACATATTGACCCATTACGGACAGAAAACTAACAAAACTCACCATTCACTGGAATTTTCTTGAATACAGAGCATGTTTAGTGTGTAGAATAATGACTCATGTATATTAAATTCTATTTTCATACCCTTTACTTGGAAAACCTCTCCTTAACAGTGTGTACTTTTAAAAGCTGTATTTTTATTGTATTATCACTTCATTCCAACCTCATGAAATAAAATCCTTGTTCCTAAAATGAATCTGGAGGGATATACAGATAAACTCTTTTTTTTTCCTGATTAAGGATTTTTTATTTAATATTTTTTTCTTATTTTACATATTGATCCCAATTCTCTCTCCCTTCCATACCCCCCACTAACCCCCCATCCCTTTCCCCATCCACTCCCCAGGGAGAATGAGACATTCCTTGAGGGATCACCAAAATCTATCAAGCCATTTGTAGTAGGGCCTAGGCCCTCCCCCATGTCTCTAGGCTAAGGGAGTATCCCTCCATAGGGGATGGGCTCCTGAAGTCCACTTGTGCACCAGGAATACATCCTGGTTCCACTGTCAGAGCATTGCCAAGGCCTCATTAATTTCAGGGACTTCCTGAAGCTATTTGAATTGTTTACTTCCTAAACTTTTTATTTATTTTTTTGGTTTTCTGAGACAGAGTTTCTCTGTGTGTAGCCCTGGCTGTCCAAGAACTTACTCTGTTGACAAGGTTAGCCTCAAATTCACAGAGATCCACCTGCCTCTGCCTCCCAAATACTGGCATTAAAGATGTGTACCATCACCTGCCCTAATTCCTAAATTTTAAGAAACTTCATGAAACATGGAATATTTACCTCCCTTTAGAGCAATGTTTCTCAACCTGTGGGTTATGACCCTTTTGGTGTCAAATATCAAATTCTCTGAAAATGAGGTATTTATGTTAAGATTCATAACAGTAACATTAGAGTTATAAAGTGGCCATGAAATAATTTTATGGTTGGAGCTCACCACATGTGAGGAACTGTGTTAAAGTGTTGCAGCATTAGGAAGGCTGGGGACCACTGCATTAGTGCCTCCTGGGACTTACTCTGCTTCCCTCAAAGCTGGAAGGCTGTATCTTGGAGGAAATTATGACATGATAGTCCATTGCTATTGCTACTACTCAGGCTGCTGTTCTTTCTGTCGCATGTTCTAAACTCTGATGAGTGAATTCTTTTATCACCTGTCAATCCCCTGCACCAATGAGAGATAAAGTTGATCCTATGCAGAAGCAATTCTATAAAATTTTACCAACACTAGCCTACTAGCAATGGTAAAATGCTTTCTGAAAATAGGAGACGTGGTGCTTGTCCAAAATCAGTCATTGGTCCATGAAATATACATGACCCCACCTGGATGGCATTGCCCTACATGTGGAATTGGGGTGGGGGGATGGGAGGGGAGGGTGGTCAGGGTGCATGTGAGGGGGAAGAGAGGGTAAAAGGGAGGGAAGGAGGGAGAGAGGGAGAGGGAACTGGGATGGACATGTAAAATAATAAATTAAATTAAAAAATTAAATTAAAAAAATACCTGAAAATATTGTAATGATTATTTTTAAGCCTCTGGAGCATCTTATACTCCGGGAAATCTGCATTCAGCCTTATACATAAATTTAACTAAATTTATATATTTAAGAAAACTGTATTTTATATAAATATATATGTGTATATATTTTTTTCATGTAAAATCAGTTATAAGAAGACTCATCCTTCTATAACTATGGCTTCTTCATGTATTGATTCAGCTGAGAGCAGATTGAAAATGTTCTAGGAAAAATATGCATCTGTATTTACCACATGCAGATTTTCTCTTTCTTATCTCCTTTTTCTTCTATCTAAACATCCTTCCTTCCTTTCTTACTTTCTTTTTCAAACGATATGATAAACCAACTACTGACAGGACATTTAAATAGCATTCAGCATTTTAACTAACAGAGAGCAGCTTCACAGTGAGTAGGCAATGTGCATTGAGTCTATGCCATCCTGTTCTGTTTGTTATGGAAGACTTGAGAATCCAAGTGTTTTGTTATCCAGCATATTTCTGGAGCCAACCTGATACAGATGACTATAGAGTGGGTTCTAGCATGAGCCATTCCACTGAGAGAACAATTAGAAATCATATGTACGTGCAATTAGTAATCATATGTATGTTTACTTTTGCTTCTCTGTATAATACATTTGTTTCCTGGTGATTGAATTGAAGGCTAGTTTTTAATTTTTAATTTAAATGTGACATATAAAATCTCAGGCATATTGAATTACTAAACAACACTTGCAAAGTGCTCCCTCTTTATTATAACATCATACAAAGTTATTGCTAAACAAACATAGTTATTATTATATATTCCTTCTCTTCCTAAATTAGCCATGTATAATATCCATTACATTTTATCCTCAAGATAGTGATTTTTCTATTATAACAGACAAAATCCTATTTACTTGGCTGTATTAAGACAGTATTTATACATTCTTTTTTCAAAATTCCCACCCTGCCTTTCTATTATGTTCTTCTGGGTTTTGTTTTTTTAAAAAAGTACAGCAGTATTCAATTTTCTTTTTTTAATTAGTTATGGCTTTATTTCAGAACAACAATTACAAATACATTATATTACTACTTTGTTAACATATACATTAATAGTTTTCCTTCTATATTTTTTAAATTTAAGCAACAATCTTATTTTACATGCCAATCCCAGTTGCCTTTTCTTCTCCTCCTTCCCTGCTCCCCCATCAACCCCTTATCCCATCCCCTTTCTGCTCCCCAGGGAGGGTGAGGACTTCCATGGGGGAACTTCAAAGTCTGTCACATCATTTGGAGCAAGGTCTAGGCCCTCCTTCTTGTTCTAGGATGAGGAAGTGCCCCTCTATGTGGAATGAACTCCCAAAGTCCATTCATACACAAGGGATAAATACTGCTCCACTACCAGAGGCTCCATAGACTTCCCAAGCCTCCTAACTGACACCCACTTTTAGAGGGTCTGAGTTGGTCATATGCTCATTTCCCAGCTATCAGTCTGGGGTCCATGAGCTTCCCCTTGTTCAGGTCAGCTGTTTCTGTGGGTTCTCCAGCCTGGTCTTGACCCCTTTGCTCATCACTCCTCCCTCTCTGAAACTGGATTCCAGGAGTTCGGCTCAGTGCTTAGCTGTGGGTGTCTGCTTCTGCAACTGGATGAAGGCTCTGGGGCAGCATATAAGGTAGCCATCAATCTCATTATCAGGGAAGAGCATTTAAGGTAGCCTCTCCACTATTGCTTAGATTCTTAGTTGGGGACATCATTGTATCTCTCCAGACATTTCCGTAGTGCCAGATTTCTCTTTAAACCTATAATGGCTCCCTCTATTATTATATCTCTTTTCTTACTCTCCTCTATTCTTTCCCTGACTCAATCTTCCTGCTCCCTCATGTCCTCCTCCTCTCCCCTCCTCTTCTCCCCTTCTCATTTTCCTAACTCCCTCTCCCTTCCTCCATGCTTCCAATTTGCTCGGGGGATCTTGTCCCTTTCCCCTTCTCCAGGAGACCATATATGTCTCTCAGTGTCCTCCTTGTTTCCTAGCTTCTCTGCCTGTGTAGATTATAGACTGATAATCCTTTGCTCTATGCCTAATATCTCTATATGAGTGAATACATACCATGTTTGTCTTTTTGTGACTGGGTTACCTTAATCAGCATGGTTTCTTCTAGTTCTATGCATTTACCTGTGAATTTCAAGATTGTGGTTTTGTTTTTTCTGCTAAGTAGTACTCCATTGTGTAAATTACCACATTTTCTCTACCCATTGTTCAGTTCAGAGGCATGTAGGTTGCTTCTAGTTTCTGGCTATTACAAATAATTCTGCTATGAACATAGTTGAACAAATGTCCTTGTATGAATGTGTATCTTTTGGGTACATGTCTAAAGGTAGAATTGCTGTATCTTGTGGTAGACTAATTCCCATTTATCTGAGGAACTGCCATACTGATTTCCAAAGTGGCTGTACAAAGTGGCTGTACAGTGCCAGCAGTGGAGGAATGTTCCCCTCTCTCCACATCCTCTCCAGCATAAACTATTATTGGTGTTTTTTTGTTTTTGGTTTTTTTTTTTTTGTTTGTTTGTTTTTTTTGCCATTCTGACAGGAATAAGATTGTATCTCTGAGTTGTTTTGGATTGCATTTCCCTGATAGCTAAGGATGTTGAGCACTTTCTTAAGTGTCTTTCAGCCATTTTAGATTCCTCTATTGAGAATTTTCTATTTAGACCTATACCCCACTTTTTAATTGAATTGTCTGGTATTTTGATGACTAGCTTCTTGAGTTCTTTGTATATTTTGGAAATCATCCCTCTGTCAGATGTAGGATTGAACATCTTTTCCCATTCTGTGGGATGCCATTTTGTCTTGTTGACTGTGTTTTTTGCCTTACAGAAGCTTCTCAGTTTCAGGAGGTCCCATTTATTAATTGTCAACCTCAGTGTCTATGCTACTGGTGTTATGTTCAGGAAGAGGTCTCCTATACCAATTTATTCAAGGGTACCTCCCACTTTTTCTTATAAGAGGTTCACTGTTGCTGGATTTATGTTGAGGTCTTTGATCCATTCGGACTTGAGTTTTGTGCATGGTGATAGATATAGTTCTGTCTGCAGTCTTCTACACACCATCATCCAGTTGTGCCAACACCATTTGTTGAAGATGCTTTCCTCCTTTCATTGTATACTTTTAGCTGTTTTGTCAAAACTCAGATGTTCATAGATGTGTGGGTTAATATCAGAGTTTTCAATTCGATTCCATTGGTCTGTCTATTTTTGTGCCAATGCCAAGCTGTTTTCAGGACTATAGCTCTATAATAGAGCTTGAAGTCAGGGATGGTGTAATGCCTCCAGACGTTCCTTCATTGTACATGTTTTTTTTTTTTTTTTTTTCTATACTGGGTCTTTTCTTTTTCCATATAACATTTAGTATTGTTCTTTCAAGGCCTGTTAAGAATTGTGCTGTGATTTTGATGAGGATCATCTTTGCTTTTAACTGTCATCATAATATTGTTCTTTTAAGAAAAATAAATGCTATACTAGGTGGCATGCTGACTCCAGCCGTGTATGCAGAACAATTTAAAGCAAGTTTGTTTTGTTTGAAATGGCAGCCAAGCTTCCTTAGAAGAAGACAAATCCTCCTTCTCATCCTTTTTTCACATGGTCTTTCTCGCCCAAGTGAGGATAGCCTGAATCTCCTGAATGGCTTCAAATTCATTGATTTTGTAAGTCATTCATGAGGCACTTCAAGTAAAGTGTATCAGCATGGACCCTGAAGAGTAACTGTTAGGTTCTTAAATATCCTCATGGTAGTATCTACAAAGGGAGATGTTACCTGAACAGAAATTCTAAGAGGGATATGTATGCTCAGGGTGGTGAGTTGCCAGAAAGACACCATGTAACTACCAGGATGATAGGACACCTGGGCATTCTCTGGTAAGCCAAGACCATGTAGAGATTCATAGTTTAATAGAAATGGGTTAATAATTAAGAGAAACCTAGCCAATAAGAAGTCTTAGCCATCAGTGAAAGAGTTAACAATTAATATAAGCCTCTGTGTGTTTATTTGGGACTAATAGCAGTGGGACTGAGTGGGACATAAACTTCCATTTATACCATACTGAAATCACAAGACTGGCATCATGTTTAAACATGAGAAATTGCATATGCATTATATATTCTTTTCTGAGACTGCTCTTTCAAATCAAATCAATCTTCTAAATATCTTTTGAGTCTCTTTATTACTACAAATTCTTGTTTAACAAGGACTTCCATCCTACCCTCCAAAGCAGATGTCTTACCCACAACAAGCTATTCTATCCACAATAACCAGAATAAGCTAATTCAGAATGCAGTTAATATCATGTTACTCTAATACTCACAAAAATGCCTCAACATGCCATCATGATTTCTTTATTCTTGTTGTTTGTGTCCTAAGAATAATAGACTTCTGGTATCTTAGCTGTTTCTGTCTCTACCACTAGTCATTTATCATGGATGCATCTTCTGCTCAAAGTATCTTCCCTCTTCTGCCTTTTCATAGTTAACTCTGCTTATCCATCTAGTATGTGTAAGCACCTAACTAAGGACAGGACATGTTACATAATGCCCATGCCAAACCAATACATATATTTCTCAATCATATAAACAAAATATCCTACAAAATTCAAAAGTATTAAGCTTTGCTTCTTTGAAGGTGTTGTTCAGCCATCCTTACAATGATTCGTGGTTACACATTCCTCATACTAGGAGTACGGTTTTTCCTCCCGCCACTGGTCTTGTCCCGCCGCCATGCCAGTCCCAATTAATACACCAAGACTCTGTATTAGATATAATTTTGTTGGCCCTTTACTAGTTTTTTATCAGCTAGCTCTGTCTTAATTATTAACCCATTTCTATGTATTTCCACATGGTCTTACAGCGAGAGATGGCTGGCGGTTCTATTCTCTCCAGATTCTCCTTCTTGACTCCTCCTTACTCCTTCCTTTTTCCTCCTTGTCTCCTAGTCCCTCCTATCTTCCTTTCCTATTGGCCAACAGTGCTTTATTCATTAACCAGTATGAGAAACATATACAGAATGACATCTCCCATCATCTCCTCTTTTCTGTCAAAATAAAAAGAAGGGTTTTAACCTTAACATAGCAAAATATATCACACGACAGTTATCAAGTAAGTATCACAGTTAACAATATTAAGTCCATTAACATTTAGCATGATTTAAGAAAATATTCCATCATCTGTCCTATCTTTGTGAGTCTAAAGTCTTATATGTAACTTATCTTTAAGCCTAACTAAGGAAAATTATAACCATAACTATCTTCAACTCCATCAAAGACCACAGAAGGATAATATATAAACTCTAGAGATGACAGAGACATCTTGCCTTGTCAGTCACCAGTAGTTCTTCTGTAATCTTCCATCTTTAGCCCATAGGCCATAGTGTGTCTAGCAAACTCTTTAGCAAATTAGGAAACTTTAAACTGTCTTCTTGTATTGGCAGTTTGTCAGTCACTTTTCTCTGTGTCCTGAAGACTGTCTGGTAGATTCTTCCATGAAGCAGGAACTGTGTAGTAATGTCTATCTTGAATCAGCAGTCACTTTTCTGTGGTTCCTGCATGTCCAGTTTATATAGCACAAATTCAAACATTCCAGACAAGAGCAGTATCTTGTCCAAATGGCTAGTCTTGCCATATTGGAGGCAAACTCCATAACGTGTTTCTTTAATGTCCATCTTCATCTTCCTTTCTGACACAGGTGGTGTTGCCAGGAGCATTTATGTCTCACTGTCAAGAAAAACCTAAAACATTTTAAATGCCATATTCTGTAGGTCTTTGAAAGGTTTGAAGAATACCTATTCATCTTAAATACATGTCTGTATATCTAGAAATCCTAACTAACTTAACTATAAGTTTTGACTATTATGGGTAGCTATCTAAAATCTGTACTAAATTATACATTACATTTCTGAGTTATATAAACACAACATCTAAACAAGAGGAGAAATATACTTAATCATAAAATTGACCTTAAATTGTATCAATACATGAAAATCCATTCCTAAACAAAGTATCCATTTCTATACTATAATCCCCTTTTTACCTTTAAAAAGAATTGGCTGTGATCATTACCCATATATGACCAAGTCCATTTAAATGAAAACAAACATTTATAAGTAATATTTGGGAATTTGGGCGTCATTCTTTCCAAACTACTTCCTGCTGATAGGAGGCGCTGTCATGGGGATCCTAAGAAGCCGCAGAAATCCTGGCTGTAGTTTGCAAGACTGCCTTGTTCAAGCTGTTTTGAATGTTGGATCACCAGCGACTCTGTTTTAGGGGGTCTGGCTTGATCAAACCACATTAGTCTGTAAGGAATCCACAGCTTTTTATTTTCTGTGGAAACAAAAATAGAAATCCTTTTCCCCAGTAACTTGTCCTTAGACTTAAATTTTGGAGTCAAAGCATTTTTAAAATATATAAATTGAATTAATTTAGCAACATTTCCTTTAACAGTTGTTGTTTCCTCAGCAATCAAACAATACAAAGACAATATAATACCATACAATATACAAATTTTTCTGAGCTTTTTATTTTTATGTGGCTTTATTATTATTCTGTTTCTTTTACTTTTTATTTTTATTTTTTGAGACAGGGTTTCTCTGTGTAACTCTTATCAGTCCTGGAATTCACACTGCATACCAGGTTTACTTTGAAATCACAAGAGATCTGCTTGCCTCAATCAGCTAGCTCTGTCTTAATTATTAACCCATTTCTATGTATTTCCACATGGTCTTACCAGCGAGAGACAGCTGGCGGTTCTATTCTCTCCAGATTCTCCATCTTGAATCCTCCTTACTCCTTCCTATTCCCTTCTTGTCTCCTAGTCCCTCTTATCTTCCTTTCCTATTGGCCAATGGTGCTTTATTCATTAACCAGTATGAGAAACATATACAGAATGACATCTCCCATCAGGAGTGCTTTGCTCCCACATATAAAATCATAACTTAAAATTGTGTTGTGATATAATGATTAAATTCATTGATGACATCCAGTGGTTTTCTTTCTTTCATGTTAAGTTCTTATGGCACCATGAGAGTTTCCTTAATGTGCCAGTCAACCACACTACTATTTAGTTCTAATTGTCACCCTAGCACAATCTGTAATAATCTGGAAAGACATTTAGGGTGGCCCATGATCATACTTGTGGAGGATTGCCTTGACTTTTTTAGATGGGTAAAGTCCCCTTGAATGTGGGCAGCACCATTTCATGGGCTGAACCCTGGCCCTGAACTGGGTAGGGGTTAATACAATACCTGGTCAGCAAGCAAGCAAGAGTGTATTTATTCTCTCACTGCTCTTGACTGTAAATGTGTTGTGACTAGCGCCTTTCATTCCTTCCTTGGTTTCCCCTTATTGATGGACTACAACTTGGAATTGTTAAGTTGAATAAGTCCTTTCCTTCCATATATTGCTTTTGGTCAGCACATTTTACTGCAATAATTGAAATTAAACCAATACAGCTGTTTTTCATCTTATTGACATCAGAATTTGACAAACATCTTCTTCCTACTAGGTGATGAACTCTACCAGAATCGTTCTTTCCAAACTACTTCCTGCTGATAGGAGGCGCTGTCATGGGGATCCTAAGAATCCGCAGAAATCCTCGCTTGTTTTAATTTACCTGGCTCCCCACAATCCATCAGAGAGTACTTAGTACTTAGAACATAATAAAAATTATGTTGTCATCTACATTATTTAAACTAAATAGCTCATGTTAATATTAATTTCAAAGCATAAAAACTTGATTTGTTTTAGATCAACATGATTTAATAAATAATCAATCATGAATATATACACATAGAAAATACACTTTTCTTGAATTTACATACTAGACATATACAATAACAATTACATAAAATGAATTTATAATGTTACAGTGAAGCATGTAATTTACATAAAAATTAAGTAAGGTATTTCTTTAATGATACTAAGAACAGCAAATTTCATTTATTTCACATACCTTAAATAAGTGGAATTATGATAGACAATTTTCAAACATTATCTTATTTAATCCTCATAAGGTCAGCAATGAATGGCATTCAAAACAAGATTGTGTGACCTCAGAGAAAACCACTGTGTCAATTTCATACACACAACATTAACCATCATTTTCTGCTCACATGCAATATCTAGACACTCTGTAAAGTACTATGTACACACTCTCACTCAACTTTCATGAATAGATAATTACTATACTTACTATATACTTTCTTTGGAAAATTGTATTGATTAGAAATTTAAAACTGATGAATTCACATGAGAAAAAAGTCACTAATGTTCCGACTCCTGTCTGTAAAAAGCTGAAGCTTGCTTTTTCACTGTCACATATCCTAAATTCTTTAGTCACAGTGTGAATGCATATATAAGACTATTCGGGTTAAAACTGTATTGAAAGCTAAATCAGTTGTTGCTTGAACTGTCAGTTTTGAGCATGTGATATCCAAAAGGTAACTGGTTATTAGCAAATGATGAGACTTCTATATCCCAAATAAGTAAATGTATGCTCACAAGAAGCTACAAGCAGGCCATGTTATCAGCCTCTCACGCTATTGTCTGAGCCCAGAGTCAGATAGATAAAAGAGGATTAGGAGAATCCATCTTCTTAAGCAGGAGATAAACTGTCCCAGAGCACAGGGGAAGAGGGAGTTGGTGGATGTGAGTGGGTGTTCAACTTTCGTGTTTAGAGTCTAGAATTTTATTTCTTATAAGTTCAGTTCTTTGATGTTACCATTTTTAAAAATTCAATTCACTTTAATAGCACTTTCCAGAAAAGCAACATCTTCACAGCACTTGCTGCTTACTAAATGTTTAAAAGCCATTAGGAAAATGAGCTCCATGTTAGTAACAACTTCGTTTGAAGTGACTGGGAAGTTTTCAGTGTGTCTTGGGATGTGTAGCTGTGTCTGCAGAGGCACGAGACAGTTTAAACATTTCTCTAGATACTTCAGGTAAATAGAAATCATACATAAGATAATTGGATTAAATAATGATTCTCCTTTAAATCAATAGCTTTACCTTTCATGAATCAGTTGTGGAAAAGTTTATAGGACCAAGTTCAACCAAGTATTCATGATGGAGGGAAATCTTCTCCAGCCCTGCGGCATTTTTGCATCCTTATTTTTCATGCTCTCTGATACCTATTTCAGTGAAACTCCATTGTACTGGATGGATAGAATTGATTTAAATAATTTTGGAAAATAGGAAAACATTATGTAACATTCCAACTAGACAATTCCTTTGTAGATAATGCTTTGGCATTTATAAGAAAGCTTTGGGGAGGGCTGGAGAAATGGTTCAGAGGTTAAACTGGCTGCTCGTCCAGAGGTCCTGAGTTAAATTCCCAGCAAGCACATGGTGACTCACAACCATCAGTAATGAGACCTCTTACAGTGCTCAGGCACATATGCAGGCTGAACAGTATATACATAATAAATGAATCCTTCTTGCTGGGAGTTGATAGCACACACCTTTGATCCTAGCACTAAGGAAGCAGAGGGAGGCAGATCTGTGTGAGTTCAAGAGTTCAAGGCCAGTCTGGTCTACAGAGTGAGTTCCAGGACAGGCTCCAAAGCAATACAGAGAAACCTTGTCTTGAAGAAAGAAAGAAAGAAAGAAAGAAAGAAAGAAAGAAAGAAAGAAAGAAAGAAAGAAAAGGAAGAAAGCAAGATTTAGGGACCTGAACTACTTCTAGCTTCTATGGACTTGTCACTTAAGGCAGAGTGTGTTTACAGCACAGCATAGGGTGAAAGGTCAGCTTTCCTAGTGTTTTGTTCCCTTCAGGTGACTGGACCTTGAACTGATTAAAATACTCTTAATTCTACAGCTATAGCTAGGAGTCATATTCAAATTCCCGTAGCCAGTAATCAGCAAGGTCAAGACTCTAATCACAGTCATTGACTTGAAAGCTATTTCTCAAGAAAAAAAATTAATAAAGTGAGTAATTTATATACATGATAAAAATTGAAATGTGAAAAGAATATATATTAAATTGGGCCTAGCAACTGCAGATTCAGTCCACCCTCTGATGAAAAAATATCATGAAAGAAAGTGACAACTATAGTGAAATGGGCTTCATCTTATCATTAAAACTATGCAATGGGAGCCAGAAGGCTCACTCAGTGCTTAAGAACATGGGCTGCTCTTCTAAGATGGCCTGGGTTCAATCTCCAGCACCCACATGGTGGCTCACAAAAGCCTGTCACTCTTGTTCTAGGAGACCCAATGCCCTTTTTTTGCTTCTGGGGTCACCATATACTCGTGGTACATAAATATTCATGAAGCTAAAACACTCATACACATAAAATAATAAAATAATTTAAAATTAAGTAAAATAACCAAAATTTAAATACAATTCAGACTCTTTTGGCATATTATCAGTAATCTAGAAATAATAGAAAAATATGCAGAAGAAAAATGCTTATGGCAAATACTAAGCCATTTCTTATAAGAGATATTAGCCAACATAGATCTTGGTGTGAGAGGGTAGAGGGGACCCTGAGACAGTCTCCCATGAAGATGATCTCACTCCTAACCATCTGTCCTTTGGCCTAGATTGATTTGAGAATCCACTAATAATGCTGTGCATGGTGCAATCATTTTAATACCTCTATGCATGTGAAATAACAAGTGATGAAGCCTCATTCCATAGCCTCTTCCCAACATGGACCATATTCTCTCCTCAGCACTTTGAGTAGCCATAAGTCTAACACCTGCTCCCATTCCCCCTGCTGCTCCATGTTCCCAGTGATTCATTCTTCTAGAATCACTTACCTTAATCTAAGTGATCAATCACACTCATTGCCCTCATGGTTGAAGCTTAGGTGCCTATACAATGTCTCTTCTACTGTGTAAAGTAGAAGAAAAGTTTTCAATAGGTTAAAAAATGGGTGTGTGTGTGTGCGTATGTGAATGGTTTGAGCTCCAAAGATAATTGCTATCATCAAAGTTCAGAATTTACATCTATCTCATGAGAATCCAGAAAGTCTGCCTTTAACAAACCTGTGACATGCTTGGGTACTTCACAAGTTTCCAAAATATATAAGTCCTTCTTTGTTTTAAAACATAAGTCTTATTTTTCTGCCTTGAAGTTCATCATTTTTTTATTCTCCATTTCCTCATACACTTTTGTTCTAGAAGCATCTACCTATGTTGAGGTCACCTTATCACCTTGCGACTTTCTAATGCTTTTCTAGTTCCACCCACCAATGCACTACACTCATATATCTTGGCCCCAAAGTCTATTTTGCCATTTAAAACAAAACATCAAAACAAAGTACTATACAGGTAAAGTAAAGGAAGAGCCAGGCCACCACCTCCTTTCATCAAATTCATGTTACTGGAGATGGAGTTAGAGAGAGAGAGAAGGTTAGAGGTTATCCATCCTTGCATCTGCTTGTCTTCACTCCTGCCAGCAAGTTTGTCATTCTTTTGCTAACATTAGAACTAGATTCTTGAGTCTTCCAAAGTAGAAAAAATACAGCAGCTCTCCAGGAATCCTCCAGGCCTTCAGTACCAGGCTGGGACTGCTGAGACCACCAATATTGTGGACTGAGCAAGTACCAAGTTCTCAGCCTCTCCAGTGGCAGACAGCCAGTGTTGGAATACCTGGCCACAATGTAAGCCAGTCTATAGCTCTAGAGAACCCTAATATATATATGAAATCCATCAGCATTCCAATTTTTTTTCTGGTGACCTGCAAGTCATTGATTACTCTATGTACAAATCTTGACTTGATTTCTCATCCCCATTTAAGTCTGTGTTCAAAAAAAAACTTGCTTCCACACAAATAAAACTATTTTCAAATGTATTCATTCAGCAAATGGCTATTGAGCACCTGCAATGTTATATGAGTTCCTGAAGTCTGGTCATACTTGTTAACTATGATAAAAGTTCTCAGAGCAGGAGAGGTGGCTTAGCCACTAAGAGTAATGGCTGCTCTTTCAGTGACCAGGTTCGATTCCAAGTGCCCATGCACATGGTGACTCACAATCATCTGCAAGTCCGGTTCCAAGGGTGTCAGTACTCTCTTTTTTGGCCACCTTGGGCATCAGACATACAAGTGGCACACATACATATGTACAGGCAAAAATTCATATATATGTGTGTGTGTGTGTGTGTGTTTGTGTGTGTACATATATATATATATATATATATATATATATTAAATAGTCTTTAAAAAAAGAAAAGAAAGGAACCTGTCTCCAAAATTGTAAAAGCAAATTTTCCTCATAAAAATTTAACTTTATTATGTTCAGAAAAACAAATAAATAAGCAGAAAATTAACAGACATTGCTAAGAGCCTTAAAAGACCATCAGACAACACTAGAGTGCCCAGGTTTCTTTCCTGAAGCTCCCTGCTGAGTGAACCCCCAGCTCACACAATCAGCCTTCTCCCCACAGACATGACTGAATGCCTCTGAGTGAGTTATGCACTTACAATTAAGCACAAAAATATTCAGCACATATATTTCTATTTAAAAGCATCATTAAACATTAGTCATATTTAATGAGACCAAAGCCTAAGTCAAAGGCCTCAATAAAATGCAAGAAGGATTTGATGGTACAAGCCATAGTCTAAAGTCTCTGTCCATAGATTAGTATCAGTTTTCATTAAAACCAGATTTCCTGGGACAGGAGAGATGGCTCAGCCATTGAAAGCACTCACTGCTTCCAGGAGACTGAAGTTTGTTTCCTGGAACCTACATTGGCTCACAACTGCCTAAACTCCAACTTTTTTGGACCTAATGCCACCTCTTTTTTGGCCACTTTGGGCACGTCATTCACATGCACTTATGCATGCATTTCTCTCTCTCATACACACACACACACACACACACACACACACACACACACACACACACTTAAAAGTGAAGATAAATCTTGAAGGAAGAAAACAAGATTTCCCTACGTGCATTCATGCACAGAATGTATGGAATGTTGAGTTCAGTTAGCCTTTGGATAAGGAGCTGTGTCTGCATGCATTTGTAATGTTTTCATTCTTTCCCATGATTTCCACAATTTATGCATTTGTAAGGAAAGCAGGGTTTCAAATCTGATTCTGCTCCATTGATAACCACTCACAAAACCGCTGAGTTTCTGTGGAGAAAAAGCCACTGCTCCTGATAGGAAGCCGGTGGGCTCCGCATCGCATCTTAGTATCTGGATCTCAGACATGTTTATTAAGAAAATAGTCATTTGATAACTGAATGATTCTAATACCATCACTCAAAGATCTTTACCTGTGAGACTTAGTGTGAAATTGGAGAATAAGAAATTTATGCTTGGGAATTTATGCTTGGCTTGGGAATTCTTTTTATTTTTCTTATTTTACATATCGACCCCAGTTCCCTCTCCTTCCCTTCCTCCCTCTCTCTCTTCCACCCTCCCATGCCATTCCCCCACACACACTCCGCATATAGGGTGATGCCTTTCTGAAGGGGTCATCTAAATCTGTCAAGTCATTTGGAGTAGGGACTAGGCCCTCCTTCCTGCCTCTAGGTTAAGGGAGTCTCCCTCCATGGTGGATGTGCTTCCAAAGTACTTTTGTGCACCAGAGGTACATCCTGAGTCTACTGTCAGAGGTCCCTTAGACTGCCTAAGCCTTCTAACTGAGACCCATGTTCAGGGGGTCTGAGTCAGTCCTATGCTGGATTTCTAGCTATCAGTCTGGGGGCCCATTAGTTCCTCCTTGTTCAGGTCAGCTGTCTCTGTGGGCTTCTGTAGCCTGGTCTTGTTCTCCCTCTCTGCATCTGGACTCCAGTTCGGTTCAGTGTTTAGCTGTGGGTATTTGCTTCTGTTTCCATCAGCTACTAGATGAGGGCTCTATGATGGTGGATAAGTTAGTCATCAGTCTCATTATCAGGGAAGGGCATTTAAGGTAGCCTTTCCACTGTTGCTCAAATTGTTAGTTGGGGTCAGTCCTGTAGGTCTCTGGGCATTTCTCTAGAGTCAGTTTTCTCTTAGACACCCAGAGTCAGTACTTTTCTGTTACTGTGATAAAAAACACTCTGAGCAAAAGTAACTTAAAGAAGGGCTTTATTCTGTCTTACAATTCCAGAAGGATGGAGTCCATCATGGCAGGGAAGGCTTGGCAACAAGCAGGAATTACATGGCAGCAGAAACAGGAAACAAACTCATCACATTTTGTCAACACACAGGAAATAGGGTGAGGCTATAAGCACTCAAGGCCCACCCAAAAGTGATGTACTTCTGCCAACAAGGCTCCGTCATCTAAAGATTGCACAACCTCTCCAAACAGTCAGCAATTGGAAACCAAGTATTTAAACATGTGAGCCTATTCTGGACCCATTTCTCATTCAAACCTCCATGCCCCATAAACATTACAAAGTAGCCAGCTCTGTATGGTCTAGAAAATGGGGTGATAAGAGTGGCATGAGGATGTTTGCCGCCCCTGGCATTCCGTGGATGGAGCAGGCAATCCAGCACAAGGGCTGGGAAGCTACACAGGTGCAAGGCCAGTCAAACGCCAATGCTTGATCAAAATATGTGATTCCTCTACATATTCCTCGATCTCCATCCTTTTAGCAGATCAGCCTCGTTTATTACCCTTCTGCTTGCACTTTCTTTTCACTGGGACTGGCAAAGGTGCTTTTCTGTAAGGAGTGCAGGATGGGGTTTGGGGGAAGTGAAACGAAGAATACAGATGGCTTCAGAGAGGGCAGTTGGTTAAGGATGTCCTAATTTTTTCAAATGTGTTAGAGGCAAATTAATTTAAAGTGACCTGTCCATCTTATGCTCTTTTAACTGTGCCCTTTTTGTCACATGGTGATTATTGTGTATCTATACAGAATGTCTGTCTCTCGTGACCAGTTCTTAACAGCCAGCTTGTTCTTGCAAAACTGCTGACTCTATGAGTATTTTTCTTTGTCTTCCAGAAGAGTGTTTCACTATTTGGGAACTCTCTCCTGGTCTATATTATTGTTTCCCTAAAACACTTTAAAAAAATTCATCCTGTTAAGTTATGGTTGTGTTTACACAGAATAATTGAAATTCTTGTAGGTCAAACAGGAAGCAGCAATGTGAATACTTCTAGAGGAGCAGTGGGAAGCTGTGAACTGCCCTGGGGCATGTCATGATCTCCCAAACCCAGATCTTCCTTCTTAGCTGTTTACAGGTCATAGGACAGAAAAATCTGGGTCTTCTAAAAATGAGACCTTGAGATAGAGATTCCTCAGAAAGCACTATGCTAGAACATAGGTTCATTTTTGCCTTTAAGAAAATAAGATACATTTTCTACCCTATTTATGATGTGACCTGGATATGTCCTTGACATGAGGAGACTAAAAAGCAGGAAGGTTTTAGACCACACTTGAGCACAAACAGGAAATTACTATATACAATATTTCTTGGTACACACAATATAGGACAAGATAAAACCATTGTGATTGAGCTAGGTTTATCCAAGGATTGAAAGCTTAAGAGGCTGATCAAAGTATGCACATTTAGAAATCACTTCAATAGATTACTTATAATTAAATAGAAAAAATAATCACTAAAATGAAAATGAATTTGTGATCTGAGAGGAAAATTTTCTAGCAAATTCAAAGACATCTTAACCCAAACAACTCATCTACTGAAAACCTATAGAAATGTGGTGTCTGATGGCAAAGAATTGAAGTATTTAAAGGAAGGAGTGAGAAAGGGGGTATATATCATTACACTAGAATCTTTCAGCATTGTTTAAGAAATTCTAGTTAACATCAGCAAATGAGAATAGCAAAGACCTAAGGTTTTTAAGGTAGGAAATCTGCCCAGCATTTTTTTTAAAAAAGATTATTAGTAAAACATCATCTGTATGAAATTTCTTTTGAGCTTTTTAAGTAGATAATGATATAAAATGCAAATAGCAAGCATTTTGTTCCTGGAATGTGGAAACAGAAATCTTTCAGAGATGCTAAAATTTATCTTTTCAGAGTATAAAGAATTAACTTTTACTATTGTGTAGTTTTCCCAATCTGATAATTAAGTGAAATGTCCAGGCTGGTGACAATGGTGATGGCAGAAGTGACAGTGATAGAGGTGGTGATGGTGCTGATGATTGTACTCCTTACTCTTCTGTTGCTGTGATAGATAAACCACCATAACCAAAGGCAACTTTTTTCATGGAGCCTTGTAGTTCCAGAGGGGTAAGTGTCCATCATGGTAGGGAGCCATGAAGAATAAAACAAACAGAGGGTGTGAACTGGAGGTAGGGGAAGGCAATATTCCCTCACAGACACCAGTAACATACTTCTTCCAGCAAAGTTATGACAGATACCCAACTCTCCACATAGCACCACCAACTAAGACCAAGTGTTGAAATTACTTGAATTTAGTGTGTACAATCCTCATTCAAACCACCACAATGTTGATGCTGGTACTAACAATGATGATAATGATGATGATGCTGGTAATGATAGTAAAAGTGGTTGGTAATTGTGATGGTGGTGGTGGAGATGATTTTGATGCTGCTGCTGATGATAGTGATGGTGTTGATGGTGATGATAATGTTGGAGATCATAGAGGTTGGTGGTGATGATGGTAATGATGACAGACAGCTATGATGATGGTGGGGGTTATGATGGTGTTGCTGATAATAGTGATGACATGACAGTAATGATGATGGTAGTCATAACTGTAATGATAGTGATGATAGTGGTAATGATGATGGTGATGACAGTGATAGTGATTACTACAATGGGAAATTAGAGAAGAGGAGAAACAGAAATAGTGCTAGAAAGAGGAGATGACTAAAAGAGTGAAAAAAAAGAAAAAGAAACTAGAAATACAATTTCCATTCTAAAGCTACTTAGGTTCATGAGAAAACTGGGCTAATCCATTGAAATCATCCAGATACCTGAAGTGACTATTAAAGATATCTTTAAATTAATATTTTATTGACTATTCTATTAAATATCTTTGTTTTAAAGCTTCACACATCTCTATCCTCATAAGATAGTCAAAGAATAATTTATATATTTTCAAAAACTTATTCAGTTGCCATTATTAAGGGCAGTTAACACTGTGATAGTAAAAACAAAATGGGCTTTGTCATCAGGCTGCCTGAATTAAAAATTTCATCTCTGTACTTTATAGTTGTGAGATTTTTATGACAAGATACTATCTCATTACTTTAGTATGCTAATTAGGAATAATAGTTTTGTCTCATAAACTTTGGACTCAGTGAATGGATTGTGTATTGAATGTATAATAGTCCCTGCAGTATGACAGGGTCTGAAATAATTGTTATTGAACAGGTTGGAATTCTTCATCTATCCATCATTTTAATATTTATTGAGTAGCCACTATGTGCCTGGTATTGTTCAAAACACCTGGCAGTAAACTAAAGATGAGACTTGAATTTGAATAGATGATGAGGAAAGCATGAATATAAATGAATTGGATGATGTATAAAGTTGAATAAGAATTATGTAAATAGACAAGGTAGAGCGGGCTACCATATAGCATAGATGGCTACAGTTATATAAAGCTGATCGAAAATCAGAGGGGAAAAAAACCTCATGTATCATATACAATAAATATTCCTCAACCATAATACTTTTGCTTTCTTGTGTCTTGTCTTACAGGACAAAAGTGAAGTTGCTTTTGTTTATCTTATTTCTGGGTCATTTTGAATCAAATTCATGGGCATCTATTAGTTGTACTATACAGGCAGGCCAGACAGAAGCAAGGATCGCATGCACTGTGTGACTCACAATTCTAAAAGAGAAAAAAGGCTTCCATGCAAAGTGAAAGTTTGGCTAAAAAGACCCTCAGTCTGTGGACATCTTGCTCTACCTTCCCCTGCCTCAGGACTCCTGTATTGAAAGCAGTGGTCCTTCCTCGAGATACTGTCAGTTGTTCTGCAGACCCATCTATCTCTCATCCTATTCCACTTTGTTAAGATGCATGAAATGTAAGTGTGAAGGGATGGAATAAATCTAAAAACTGGAAGGAGAGAAAAGATGTTGCTATCTCCATCATTGTTCATGTTAAGTTCTTCAGAAAGAGACAGACATCCTGAAAAAATGATTCTCTAACCTGATAATAAGATTTCCAGAATGGCTCAGCTGAATAGGCAGATGTTTCCCTCATTGACAACAATATTTTAAGTGGATGTTTATGTATAGGCATCAAATAGATCCAAGAAGTAGCTATCACTGGGTGAACAGACACCAGACATTTGCCATCTTGTTGCCTGTGTGAATAGAAAAATAATGAGTGGAAGTCTTTAGTACTGATATATCTATCCAATGAATAGATTAAGTTAAATAAGGTAAAAGGAGATGATACACCAAAAAAAAAAAAAAAAAAAAAAAACAAAAAAAAAAACGCTTGGCAGATATTATTCAAAATGTGTTTTTGCCTTAAAATATGTCCTGGACACTGTCCAACTACTTGGTTAATTGTTAGAATTTGTTTCCTGTAAATTTATAAACACTTTAAATTTAAGAAATTAATCAAATATTTTCTAAACCACAATTACTTTTTTCTTTTCTTTTTATTGTTTCATTTTACATTCCAACCACAGTTCCTGCTCTCACCCCTCTTCCTGCTCCCCTCCCCTCCTCCTACCATTCTTACTCACCCCCCAGCCCACCCCAATCCCCTCCTCCTCATAGGTATGGGCTCCCATACAGACTCAACATAGTCTGGTACAATAGGTTGGGGCAGGAGCAGACCCCTCTCCCATGCATTAAGACTGAGCATGGCATCCCACCATGGGGAGAAGGCTCCAACAAGCTAGCTCATACACCAGGTTTGTATTGTGGTCCTACTCCAGGGGCTCCTCAGCTAGTCTAAGCTCCCCAACTGCCTCCTACATATAGAGGACCTATTTCAGTCCCCTGAAGTCATCACAGTTGTAGGTCTAGAGTTCATGAGTTTGCAAAAGCTTGGTTCAGCTGTCTCTGAAGATTTCTCCATCATGATCTTGAAAACAGGAAGGGAACAGGATGAGTGAGGTGGGGAGGGCTGCGGTGGAAGAGCAATGAAATAGATACATTAATAGAGAGAGCCATCATGGGCTTAGGAAGAAACCTGGTGCTAGGGTAACTCCCAAGGAGGACCCCAGCTACGACTCCTAGCAATAGTAGAGAGGGTGCTTGAACTGGCCTATCTGTGTAGTCAGATTGGTGAATATCCCAACTATCATGATAGAGCCCTCATCCAGAAATTGATGGAACCAGATACAGAGATCCACAACCAAGAATTAGGCTGGGTTCCAGGAATCCAATCGAAGAGAAGGAGGAGGGAATATATGAGCAAGCGAGGTCAAACCACAATTTCTTTCTTTCTTTCAACTTAGAAATGAGGGGTGTGAAGAGTTGGCTAGTGGCTAAGAGCATTTGTTCTTACAGAGGATCAAAATATGGTTCCCAGCACCCACACCAGGCAGCTCCCTCCCATTTGCCTGTAACTCCAGCTTCAGGGGATCTAATACCCTCTTTTGGACTCTAGAGGCACCTGCACACACACACACACACACACACACACACACACACACACACAAAAACATTTACACATAATACACATATGCACATAAGTAAAAACAAATCTTTCAGAAAACTATTCTTTCCTGCCTGAAAAGTTATTATAAAGTTTTACAGTGAATACCTATGAATAATCACTTGTGAGTATCTGTCATAGCTGATATTCAAATAGAAGAAACATTTATTACAATTTAATTCATTTGTCTGGGAAAACAGGTATTAATTTTTCTTATTATTGATTATGTTTGAAAGTTATTTATAGTTAATAATTATTTGGTTTGTAATCAGATGGCTAACACTTCAATCTAGTGAGCATGACTGGGTTAGGATGATAAGGCAAAAAAATACTACTTTTGCTTGCACTATGTAATAAACTAAAGGTTTTTAATTTGCTTCAACAACTTGTTGTGTGAAGTAATATTATACAAAGTTTCTGTGTTCTGTGTAATAAAACCTCTCTAATGAATGATTAAGACAAAAAATCTCACTGCAATGAAGTGTCTAAACTACCTGGTAAACTTTTAGATAGACAGTATTATATCTTTAAAGGCTGCTGGTTATGTACATCTAAAAACAATTTTCTCCTTGGGTATCCATTGTAACAAGAAGCCAAAGCTGCTGAATGACATACAATCCTAGACTCACCTTTCTTCTCTCCAGTGTAGGGCACATAGTCTTCCCGGTCTTTATGTTCCAATGCTTCCTTCTCTAGATAAGAAAGCAGACGTTCTCTATCAAAGGGTCCCGTGGCAGACTTTGATGTCTAGTTCTTCTGTCGAAACCCTGCAGGCAGAAGGGCATTCTGCCAAAGAGAACGAGTCAGCCATTATGACCACCAAACTACCAAGAATGCCAATACTATATGCTTCTATAGATTTCCATGTAAGAATGGCCATGAAGCTAGCATGGCACAGGCACTGAACACCTCCTTGCAGGATTTTAGGATAGTCATGTGGGATGTATTACAAAAAGTGTTTTTTTCTTCATTTAAACATGAATTTATTGATTTTGGGTATAGGGGAATGTCTGTGCCATGGCATGTATGTAGAGATCAGAGGACCACTTTTGGGAGTTGGTCCCCTCCTTCCACTGGAATCTTAACAGAGGTTGTCAGACTTACTGTAACTGCCTTTACTGCTGCCTGACCCCACTGGCCCACAAGTCCAAACAACAGCAACAACAAATTTCTTAATATTTAATAAATGACTCAAATCATCAAGCTTGCTGGTAATTAATGTTCTTTACCCTTAGAGCCATCTGGCTGACCTCAAGATATTTAATTTTAAGAACTTGGATATTTGTATGATAAAGGTGTATAA
Organism: Phodopus roborovskii; assembly: GCF_943737965.1. Lineage (NCBI taxonomy): Eukaryota > Metazoa > Chordata > Mammalia > Rodentia > Cricetidae > Phodopus > Phodopus roborovskii. The sequence continues at coordinate 49,494,208 of NW_026126517.1, read as the reverse complement.
AAACTTTAAGGGTCCATGTCAATCAACAATAGGCTGAAGAGGACAAAGGAATTAAATGTTAGTGACATAACAAGTTCTAGCAATACCCGAATGGCATTAGCCAGAAGTATGGCCACAGGTATGATGGCAGGCACCTTACAACCTGCTCTCCATTGAAAGACCCTCATCTGTAGCATTTATCTTTTTTACTAGTGTGCATTACCTGACCGTGGTAATTGCAAACTTGGACTATGTCATGTCTGAGCTGGAATAAGGAAATGTGTGTTTAGTTTGCTGTCCAGGGACACAGGGACAGCACCAGCACACTGGTGATTGAGCTATACAACATGGAACCACCTCCCCCAGGATCATGTTTTGTCCTACTGCTGTGCACTGAGTGATGGATGCAAGCAAAATGGTTTCTTAGAATATTCCATATTTGAAAAATCAACGCTTCATTGCTTTTTCTTTTTTTTTAAATTTATTATTTTACATGTCAATCCCAGTTCCCTCTCCCTCCCTCCCTTTTACCCTGTCTGCCCTCTCACATGCACCCTGACCACCCTCCACTCCCATCTCCCCCACCCCAATTCCACATGTAGGGCAATGCCATCCAGGTGGGGCCATGTAGATCTGTCAAGTCATTTGAAGTAGGGACTAGGACCTCTCTCCTGTCTCCAGGTCAAGTCAGTATCCCTCCATGGGGGATGTGTTCACAAGGTCCTTTCGTGCACCAGGGATACATCCTGGTTTCACTGTCTGAGGTCCCTTAGACTGCTCAGTCCTTCTGGCTGAGACCCATATTCAGGGGGGCCTGAGTCAGTCCCATGCTGGATTCCCAACTATCAGGCTGGGGGCCCGTTAACTCAGCTGTCTATGTGTTTCTGCAACCTGGTCTTGTCCTTTCCATCTGCATCTGGATTCTAGTTCAACTCAGTGTTTAAGTATGGGTGTTTGCTTCTGTTTCCAAAAGGTATTAAATGAGGGTTCCATGGATAAGTTAGTTGTTGATCTCACTATCTGGGGAGGGCAATTATGGTAGTCTTACCACAGTTGCTCAAATCATTAGTTGGCGGCAGTCTTGTAGGTCTCTAGACCTTTCTTTAGGTTCAGTTTTCTCTTCAAAGAAGAAGGAGGAGGAGAAAAAGGGGGGTTAGAATGAGTCTACATCATTGCTGTCTACCCTGTGACAGGAACTCGGGTCCAAATGCATCTTGGTTTTTATGACCTGCAACACCACTGGAATGACTGCCAAAAGTCAGCTGTCTCTGACACATTGTCCCCCAGGTTATAAGGGAAGAGCTGAGATGTCACATCATGTTGCTTTATTCACTCCCAGCACCCCACTATTTAATATAAGTTCCCAATCAGCACTGTTTCATGATTTTACCTTCGCTAGAGAGCCATGTTTCTAAGCCACAACACCAGGGACTTAACTGCTGGTGGAAAGTGATCATATCTGCTCCCTTACTAAAACGTTTATAGTTAGTAAATCAGGTTGGCTGGCCTGTGCCTTCCTTACCTCATTTCCCAAGGTAGGTAATCAAGACAATGAAAGCAATGAAGGCTTCAATATCCCACACTGCTGAGGAGGGGGGCTCTGTGTCATGGGTGGTATGGACAAATACCAGGAATTTTGCCAAAGGAGCACCTGTATAAGAGGTAGATTGGATGGATACCAGGCAGGTATGCATGCGAAGGAAAGCCATTATACCCAGGAAGTCTGCTTCCTAGAAACCACATATACCACTGGCAGGTGTTTCCTCTCTAAAATATTACTGAAGGTCGCTCTCAGATCTAGACACACTGAAAAAAAATGGTGTCTCCTGGTAACTGCCTAGAGCAAATGATTTCCTGCTATGCATCTTCTCATGTCTTTTCACCATTCGCTCTCGTTATGCCTATGTTTGTATTTTAAATGCTGGTTTTGAATAAAAATTCTGGAATACTAGTTGGCAGCTAGCTAGCAGAGTGCTTCTCCTCTTTAAGCTTAACATATGTGGATTTGTCGTTGTTTAAATAGCTGTCCTTTCATCATGGTTGGGTGTGCGTTCCCAGACACTCTATCTGAAGTCCCAGGTGCCTCCAGTAGGGACACTTTGCATTCTTCACTTTCTCCTCTGACTGTCAAGAGGATATAAAACACCCCCTTGGTAACACCAGCAAGAACAGCTGGACTAGAGAAATAATGAACTGAATTCTTCTCCAATGACCACAGCAGCAAACCTGTCGCAACAATCATTTGAACACAGAGAGGAAAGAAATCTGGGGCAATCTTTAACTTTAGAAATATCCAGCCTCCACGTGGACATGTCTGCTTCAATAAAGAGTAATTTAAAATAGTAATTCTTCCATTAATAAATTTTCTTATTTATTAATATATGTAAAGCCCTATTCTAAATACTAGAGATGAGAGTTAAGTATTATAGCTTCTGGTTTTGACGAGTCTCTCATCTGAGACGGTCATACGCAAGCAAGTATAGTTAGCTCATCATTTAATGTGTATCTTAAGAGGAACCAACTGGACACAAAGGTAACAGGGTTTCTTGGTCTTTGCCTCATCAATTCAGCTACTTGAGAGCCTGCAGTGGAAGCCTGTGGACTATGTAAGCATCTTGTCATTTACACAGCACTGGGTAATCTCTTCCTGGAGAATAGTCATGGTTTGCCCATGAATCATTTTGTAACACATAAGTATTTTGTAGCTTGCCAAGCAGAGAAGGTAGTACTCCAAACCTTCAGGGGTGAGATAGTATTCCATGTGCTCAGGTGCAAGCACTCTGTCAATCACAGGAGTGTCAGTCACATACCCAGGAAGGTGAAGGGACAGCATGAGCTGCCCAAGGGAGAGGGATGCCATGATACATTATAGCAGACTACACTATAGTCTATCTTTATGCATTGTATTTATTGGAATCCATAGAATGCTCACCCCCCCCCAGTCAACCATGGATTAAAACTGTACCAGTGTGCATGTGATTTTAACTGCACACTAAGAATCCTACAGTCTCCTTGAAGCTCTGCCATAACCAGTGTGCCACACATAACCAGGACGTGATGCTGTGTCGTAACTGGGAATGCAGGGATTCCTGAGATGAGTTTCTGTTTTTCTCACTTATCTTCAAGCTGCCCTTGAGGTGAGCAAGCCAGAAAGGTCTTGCCCTGGAGCCCCTCAGAAAATCTGAGTGTGTTTTCTTTTGGTGGTTGTGTGCATCACCAGCAGGAAACTAGAAGCTGTGCAAGAAAAGCTGCTAGATACATTTTCTACAAAGCAGAGGGAGTAGGGCTGGGGAGGTGGGAAACTGTATAATAGCTTTCAGGCACTGTATATGCCTTCAGGCACTGCTGACTCTCGGTACTAATGGGAGAGGCTTGATTGTTAAAAATTTTAGGGGTTAAAATATGCAGCAGGCATCTACCAAACTATAATTAAAAGGAATCTACAATTTCAGGTTTTAAGAAATACAATTTCTTTGCTATTGGATATTTGATTCCATTTAATGACATTTGAGTTTAGCCTATTAAGCAGCTGGCCTTTCATTAATTACAAATGATGGTATTTTGCAAACTGTGTGTAAATTGAGCCAGAGATTTTCCAGAAAAGATTGCCAAGGAAATTAGCTCTAAGCCAAGGTACAATTGTATACACAATTTCACAGTTACTACAGAAGTTTAAACACTAGCTCTCTAAGGGGAGACCTTATTCAGCATGATTTTTAATTTGAGGGAAATTGTTTTCAGATAGTAATTGATGCTTAATTACAAGAAAGTGTTGGTGCTGCATGTTTTCTGCTCAGCAGCATGCAATAATGTATGAGGGTTGTTTGGGTACATGCAGACCACAGTATAGGTAAAAGGGGAGTTGATGTGGGGAACTCTGAAAGCCCTGGGAAAATCTACATTGTCTACTTCACAATGTTAGATAATGGGCCTTGAGGATATATGTTGTGATTGAATGGTTACAAGTTCATCTCTAACAGCTGACATTGTCCCTATCTGAGAAAACTGGTGGTACAGTCAAAAGCTGTGTTTAGGTTTTACCTCACATAAATACAGGGTACAATTGGGTTCCTGTCTTTTGCTATGAAAAAATATTATGATATTTGGAGATTTATTTATTATTTCATGTATGCTGGTGCATCTTTTGTGTGCAAGTGCTCACAGAGGCCAGAAAAGGGTGTCAGATTCCCTGGATCTGGAGTTACAGGTGGCTGTGAGCCACCTGATGTGGGTGATGGGAACCAAACAGAAGTCCTCTAGAAGAGTAGCAAGTGCTCCTAACCGCTGAGCCATCTCTCCATGTCATCTTTAGTCACTGAAAATATGACTTACATTCCCCTTTCCCGACAGAATAGTAATCTTTCATACTCTAAGCATCTCTTTCAAAACCATTAAATACCATTAGCTTTTAAAAAGAAATGATGTAAAGACAAATAATAAGGAGGTCAATGCTTCTGAAAATGTGTTTCAAAGGAATATGGGTTTGGCAGAGAGAGGGAGGGAGGAAAGGAGGGAAAGAGAGAGAGAGACAGAGAGAGAGAGAGAGAGAGAGAGAGAGAGAGAGAGTCGATCCAGAGAGCACTGTCTAAATTGTTAAGAGGCATTATGGAGCTTTATGAGGTCAAATGCCCCAGAAAGGAGAAAGTAATTTAGTAGAATACAAAGTGTCTCTGACATAAAGGCCATTTATTCTTTAAAGTATTATAGCAGTTCAAATTGGGGATTTTAGCAAGGTTCATAAAGTGGAATGAAGAGTTGGGAAAGAAAATGGAGAAACTCCCTCAGTTGTGCCCCTCATTAAGGAATCTATTAAAAAATATGGCACTATTTCGACAATCCATAGACCATTTCTGTGTCCTTGATTCGTCCTCCAGTATATTAGGAACAACAATACTGCTGGGCTGGTCTTAAAATGCACATCCAATCATGGTGTCATGGCTAGACACAGAAGGGTGTATGCAGCCACTTTGTTCAGGGTAAGATTAATCCAGGAGCCAAGTGGGGAAGCTCGGCGGTAGAAAAATCAATGAGAATATTGCAAGAATAGTATTAGAACACTCACAACTGAAATATGTGCAGAGAAGTGGGCGAGAGAAGTGACCAGCACTAGGGTCTCTCCTTCCACCGCGGGACCCTGGCATTGAACTCAGTTTCTCGGGCTTGGAGGCAGGCTCTTTACCTCTGAGTCAATGCATTGCCCCTCTTTTTAGGTGGAAAGAAAAGATGAACTACCGTGATGTTGGAAGCCCTGAGCCTTTCTCTAGTTTGTGAGCAATAACCTGATGTCTTAGGTTTGAATGAATGTGGACTTAAAAAGTATTTAGGGACTAGTGGCTAGCCCTGTGTTGGGAGTGGATCTTCAATTACATGGGCAAATATCTATTCACTCTGAACAGTAATAAAAAACAAACAGAGGTGGGAAACATATTGGCTAGCTTACATTTCCAGAGTAAGGACACCCATGATTATTGTCAGAACAGTTGTATTAAATGAATGTGAAAATGAAATATTAAGTGAAACATTATTGTGCATTTACCAGTCAGTAAGGATTAAACTAAAGGTAGTTAGAATGACTTGTTATAATTAGACTCTCACAACAGTAAATGTCCCTTGATTCTAAGAAAAAGAATCATACAGCTATCACCAACAATTGTCTTGGAAACCCAGAAATAGTCAGAAATGCTAGGCATTGTTTTATTTTGGGGGGGGGACTTCAACTAATTTAACATCTCTTTTGTATATAAATATTCAACCTCTTTTCTGCTATCAGACAGAAATCAGCCATTTAATTGACATTAGCCTATTTGTCACCAGCCAACTTCATATGGAAATCAAATTGTTCTGTCTTATATTAAAAAAGATCAACTTTGGGGGAAAATTATTGCTATTTTTCTCCTTGTAAATAATCTTATTTCTGATTATTATCTTTTAACTAAAAGAAAAAAATCTATTTTGTGCTTTCATTATATACCTAGGTAGTATACATTATATAACATGCTTAACTTTTTTGAAATAAAAATGTTTAATATACACCCAGCAATTTTTGAAAAAAAATCATATTCACTGTGGCATCTGTATCTAGTTTAGGCTTCATACCCTCTAACCACTATTTCTCTGGTCCTTCCTGCATGCCACCCAACCCAGATCCTGATATCTGCCATTTCATAAAGTCAACATTTTAAAATTCCTCTTCTAGAGAGATCATGCCAAGTTTGTGGTTCTGTACCTGGTTCCTTCAGAGTCATCCTCATTGTCACAAAGGGTAGCATTTCCTCTTTTGAGTGGCCAGACAGCATTCTGTGGCATATTTCTTTGCCATTCATCTGCATGTAGACATCTACAATCATCTCACCATTTTGGCTTTTATGGATAAGACTTCAATACACAAATTATCTCTTGCCATATTTATATTGCTTCCTATGGGTAGATCAATAACCATTCTCATTCTTTTACTGTCACCATGCTTAACTTTCTAAGGAATCTTCAAACTACTGCCCATGGTGACTATTCTATTCTGCAAGCCACAGAAGTGTGTAAGTTCCACATCCTCAGTGTTCCTGGAAACACCACTCTGTTGTTGATAGCAGCAGTCTGACAGGTGTAATGGACTCCCCTGAGGATACCAGCACCCTGGTGATGAGTGATGCTGTACAGTTTTCATGTACTTTCTGTTGTTTTTCATGTTGTATTTTCCTAGCATCTCCCTGGAATTATTTTGCAGTCTCCCTGCACGCAATGTTATTAGACCTATTCAGAAGAACATTATTGGTGTTAGGACTGGCTGCCCCAGGACTCACATTGTGAGTGACAATCAAATATAACTCTACTCCCAGGGGCTCTTACACCCTCTTCTCTCCTCCATAGGCACTGTATAACTGTGATGCACATACACATGCACAGACAAGACACCCATAACATAAAACACATTAACTTGGAAAACAAAAAAGAACATAATCAGTAATCCTTGACCCAGATGCAACACTTCTCAAAATTTGCAAAATACATGTTCTATGGAGAATTTGCTCTATATTTATTTTATAATAACACAACTAACTAAAACCCATGTCCATTGGAATTAAGTTACTTCAGAGTTTTGTGGGAAGAAAAAGAAACAGCAAGAGGCAAAGGAAATAGTAAAAGTATCTTACTTAAGAGTTTGAGTTTTGAACACTTCACTATAAGAAACATGGTAAGTAGGAAAGACAGTAGATGTATTGATTAGTTTCATTTAAGCATATATATATATATATATATATATATATATATATATATATATATCTCAAAACACAACACTGAAGCCCACAAAGTAGAGTTATTAGTATTACAGTTAAAATAGCATTCATTTAATCATTTAAGCCTTTTACAATATGCTTTATGGCACACACCCGTAATCCCTATACTTTGGAAGTAAAGGAAGGGTGATCATAACGTAACAGAAAGTCCTAGAAAACCCTAGGCTCTATAGTAATACCCTGTCTCAAAAAGCAAATAATAATAATTTCAAAACTGTAATAGAGTCAATGCCCTGCCACAGTACTTCTCGCTTAACTTTATGTACACTATCACATCCATTTTCTCAGTTTCATTTGATTATTAATTTTCCCGAGAGTTCTGTGGCAGCTTGTCACCACTGTATCCCATTTTTAATGTTTGCAGTCTAAGTGGCTCCCATGTCTAACGGCAATCCTCCTATACTACAGGGGAGACATTGATGAAGGATTGGGGCCATTTACACAGTGAAGTAAGTATTTTTTGTAATCTGAAGATAATACTCTCTTGAGATACTTTGAAAAGTAACCAAAATATTATTCAGAACTCTGGATTGGCCAGGCAGACCATTCAATTTGTCCTGGCCACAGCCTACTTGCCTGTAAGCACATAGGATTGAGGCAGAAATAATCCTGCTGTAAGTCAAACTCGACCATATATCAGCTGTGTGATCTGGAAAGACAGGCTGTTTAACTTCAGTTTCATGAACTGTCAAATTGAGTTAGCTGTGACCTCAACTCATTGTGGTAGATAATGGGAGGATACAGTCTTACAGTCATTACAGCCTGGTGAGCATCAGGGTAAGGGTTCAAATCCTACCACTGCCATCTCCAGGTAGTGCCTTCCAGATGATTTGGAAGGGTTCCAGTTCCTCGTTCATAACACGAGGGAAGTAATTACTTCATAGTAATCTCTTAAGATACAATGAAATACACCTGTTTAGAATAATAAGCACATCACATATCAATATCAGTTGTAACTGTATTCATTGTTTCTGGCACCTGCTAAGTCCCAATTGTTAACTGCCTTTAACTAATTTGTTGGCCACATCAAAACTATGTTAATGCTGTCAACAACAATGAAAGTGATGTCATTAAAATGCATCTACCTAAAGTCAGTCCCCTCCTTCAGTTAGCTGGTCTACCAGGTATTTCCACATCTTCTTCTGACCCCCTCATTACGGAGTCTAGGGAGTTGCTGGACTTGACCTCTAGACTGGGAGGTCCGTGGTTTGCCTACTGTTATGTTCAGTGTTGGTTGAAAAAGTGAAGCTCCCCTACCTCTATTCTGGTGAAATCGCTTCTGCATCTGTATAGATTTGCAGGATGTATAAAAATACATCCATAGTTGCATTCTGAAGCCAGTGAGCAGTGAGGCTCTAATCCTCATCTTCATAGGTAAGAATTCTACCACCAAGCCATACATCTAGCCCAGACTTTTTATGAGGTCTAGTTTGACAGTGAAATCTCTATTATTGCTGGGTGGATAAGCCCACAAAAAAAATGTATGTATATATACATATATGTATAATTTCATTTTAATATATTATATATAATTATTTTATAATGATGATGAAATTATAAAAGTAAAGAGAAATATATACCTGATTTTAAAAGGAATCACAGAGGCCTATCTGTGGGAGTTAAGAATTAATTTTGTGATCAAGATATGAGAGAATAAAACACACTCACACATACAAAATGAATTCTTTTTGTGGGCTCAAGTGGTTAAAATTGCCTACTGTTCTTGCAGAGACCCAAAATTTGGTCCCCGCACCCATATTGGATGGCTTTACAACTCCAGTTCGAGGGCTCTGACACCCTTGTCTGGCTGGCCTCTATGGGTACCTGCAAACACACACATGAGTGAGAGAGAGAGGGAGAGAGAGAAAGAGAGACAGACAGACAGACACAGGCAGACAGAACAGAATAGAGACAGAGACAGAGAGATACAGGCACTTACAAGGCCTTTTACTTTGCACTTTTATTCCACAGCACTCAGGGTTAGCTTACATCTTTGTATGTCTATACTCTGCTAAAAACAGTCACAGGATAAAAATAGCAGGCCCAAGAAGTGAATGGAACTTAGTCTCAAACATCTGTCAATTTAGCTTAAGGTTCTGGATATCATTTGGCAATTTCAATCATGCTCTATAAGAAAACAGAAAAATTTTTTTCTGTTTTTTTTTTTTTTTCTATTAATGGCAATTGATAGAAAATAAAGCACAGAGCTCAATTGCACAATATTTCTCAATAATTGTCTTAATTGATTGTGTTTCTTGATATGACTGTGGCAGTTATATTATTTATGAGTCAAAACATTTTCAAACACTTGAAGGCAGCAGTTAGTATGATGGATGTGTAGTGTTGTGGAAGATATTAGCTAACGTATGCTTTACATTATTATAGCTCATAGGGAGACATGGAGATTGGTTTTTAGAATCACAGCCTAAAACTGGAGTGAATGATATGGAAAATGTTATTGAAATTACTTTGCTTAGCCAGTGACCTCCGTGGTTGTGTGTTGTGGAGAAGGTAGGAATTTAGGAACAGGAAAGGTGGGAGCTTAGAATCATACTAATAGCTTGTTAGTGAGCTTTGGGAAGCAAGTGTGAAGAAAAGTAGGTTTCTGGCTTAGTTTCTCTTTCCTAGTCTGCAGCTTTCTAAAATTCGGGGGAGGCTTCCATGTTTATAACACACACCACAAACAAAAAGGCGATGAATACTAACCTGATTAAAAATTCTGCGGTTTCTGTATAGATTAAAACAATGTACTTCATGCCCAAAATACGCACAACTATTAGTCAATTAAAAGTAAATGATGAAATAGAAAACATGAAGGCAAAAAGCTACTCTAAAGTAAAAAAAAAAAAAAAAAAAAAAAAAAAAGAAAGAAAGAAAGAAAAAAGAAAAAGAAGCAAGGGGAGGAGGGGGAGGAAGAAGTAGAGGAACAAGAGGGGGAGGGGAGGAAGGAACAAGAAAGGAATGGGGAGGGGAAGGAAGAAGAAGAGTAAGGGAAGAAAAAGTTGCTACCACCATTAACACTTTTTTTTTGTGGCCCTTTAATCAGAAGCTGTGACTATTACAGCCTGTGACTCAGAGTGCCCAGTTTCAATAATTCTGGGCAGTAGCTAAACTTTATTTAGTTTGGAGGACTTGGTGTGCTTTCTGTTTGGGGTTTTCATTTTGCTTGGCTTCAGTTTATTTTCTTGAATTGGCATCTCAGTCTATGTTGTTCAGACTTGCTTAAACGCCTGGGCTCAGCTAAATTATGCCTTTGCCTTGGCCTCCTATTGTCTGGGACAATAGGCACAGGCCACACAACTGCTTCATGAGTTAGCCTCTTTGCCACAGTGTAGAGATCAGGACCTTAGATCTCACCAGCTAAGCATGTCACTTCCCTCCTTGTCTCTCTCCTTTCATCCATCTTGATCTCTGCCCACATTTAACCCCCTCCTTTATCCTATGACGTAAGTCAGGTATGTTCAACCTTTTGACATTGTGACTCAGTGTCATCTAAAAGGTTCATGAACTGTGCAACCGACTTGTTTTTAGAATCCTCGGATTTTGAAGTAAGCACATGACTCTTCGTGGGGAGACGTTCAAACTGCAGCTGCTCACTGTCAAAGCAGCTCTTCAACATTGGCGATTTGGTATCCTTGTGAAGCATTTCCCAAGCTTCACGCTTATTAAATCACTTAATGTGGGTCTCCAAACTTAGCTGTGCCTCTATTATCCATTCATTGCTGCTTTATCATCATTACTATTTCATGAGTTGTATGATAATTTGATGTTTTATTTTTCTACAATTACCAAACCAATATTTGATTCCATGAAGGTATTGAAACTAAAACTATGACAGGCAAGGGGGAAAAATACCAATATGACAAAGTTGTCCTCTGTCAAGCTAAATGTCACACCAGAGGACATCTTTGTGTCTGTGGAAAATGGAACTTTGAAATGCCAATAACCTGTCATCAACTCTTATAGTCCATCAGAGGCAGAGCTGATGCAATCTGCAGGAGCTAGGCTCCTTATGTGAGTGTTCTGGTCCTCAGGAGATGAACAAGCCATCCACAGTGATTTATAGACCACATCCACATAAGGAGACATTGCCATCAGATTTTAGAAGTGAATTGGCTGTACAGAATGACTAGATTTGGTGCAATTGGAAGCCAATGTTGGAGCTAAGGTATAGCTCAATGGGTAGAATGCCTGGAGAGCACATCCAAGGTTTGATCACCAGTACTTTATAATCCAGACATAGTGACACAGTCCTGTCATCCAGCATGTAGGAGGTGAAGGCAGAAGGATCAGAAGTTCAGAGGTATCCTTGGCTATGTAGAGAATTGGAGGCCAGCCTGAGCTACATGAAGCCCTCTCTCAAAGTAATCAAAAACAAAGTGAGGAGAGGAGACAAAGCTGAGTGTACCAAACTGACATAAAAATATACCTTGTAAAATTATTCTAACCACAAATGATATATTATTAGAAACCCCCTTACGATATGTGAGGCTCCTTTTCCTTTCACCCACTTTTATTCCACAAAGGTAAGTACACTTCAAAGTTTGAACAACAGCCTTCTATATATTTTCTTGGCACACATAATCACGGACACACACACACACACACACACAGGATTGCATTAAGCTTACACATACCCAATTTTGCAGCCTGCACTTAAGTTTTTAAAGATTTATTTTATGTATCTTTCTCTGTGTGCATGTGTGTCCATGAGTGCGTTCAGAGTGTACAGAAATCTGAAAAGGGATGGCTGTCATCTGCTATACTTCTCCACCTATTCCTGTGAGGCAAGGTCTCTCCTTAAACATGTGGCTTGCATTTTCAAGGCATCCATCCTCCTGTCTCCACAACCCCCTACCTTAAACATGGGATTGTAGGTGTTCGTGCGACATCTAGCTTTTTGCAGTATGGGGATCTGAACTCTAGTATTTATGTTTAAACAGCACAAACTCTTAACCATTGAGCCACATTGCCATATTATGCTTTTTTTATACCTTAGTATTTACTTCATTTGTGTAATTATTATATTCTTAGAAATTCATTTAGTCAATGTGCTTGAGATGAATATTTAGCTGAATTAGCCTTTGTTACTATAACAAAATAAAAGACAACAAATTCCTTAATCCCATGCATGTATTTGTGAGAAAAATTCAGGTAAGAGAAATTTATGGGTTAGTTGCCCATGGTTCTTGAGATACCATTTGGAGCTGACTCTCTGACAATGTAGCATGCAAGACAAAATGACAACAATAGCAACAACAACATAATAATAATAATAATATAACTTAGATGGCAAAGATGTCTTCATTACTCTTACACCAGGAATGCTTTGGTGGTGATTTCTGCTGGCGACAGTAACTTCCGTGTCCCTAAAAGTTTTGGCTCTCTTCTCAATGATACAGACAGGAAACTAGCATTTATACCCCAGACCATGTGCACTTAAAGTTTCAACACATAGGGTCTCCACACAAATCATCAGCAGGGGCAGCAACAGGAGTTTCACCCTGGACAAAGACCAAGAGTCTTGGATGTTCATCATTTTGCAAATTAATTGAAGACAATGACCTCCACTTGATACTTTCACAGCCTTTATATGTCATTTCAACTGTTGAAATCGTTGCTTTTTTGTTCCCATTCAGAGCTGGTCGTGGACTTTATGGAATAGATAGCATGCCTGATCTCCGCAGGAAAAAGACATTGCCTATTGTACGGGATGTGGTGAGTTACTCCTGCTTAATCCTCACTGGCTGCATGCCTTGATGTTTCCTTTGTTAAAATGTAAAGCCTTTCTCATTGACTACCTACCTAGCCCATAAATATTTCATACAGTAAAATATGCAAGGCCAGAGTCTGCCCAGCACTAACACATTCATTATTTCATTTCTTTAAAATGCATCTGATGAAAGAAATGACTCTAATCTTTCAACTGATTTTGACATCAGTGGAAATTACACGTTTTTATTTAAGCTGACTTTATAAGTGAGCCTAGAGAAATAGCACAGAAAACCAAGTAAGCTGCTGGAGCTGGGCTTTGATGGTCAATACTGCAGAGAATTACAAGATTAACTTTCAAAGTTTAAAGCTTGCTTTGGGTTTCTTCACTTCAGCACAGGAAACTCCAAACTTGATAGTGGAAACAGAGGATGCTAACCAATCTCCTAACAGATGATGATCGACTCTAGCTAAATTACTAAGCTCCTCCATCAAAAGAAGATTGCAGTTTCCAAGTCATTAAAGTTTGTGTCAGTAGAGCTCACCCTCCTGTAAGGAAGGAGTCTGAGAACACTCAGAAATGCCAAGAACTGAGAGTGGGACAATGGTCTGTGTTCTATCATGAAAAAAAAAAAATGCCTAGACATGGAGAGATCTTTCAGCGGTCAAAAACACTGCTTTTGCAGAAAATCTGGGGTTGATTCACAGTGTCCAAGTTGAGTGGCTAAAAGCTGTTAATATTAGCTGCTGAGGATGTTAATACTAGCTGCAGAGGATCTGCTGCCCTCTACTGGCCTCTATGGCCACATGCACATTGTGGCATACACACATACACATAGTTTAAAAAAAAATCTTAAAAGGAAAAGCCCTTCCAAATGTATCTAAAATACTTCCAGGCCAGATGTGGTGACACACAGCTGTGACAACAGTACTTAAGAGCCAGAGACAAGATTCTGGGCCAGAACAAGTTAAATTTTTCTATAGGCATGTAATACTCTTAATGGTTTAATATCAAAACTTACTTTATAAAAAAAAATAATTTCCCTCTTAGCATAAATGTGCATAACCCTTTATACCAGCAGTGCTAGACTTTTTTAAGAAAACCACCAAAGGCAGTCACTTTAATTTTAAAATAAATGTTATGGGATTTGGTTAAGAGGACATACTAGTCTTGCAAAAGACCAGAGTTTGATTCGCATCACTCAAATGAGGTATCTCACTATCACCTGTAACGGCAGCTCTGAAATCTGGTACCCTCTTTTATACTTTGTGGGCACACACACACACACACACACACACACACACACACACACACACACACACTCAAATTAATTCTTCAAATGTTAATTAACTAAGATGCTGTCCTATAAGATCTTACAGTAGAAAGCTGGTGGAGTTAGCTCAGATTCCTGTCAGGATAGTGCGGGAACATTTTTAACTATTACACTAAAGGAACATTGTTATGCTTTTCCCATTTCTCATATGTTTAATTATTTAAATATTGTTTCCTCTTGCTCCTGGAATCTTCAGGCCATGGTAAGTGCTTTTCAATTTATTTCATCATTCTCTGCTCTTATCAAACACACACTGATTTTATTCATGAGATACAAAAAGAGGGCAAGATGGTGAAATAGAGCTACTCAGGAATAAGAAACTTAAGTTCATCTGTGCCTGTAATTCCAGCACTCAGAGGGTAGAGAGGGACAAACTGTCCATGAGTTGGAGGCCAGGTTGTTGTATGTAATGAGTTATAGGCCAGCCAGGGTTACATAGTGTTTCACACATACACACATGGGATCTAGGTGTACTGTTAAATTCTCCAGGAATTCAACATCAAGTTTAGTTATGAGATGCTAACTAAACTTGTGATATATATATATATCATAAAATAAATGTAAGAGAAATATAAAATTAGGAACAAATATTTCACGCTGGTTAATTTTAACTGTCAACTCAACACAGCCTAGAATCAATTGGGAAGAATGTCTTAATGAGAAATTATGCGGATTAGGCTAGCTTGTGAACATATATGTGGAGAATTTCCTTGATTGATAATGACAGATGAAGATCCAGCTCTTTGTGGATGGCAGTATTCCTTAGGTAGGGGAGTCTGGACAGTATAAGAATGGAAGAAGCTAGCAAATCAGGCTGCCATTATTCTTTCTCTGTTCTTGACTATGGATGTAACTAGCTTCTTGAGTTGCTGCTTTGATGTCCCCAAAATGATGGACTGCAACCTGGAATTGTAAGCCAAATGAACCTTTTCTTCGCCAAGATCTTTTATCCTTGCAACAGAAATGAATGGGCATAGTAATTAAGAATGAGAGCACAATTATCTTGGGGGAAACCTTCAAAATAAACCTTCTCCAGGTTAACACAATGAGTAGACGATGGGCATGGGGTAACTGATTAGTTGTATGTATGTAACTTCATCAGTATGGCTAACCCTGAGGGTGTTTCTGAGTGGATGGGCCTGCATTATTCCTTTCTGACTTCCTTTTGCTCTTAGTAGGATGGCACATTCATATCTCACTCAGAATTCCTGATTTCTAAATGTGTCTGTAGTAGTGTGATTTCTGACAGCATGGTGCTTGAATAGGAAGCAGACAGAGATGGTTCAGTTTTGTAAGAGTGGAAGTGTTAAAGTTCTGCTGTTTCAGACAGTATCCTTCTGGGTACCATGGTTCTCACTCCCTTGATAAGGGTGTGCGGAAGAGTACATCCCCACTGGATATGAAGACCATTCTAGGAAACACCTGAGGAGTCATGCAGTGCCAGGTGGAGCTCAGATCAGCTCTCAAGTCAGGCTGGGTAACATCAGTGCACATGTTTCTTGACAGACTGTGACTGTCTGTACCCTAGGGGATAACAAGTTCCAGAAGCTTCTTGCTATCCCAGAAACTTTTTTTAATAATATATTTTACTTAAATTTGCAATAAGCTTGTTTTACATGTCAATCCCAGTTCCCTCACCCTTCCCTCCTCTCCTGTCCCCCTCCCAACTCCCATCCCCTTTTTGATCCCCAGGGAGGGTGAGGCCTTCCATGGGGGATTTTCAAAATCTGTCATATCATTTGGAGCAGGGCCTAGGCCCTCCCCCCATGTGTCTAGGCTGAGAGAGTATCCCTCTATGTGGAATGGCTATCCCAGAAACTTAAGTACTTATATCTCTTGGAAGGACTTCAGTCAAATGTCAAGTTGAGTTTAGAGGTCTCTGGTTTTAACATTCAGTGAGTAGCACTCAGGGTGGTATGATGGCAAAGCCTTTTCTATTAAAACAGTGACAGGTAGCATTATTACAACTTTGCTTTCTGTAATGCATATAAGCCACCTTCATCATATGTTAATCCATCATGACCCTGTCTTTCAGACCCTGGCTGCCCGGAAATCTGGTCTGTCACTTGCTATGGTCATCAGGACATCACTGAACAATGAAGAGCTGGTAGGTGCCTCACCAGTTACTAACATATTGATCAGACCCCCTGGGAGCATACCCACTCTATTTGAGACACTCATTTGTCATGTGTGGCCTAATGTCCCAGAAGTGACTAGAAACACAAGGAAAGCCTGGTTAGCTCCAATTAAACTTCCTGCGGGCTCCAGCTTCACTACAGATGATGCTCGGACACTTTTTTGTTTTCATGGCCCTTATTCTACCCTGAAGCCACTTATCTGTTTAGCCTCCCCTTGAGAACTCTTAAAGGTATTTTACATTAAAGTTTCCTTAAACTAAGGCAGCATCTACCTTCTGGTCGAATTGCTAGTTTCCTCCTCCATCATTTCACTGTGACCTCCATGGTATGGTATGGTATGGTACAGTCAGGCTACTGGCTACCAGATAAGGAATATTGTTATTTCTGTAAATTATGCAAATTTTTATATGTAAAGTGAAGTAGTAGCAAAACAGAGGATTATGGGAGTATATATATGTGCTTATCATTTGGCTAACACTGAGCTTAGTGAGTAATACCCATGAGCTACTGTTCTGTTCCTTATTGCAATGAACATGAAGATTTTGCATAACCTTCTCCACACGGATTCCGATGTCCTGGAGGGCAGTTGTATGTGTCATTCATTGTTCTCATTAAATTCTCTCATCACCATTACTTGGAACAATGCCAGGAAAAGGGTAGATGTTTTATAAGGTCTTGTTGGATGCAAAAACCATCCTGCTTAGAAGACACAAGGAGAATGCCAAGATCTAGGTCAGCAACTCTTAAATCTGGCTCATTAGAAGCCCAGAGGGAGCTTTAAAACCTGCTGATAGCTGGTCACTCCCAGCAGTTCTGGTATAATTGGCTTCAGGTACAGCCTGGGGAGAGAGGGCTAGTTAACACTGTGTGCCTTGGCTGTCCTGCTCACTCAGACAGGGATTTGCCTAAAATGTTTCAGGGTCAGTCTTTGCGGGAGCTACTATTTCCAACTTTCCTCTACTTGCCATCCTCAAAGCACAAAAATTCTGTGGACCCATCTTATCTCATTTTAACTGTCATTTACTAACAACATACTTGATATCTTTTGCTCTGCTTCCTGTCATTGTCTTCTTGCATCTGTAAATTCTTTCCTAGACCCTTCTATAAAATGCAGCTCACACACACATAAGTACACATACATCTATACGCACATACATACACAACATATACAAGCACACAGGTACCTATTCAGAGGTATGGAGGGATAGAGATACTTTTGCTATTCCTTGCACACATTCATTTCAATATCTATCTATGGTGGTAGCTTGTTAATACATTTTCTTCCATCCAAGTACTAACCAGACGGCTCCCTACTTAGCTTCAGTTCAGAGGAGACTGGGTGCTGTGCAGGAAGGTATGGCTGTAGTCTTGAGACATTTTCTATTGTAGCACATAATTAAAAATAGTGTCATTATATTCTCAGGGTCTTTTTTACCTGTCAGACTTATGAATCTCTGTAATATTTTGAGTATAATTTAGATACAACATGAAATTGTCTGCTTCTGATATAAGATAAAAACTTACTGAATCTTAAGCATTGGGTCATTTTCTTCTGAGGAAATAAAGTTGGATTTTACTAAGAACTTCTATATTATGGATTTCTTACATTTTAAACTATGACATTCTTCTAGTATTAAACTTGGTGGTAGAGTGTTTACCTACCTGTAGGCCTTGGATTCAATCCCCCATAACACAAAAACAACAACAAAGCTCACAATAAAAAAAAAAGCCTATTTACAAACCCTTTAGCTACTACAATATACTATTTCATTTGAAATGTGAATACTTATTCCAGTGAACAACAGAAGCCTTCACATTTCTGAGACCCAAGACAAGGAACACATCTTCCCTTCAGAAGTAAATTACCTATCAATCTATTTGTCAGCAACCTAAAAATACCACTTTTTTTTGGTTAAAGGAACCCTGAGCAGAAGACTTGTCTTGGGTAGATGAATAGACTGCATTAGCTCCCTCTCAAATCCACCAAGCTCATTTCCCCAGGGCCCCTGTCTTGAAAAGTAATGAAATATGACTTGTGTAGAGCAGGCATATTAAATGTCACTCCTGACAAGCTGTCAAGTTCGGTCATTACATGGGCAAATGGCATAAATGCTGAAGTGAACGATTTCCATGCTGTATCTCTGAAGTCCTCCTGGACATGCTCAGCCGGGAAGCTCAGGGCATTGGCTTTGCACAAAGGGAATGATCTGGCTGCCAGGGAAAACAACGGACAGTAGCATTTCAGTATTAGGGAGATGGACGGTCAAAAGCACAATCATCTCTTTCAAGATAGGCAAGGGCTCTAATGTCTACAGTAACTCACGGGACAGTCAGCTTCATGGACAGGAATGGCTTCCTGTTTCCTCTTAGATGAGACTTGGTTCCCTTTCTCAGAGAGTTGACTTGGAAATTGGCACTCATGGAAGAGTTTAAAATCGCGTCTTATTCACAAGTACTTCTCTGGGCTTTAAGTGTGTGTTCGCTGGGGACTGAACTCAGGTCCTCTGCAGAAGCAGCCAGTATTCCTCATGTGTGAGACAGCTCTCCTGCAGTATCCTCTGCTTTTTATGAGTAGTCTTTGGCTGGAGGTTCTTGGGGAGCCAGTTCCACTGTTCACTAGCTCTAAAACCTAGGGCAAGTCACAAATGCTCTCCTGGCCTTGGGATTTTAGTATGTTTACAAATATAAACATTGCTTTTCTGTATGCATTACATTATATTACATGAGGGTGTGATATGTTATATATTATATATTCATACATACAAATTTAATATATATATGTGTGTATAGGTGCATTCTTTTATAAATATTTACATTCATAAATACTTGAACACTTGTGACACTGTATTAAACTAGTTTCAAAAAAGCAGATCAGAATCTTCCCTTCTTTCAGATCTAGGATGGTTTGCATGAGTAAGCTACAGTACCAAACTTGCCTTTAATCACCAGGACTTGAAGTTTCTTTGAGGGTGGTTATATGGCTCTTGCATCCAGTCATTTCATGTAGCAACTTCAGCCATGGTCTTTAAGCATAGATTCTTGACTTGGCTTTGAGCTTATGTTCATGTCATTACTGTTGTCATGGCTGTGCTAGGAATTATGCCTAGGCGTCACACACAGGAGGCCTGCGCTTTGCCATTGGCTGACAATCCCAACCTCCTTTTTTGATACTTTAGAATCCAATACTGTTTAATTGATTGTATAATTAAGATTTGTAAAGACTTGTGTCTTTATAGTCCTGTTATTATTTATTTATATTTTCTCTATTTTTTTTTAAAATCAGCACTATAAGAAATTTATCTTTGCCAGCCATGTTTTCTTTTTTTCACTATTTTCAATCAGATCTTTCACTTATTTCCTCCTTCCCTTCCCTGTGCATTTTATTTATTTTATTTTACAGTTTGAGACAAGCTCTCATTTCCATAGACTAGAATGGCATTGTACTCAACAGCATTCCCCCTGCCACAGCCTCCCTGTGACGGAATTGAAAGGCAGAGATACTGTGGTGATTTATGATTTTTTAAATCTTGCCTGAGGATTCAGAAAACACGGTCAGCATCTGGCTATAGAGATCAGGCATCCATCGGTGGTAAATACCTTTAATCCCAGGACTCAGGATTAAGAGGTAGCTGGATCTCTGTTAGTTCAAGGCCACCATGGCCTGCACAAGAGTGAAGAGTAGCAGAGATCATGCCTTTGATCCCAGCACCTGGGATCACACACCTTAAATCCCAGAACTAGGGAGCAATATAAGACAGAAGCAAGGTCTCAGAGCTGGCACTCATTCTCCAGCCACATGAGGATAGGAAGACATTTAGTCTCAGGATCCTCTCCAGCCACATTGAGGAAAGGCAACAGTCTGAGGTTTGGGAGAGCTCATGGATTATTAGCCCTTTCAGTCTGAGGTAAAGGTAGAAGCTACTTGCTGACTGCTTTGCTTTCTGAATCCTCAGGAAAGCTTTATAAATCATAAATAATATATCACCACAAGCTACCATACCAGGTACCATCAAATTTATTTTCTTTGTTAGCTGTTTTTGATTCATTACTTGTCTTGTACTTACTTTGAAATGGATCTCCTAATTCATAGAGTTGAACCTATATTATATTTTAATTGCTTTTATGAACTGTAAATAGGGGATATTTACAAAACAGAGGAAATAAATATCAGTGATTATATACCCATATGTGTATATCCATCTTGACAGTAATGAATGCATGGTACATGCATTATTTTAATTTAAACTCTTGCTATGTCCCATGGGGCAGAATATACAGTTCCTAAGAGCAACGGTTACCTCCTTCCCTGACACCCACTGAAAATATCTGACTCTTGCTGGAGTCCAGCTGGAGTCCAAAAAAGGAGGAGTGGAGTTGGCGAGGGAAGGAGACTGACATGATCTGAGAGTGAATCAGGAAGGCTGCGCATCTAATGCAAATAGGCTACACCTTATATACTCTATAATTGCATTATAGTTTAACCACAAGCAATGTTGAAAGCAGACATGATGATTTGGTGGTGAAAGCAGTCATCGACAATATCATAGCTTTTTTTCTTGAAGCAAAAACCAGTAAGTTCAGCAAGAATCTAAATGCCTATTGTCCTCTAAGACTCAGTAACCCTGCCAGGTTCCCTCATACACTTCCTCCTGTATGTTCTCAGCTCTTTTGGTCAAGAGGCATCAGACATTGAGTCCTGAGATACAAACCTGTATGAGCGATTTTCATTCTTTAGGAGGCATGATGTAATGTTTATTGCATGTAGCACAAGCATTGAGCTGTTTCCTAATTGTATTCCTTTGTGCCTCAGTCTTATCCCATAGGCCAGTTCCCCTCATGAGCTCCCAAAGGGGAAGGTCCTGAAAGCTTACTCTTCCATTATGCCATACCATTCTGATGCTTTCGGTGTGTGCTTCTGTATATGGCAGAGGGGAATCAAGCCAGTCCAACTTAACAGAATCTGTTCCCCGTGGGTGGGGCAGACCAGATCTTGCCATATATCTAAGAAGCCACCAATCCTGGCTACTATTCTATACGTATTAACTGAACTCATGCCCTAAACGGCCTCAGGCTCTGGGTCTGGTCCCATTATTTTCCTCAACTATGTGCTTTTTATCCTTGGGACCAGGTGTGCCCAGTTAGTAAATTTAACTTCTCTATTTTTTTATGTAATTTGAGGGGGGGCATGTGGGAGTAGGCAGAGTTCTGCTGTATGGTTCCACGTAAGCAGGGAGTCTTTTTTCAAAGAATTGCTTCTGTTTAAAGAGACTGCCATTGTACACATTTTCATCCTTCACCAAAGTCCATGCAAATTTCCCAAAGGAAAAGGAACAAGGAAACTCCCATAGCTCGTAGTGGGAATCACTCAAAATGAAAGAAAAAACATGGCAGAGAGTTGGGATTCACAATGCTGAAATGCTGTAGCATTGTCAAGCAGCAGTGGTCACCATGTGGTCTACGTCAGACCCTTATTTTGTAGCCTTTGCCAGATGATTTATACAAATTCAGTCTCTGCCAAGGAGGTAAAAATTTACAGTTTACACAATAAAGTAACTACAGCTTTTCCTTGTGGAAGAATTCACACAAAGTTTGGTTCCTTACACTTACCAAATTAGTTTTCTCTGGCCACTTTAAGTGTGTATTCAAATATGCATATCTGTATATATAAATTTCATTGAACTAATGATTTGGAGAAAGATTGACATTTATAGTACTTGTAAGATGTACACGAATTTGCTTTTGGGTTACATCCCTTGTGGAAACAGGCAACAGATTCTGTGCTGTGTCTGTTGACTTTCATCACCCACTCTATCATTTTCTACCCTCATTTGGAGTTGTAAATAAATCACCTCTAATATAAATAAAATCATATTATTTATAACCTTCAACATATATACATATTTGGAATTTAGGTTTGATTTTCAACTTACTAAAACTTTACCTAAATAAATGTCAAGATCATTACTCAGCTTTCCCTGATGACTGTACTAATGAGTTAGTTAATCCACTCTGAAATTGGGTCCATTTTTGTACTCATAAACGTGTAGCGGTATTGAGTCCTCCCGTTTGAAGGACATTTCAAAGGTCACGTTGTATGCAATGTTTGTTCTGTGGCTCTCACTAATGCTTGTGCCTCTAATGGTAAATGTGAGCCTCAGGACAGTCATGCATTCTTTCCTGAAAAGAATGCACTGGGTGCAGGAACACCGTTTCAAACAAGAACCCTAATTTCCCTCAAGCTATCATAATGAGATTCTTTTGGAGTATGTACTGTTGTTGATTTACATAATCTCACAAGGGAACTCCGTAAAATGCCATGAAAATGGACCTTTACTAGTTAGCACTGTAGCAAGAGACCAAGGAGGAACATGACATGGAGACAGCTGAGCTTTGCTACTGGTAACATTGGCAGATGGCATGCTGTTGGCGGCTTATGACACCACTCACTCTCTGCTCTTGGCAAGAAGTTTAATTGCTAAAGGCTATTTCTTTCCATTCAGTATCCTTACACTTTAGAAGATAACATAGTAAAGTAACATATTTCAGTTTCTTCCTCAGCACAGAGACTTTCAACCAAATACTTGTTTAGGATCTGAGCAGCCTATTTCCTCTTGGAGGCTTTTCAGGATATGAGACAGTTCTTATTCCCCTTTAGAAAGTCTGGGACTGTCTGAACACACTAAAATGGCTGTCCTTGCTAAAATCTGTTAATTAAAACATTATTATTGTTTTTCTACTCTTACATAGATAAAACACTGGAAGGGCATTGAACTATGCCTAACTCAGAGAAAGAAAAGCCTAATTGCATAATTTTTATTATTGATTTCAGTGCCTTTCTAATGATAGATTATTTTATGGGGCATGGTATGTATTATTTTTTTCATGATTTTGAGCATCCATATCTATTGGAAAAGGGATCTACAAAATCTTCTTGAAATTTGAAAACTGCATGTCTTTTGGAATGTGATGTTCGTTGGCACAGTCATGAGCAGGTGGTTAGTACTATAGGAGGCTGTGAAGTCCTTGCATGAGAGTGGAGCCACATCCAGTTGGAAGATTATTGGGGAGCTTGAGAGTATTGCCCTATCCAGTCTGGAGTATTATTGGATTTCTTTAGTTAAAAATATCTAAATTGGGTGTTAAAACATAAGGATAAGTAAGAAAAAATGGCAGGTTAGAAATCAGTACTTACATCGAAACTGAAGGTTCTTTTTCTCTCACAAAATAGCAAGTTCAGAGGTAAATGGTAAAATGGTCTGTTTTGTGTTGAAATTTCCCAAATCCACTGACATGCTCCCATTCTCATCCACACAGAAAATGCACGTCTTCAAGAAGACCTTGCAGGCATTGATCTACCCCATTTCTTCTACTACCCCACACAACTTTGAGGTCTGGACAGCTACCACCCCCACCTACTGCTACGAATGTGAAGGGCTGCTGTGGGGCATTGCAAGGCAAGGCATGAAGTGTCTGGAGTGTGGGGTGAAATGTCATGAGAAGTGCCAGGACCTCCTCAATGCTGACTGCCTGCAAAGTGAGTACTCAGACTAAGGAAGCCTGCCATGTGTCTTCAGCCTAGGCCTCTACATCCCTGCTTATCGACATAGTATATGTGCTTTCTCTACCACATATAAAATGAGATACTGAAGGCCTATCCAGTCATAGAGTTGATGGTATAGTCTCTGATCTGGTTCACTTTTCTCTTGTTGTGATAAAAGCACTCTGACCAAACATAGAGAAGGTTTTATTTCACCTAAAAGATCACAGGCTATCATTAAGGGAAATCAGGATGGAAACTCGAATAGGAACTGAAACAGAAAACAATGAGGAATGTTGCTTTTTAGCTTGCTCTCTGGATTATGCTCAGCTAGCTTTCCTAGGACCTGCCTAAGGAACAGTGCTACCCAAATTTGGCTGGGTACCCTCATATCAGTCAGCCATTAACATAGTCCCTCACCAATATGTCCATAGGCCAATATGATTGAGGCAATTCATCAAGAGAAGTTTCCTTTTTCCCAGGTGACACTTTAGATTGTGTCAATCAGACAACAAAAGCAAACTGAACACCACTGGAATCCTCAGAGGGAGTCCTCATGCTGAAAGTGTATCCTCAGCTAGTGTAGAACGGCAAAGCGACCTCCATGTGATGTGACCTTATATAACGTTACCTAAACTGGAGCTGGGGCACAATCCTGAAATTAGAGCTATGGGATGCTTTCCCAATACTATTTGCTGCTGCCTGACTGGGTATTCTTCTACATTCTTTGCATGGGGGTTGGAAATGAAGCCCTTGTTTTTGAGTGTTAAAAGTAAATGAGCTGGACATATGATCCCAATGGTGTTTTCTTAATTTCATACTAATATGTTTTCTTGAAGTGAATGAATATGGCTAATAAAATTCACCCCAGAGATTTATTAAGAACGCTGTATGGGATAGTCTGTGTTGACTAAGTATACTGTAGGCCATATGTTGATAGGTTCTTTACCCTTTGATACTTGTGAATAGACACAACTAACTCACCATGATTTTTATTACAATTTATCTTAAATTGTCTGCCCTCTGTACCTTTGTCTCTGTATAAGTTGATGCTATATCCCTGACTTTTATTTGAGAATTCTCTTTGACAACACTTTATCAAAGAAATTGAAGTGTGAGTATTGGTTTGCAACACAGCACCTTTTCTTGGCAACATATTGTCTGATCCCTCTGCTTGTCTTTTATATTGATGCAGTTAGGGTAAGATCCATGGATTGCCTGCAACTGAGTGAGGCAGCAGAAAATGTCAGGTTGTTTGGAGCTTTGGTGACAGCTGGCTAGCTGTGGTCAGTAGAGCTTCATCTTGTACTCACTCAGCACGTTAACATTCACACAATCAGAACAGATTAAAGCTATGTTACAAAGAAGCAGTACATTTTTAATGAAACATTTAGTTTCCTAACCACATAACCCCCTTGTTTGTAAACTTGAAGCAGAATGTCATGTAACCCAGGCTGGCCTGCAATTCACTATGTAGCTGAGGATGACCTTGGGTTTATGCTGGGGTTATACGTATGTATTGCCAAGCACAATTCCTTCTTTGGAAAAGAATATGATTATGAATGATCTCTTAAAAGAGAAAGTGTTTCAATGTTATTCACTCAGTTTAATTACAAAATATTATTACCCAATTAATACTTAATATTGGGGATGGAGAGATGACTCAGCAGTTAAGAAAATGTTCTGCTTTTCCAGAGGATCTGAGTTTGGCTCCAGTATCCACACTGGGAGACTCACAAACATCTTTAACTCCAGCTCCAAGTGATCTACTCCCTATTCTGGCTTCCACAGGCATTGTGCTCATGTGTACACACACACACACACACACACACACACACACACACACACACACACACACGAGAGAGAGAGAGAGACATACACATACATTTTTTAAAAAAATCTTTAAAATTTAATCCTTGTGTTTAAAATAAATTGTAAACAAGATTTTAAAAAGTAAAAA
Organism: Phodopus roborovskii; assembly: GCF_943737965.1. Lineage (NCBI taxonomy): Eukaryota > Metazoa > Chordata > Mammalia > Rodentia > Cricetidae > Phodopus > Phodopus roborovskii. Next base: position 49,468,256 of record NW_026126517.1, on the reverse strand, counting down.
TATCAGAAAAGTCACATATATATAAAAACTATTGCCATCTAAAACCAAAAATCTTAAGTCTTTTAGAGAAAAAATAAAAGTGCTTTGGATCAAGCCAAAAAAAAAAATGGAATTGTTCCTTTTTTTCTTTCAAAACAAAGATTCCTCATCTTTTAAATTCTAGAAACATTTCCATGTTGCGTTTCTATTTCTTAAACCAATATTTCTTTTTTGATATTGAGTAAATAATATAATTACAATTTTCACTGAGGTTATTCTTTAAGATGCACTCATATTAATTAAGACAGTGCCCCATAGACCTACCCAAGGCCAACCTAATGGAGATCATGCATCATTGAGTATCTCTTCACAGGGCATCCTATGTTGTGTCAAGCTCCTAATTAGAGCTGTCCATCACACGTACACTTTTTGTGGTAACTAATGTGGGAAATGCCAGTCCATGACAGGCAGCACCATGCCTTAGGCAGGGAGCCATGAACTGTGTAAGAGAAGAGAAATTTACTTGAACTTTCTCAAGTAAGGACCTAATTGTGCTTATTTTTCTCTGTATTCATTTCTATCTGCTCTTGGCCAAATGTGATGTGACTTCCCTGCTGTGAAGTGGTGTATTGTATCCTGGAGGTGTGAGCTAGTGTAGAGCCCTTCATGTCTATCTAAAAACCTATGAACTTATATGTAATTTAAAAAGTTAGAAGAATCAAAACTACCATATAATGATCAGGGTAGGTGTCGATTCTTTAATGACCCTGTCTAATTGTTTTCCATAAAACCAACATTTCACACTAATAATGAAGCTCTGCAAATCTGTGTGTTTAGCGTTACAGCTTTTCATAAGAACTAGCAAGAAAATTTGAAATTCTCCCTCCCAAATCAGTAACATTTTTCTTTCTTTCTTCCTTTTTCTTTTTCCTTTCCTTTTCTTTCTTTCTTTCTTTTTCTTTTCTTTTCTTTTGTGTGTGTGTGTGTGTGTGTGTGTGTGTGTGTGTGTTTGTGTGTGTGTGCGTGTTGTATTGGTCTTTTGAGACAGGGTTTCTCTGTAGCTCTGGAGCCTGTCCTGGCACTCACTCTATATTCCAGGTTGGCCTCAAACTCACATAGCTCCATCTGTCTCTGACGCCCGAGTGCTGGGACTAAAGGCTTGCACCACCACTGCCCAGCCAGTAACTTTTTCTTAAGAAATGTCTCTTTATTGTTTCAACCAAGAAGTTTTGTTAGTTTCTATTGGCATCTGTCTCCCAAGTTCCAAGATAGAAGATGTGAGGCTTTCTACCTGATTCAAATTATTTTCTTTGATTGTCCTCACAATAGAGAAAAGATGCAAATATAAAAGCAACAAAAATCTGCACATATGTTGGATCTTAAACTAACTAGCTCCAAGTCCCACAAAAGATGTGTTCGGCCCATATTAATTCCTGAGATGTCCGAATATCACAGGTCACAGAGTCTGTTACCAGGGATTCAGCAAGCAGATCTTATAAGGTGTCATCTGTTTTCCTCAACTGATGCTATGCCATACTTCTGTGTCCTAATACAAGTCCTTTTAAATTCACAGCTTTAATAAGATCTAGTTATTTCTGTTGTATGCAAATTGGATATTGATTCCTCTCCTGTGATCTCATTGCCAATGTTTTCAATCACAATATTTTGTGACAATCAAATAGGTTGAATATATTGAGCATCCCCCTTGAGTAGGGGATTTAGTCTTGGAAGAAAGTAAATAATATTTACTTCTCTATAACTTACATGTAATCACTAGGGATTCTTAATAAATGTGGCATAAGCTATGGATAAAGGCATAAAAATTACAGTGAAAAGTAGCTGGGCAGGAGATGAGGGTACCAGAGAGATGCCTTGGTGGTTGGTTTCAAGCAGTCACTGTTCTTGCAGAGGAAGCAGGTTTGGGATCCAGCATCTACATGGTGTCTCATAATCATCTGTAGCTATAATTCCAGGGAGCTGGATCCCTCTGACCTCTATGAGCAACAAGCACATATATAGTATACATACAAACATACAGGACAAATGCTCATACATATAAAATAAAAAAATAAACAAAATTTTAAGTAGCCTGGAATGACTGGATAATCTTTCTCTGCAAGGACACTAGATGAATAGATTGAAGAGCCAAGTGGACTATTGAGTTCAGAGGGTCTGGTGTCCTGTCAAGAACTGAATGAGAGAGAGAACACAAGTACATGCATATGTACATGGTCACCTTGATAATTTATGGATGCTTGTCTGATTGGCACTTGGATGGATGAACATAAAATTTCAAGCCCTTTGTAATAAGATTATTTAAAATGAATAGGTAATCTTTAGCCTTCAAACACTAACTAATGAGCAACATTTATGAATAGTTTGAAGAAAATTAGCTAGGATTCATAATTTTCACTTCCCCCACAAAAATAAATAGCTCACCCACCTGTCTTAAAGCAGGAGGGGAAAAGTCAAACAGAAGCATAGTCATGTCCATGGCAAGGTCATGATGCTACTTTTAGGGAAGAAAATGTCAAGATTAAGACACATCAAAGTATTCATGCAGAATTATATGTTGCTGAATTTGTCCTAGGACCCAGGAGAAAGTTCACGGAAAGAGAGCAGGTGGCAATATTTTGAAAAAAAAAAAACTTTGAGAAAAACTTTAGATGGAAAAAGTCTATTCCCTTGGAAAAAAAATCAATAAATCTCACAAACTTTCATTTTCTGGTTTAAAGTGTTTTCATATTAGTCTAGCCTTCACCCCAGATCTAACCAGACATCACAAAGATTACACGAGCAATGTGCCCAGCTGGCTACACTTGCAACTTAGCCTTTGGTGCTATTCCAGGAACGGTGGCTACATTTGTGGAGACCAGAGCTGGAACAGAAGGAGGATGATTGTTCCTCAGGCCCAGCCTCTGTATGCCTGAATTTTCTGTGCCTGGAGCATCAGTGCTTGTGTGTGTTCTCCAGCACCACCTAGGCAAAGGCAGCTGCCGTCAGTTTCTCATGAACAAGGAACATGTGGCTGCCGTGGGCCCTGGCTGGAGCACAGCATCTTCAAGACTTTTTGTAGAGCTCATTATTCCAAAGCACTTGACTTTATGGAGAAGAACACAGAGATCATCCCCAAGACTCCCCAGGGTTCTATTTTCTTGGTTTAGTTGATGATGTCTGAACCTCAGAATAGACTGTACTGTCTGTATGGGATAAACAACAAAAGTGCAGCAGTGGAGACTAGAAAAGTCTGAGAGTCAATTCCTTTCTCATATGCAGATCCTAGCCTCTGATGTGTGTGTGTGTGTGTGTGTGTGTGAATGTGTGTGTACATGTATGTATGTGTATGTATATGTATGTGGTGGGGTATATGTATATGTGTGTGTATATATGTGTGTATGTGTGTATGTATATGTATATGTGTATATGTATATATGTGCGTATATATGTATATGTGTGCTTGTGTGTATGTGTGTATATGTGTGTGCACATGTGTGTATGTATATGTGTGTATGTATATGTGTGCATGTGTGTATGTATATGTGTATATGTCTATGTATATGTGTGTACGTATGTATATGTGTGTACGTATGTGTGTGCATGTGTGTATGTATGTGTGTGCATGTGTGTATGTATATGTGTGTGTATGTGTATGCATGTGTATGTATATGTATATGCATGTGAGTGTATATATATATATTTGTATATGTGTGTGTGCATATTTTTATGTATATGTGTGTACGTATATGTATATGTGTGTAAGTATATGTATACATGTGTATATATGTATATTTGTGTAAGTATATGTGTGTAAATGTATATGTATATGTGTGTGCATGCACAAACAGGTGGAAGTGAGAAAGAAGTCCAGAAGTCTAGAAAAGAGATCAAGAGAGGGTAAAAACAGGTGATGAGAAACAACAGGGTGGAGGTAAAGGAAACATGGGACATAGACAAGGAAAGAGTCTTAAGAAGGAGGCTACAAGCAGAGATCAGGGTGGTAGAGATGAAGGGAGGGATCACGTAAACAACCTGAGTTAAAAATGTCAAGTGTTTAACTGTCAATATGATATATGATAGTTTTAAGAATGGGACTTCTAGGATGCGGTTGTCATGAGGACACCATACTCTTTTGTAAGGTTTGTGTTCTTACAAAAGAGGGTTCATACAGCAGTTGTCCCTTCTGCCTTTTGTTCCCTGTCATGTGAGGCTGTGCAGAGCCGCTTACCAGACTTAAAAATCGTCCAGCACCTTCATCTTGGCCTCCCTAGCCTCTAGAATATGAGAAATACGTTTCTATGACGTATGAATTCCCTGGTCTGTGATATTTTGTCATACCAGCAAGATTTGACTAAGACAGGTGGTGTCACTGGGTTTAATGTCTGATCCCATGGCTGGAAAATATGAAGGAAATTTAAGAACTCACAAGGATTCCCCTTTGCAGCTCTACACTTCTTTCCATACTCATGAGAGAATATCCTCACTCAAGGACATTAAACCCATTGTGGCTCAACATGTGACCAAAAGGAGTGGGTAAGCCTGAATCCGTGCCAATGCCTGTGAATTTTCACAGTACCACTAATACTCTCAATTGACTAGAGGGTTTGGTCCCAACTCTTAATAGCTGTGATTCCAAGGAAATAAGTGGCCTATGACTTTAGGAATTGATTTGTAAACTAGGGATCTTGGACCCCTGTGCCTCACAGGTTGCTAGGAGTTCTACTGAGTTTAAATGATTTGTAACAGCCTACCAGTAGAATTACTAACTTCAGCTCGTGCTGCTTGCTGGACTATGAGAGGATCTAGCAAAGGTGGAGATAGGGGTGGGGGTCAGTGTATAAAGAATTTATGTTCACATTTCTAAAGAGGAAATCTTTCTACTTTGGTTATTTTGGGATAGATGGAAATGTTTCTAAATATAATACTTATAATGGAATGCATTGTTTTAGATTCCTCAAAAAGTATTAAACAATAATTTAATTTTCAAAAAAAAGTCAAGTGCTAATAAGATGCTAATAAGAGATTAAGAACACTCACTACTCTTGCAAAGGATACGATTCCTAATACCCACCATTGAGTGGCTCACAACTGCCTGTAACTTCAGTTCTAGGGCATCTGATGCCCTCTTCTAGCTTCTGTGGGTACCTGTGTTCACACACACACACATACATACACACACACACACACACACACACACACACACACAAAATAAACCTTAAAATTTCATAATGATATCCAATCTGTTATTTAGTGCCTATAAAAGAATACATAAATAAAAACAAATTCAAGCAGCCCACAACAGTCCTAAAGAAGAACAGGCTGGTGTGGAGTGATAGTTCTACTTCCTGAAAAACAATGGCCACTCATCAGAGTACACACTGTTACTTAGCCTTGTGATCTTGCTTTTTTTCTGTGCTTAGACAAAATAATGAAAAAGCCCTTCCATCTCAATGCATCATGACACATGAGGACAAGGTCAGAAATGGTACACCTGGGACATATTTATATCCCACAGGGAGACAACATGGAGGAGCAATAAACCTCCAGCATCTTCCAACAGCAGTGTGGACTGTTTATACAGCTAACTTCCTGGGTGTTAGAGACATTGAAGGAAGACTAGAAGCAGAAAGAAACCAGCGTTTAAAGTTTATCATGTGTTGTTGTTTTCTTTAATTTCTGAATAGGATGTAAGGAAACTAAGTGTCATTGTGACAAAACAATATATCTTTCCTGTTTTAATCTTTCCCTTAAGTTTTCCTTGACATGTGCAAATTGAGTGCATTTTAAAAGTATTGATCTGTACCCTTAAGCCATTGAGATATCTTTGTTACTCTAGACTAGTTGGGAAATCTCAGAAATCACCAGTAAGTACAGTAACTCATCCTGATAATTTTTAATTGTTATTTATTTTAGGGAACACATTTCCCAAACTCATCCTAAATGATCGCATTTGCTGATGGGGATGCTTAACTGTAGTGGTGATGGTATAGGCAGAGCCAGCATGACAGGGGAACTTGGGGATTGGCTTGGCTTTGGAGGCAGATCCACTCACAGTCAAATTACTTTTGCAAGAGGTGGTAGTTCCTCTGGAGAGGGCCTCAGCCCACATGCCCCCATTTTCACCACAGATCCACCTACAGGGGTGGAAGAGATGCTCCATCACACCTCAGCTCCTCCAATTATCCAAGCCTTTGTTTGCAAGATCTGTGGGTTATAGAGCTTTGAGTCTGCAAGGAGGAGGTGGTCTATACTGAAGGCTTGTGAAAGAAGGGAGGCTGGGGTTATCTCTGATATACAGCAACTAATGGGAAGGGTGGGTGTGAGTGGGAGGGCTTCAACTCTGTGGCCACCTACATGATTCCCTGGAAAGAAAACAGGCATCCAAAGAGGACCACCTACATGATGTCACAGGGGAAGACACGTTTTTATGCTAGAAACTGCAGACAGCAAAAGCAATACTCAAAAGTTCCCGGGTCAGACACTTCAGGTACTTTCCCTTGGATGCTAAGCCATTACCACCTAGGTCTATTAACCTTAAGTGGATGTAAAGTTTTCTGAATATCTAAAAACTATCAAACAAAAATCTATTTTTTTCCATTTTCTTTGGATGTCATTTGCCTTTAAGCACTGTATTGACCCCAGCCAGCTAATAGCGACGGAAACATAGCACTTGGCAGGTACCAGATATGGCACTGTTCATGGGTGCATCACAGTAATTAGGGTTCTCAAAGCCCTGAATTTCCTTGTTAGGATGAAATACTTTGATAGGTGGCTCTGATCTCTGCCTGTTTGACTTTCTAAAATCCCACATTTAATCATCATTAGGTGATAATAACTCTCATTATTTATTATCTCCCTACTTACTTCAGCTCAGTCCTCACCCAGCCTCATTAAAGGAGATATTACCATTATTCCCTTTTGCTTATGGATGAGACAGCTAAGGTATAAGGTAAAGAAGTAACTCCGAGGGTTGAGGTGAAGATCAGTTGGTAGAGTGCTTGCTTGCTTAGCAATAATGAGAGTCCCGGGCTATAGTACCTTATGCGCCTAAACCAAGCATCACATGGCATGCTCCCCAGCACTCAGGATGTGGAGACGGGAGGGTCAGGCATTCAAGAGCATCATCAAGTACATAGCAAATTCAAGGACAGCCTGGGAAATGAAACCATGTCTAAAAAGAAAGGGAAGAAAGAAGAGAAGGAGGAAAGAAGGGAGGGAGAGGGAGGAGAGAGAGGGGAGGGGAGGAAAAAAAGAGGAGGCAGGCAACAGGGAAGGTGAGGAGAGGAGGGAGGGGGAGGGGAGGAGAAGAGAGGAAAGGAGAATTCAAGTGCAAAAAGCTGGTTTTCTGGTCAATTTGGAACTCTATAGCAAATTACCATAAGCTAGATGGATGCTGAATATCAAAACTTCATTTCTCACTGAGTCAGCCCCCAATCACCCCCAACATTTGTTCCACCACCTGCTATTGATTTACTGTGCTCCATAAGGATAAGGGGAAAGGGACCCTTTGCCTTGTTCTATAAGGACACAAAGCCCCATTCATCAGGGCTTGGCCCTCCATACCTTCCTGTTCTCTTGAGCTCTCTCCCCTGACACTTACATTGGTGATTAGGCTGCAGTGCTGACATTTGCAGGGGGAGGGGCACCAACATTCAGAAGACATCAACTAATGACTACCAGGTGGGGGCTTACCACAGGCTGTCTCCTTTACCTCAAACATCGCTGATTACATGTCCTTGCACCTTATTGCCAAGTGGTCTTAACACAGTCCTTCCGTGTGTAGCCGGGTGCATGCCCTTGTGTTGCCCTGACTGTCAGATGCATGTGCTGTGTGGGTCCATCAAGTTCAGGTTCAGCAGGCTCAGCTTTCTGAAGACAGGCACACAGCCCTTGCTTTCTGTTAATTCTAAATCAGAAGCTGAGGGCCAGGTGTTTTCACTCCATAACTGTATTCTTCAGTGCTTCAATTATTGTTCATTGATAGGAGCACTCCATTCAGTATTATTACCCGTGGCACAGTATGCAAGAAGGGGGTGATTTACTGAATTGATTATGATTGTCTTTTCCCTTTAATTCCTTCAAGAACGTGTGTGGCTTCTGTATCTTATTAAGCACGCATTGTCTAAACAGTGTGCTAGATGTCAGGCTGTACATCTAATAAAGCATTTGCCCTACAAGCTAGAGACACAGACATAACACAGGTAAGTGGGACACGTGTGAGCGGTAGACACACAAGGGGTTTTTGAGTGTTTACCAGATGGCAGTGGTTATACCACATGGAGATGCTAGTGTTACAAATGGGGCTTGCCTGTTGCCTTTGTTTTCTGTAGGAAAAACAGACATGATTGTTAGATTTGAGAGGACTGTGTTTTCTGTTAGGAAGAAAATAAGAATATAACGTGAAAGTAGAGAGTAATGCACCGAGGCAAACACCTGAAGAGTGCAGATGTGTTGCTGGGAACAAAGAAGAACACTGACGTTTTATATGTGTATAAATATAAATAAATATATAAACACACAAGACCCTATATGTAAAGAGAGTGATGGAGGAAATGACGAGAAAAAAAAAAAAGATGGGGGAGAGAGAAAATACTAAGTTGTGAAATAGGAAGTTACGAATTTCACATGAAAAGTTTTATCATTTAAGTAATAGTCAAAAAATAAAGAAAATGAGAGGTTCTGGTTGATAGTACTGTGAAATTATGTAGAAAAGAGCCAGTTTCCTGCATTCCCTTCTGTGTAAGGTTGAATTCCTCACTGACTGGAGGACACTTGCTTCTGTCTAAGATAACTCTCTCCCTGCTCTGTTGTGTGTTACTGCACTCCTGATCCATCCATGGAGTGGTTTTAAAGGGGGTGATGAAGGCTGCATCTGAGCTGACAGAGAGCTTTGCTGTGATGCATCTCCTTTGCGATCACTTCTTCAGGAAGCTACCAGAGTGCTTTGAAAGACTTACATGAATGCTCATTTGCAGTTATCACTGATTACTTTGAAATAAACAGAATAAGCCCAAAGGACTCAAAATTTGTGACAAATTGCAGTAATTTTAAAAAACAGTCTGATTGGAAAATTAAGATGTGGGTTTGAAGAACAATGGCTCAATGGAAAGGGCTTGCAGATCAGCTTCCATATTAATTATGAATTCATGTCTGAAACTCTGATGGAAGCTCTTCAGAAGCAAAATGTAAACACAGAAAAATTTCAAAGCTACACATCTTCTCTGGAAATGACAGATAAGGGGCCTAAACATAAGTTTCTGTCAGCCTCCCCTCCCCAAATTGGCAATTTCAGTTCACAGGTCTGACTGTTCCATACATATCCAAGCAGAAACACAGCTAGCACATCAAAAGAAGCAAGAGATTTCAAAGTTAATTGTCAGAGATGTGATTCCTTGGGATGAGAAGGCTCTTGACATTTTAGCTTTTAATTTGGTAGTTGCTGTTATGTGAGCATTTACTGTGTGGATAGCACTCAGCCAGGCTCCTCCTGAATGTAGAAGCTTAAGCCCAGGCAGGGCCCTTGACACCACAGGATTGGAGAATTCTTTCTCAGAACCTCTGGGCTAACCAGGTCATGACCTTAAACATTTTGGGTATGAGGGTGGAAAATTAACATTGTCATGCTGCTTCTAAGCCTTCGAAAGTCCTAGTGTGACTTTCACTAAGCAAATTTTGAATCTTGCAGGTCTTTTCAACCCATCCCTGATGTCTAAGTAAGTAGCATTCCAACACTAGAAGCCGAATGTGCCTGTTAGGCAGTGCAGCCACAGAGTCCAACCTAACTAACTATATTTTACTAAGTGAGAATTATGCACTGTGTAGCAAGCTGTTACTGGTAAATTACAAACATGCTTAATTACTTAATGGCACATAATTTACAAATATGCAGCTGTTTATAGGGCATGTTTTAATAGATGCGCAGGGTGTTTAGAATGCTCTTGAAAGTGGGATTAATTCTTTTTTATTCTTCTCATCTAAATATGATTTGAGGGTTGGTAGCTCAGATGTCAATGTGAATTCAATCCCCAGGACCTGACTCTGACCCTCCATGTCTGTCATGACAGAGGCATATGCACACATGTACACACTCATATCTCAGAAGGCCTCACCCAGCAGTGATGATACCTGTGGTGGATGGGGAAGCTGAGGGTATTTCCATTTTGTTTAGAGTCATTGAATACATACATGCATTATGTGACATACTTGATTGATTGCGTGCATCCTTCGTGTTATTTTTGAAGTCTTTTTTTTTTAATACTTTTTCTTATTTTACATATCGATTCCAGTTCCCTCTCCCTCCCATCCTCCCATGTCCCCCACAGACCCTCCCATCCCCCACCCACTCCCCAGGGAGAGTGAGTCCTTCCAGGAGGGATCATCAAAACCTGTCAGTGTTTTGGGGGTAGGGCCTAGGGCCTCCCCTGTGTCTCTAGGCTAAGGGAGTATCCCTCCATGGGGAATATGCTCCCAAAGTCCTTTCGTGTACTAGGGATACATCCTGGTTCCATTGTCAGAAGTCCCATAGACTGCCCAGGCCCCCTAACTGAGATCCACATTCAGGGGGTCTGGGTAGTACTATGCTGGTTTCCCAGCTCTCAATCTGGGGTTCATGAGCTCCCCTTTGTTCAGGTCACCTGTTTTTTTGGGTTTCTCTAGCCTGTTCTTGACCCGTTTGCTCATCCACTATGACCAAGTAGGCTTCATCCCAGGGATGCAGGGATGGTTCAACCTATGAAAATCTATCAATGCAATCCATCATATAAGCAAACTGAAAAAGAAACACCATATGATTATCTCACTAAATGCTGAAAAAGCCTTTGACAAAATCCAATACCCCTTCATGATAAAGGTCTTGAAGGTTTTTTGTTTGTTTGTTTGTTTGTTTGTTTGTTTTTATATGCAAACCAAATAGCTATAGAACTCATTTATTCTAGTATTGTGGTTGCATGGGTGATAGAAGTTCACTTGGTTGCCAATAACGCTAATGAGCAGTAATTCTTCTCAGTGTGGTGATTCATTCTCCTGGTGTTTAACAGAAAAGCTGTTCCAGCTCCTCAAACTAAGTCTTGGACACTTGAGCATCTTCTTTTGAACCATCACAGCGGGACTCCAGCATGGTCACACAGCCTCTGATTTTCTATTGCAGGGGCTGCAGAGAAGAGCTCTAAGCATGGTGCTGAGGATAAAACTCTGACCATCATCACAGCCATGAAAGAAAGAATGAAGATCAGGGAGAGAAATAGGCCAGAGGTGTTTGAAGTCATTCAGGAAATGTTCCAGATCTCCAAAGAGGATTTTGTGCAGTACACAAAGGCTGCCAAGCAGAGTGTGCTGGATGGGACATCTAAATGGTCAGCAAAAATAACCATTACAGGTAGTACATGTTTCTTAAGAGATTTATTTTATATAGAAGTTTTTTTTTGTTTTTAATGTGTCTCAACAATCACCATTACTAAAAGAAAAATACAGGTAAAATAATAATTTTTAAAAATCTTGTCTATGTTGACAAATCTCCCAGTTACTTCAATTTTTTTCAAATATATGCAGGATAATTAGAATAATTTTACCATGTATTCTCCTAATTAACTCATAAATACCCCAAATATTTCAAAAATTATTTTTTCAATTGCCTACTACTGAGCAATGCCAGTGGAGACAATAACCTCCTTGCTAAGGATCACTGTTGATGCGTTTCTTTAAGAGAATCATTTTAGTAACTAACCTCATACTCATCACCTGGACCTTTGCAAAATATTAACATGCAAATGGGAGCTGGAGTGATGGGTTGGTGCTTGTAAGCACTTGTTGCTCTTGCAGAGAATGCAAGTTCAATTCCCAGTACTTACAACCACCCATAATTCCAGTTCAGGGGATCTGGTACCATTTTCTCACCTCCATGAGCATTGCACTCATGTGATATACATACATACATGTTGGCAAAATACCCATATATGTAAAACAAGTATTTTACTATATAATAATATAAAAATACTTTCATTAGTAGATTTTGCTAATCTATATTCATACCAAATCCATTAAATTTTTAAATCACATGCATTTGAATTTTGATGAATAATTGTTTGCATAAGGTGCATGTAACCTAAGCCAATACATCTATGTAAATATTTATTATTGTATATTTTCTTTTTGTTATTTTTTTCTTATTTTACATATCGATCCCAGGTCCCTCTTCCTCCCATCCTCCCATGCTCCCCACTGGCCCCCCACCCTATCCCCCATCTTCTCCCCAGGAAGGGTGAGGCCTTCCAGGAGAAATCATCAAAGTCTGTCAAGTCATTTGGGGTAGGGCCTAGACCCTCCCACTGTGTCTCTAGGCTAAGAGAGTAGCCCTCCAAGGAAAATAGGCTGTCTGCACTAGGGCTATATCCTGGTTCCACTGCCAGAGGTCCCATAGACTGCCCAGTCCTCCTAGCTGACACCCTCATTCAGAGGGCCAGCTTTGGTCCTATGAGAGTCCCCACTTGCTCAGGTCAGCTGTTTCTATGGGATTTCCCAGAGTGGTTTTGACCCTTTTGTTTGTCACTTTTCCCTCTCTGAAACTGGATTCCAGTAGTTTGGCTCAGTGCTTAGCTGTGGATCCCTGCTTCTGCTTCCATCAGTTACTGGATGAAGGCTCTAGGGTGGCATTTAAGGTAATCATCATTCTCATTATAGAGGAAGGTCATTTAAAGTAGCCTCTCCACTATTGCCTAGATTCCTACTTGGGATCATCCTTGTGGATCTCTGTATAATTCCCTAGTGACAGATTTCTCTTGAACCTATAATGGCTCCCTCTCTTGATGTGTCTCCTCTATTCATCTCCCCATTCAATCTTCATGATCCCTCATGTTCTCCTCCCCCTCCTCTTCTCCCCTCCTCTTTCTCCTGCATCCCTCCCTCCTCTCCCCATGTTCCCAATTTGTTCAGCAGCTCTTGTCCCTTTCCCCTTCACTGGGGTACCTCTCTTAGGGTCCTCCTTGTTTCCTAGCTTCTCTGGAAGTGTGGTTTTAAATTCTAATAAACCTTTGCTCTGTGTCTAATATCCATATATGAGTGAGTACATACCATGATTGTCTTTTTATGACTGGGTCACCTCACTCAGAATGGTTTCTTCTAGTTCCATCCATTTGCCTGCACATTTCAAGATTCCATTGTTTTGTTTTGTGTTTTGTTTGTTTTGTATTGTTTTTCAGCTTAGTAGTACTCAATTATGTAAATGTACCACATTTTCTGTATCCATTCTTCAGTTGAAGGGCATCTAGGTTGCTTCCAGGTTCTGGCTATTACAAATAATATGTTATGAACATAGTTGAACAGATGTCCTTGTTGTATGAATGTGCACCTTTTGAGTATATGCCTAAGAGAGGAATTACTGGATATTGAGGTAAACTGGTTTCCATTTTCCAGAGCAACTGTCATATTGATTTCCAAAGTGGCTGTATGAGTTTGCACTCCCACCAGAAGTAGAGGAGTGTTCCACTTTCTCCACACCTTCTCTAGCATAAACTGTCATTAGTGTTTTCCATTTTAGCCATTCTGATGGGTGTAAGATGGTATCTCAGGGTTGTTTTGATTTGCATTTCCCTGATGGCCAATGATGTTGAACAATTTCTGGTTTTTGTTCTGTTTTGTTTTGTTTTGGGTCTGTTTTATATTCTTCTATTGAGAATTCTCTATTAAGTTCTGTACCCCCAATTTTTAATTGAATTCTTTGGTGTTTTGGTGACTAGCTTGAGTTCTTTGTGTGTTTTGGAGATCAGCCCTCTATCAGATGTGGTGTTGGTGAAGATCTTTTCCCATTTTGTGGGCTGCCATTTTGTCTTGGTGACTGTGTCTTTTGCCTTACAGAAGCTTCTCACTTTCAGGAGGTCCCATTTATTAATTGTTGATCTCAGGGTCTGTGCTACTGGTGTTGTATTCAGGAAGTAGTCTCCTGGGCCAATTCATTCAAGGGTACCTCTCACTTTCTCTTCTATGAGGTTCAGTGTGGCTGAATTTATGTTGAGGTCTTTGATACATTTGGACTTAAGTATAGCTGTTAACCTGTTTCTAGTCATATACAGCATGGTGTTTTGAAATATGAATACTGTCAGAGTGGTTAAATCTAGCTTGCTAATGCACAAAGTATGTGGCATCATTATCATTTTGTCCTGAAAGCTTGTGACACCCATTCTATATTTCAAGAATGTGGTGCATGACATTTACTGTATTGCCTTGATATGTGGCATATCTTTTGAAGTATGTTCCTCCTATCAAAAGTAAACTATATATTTATGCACACACACACACACACACACACACACCCACACACACACACACACCCACACACACACACACACACATTATCCTTTCCTCAGACCTCAACAGCTTCTTGCACTTGTGCTACAGTTGTAGTCTTACTTTAGGAATGACATCATTTTGTATCAAGTCCTTTCACTTAACACAGTGTCTTCAAAGTTCATGTGTGCTGTGGGAAGTGACAGTATTCCATTATGAGTTTCTATTAATAACTTAACCAAAAATTTGAGTCAACATTTATCAAAATGAGGTTTATACCTAGCTAACTAACAGTAGGTAGGAAAAAAATATTCAGATCTCAATCACAGTGAGCTACTTCCTCAAACATGTTTGAACGTTTATCATCCAAACATACAAAAAAAAAAAAAAAAGAGTAAGTGTGGATTAGAGTGTGGAGGGAAAGGAGCCCTGTACAGTGGAGAAAGGGATGGATATAAGTTAGTACCATTATTGTGCACAAGTCCTATAAAAACTCAAAATGGAACTACCACATGCTCCAATAGCCCTACTATGGAGTATATACCCCAAAGAGATGAAACAACTATCTTAAGGAAATAGCCTTATTCCTATGCTCCCTGCAGAATGGTTCCCAGCATCTAATATCTATCAACAGATGGACAAAGAAAAAGTGGTAGGCACACACAATGGGCAGTGCAGTGCTCAATGGGAGAAAGGACAAGGGAAGACAGTCAATCAATGTGCATACTCTGTTATGGATGTTTGTGGAGATCTGTGGGCCTCGAGAATGAGAGTGATGAAGATGGATCTGCAAACCCTGGAGAAATTGACAGAAAATATTTTCTCTAATGGTTTTGTTCCTGGAAGCATTGTCATATTGAAGCTTTTATTTCTGGTTCATTTCAGTGGTTTCTGCACAAGGCCTGCAGGCAAAAGACAAAACAGGATCCAGTGACCCTTACGTGACAGTTCAAGTTGGCAAAAATAAAAGAAGAACAAAAACCATCTTTGGAAACTTGAATCCAGTATGGGATGAGCGGTTTTACTTGTAAGTACATACTCTCAGGCTATCACAGGGACAAAGGTGTTTGAGAATGGCTGTGACACACACCCATGAAAACTAAAGAAGTTGGCATTGTGTTTAAGTCTTGTGCAGAAGTATTGAAAGGAAAATCTAGAATTTTAACTTACTATTATAAAACATTTTCCTCACAGCCAAACATTAGGCAGAGCTCAGGGAATCCTGCTGTGGGGAATAATGTTTTGTTTACTCTTATGAAGTAGATGAAGGTGTGCACACAAAAGTACACAGATGGAGAAAGGTTGGACCTGGTTTACTGTGTAGCCTGTGACTTGGGATGTGACTCCTCAGAGGTAGGAATCCATGAGCTGGACAAGCACTGTACTACATCCAAAGATTTGTGACTAATAACAAGGGATATCTGGGGTGACACCTGGTCCATCCACCTGGTGGAAATGAGTCTAGACCACTCAGAAGAAATGGCTGATGATAATAACACTATGACTTTTCACTGTCTATGAGGACACTTATTTATAAGCTCTAATGTCTTGCACCCAATAGCAAAAAAAAAAAAAAAGTCACTTTTCTGTCCATGATTCTTTTCTTTCTATAACAACTCTTTTTTTTGGTGGGAAAAAGAGTTTTAATCATCATCTGGAAAAAAGCCACTGAGGGGGTCTAAGTCTATTGCATCTCCTTTACATGTTAATAAGCAATCTTGGATCTGATTAAGTGTTTAACAAGTGAGGTGTGGGATTTTGTTGTTATTTGCTTGAATATGAACCAATATGAAAGTGTTAAGAAATTGGTTTAGAGAATCATTTGGGATTGTGTAACTATGGATTGAGAGATGAGGTTTGGATGATGCCTCCTTTCAGGGGGAGAGGCAGGATAATCACTAACTCTTTTTAAACAGAAGACAAAAAAGTCAACGAGTTGTCACAAATTGAGATTCTACTGGAGTCAAGTAAATGAATAAAGCCAGTTAAGCGAAATGGGGGAGAGAGACATGGAAACTGGCCATTAAAGAGAAAAAAGAACTCAGGACTGAGACGGCTGAAATACCCCAGCATCCTACAGACAGGGTTCAGCTAGAGCCTCTACTACACCTGTGCTAGGAGATACACACAAAAACTTTAAAATATCTTGACTGAGGCATCATTGACAGACTGAATCTACACATAAGTGAGTAGTTCAGGTTTCTTATGTGCCTGCTTCTGTGAAATTATCACCCCAGACAAGGTGGAAAGCTTGTCTCTCACTCCTGAAAGACCTGTCATGCCCCACACATGGCTTTTCCTCTGACTCTCCTGGTGCTGTGAAGAAGCCAATCTGGGTACTGATGTAGCGTACTTTGTGTTTTTCATTTTCTAGGTTTTCCATAGATAGTATCATGAGGTATGCCCCCTTTTCCCACAGAGTTCCATTCACTCCGTATACAGTTTGAGTTTTAGAAAGCATCCACAGTTCTTAATGTTTTTATTGCTGTGTAATATTCCAGTACCATTTCATATTTATCTCATAGACTCAGAGTCCTGGGTCTAACCCAAATGTCTAGTACATGTTAAGGCCAAGTCTTAAATCTTGTAAATCTTAGCACTCTGCCTTATATACAGTAGTATTTTATATATGTTTTATGGTGTATATCTCTAACAACTAAGAATTGTAAGCATTGCTGAGCTTATATGATGTGTTTCTTCTTCGATTATAAATGCCTATTCAAACATTTTGGCATTTTCAGAGTTTTTGTGTCTTTGTTTGTTTGTTTGTTTGTTTATTTTTAGCTGCATACACACTATAGTTTTATGTTTAGACCTTGATGCATATATAAGTAAAATCTAGTATGGTATGTTATTCCTATGAATATTCCTATGAATATTTGAGTATTTGTCATTTTGAAAGCATTGTTTGTTCTCAACTAAATTGCTTCTTTACCTTTTGATGAAATTCAGCTCTGTTTGTGTGGGTGGCTGTATTTCAGAACTCTTTGTTCTGTTCTGTTTGTCTTTTTTGTATTCCGGACTATGGAGTATTGATGGACCAAACCCTTATTAAGAAGTCTTAAATTAAGAAAGCATTAGCTGTATGGTGTCCATCCTTTTGTTCGAAGTTATATTGACTACATTAAGACTGCTCCATTATTTTATATGAATTTCATAATAAGTTTGTCATTTACAAAATAAAACCTTGAAAGAGTCAACAGCAGATAGGATTTTCATTGCTTAATAGCCTTGTATGAGATTCTAGTATGAAATCCAATGAAAATGACACAGAAAATATCTCAGCTTCATTTCTACCTTACTAGGAAGCATTCTTGCCTTTGCTAATTCAAGTCCTAACAGTGGCTTTATTGAGGCTGCTATTTCTTCACTTAGGAAAAACATCTTCCATGACATTCTCTATGTGTAGAGAGTTTTGATGAGACAACATGCATTGGCTTTGCCATGTTCTTTTTTTCTGTGGTGTGACTTTTTTCCTGTATTGACATGTCCACATGAGTTAGATTATCATGCAAAATTATTTTCAAGATATACTCCATTGAGTCTGTGTCCTCATTGCTCATTGCAGGAAGTCTACTGTGGTCCTCATTTTTATAGGGCATATGTGCCTTCCTGCTGCTTTGATATTTTATTCTCTCTGCTTGTTTGCATAATGTCTTTATGATGTGATGGTAGATTGTCCCTTTCCTTATGGTTTCTGCTGCTTAGGATTTGTTGAGCTGCTTGAGACTGCAGATCTGAATTTTCTGTCATATATGGAAAAAAATCCTGGTCATTATTTTTGTAAATACTATTTCTGCTTCTTACCCCAATTATGGAAACTTCATCAACACATGCCTGAATTCCCTTTACTTTTTCTCAGGTTCTTGATTATCTGACTCAATTTAATTTCCTTTGCTATGCACACTATTTTGGTTTTGCTTTATAAGAGTTATTTTACGTTGTGTATGTGTGTGTACAAGTGACTCTGTGTATGTATATGCAACATGTGTGTGCCTGTTGCCTACAGAGGCCAGAAGAGAGCTTCTGAGACTGAACTTATAGATGGTTGTGAATCACCATCTGGGTGCTGGAAACTGAACCTGGGTCTGTAGGAGCAACAAGTAACTTTAACCACTGAGCCATTTCTTCATTCCCACTATGCAGAATATTTTTAATGTAATATAACTGCACATGCCAATTATTGCCTTATTTTCTGAGCTATTGGAGTTCTCTTCTATAAATCTCTACCTAGTCTAATGCATACTGTCTTTTCCTCTAGTACAGTGGTTCTCAACCTATGGGTTATAACCCCTTTGGGAAACCCCTATCTCCAAAAATAATTGCATTATGATTATAATAGTAGCAAAATTACAATTGTGAAGTAGCAATGAAAACAATTTTGTGGTTGGGTCATTACAACATGAGGAACTATGTTAAAGGGTTGCAGCATTAGGAAGGTTGAAAACCACTGCTCCAGTCAGTAGTTTCAAATTTCAATTCCAAAAATAGTTTATGTGCTTATGAGATGAGTAATAGTTATCAAGTTTCAATCTCCTACATGTAATTATCCAGTTTTGCCATCACCACTTTTTGGAAAGTTTATTTTATCTAACATGTGTTTCAGTCCCTTTGTTGGGGATTATTTAGGTTAAAGTGTGTGTGTTTATTTCTGGGTCCTCTATTTTATTATATTTTATCTTATCCTATCCTACACTTCTGCTTTTATCCAATGTCATGTTTTGTTACTATGGTATCATGGAACTATGCCCACTGGGCATGCCATTGCTGTTCCTGACTTGAAATCTGAACAGCTCTAGCTAATTGCATGAGACCCTCATAAGATCCAGCTTAGGAGCATTAACTTCTAGAATAGGTGAGGCCATCAGACCCTCACTTAGATTCCAACTCCTAATTCCTCCCTGCTTCCCAACTATCCCAACTACAGATAATCCTACCCCAGCTCCAAATAGTTTGGGGTAGAGCACAAGAGTAAACTGAAGTCAAAGGTTGACTGTGACTGGAAGCTCCAGTAGACTAGCCTTTGTGAGTGGTCATTTAGGGTACAGAGGAGTTTTTGAAAGATGCAGCTGGCTTAGAGTCATCTATGCATCTTTAAGCAAGCCTACTACATCCATTGATTCACAAGGATGTGAAGAACAGCAAGGGCAATTTAATGGGATTACATGGAGTTGATTGTTTTGGCTATATGACCAGTCTCACACTATTAATTTATTGCATCTTCCAGTGTTTTTGTTTACTTCTGCATTATTTTCCAGTTACATTCTGGAGGCCTTTTTGCCTCCATAGTTGTGTGTCTTCCTAAGTTATTGTTTGTTTTTCTTCAGGGTCACAATCAGTGGCATGGCATTCTTTTCTTGCTATCGTCTTCAAGGGGTCTGTCATGGTATGTGGGTAAAATAATTGATTTTTATATGCTGATTCTGCATTCTACTACCTTGTTGGATTTTCATTGGCCCTGTGAGTCTGTTAACTTTTTTGAGCCTATGCAATTCCTACAGTTAATGTTTGGTGCCAATCTAAGAATTTCTTTCCATGGCTTAGCTTTCTCAATCTGTAGCAGGTTTTTTATTTGCACACCTTTAAGTCTATATTGTGTCTTGGACAACATTGCAAATATCACTTTGTCAGAAGCTGGGTATTTTGACAGTCTGTAAACACTCTTACTCTTTATCCTGAAAATCACTTATATAGAAAAATTTCATATCTTTGGATCTTGCTTTAAAATCTACCATGAGGGACTGAGCTTTAGGATAATCATGCTGTTCTCTAATAAAGCCAGAGCCCTAAGTGCACTTTGTTTACTGACTCTTGAATTCTGATGTTTTTCTTGTAAGCTTAGTGGAAAATTGCTCCTTACCTAGCCATGGCTAGGTTCTGGGTCTGTTGCATCTAATCCATTCACTGTTCTTATGTAACTCTGGAGGTATCATTACAAATATGCCCTCATCATCATTCAGTTGATGACTCACAACGAATCCCCAGCAGACAACTGGAATCCTTCTGTTCTCTTCAATACAGTGCCCTGTGACCTCCAGCTGCCTTGTTCTTCCCAGAGTTTGAGCCTTGTCTTTTCAGCTGAGAGCCAAAGTGACTCTACTAGATTCCTCAAACAGTGGCTGGGACAGTCTCCTAAGCCAAGAAGCTGAAGGAATCATGAGGCTCACTTGGGTTTTGATCTTTCAGGGGTCAGTTCATTGACTGAACTCCATGTTTGTATGTTTCTTTTAGTACATGTTTTGGTTTTATATGTAGGATAATATCCTTGTTAGTCAGTGTTTCCTGGGATGAAAGTCTGAGAACCTGAATTTAAATAAGTAAAAGTAAAATAAAACAGTATAAGAGCCAATGCAGTGCATGCCAGCTCCCCCTCCCACACACACACTCACAAAAACACTTCTATGGGATTTGATATGTAGGTGGCCAGTAGTAGTCTGAGAAATAAGGAATCCATCCAAACATTTATTGCCATGTTTAATCTTAAAGATTACCATGATAAATCAGCTGAGTAATGATGTGTGTGTGTGTGTGTGTGTGTGTGTGTGTGTGTGTGTGTGTGTGTGTGTGTAGAAAAGTACTCCATCAATGTCAGGACCATACAGAAGGACTGTATACAATAGGGGCTGGTGTCTACACCAGCCAAGAATAATGTAAATCTCAGACAACCTAGAAAGCATGGGATATACATGCAGAACTGTATATCCAGATTCTGGGAATCACGGTGAGCCAGTGGTAATACTCTCATGTGAAAAGTGTTCCTACCTAAATAGCAAGGGCAAGTGAGGATCAGAGCACTCAGAGCTGTAACTCTGCTAAAATAGTGAGAGCAGAGGCTGGGTAGAGCGCCTGAAAAGTTGTTAGGTTCTTCGCTTTCATTTTGTTGATGAGAAAATTGAAGTTCAGATAGGTTTGGAAGAGCCAGTTCAAAAAGCAGCCTCCCGTTGTGAAGCCAAATACAAGACATCAGTGATGATGACCAGATGTGCCTTTTCCTAGAGCCAGACTCTCTACTCAAAAAAAGAAAAAAAAATTACTCTGAAGGAGGTAAGCCAGCATAAACCTTGTAAATATGAAATGAAATCATTGTTCAACATTTGGATTTAGTTATAGAGTTTAATTGTCCCTCGTGAAAAGCACTTTGATGCCCTCTGGAGATTTTTATGATAAGACATTTCAATTCTAATTTTATCTCTTCTTACACAGTTTAAATAGAGAAATTTTAATTTTTAGGAGAGCGTGTGTGTGTGTGTGTGTGTGTGTGTGTGTGTATGTGTGTGTGTGTGTGTGTAAGCTCATGAAGCTACAAACAGAAAATGGAGAGAAGATATCACAGGAGAGGAGTAGAGAAAGGGACAAAGAGAGAAGAGTGAAATGTAGTATGTGTAACAGGAAGGCGGAGAGGGGAAAGGAATGGGGCCAGCAAAAGGAACAAGGGGGCACATATACAACAAAGTATACGTGAAAATGCCATGATGAAATGCAACCTTTTGTACACTATCATAAAAATTAACTTTAAAGAATATATGTATGAATGGCATGTGGCTCCCGAATGGGCCATTTTGGAGAAGGCTACATAGAAGAGAGACACAAGTCAATCATGATGCCCTGGAAGCATAGAGAATGAGGGTCTGGTCACACATCTCTCATCTCCAAAAGACCACATAATGATTAGTTGTGATAATGCCAGCTACAGTTCTTTGAAGATGAAAAATGTCTTATATAGTTAAGGTGCTCTCTATCTTGGCTCTTTGATAAGCATTTGGGTGATCACTTTATGATTAGTTGTGGCATTTGATTCTAGTTCCCCATGCTACAGATATCTTTTGTGCTTATACATCATTCCCTAAAATGGAGAGGAGGAAGTTCCTTCTGCTGGGATACAGAGAGTAAACAATGCTGAAATATATTCATTTGATGATAAATGTGAGAGCTAAGAGACTGTGTCAAATATATACATATATTAGTGGGACGTTCCCAGAGGATTCTCTCTGTTAATATATTATTTAGAAATTATTAAAGTTTGCCTGCGGATTCAGAAAGGAAAGCCAGCTTCAAGCTATAAAGATCATGAGCTGGTGATACACACCTTTAATCCCAGGACTCAGGATTAAGAGGTAGACAGATCTCTGTTAGTTCAAGGCCACACTGACTACATGAAGTTGATACAGTACTAAAAGAAACAGCTCACACAAAGGTGATCTCAGCACCCATGCTTTTAATCCCAGCACTAGAGGGGTATAAAAGGTAGGAGCAGAGCTTTCAATACTCAACCTCAGGATTCTCCAGCCTCGTTGGGGAGAGCATAGCAGTCTGGGATTCCAGTCTAAGGTTTGGTGGAGCCAGGATCACCCTTTTGACCTAAGGTGGAGGGAAGAGCTAGTGAGTGACTGCTTTGTTTTTCTAATCTTCAGCTTGAACCCCACTAGCTGTCTCTGGATCTTTGTTTTACAATGCTACAATTCTCTAGACTATCCTTCATGTCTCATTTTCCCTTGTTTGTTTGTTTGGTTTGTGTTCTTTTCTTAAAATTTCTGAAAGGGACAAAATTCTGTGTTGGATTCTTCCTAAATGGGGGGTAGTCAAAAGGCTATTGTAGGGATGGATTGTGTCATGTCATTTCATAATAAGGAATTGTGTCAACAGGAAGCCTAGTCAAAACAATGCCTGTGGTAGGAAGGCAACTAGCATTCCGTTACTGTGGTGTTAACCCGAATGGTTTGTGGTTTAGACATTCTGCTCACACAGTTCACTGGGAAGTCAGCTCTACTCTCTTTACAGGATTAAGTTAAATCCCACCTGCTTCCCCTGAGTGCCACTTATGTACAAAAACACTGTGGTAGGTGTCATTAAATGTACTGGTGTATAAGATATTTCACATTTCATAAAACATTACCTGCTCTAAAAGATTGTAAGTATGCTTTCTAGAACTATTCTGGATCTAACATTCTTCTTGATGTTTAAAGATCTCCTTCAACACTTTCAATCATAAGCCATTGTTCTCTTTACTTTTCTTGTTGATGCTGGGACAAAATGCCTGGCAAGAAGCAACTTAAGGGAACTGGTTTATTCTAGCTTACAGTTTGGGAGTAGAATTCTTCCTGACAGGAAGGTATGGTGGTAGGAGTGTTGGGCCCACAGTTAAGTGCCAAGCCCAAACAGGAAGCAGGGCAAATTATGAAGCTTGAAGGCTCACTTTCAAGAACTTACTCCAGTGAGTCTATACTTCCAAAGGGTTCCACAGCCTTTGCCAACAGTGCCACCCACTCGGGACCAAGTGTTCCAATACAAAAGCCAGTGGGGGACACTCTGCATTCAAACTACTTCACTTAAGTTCAATGTTATTCTCCACTTGAACTTAGTGCTACTGTAGGAGGCACTTTAACCCAAGAAAACCCTGACCATACAACAGTATTGTCCAGAGAAGATGGCCTTGACCCTCTTGAAGTGTCAGTCGGCTACATCAATTCCCAGACACCCAAATGTGTGACAGAGAGCTGCAGGCACCTGGCTGTCACCAAGGCATGTGCTGCTCAGCCAGGGATGAGTGTGAATTAAACATAAACTATGCTCTGTACAAGATGATTTATTTAACATTACAATTAAATAAAAATATCTGCATACCACAGCAGATTAATATTTTAAAATGACAGGCAGAAAGCAATCAAGATTTGATTTATTGCCTAGATCATTCGCACCATCCCTCCTATGTCTGGATGGGAAAGGCAGAATTTCCTTAACTGTCTGAGCTAGCTTGCCACGGTGGTACCTGCCCCAGCATGTCATTTGTCATAGAAGATGCTTCCATGACTGTTGGATGCAGGAGGGAGTCTAGTCACCCATTATGGGCTTTAATTTTGGTTGTCTGTTTTTAGTAATCACAGACTACTTTATGAATGTACCAAAAGGGAGCTACAGCAAACAGCACTATATATACGCAAGAGAGATCATAGACGGGGTTATTTTGGCATTATTTTGCAGTAGGAACTATGAGTTTTGTAACAATGGGAAGGGTATGGAAACTGGACTGAGTTTCATGAAACACAAACTTGGGAACCCAAAGTGAATAAATAAACAACCAGTAGAAGGAAAAGTCCTTTCATCCATACAGAATGACTCCATGAGATGGGATTTGGAGACTACTTGCATTGTGCGTTTTGTTTGTAGTTGGGAGAATTGGGAGCTGAGAAGTTCTGCTAGTCACTCATTTGAGAATTAAAACAAGTTTCCCTGAGTGTGCTCATCTGATGAGAATCCACAAAAGGCAGGAGAGTGGAAAAACACTAGTGAAAAGTGTTTGAGAAAGTAAGGGTCATTCTTTCCCAAATTTGATGAAAATTAAAATTGTAAATCAAGCATAAGAAACATGTTTATATCACGTATAACTATTAAAACCTGTCATGACACTTGCATAATGTTCTCAACAACACAGCTAGACATACATTATTATAAAAGTCTTAAACTATGCAAGAAAAGGTATATTTTAGATTGTGATATTTTTAAATATATGGCATTTAAAATAACTGAGAAACTTAGAAAACAAAATGTATGGCCAAGAAGCTGAGAAAGTAGACAAAAGCCAATTAAGAGATATTCAACAACATTTGTAAAAGTCAGAAAACCAAAAAGAAGCAAAAACAAAGCCCACAGTGACAGCATCACACCCATGCTTTGCTCTTGGCTGTTGACAGTCCCCAGAAACCTGTTTTGAATACAAGAGAAATCCTCATGTCGTGGGTTCAATTTATCATATTTGCAGCAGATTAAATAGATGTTCATTCTCCTGAAGGCACACATGCAAAGCGAGGACCCCAGCTTTTGGCTTTTAACTCTCAGCACATAACCCTGCAGGGAATATAACAGTATTGCAACCTGTTCACAGCTTGCAGATGGAGTTTGAAAACAATAAAGTATAAATAAGTGCCATGTTGGGCACATGCAGTGTGTATAGCATCTTCCCATTGCTCTTACGTTTTTGTTGTTGTTGTTTAGCATTTTTCACAGATTCTCACAATCGCCATGTTTTCATAAGTGTTAGTGTTGTTTTCTTGGTGAACTTTTGAGGTCATTTGGAACCAAGACTGTCACATATAATAGAAAATACAAAATTAATCTAAAACTTCATGGTTATCTACACATGAAGCTTTCTGGTGTTGGTCTCCTACCAGTGACAGCATCTTCCTCATTTATTTGCCTTATTTCTTCAGCCTCATTTAATGATATCGTTCTTAAAGTTCCAAATGCTACCTTCCTTCACTATACCCACTACCCAAAAGTAGTGAGTATACATATGAGTAGGGAGCTCATATGTTCATTGTTTAATTCAAATCCCCTGGAGACCATCAAGTCTTCTTTATAGCTTCTTGTTTTCTTTTCCAAGTGTTATATAAACTTCCATGAAAAAAAAAAAAACTTACTTTGACTTAGCTAAAGCACAAAAGCAGAAGGAAGGAATTCCCCAGGCTTCCATCTGAAAAAATCTGAGCAATGCTTGCTCCCCTTCTCCCCATAGAACCTCGAGTAATACTGAGTCATAAGGAAACCAACAGTAATTCTGGGAGAAACCAGCATAGCTCCATTTCTGGGTGCTGTCAACACCCTCACTGGCAACAGAAAGTTGTTGCTTGGTAGGACTCTACTTTGCAGAAAGATGTTCTGAAAAAAATACATAAAACATAGAATATCCTTTTGAATCTTGGTAACACAGAGGCCATTATTGCTATGGTAAGGACCATCCCTCAGCAGCTGAGGGATTGAAGGGGATCCATAGATGCGGAGAATTAATCACTTGACTTTTCTATCTGATGAAGTAAAACTTGATTCTCTGGGGCCAGCAAAAAAGGAGAACACACACACACATGCACACACACACACACACACACACACACACACACACACACACCCCTCAATATGTCAGGATCTCACTAGGGTGCTGATGAATGGCAAGCCTTCAACAGGTCAGAGATACTGAAGACGAAAGACAGAGCAGGGAACTACTGGACAGACAAACAAACTTTTTATTATTTTTACTGTTGTCTGTTCTACTCTATTCCTTTTCTGTTCTGTTCTTCTACCCTGGTATTTCCCTTCTGTCTCTCTTGATGTCTTCCTTCTGGCTTTTCTTCTATATCTTTCCTGGTTTTCCTTTTCTTTATTTTTTTCCCTTACAGCTTCTATACCCCAGCAAAATATTTCAAGTAATATAAGTTACAATGTGGTTACATTACAATATTTGAGTGAGTAAATACACATAAAAAACAGCAGGTTTTCCATATCCATACATGATTATGTATTGCAGTTGAAAAACAAGTTGTTGCAACAAATTGTCCCAAGAACCAACATACATTCATACCCAAGCAACTTGTTGTATATTAACAGAGTGTAAGTAAGCAACGTATTTTTCTCAGCTCGTTCTTTTGCTAATAGGCTGCATTTTGTGGTTACAAAGACAATATCAATTACTTTATTATTCATCTCAAAAGGTAATATTAAGAAAATCTTAAAATAATCACAAATCTAAACATACACACACACACACACACACACACACACACACACACACACACACATATATATGTCAAATTTACTTTAAATTCTCAGGGTGCAGAACCACTCATCAACATGTTTTTTTTTTTAATCAGGAAGCTAAGAGAAGAAATGGGTACAAGGAATTAATAATCACCTTTGATCACCAACCCATCCTACCAAGAAAGGTACATCAGCCAATAATAACCAGGCAGTCACTGTTCTTGTTTCTTGACCTCAAAGAGTCCCTCACTCAACTATGTATTTTTCCAAGCTTCAAATTGTTCCCTAAGATTTTCTACCTCAAATCCATTAACAAAAACATCTTAACCTAACCTCACTAAAAAATTTACATGCCTAAAATCTTTCTGAGGGTAGTGGTTGAATCATTAATCTGCTCCAGCAGCAATGCTTGGAAAAAGTCAATCACTATTATTCTTAAGTACCAGCAACACTGCCAAGTGAGGGGCTAAACACCCCCTGAGAGTTTTCCTACAACCCATGGACTATGAGGGATGTTGTGACCATGCAGGCAACAATCAGAGCTATGCTCAATAACAGCATGAGGTCCTCAAGGGCTTTGACTCTCCACAGCTCACTCAGGCATGGCTTTGACAATGGCCCAGCTGTGTTCTATGAGTTCCAATGCTGCCTGTTGGTCCCCTCACATGGCCCTTGACAGACCATGTTTGAAATGGTTTAAAGCAAGCTTTAGCTATTAAGTTATTGCTAATTTATACCTTACTTCATTCTTTTTTTGTTGTTTTGTTTTGTTGGTTTTTCAAGGTGGGTTTTCTCTTTCTAGCCTGGGATATCCTGGAATTCACTCTGTAGACCAGGCTGACCTGTAACTCAGAGAGGTCGGCCTACTTCTGCCTCCTGAGTGCTGGAATTAAAGACATGCATGACCACTATCTACCACTTTCTCTTTTTATAACTGTTATTTATTTGGGGAGAAGGTGTGGGGGGCAGGCATGTGCATGTGGAGGACAGAGGCCAGATTCTACTGTATAGGTTCCTGGGATCAAATTCAGGTAAGTCATCAGCCTTGGCAGCAGATGCCTTTACTCACTGAACCCTCTTGCTAGCCCTACCTTGGTTAATTCTAAAGAAGAACTGAAACAAATAATTTGATAATGTTTTCAGTTATATATTCAGTTATGAGATTGCAATGAAACTAAATTATTTTGAACCAAAATTTATTTGTAATTCAACAGTAAAGTTTTTGACAGAAGGGTTCATTCTTAGAAAAAGAAAGGGTTGGTGCTCTTGAACTGATGTTCCTGAGGATTTCCAAGATCAAAGCTAGTTGTCCACCCTATGTACAGCCAGTGGCCAGTGATCAGTCATGGAAAGCCAGTCCTCAGAGTTGCATTTATGCAGGTGAAAATGGATGAAGTTGATAATACTTCACCCCTTATAGCTACAGAATGGCAATTTGAAATGACTCAACCAAATCAAATCTTTTATGAAAACAAATTTACCTAAGACACAAGTCTTTTAACCATCTAGAGCATTATATTTGTTGCAAATTTTAAAATGAGTTGTATCTATATTCAATTATATTGGGTTTTGTTTTCATGCCAAAAATTTTCAAAGGATGGAATCTGTTAAAACAAGAATACAGGAAGTTTCCAACTCATATGCATTTAATTGTATAGCTCTCTCTCATTCACTCTCTCTCTCTCTTTCTCTCTCTCTCTGTGTGTGTGTGTGTGTGTGTGTGTGTGTGTGTGTCTGCGTATGGGTCTCTATGTTTATATGTATGAATGTGTATTGAAAATGGAGATTTCTATTCCATCTTGTCCTGCAGGTGATCTGCCCCAAATAAACACATGAATGCTATATTAATTATAAAACCGTTGGCCTATGGCTAGGGCTTCTTACTGGCTAGCTCTGTTTAATTAAACTAATTTTTTCAATTAATCTAAGTATTTCTATGTGGTCTTATCTTACCGGAGAAGGGTCCAGACCTGTTACTCCTTCCTCAGCTAAATGGTATCTCTTCACCTCTCTGCCTCTCTCCCCAGCATTCTCCTCATCTCCTAGCCCCACCAATCTTCCGGTATCTACTGGCCAATCAGTGTTTTATTCATCAACCAATAAAAGAAACATATATACAGAAGAACATCCCCCATCAGGATGAAGATATATATATATATATATGCATATACATATACATATATATATGTGTGTGTATGAGTATGTGTATGTATGTGTGTGTATGAGTGTGGTATGATGAGTGTGTGTATGAGTATGTGTATGTATGAGTGTGTATGAGTGTGGTTTTTTTTTTTTTGAGAACTTAAGTTTGCATTTTGATGATGACAAGGAGAAGCATTGCAGACAGATGCCAATGCCACACTTTCGGGTTTTGTTGAATGTTTTATACCATCTGCACAGTGGTTTGGAATTTTGTTGTTGGTTTTGGATTGTCTGTTATCATTTTGTATGATACACTGCATTTGTCTAGAGAGAATTGAAGCCTAACCAACATTACTGCTTATGAATTCTGAAACAGAATTGCTCTATTCCAGATAATTGCTTAAAGCTTACATTTAAGTGGAGAAGTAATTGGAATGAATTCCCTAAGGTTTATCTTTTACAGTTCCTTGGTAATTGGTGTGAACCTTTCTCTAAACTGTTGTCTGTGTCCTGGTGTCACTGATGTTTGGGAAGAGGGGTATTAGTTAACAATGTTTACCTTTAAGATTGCCTCTACTGAGTCAAGTTCTGCATTCATATAAAATCTCACTAGGAAACTGCTCAGTTGTCACTTGCTACTATGCTTTCCACTGTTGCTTCAAGGTATCTTGGGAAGATGGCTTCTTCCCTTTCTAGGAAAGTCATTGGGGGAATGTCTAAGAGAAAGAAAAATTAGGTGGCTACAGAATTGAATGTTATTTCAAGGGATGAATCTGAAGTATTTTTACTCTTTTCTCTGGCAATAAATATTCAAAGCTGCCAAGAAATATCCAAGAGATGAGAGGAGATTTATGAGGTTCATGTTATTGTTTTAAATGCATTGGATGGAAAAAAGGAAAGTCTCATATAAATACAGCACACACACACACACACACACGTGTGTGTGCACATACATTGCATTGACACACACTCACAGACCCCTTTATAAATGATGGATATGTTCCTTAAAGCATCAGTATAGTATAAAAATGTGGGTTTGTTGTTACCTGATTTGAAAGATTAAAATGTGATCATTCTTATTATTACAGAATAAAGAATTGGATATCAGGTGTGAGGGTGAGCACATGTTTGATTACTGGAGGATATCATGGTAGCATGGGTGTATGTGTCTATAAACACATACTTTAATAATCAATATGTATACCATTCAACCTATAAAATTCACTTGGAACAACTTGAATAAAACACATTCAGCACATACACGATGTTCTAGACAGGGCTATTTATGACAGAAGAATGGGTGCCATTTAAGTACCACTTAACTATACATGGAGGCTGATATAAGCCAGTTAAGGAAAATACATGTGATAGAACATTAATAATGAAAAGGCCTAGATGTCCACCAGAAGATGAATGGATAATGAACCAGAAGTTGTTTTTGTCTGCTTTTGGCTACTGTGACAAAACACTGGCTGGGAACAACTTTGGGAGGAAAGGGTATATTTCAACTAACGCTCTATCATGAAGAAAACCACGGCGAATTCAAGGAAGTAACCCAGAGGCAAAAATAAATAAATAAATAAATAAATAAATAAATAAATAAATAAATAAATAAAGCATTCCTTCCCCCTTTTCTCTGTTTCAAAGAAAAACACCAGCAAAGTTTGGGTTTCCTAGTGGGTGGAGCCCCATTACAATTTTTATTCTGTTCTGTTCTGACTCTGCTTCTGGACCTTAAGGCACCATCTTCTATCTCCAACCTTCCAAGAGAGGTGTTTCAGGAAATGCAACAGTTTCCTGCTCTGCTCATTTTGGGTCCATTATTCATCCATTTGGTTTCGATCATTTTATCATGGTGTGAGCAATTTCTAGTGTTATATTCCCTGGACTGTTTTCTGGAATTGGTTGAGTCGAGTTTATGAATGTATCATCTGCTAAATGTATTACTGTATCATCTTTCCTTCTTTAGTTGGGTTCTGATAATTAGGCAAGCAACCATTCCTTCTGCTCTGAGGTGACAAAGAAGGAGTAAGAGACATCCCTTTTCTCTTTACTACTCACGCCCCAGTTAAAGAGGATTCATAAGATGCAACTACTTACCAAGAAACAGTTGTTAAATTAAACTGCCTGGACTCAATGTCCTGTACTACAGTGGTCTCAAGGTATACCCACCGCCATGCACTTGATGTTCCTTGGGTAGTAAGCTCCAGCCATAAACAAGGGACATGGAAAGCTCGGTGTGCATACTGAGTGAGTGGAAATACAGGGTGTCCACCCAGCAAAGCAGAACTTGTCAGATAATTAAAAAGACTTAGTGTTGAAGCCTATGTTCCCAGGCTTTGTCTCAAGGTCTTAACCAAAGAAAAAGCAGAGGGAGCTGGAGGGATGGTTAAAAAGTTAAGAGTCTTGCAAGGGACCAGACTTTAGTTTCCAGTACCCATATGGGTGGCTCATAGATGTCAGTAGCTCTAGCCCCAGAAGATCTAATATCTCCTCCTGGTCTCCTCAACCACCACACTCATGAGAAACACACACACACACACACACACACACACACACACACACACACACGAAAGAGACATGAGAAGGCCTTACTGCCCAAAGCTAAGAGAGAAAGCTTCCCTGCTGCTGTAGCCTTTCTGTCTCTAGAAAACACTTTGTTCCTTCCTGACCACAATCTGTATTTACATAAAATGTTAAGTTCCACATGCTAAGCATACCTGCCACTCTTCAGTTTTGATCTTTCACTTCAACAATAAGGCTAAGCTAAGTTATAAAACAGCCAAGTTATGGAAACAAAACTTACTGACTAAGGCAAACTGAATTGAAGCCATACATGTTATTTTCTTAGAAGCAGCATCCTTTCCTGGAAGCTAACTGCTTCTCAGACAATTAAGAGAACTCAGCCACAAGAGAAAGTCTGAAAATGAGCTCTTCCAGAGAGACAAATGGCTGAAAGAGGCTCACACATTGACTCAATGGAGGTTTCCAGTCAGCATATATGCTGGTTCTATTTCCCCGGTGATATTTCCATGCACAGAAATGCAGAAACAGACACACACAGACAAACAGACACATAGTCACACAGAGACATATACACTCACACAGACAGACACAGATATGCACACATACACACACACACACACACACACGCTCGCATGATTCTTAGCAAAGGTCTAAACTAATTCTTAATTTGTTATATGTTTTTTAGATAAAACTATAAAATAGCCATTGTAAAACATCTAGTTATCCCCACTTCAGTAAAATTCATTATCATACAAACATATGCGTATATATAGCTATCTCCTGTCATATATGTATGTGTATGATTTCATATATCTTCACTCATGTGAGTATATTTTTCTATAAATACATACATAATCACATATATACTCAAGTATAAATTAATATAATAGCTATGCATTGCTATAACAGAAAGTATTCACTCTAAGAAAGGCATCCTTTGGTGATTTGTGTTCTCTCAGTGACCGCCAGGCTACAGTGTCACTGGGAAATGTCACTGGGATCAGACTCTATAATAGACTAACATGACATATACAGAATGTCTACAAATAAAGAACACTAAATTTAAAACTTAGAAATCATTATTATACTTCTACATTGTAAGATACTTTCTTCATAGCAACCTATAGTAAATATACTCATAAAGCAGTATTATTGGTAATTGCATGTGATTTTTACATTGCTATCCTCTGCTCTGGCTGAGTTTTTATCAGCTTGACACAAACCTAGACATATACTGGAAGGGGGGCTCTCAATTGAAAAAGTGTCTCTATAAAATTGGGCTGTAGGCAAGTCTGTCCTGATTGTTTTGGTTAGTGGCTGATGCCAGAGAGCCCATCCTGTGTGGAAAGCAGGTGGTCCTGGGCTGTATAAGAAGCAGGTAAAGGAACAAGCCAGTAAGCAGCAGCCTTAGCAATTTGGGGAATGGATATTTAAAGTACTCACTGAATTCTCACTAAAATGAGATTGCATCTTACTCCAGTCAGAATGGCTACCATCCAGGAGACAGATGATAATTGCTTGTGAGGATATGGGGGAGGAAGTGCCCTGCTGGAGAAAGTGTGAACTATCATGGAGATAAGTGTGTATGTTTCTCAAAATTAAAAACAGAGCCACCATCATATGACCCAGCTACAACATTCTTGAACATATACCCAAAGGCCACAATATCCTCCAGAGAGATATTTACAAATTGATGTTTATTGCGGCACTGTTCACCATAACAAAGATATAGAAGCAGCTGAGAGGTCCCTCAACAGACAAATGGATAATATGGTGCATACACACAATGGAGATTTACACAGCCCCCCCAAAAAATGAAATTTGCAGGAAAATGGGTGAACCTGGAAATTACTACATTAAATGAGCACACACAGACTAAGAAGCATAAATAGTGACATGCTCTTTGTGATAAGAGGTCCTAGCTTTAAATTTTTATGTGTGTGTAGACATGGGTATTGGTATAGATTATGAAAGGGGAAGAAGAGAGGGGAATAATAGAATACACTTGACACAGACATGGAAAGGGAGATGCTTGTGCCAGACATGTATAGATGTGAATGGGATAAGGGAGAGGGGTGGGGCAGATTTTGTTTTTGTTTTAATTTTTCATCAACTTCCATACCAGCATTTTATACAATCAATTTACAGTTGCCAAAATTTGATGCAACTTAAGCATAAAATTTTGGGGACTATTCTCTCTAATTCTTGTAATTAAATGTTCCTGCTAGGTTAAAGGGGGAGCATGGCATGGTGGCTCATTCCTAAAATTAAACACTATAGTGGGATGGGCAAAAAAAAAAAAAACAAACAAACAAAAAAAAGCAGGCAAAGTGTTTCACTGCATTGCCCCTGAATTTTGGACTTATGAGTTTGTCTTTCCGTTTCTATTATTATTATTATTATTATTATTATTATTATTATTATTATTATTATCATCATTATTATTATTATTATTTTGGGTTTTGGGGACAGGGTTTCTCTGAAGTTTTGGAGCCTGTCCTGGAACTAGCTCCTGTAGACCAGTCTGGTCTCGAACTTTCAGAGATCCGCCTACCTTTGCCTCCAGAGTGCTGGGATTAAAGGTGTATACCACCACCGCCTGGCTCCATTTCAATTTTTAAAGAATTCAGATAAAGCAAGATGAGATATAGTGATTCGAAAGCAAACAAGAAACCAATATTCAAAGAATGACATCAAGTTTCATAATTCACAGTAAGCCAAGTCTCCCATCCTATTTCCAATTAATGGGTCAGAGTTCAGGGAATTGGGCTGTAAGTTGAGAATGTAATTGCTTGTTGAAAGGCAGCCTCAGAATGGCTCTTACAGCACATTCCTGTCTGGAGAATTTCTGTCTCTGCCCTTCTGTCCAGCCTGAGTAGAAGTGTGATTACTTACTAGAAGGTATTTTAGAGTGCAATTGCTACAGCAGAAAACAATAAAGAAAAAAACCTAAGTCTTCAGTAATCCTTCTAACTGTATTTTGATATAAGCACCCAACTGATTTCAGCATAGACATAGAGAGACATACATTGGCTCATTTCTGTGTAGTCCCCCTTCAAGACTAGCTAAACTGTTACAGAGTCTTGTTGGTGAACCAAAGCATGTAGCTAGGAATTCTGCATATTCTCCACAAGCATAAGTTTTCATGGGGAACCTTGCTAGCTATTGCCCCTTCCCTGAAACAGAGTTACTGAGTGGGACACAGGTAATAGGAGAGCTAGTTCTGCCTCATCTGCCAGTGAAGCTTCTATTTAAACATCTGCTTACAAATGCCCTTCACAAGCAGGGATCAAGGGGTGAGACTGAGCAGGAGAACAGCCACTGGGTAATCAGGTTATACTTATGTCATGGCATCGCTTAAGTAGAGAAGGCCATCTCTCAGTGGGATAACCTCTACTAATGTGGGTTAAAAGGATTTTTTTCTTTTGGGTGTAGTCATGAGAGATACATATTTGCTTGTTATGTAAAAAACTAAATCTAAAATATTTTCAAAGGGGCTATTTTAAAAATAGTAATAAATATTACAAAGAAACTAGTCATTTTGGATAGCTAAACACACACACACACACACACACACACACACACACACACAATTGTCCCAATAGTGATTAGCTGCAAGGTATTATAGTACCTATGAATTAAAACTAAAAAAAATCACACATATAGTAATCCTGTTGTCCTGGATAGTTTTATGTCAATTTGACATATGTTCTAGCCATCTGAAAGAAGGAAACCTTAATTGAGAAAATGCCTCCATAAGATCCAGCTGTAGGACATTTTCCCAGTGATTGATGGTAGAGGGCCCAGCCAACTGTGGGTGGTGCCATCCAGGGCTCATGGTCCTGTGGGTAGGCAGTGGTAGTAATGGGGTGTGTGTGTGTGTGTGTGTGTGTGTGTGTGTGTGTGTGTGTGTGTGTGTGTGTGTGTGTTTAAGCTAGTTGGCAAGGTATGAAATGCATTACACCCTCAAGAACAACACCAGCCCTTCCTTTAACAATGGAAGCATGAAAAGCTGGAAATTTACCTTGCTCTTTAGGCAGGGAATTATTTTTAACTAAAGGAAAACTACAGAGCAAATCTCTGGGTTGTAGCAGTACTTGGCTTAGTTTTAATAAGAAGTTTGGCAACAAAAATATCTTATTTCTCTGCTAAAAAGAGCCAAATCCATAAACTGGAAACTTGGCCAGAAGCTCTGGCTAGCTACTTTGCCAGATTGTAAATGGCTGCAAAGGTTCAGGGTTATTACATTCATACTCCCCTTTGCTCTGTGTGGAAGGTGCTTTCCTTTTGTATGTGATATTTTTCCTGTTTTCAAGTTCTTTTCACTATGTATCCTTATTTCTCATAAAAGCAAACTTTGAGAGTCAAACTGATGAATCAGATAAGTAGCTAGAGAACTCCACAGACTTAAGAAATATAAACAGTTGATCAATTATCTTAACTCATTTAAGATATTAGTAAACAACTCAATCTCCTAGGTTTTTGTAGTGTTAATCTTTTGATACTTTATTCAGTCAGAACATCTGATTTAATCTTGAGTGGGGGGGTGTACTGAAAAAATGGTAGCTTCGATGTTTTCCAAAACCCAAATTACAATCATGCTTGGTTTTTCACATCAAGCTTCCATGGCTTAATCAAAAAGAAAGTTATGCAGCTGAGATGTAGTTCAGTTGGCAGAGAACTCATCTGGCACCCACAGAGCCCTGGGTTCAGTTTGCAGCACAGCATAAACTCTTTGTCACACCTCTTGCCTTAATGCTGTGGAGTGGCCTTGGATGAAGTAGGCTCTGAAGTCCGTACTCAGATGCAAACTGCTTTGTAAGACCAGAGAATGATCTATGATAGCCATGCTTCTGCTTTTGAATGTTTGAGTCTATTACATCTATAAACAAGCAAAAGTGAAAGAATAAATAGGGAGTAGCAGAAGAGCATTAAATAGACAGCACAGCATCAAACCAAGTACTCAGAACTCCAGCAGAGGTGTCTGCAGCTGGCTGAGAGTAAACTAAAGGCTATATCCTCGCATCAGGGCTTAGGACTATATTACAGACAAACAGCTTGGGAAACAGCCCACTGGAGTTTTGATCGAGAGTCCCAAGGTGGAGCAGAGGGTTCCCCTCAGGTGAGGCTTCCAAGCGAAAGAGCAAAGAGTAGCAGGTAGAGATGACATGATTAAACTGGGGACCATACTCCTCGAGCAGAAAAGACTGGGGGAAACATTGAAGGAGTCGCCCTGGAGTTCCAAGTTCAGAGCTCTCAACTTCTTTGCTGGGCAGGCATTTTCATACCATGGGATAAACACCAGCAACCTCTGTTAGAAATGGTTCACCTTCCAGCTGTTCTCAAACCGATAACGGTTTTACTCTTTAAGCTGTTTTATTGTTTTCTTTTCCCCATTACAGAGCCATGGGGCCCTGAAAGCACCTTTGAAGGATATGTGACATGAACATGCTTGGGTTTGAAGTGGGGACAACTCCTCTCATAGCCAGCTTTCTTTGAGCTAAAACAGCACAGGGAAATGGATCAGCATAATGTATGTTACGATGTAAATTCAAAGCTAGTCTGGGATACGTGAGAACCTCTGTTTAAAAGCTGTGTGTTTGTTTCATTAAGAATCCCAGCTATATCCCCTTTAGGAATAATATAGAAATTTGATTGACCCATCCTGGTTTGTCTTATTGAGCTGTTTTCCGGTCTTTGTGAACTTAGTTTGCACTTATGACCCAGGAATGGAATGAGAAAGTAGAAGAGGCAGCCACAGAGGAGTGTTGTTCATAGATCAACTGCAAAGGTGTGTCAGATGTCTTTCCATAGTTTCGGGGAAGGGGATGGGAGCAGAAAATGAGAAAAGTTAGGAAAGGAAGGCATTGTTTAAGCAAAGAAACAGCCCTGTCTTCACCCTTCTGAGTATTCACTATCCATATTCAACTCTCCCACTCCCAGACTTACTGAGTGACATGAATACAACCTCTCCTGTCCAAGACCCGGTCTCAAAGTGGAATCCTCTTCTGTGTGTTTATTTCCAAGTCTAGTCTTGGGAAACCCTTTTGTCCTTTCCATAAGCATCTATTCAGATTCTTTGTTCATCTTGTGACCTAAATTAAGAATACCTCATCTTCCTCCCACGCTCTCAGTTGGTATCTGTAGAAAAGAAGAAGGGAAACAAATCAAACCTTCTCACTAAATAAAAAGGAATATTGGGAATAATCACTCTTGCTGGTTTACAGCAAATATGTAATTCTGGGAAACAAATATATCCATGCCTTCTCCATCATATATCTGAAGAGGTTTCTTAGTCAATTAATTCAGCAGCGTTAGTATTTCGTCCTGGGTGAAGTCATTCCATCCATTTGCCTCTGGGTCTTGGGATATACCATACATCCATTTAGTCTCTCTGCTCCATTGGACAGGACTGTATTACATCGAGTGACAGCAAAAGAAAGGGGTTGTCCCAGGAAGTACAGGTGTGTGGTCTTCCTGCTGCTGTTGAGTTCAGTAACTCAAGATCACTTTAAGTGTCGCCAAAGCCAGACAAACCAGGGGCATATTTGACAGTTCTATTTCCTGGAAATTTTACCAGGCTTCCAGGAAATGGGCTCCAAAACGATTTTATGAGTAAGTAACTACATAAGCTTAAAAATTGTACCTCTTAGCTATTGAATCCACTGTCTCAATTCCTCTCCCTCTAGCAAATGCTCAGCAACCTCAGGGGAAAGAGGAGAATGTATCACCTTTAATCTAATCTTTGCAACTAACCACTCCATCACTGCCAGTGGGAGACGTGGGGAACAGGGAAGGGAAGATGCTAAAAGCATCCTGGGGCAGTACTTGATCTCTTAAGTTGTACTTAGAAGCATCTGTTCTTACACACACACACACACACACACACACACAAGGATAACCGAGCAACTGGCTTTCTTCAGTCTTACACTGTCCCTTCCATATTGCAGTGTTTTCTGCCAGTTTATAGGAGATAGGGGAGGCATGCAGACAGACAGACAGACAACCTGTGTTAGTCTAGCCCTTGTACGTCTCTACCTATATAGTTTGTCTGGCTTTAATGTGAGTGTCAATCTACTATAACAGATATTTGAAAGTAAAATGAGCTGGGCAATGGTAGTGCGTGTCTTTAATCTCAGCATTGGGGAAGGGGTACAGAGGCAGGTGGATTTCTGTGAGTTTTGAGACTAGCCAGGTCTAGTAAGCAAGTTCCAGGATAGGCTCCAAAGCTAAACAGAGAAACCATGTGTTGCAGAATATTATTTTAAGGTGTGCTACATTTATTTATGCTGTAGAAAAATTGTTTAATGATGTAAAGATGTGTTGCTTTTGTTTATGTTGCATTTGCTTAATTCTGTGAAACTGTGTCTAGAATACCTGATGGTCTAATATAGAGCTGAACAACAAATAGTAAGGCAGGAGAAAGGGCAGACAGGGCTGGCAGGCAGAGAGAATAAATAGGGAAAATCTTGGAAGAGGGAAAGGAGAAAAATAGAACATGGAGAGGAGACATCACCCAGCTACACAACCAGCAAAAGAATAAAGGTGAAAGTGAATCATACAGAAATA
Source organism: Phodopus roborovskii (assembly GCF_943737965.1). Lineage (NCBI taxonomy): Eukaryota > Metazoa > Chordata > Mammalia > Rodentia > Cricetidae > Phodopus > Phodopus roborovskii. The sequence goes on along the minus strand of NW_026126517.1, from coordinate 49,429,241 downwards.
AGACAAGGACAAAAGCTCAGAGGGAAATGGTAGGTGGGTTAATTTAAGAAAAACTGGCAAGAAACAAGCCAAGCTGAGGCCGGGCACCCATAAGTAAGAATACAACTCCCTGTGTGGTTTATTTGGGAGCTGGGTGGCACACCCCTCAAAAGAGAACGGAGTAAGAATAAAGACTAAACAAACAACAACCCTGTCTCAGAAAAAAAAAAAGTGAAAGGATTTTAAAATGTATATAAATTTTAAATTATCCGAATATGTCTCAGTTGGTAGGCTGTGTACTTCATTGATACACCAAGCACAGCTGACCCAGCTGTTATACTCCTGTGCTTCCAAATGCCCTGGCTTCCTGTCTTTGTATGATTAAATCCTTCAAAGCCTGTCCTTTTATCACCTCCACAAAGTTAACTACACATTTTAGGTTTTATTACCTATAACCATTTCATGGAATGGACATGAGTCATGAACATGATACAAAGCTAAGTGTTTTTCTGGTGTTAATTCTTCCACAGATTTGTGCATGTGGTATTTATATAAGTACATAATATAAGTACATAATAATATCATTGATAGTGAAAGTGTAAAGCCCAATGTAAAAAGCCATGACTTCAGAATAGCTATTTTCACTGCATGTTTTCTCTCATGTGTCATTCCTAGGTTCTGTATAGGTACATGGTTAGATGTGTATTTGACATGAAGGAAGAAGTGAAACTATTTAGGGGAACAAGTCAGGGAACAGGGGACAATGGGGAAGGTAGCAGGAGGCAATGAGCAGGCAATGTGCTCAACATACATTATATATACTTGCATGAAAATGGCTTTATTTTGCCCAGCATACTAACATAATAAATAACAAACAGAGACTAGTCATAAAACATTAAAAAGTATTTGGGATAAAAAAAAAAAAAAAAAAAAAACCCTGAAGGATAAGCCCAGAAAGCTTGTGTGAAAAAAAAAAGACTTATAAAAAATGAAATAGATCTCAGAAAATAAAATGTGTAATACCAACTAATAAGAAAAATAAGAAATGTGGGACACACACATGCTTGCTGTGAAAATGTCTGCGATGCAGGATGTGTAAAACGGGATTCTGAGAGGAACCATATATGAGCTCTCTGGGAGCATTGTAGCTTCTTTGTAGACCTACAATATGTCTCATACATGAACACAATAGAAAAACAGAACCATTGAGAAGTGCAGAGACCCTGGCTGCCCTCTGTAGAATCACCAGTGTAGTTGTAAGTGGCTCTCTGATACCTTTTTTTAGTCAGCATCCATTAATATCACAACATTGGCTTCTGTATTAAAGAAGAGAGGGTTTGTTTGGGTGGACTATTTAATCTCACCAAACCTCAGCTGTATCTGTCACATTAATAGATACAAAATTGCTGACTGGTAAGGGTCTGGATGAGTGGATAGATGAATATGGGTTGAGGGCATTTTGAACTTGATGCCATAACAAAGCAAAATCTCCAAGGCAAAGAATAAAGAGCCTTTCCAGTGAAGATGTGGGCAGTCAGTGGCTATGCTTCCAACTTGGAATACCAACACTATCCTCCCAAAAGAAACTAGCTAGAAACTGAAAGTCTAATGAAGGCAGTGTCTCTTCTTAATCTTGCTACATTAATATGTATGAACACTCATACATAATTATAATGCATATGTGCACATGCATTAGCTGTTTAGAAATATACATTGTAATGTATTGATATCTATACATAATTGATACTTATATTAAAATACTTCTGTATTTTATTCATATCCATAATGGTTGAAAATTCTTGCTATACTTATCAGCAAGAGCTAAAACCTCAGAAGAGATTAGACTGGATAGTTAGACTTGTGAAGGAATGGAGTACGAAAACATTTAGGAGTCTTTGTTATCTACAGGTTCCTGTTTACTGTGCATGCTGTTTGCAGGTGAAAAAATCTCAATTTCCTGAATCTAACGTGCAACCTGGTGCTGTGTTTTATCGGAAAGTGACAAAGGGGGGCATGCTTTCGCAATGGCATCAGTGGGAAATTTACAACATCATAACTAGCATTTTCCCTACATTTGGGTCATTTTCTGTGATTCATGCACACAGACACATTGGTCTCCATGTTTTCTTTTTACTATGTAAGCATTTGCCTATGGATAGCAAATGCAATAACACCTTGGAAAATTTTAATATGGATTTTGAAGAAATAAGCAGATATTGCCATCCTGGTACCAGACAGGAGGCAACTATGCTGTCACTCACTGTCCCAGCCCTCTCCTCCTTGGCTGACACAGAGCTTTGTGACCTGCCACCAGCACAGCAAAGTGGATTCATTTTCCCTTCCCACTAACTGTACCGAACTTTACTAATAAAATTTCTCTCAAATATTTATTTTTATGTACACATTTCTAAGAATGACAAATTTATGTTTACTTAAGATATTTTAAAGGGATTTCACCTTGGTAAAACTTTATAGACATGGTGAATATTTATTGAAAACTATTGCTGGAGATTTCCAAATACATATTTTTGAACAAACAGGTTCTAAACTACAAATAAACTATGGAGCATATTTAATAATAACCTATATGAATCAAACTCTGTCTAGTACTATGATAATAGTTACAAAATATTTTCTCAGTATTTCTGTAAATACCTCCTAACATGGGTTCTATCACCCTCAGTTTGTAGATAAAATATTCACAGAACTTGAGTCAGAAAGTAGTTAGTTCTCAAACCTGTTAAAAACAATAAACCGTTTTCATATGCAGTTATCTGTTGTGTGCCTAAAGTAACACATAGCTTAATCTATATATTGATAGATATGTATAAAAATAAGTAAAATGTTACAGTTTTAATATAAGAACAAATATATTTTAGAAAGTGGGGTCTCCTGTCACCGCTAAGTCTTCCCAGCCTGTTAGCAGACTTAACAGGAATGTGGTAATTCAAATGCAAACAGACACAAATTCTTTGATTCAAATATTTGACAGACTATTTGTTTGGGGGTTTTATTGGCCTCCTTCCTTCCTTTTCTTTTTTCTTTTTTCTTTATGTGTATGAGTTTGCCTGCATGTGGACATGTGAATGGCCCACAGAGGCCAGAAAAGGGCATCATAACCCCCAGGACTAGACAACTATGAATTGCCATGTGGGAGCTGGAATTGAACCTGGTTCTCTACAAGAACTGCAAGCTAATTGCCAATGAATCAGTTTGAATCATTACAATTCATGCATACTCTCCTGCCCATGACAGGCTTCTTAATCTCTGGCCTAGAAAACCAAACTCTAATCATGCCGCTAAGTTTATAAGAATCCCACTGTCCCAGTTACTACTGTAGTATTCTTGCGTGAAACCTACATGGAGTCAAAATTGTGAGCTACAGTTTGCACACAGGCATGTCATACCACAAATGTTGCTCGTATTTGACCTGTCTAGCTTTGTCTCAAAGTCTGATTGTCAGGAATTGTTAAGTAAATGTTTTCCCTTGAGCCCATTTTGTAGTCTAGATGCCTTCCTAAGTTAAGTGGATGTTTAATGCATTGAATAAAATATGGAAACAGAAAAGTAGATCAATTATATTGACACATAGTTTTTGGTATGGTATAAAGTGGAGTAATAATTTGTTTCCTTACACTTTGAATGTTACATATAAAATTGTCACTTTATTAGTGACCAAATACTGCTATGATTTGTTGCCTATATGTACAATCGGGAGGAAATAAATTGAAATAGTTTCATTTTGTTTTTGAAATGCAAGTTCAGGGATGACCAGGACTTACTGTAAACCTCAGTTTAGAGATCCCTGTACTAGAGGTGATGGACACTTGGAGTTGAGAAGCACAGGTTCCTGCTACCTGATTTATCAGCTTTAGGGCAAGTGATGCAGAGCAGGTGACTAGCCAGAAAACAGAGAAGCATGGGCGAGTCCACAAAATACAGTCAGAGAAGACCCACTCACTAACACAGCTTTGGGTAATGTTGGGTAGTTTTGTCAACAAAAGGAGATGGAGAAAATATGGAAATCAGTGACAGACTATAACCTACATACAGGCTGTTCTCAAATCAGAGGGATTTCCTTCTGATCAAATTTGATTTCACAGTATCTTCTGTATTCTGTGTGCTATGTATGTTGTGTATACTGTGTATATACTAGATAAACTGGGTGCTATGGTTTGGTTATGAGGTATGTCACAGAAGGCTTATGCTGAATGGTGACATGGTCCTCAGTTGAATTATGGGAACACTAATGTCATCAAACTATTAGACAGCTGGTATCTGTTTTTAATAGAACACAAGGCTTGGCTGGAAGACTACCCAACAAAGTCAAATCTTCAAAAGCTAGATCTTGCTCCTCCCCTTCCTCTTCCTCTTCCTCTCTATATTCTTTCTGCCTCTGCCTTCCTAGCTACTCTTAACTAAGTACCTCTGTTCCACATCCTCCACAGAATGCTGCTCAGCTTCTCCTCAAACCCAAAGCAATGGGGCTCACCATGGACTGGCATCCAGGAAGCCAGCAGTAAAAGTTTATCATTCCTCCTTGTAATTTATCTTAGGCATTTTGTCACAGAGAACAGAAACCTTACACACTGAAATGATCAGTCTGTCAAATACTTGCCTATAAGTGTGCCATTGTTTCATACACTGTTCAAAGCAATGAAATTAGCTTATTGCTCAGTTTATTGTTCAGTTTATTGGTTCTAGGGCATGGATATGTTGTCCAAGAAAATGTTGCGAATTCAAAACGTGGAAATACCTAAACCAAGATCTTTACTGCATGTCTGACTCTGCTGTCTCAGCTATAGCCAATAATATACTGGAATAGGATAAAAATTTGCCTTTTTGTTGTTTGGAAAATCATACTTTTCTCCTATCTACCTGCATTGGGTACCTGCAATATCCAGGGCTGGAAGGTGTCATTGGGAATCCTCATTTATATTTCAATTAATATCTCTATAAATTGGTCAGGCTTACAATCAACTTCTAACACTGTGTGCCCTTTATAGCAGCAGCCAGAAGTCACTGACCTGTGCGCATTTGTTTTCAGTGAATGTCATAACTCGACAGATCGAATCAAGGTCCGAGTATGGGATGAAGATGATGACATTAAATCTAGAGTGAAGCAGCATTTCAAGAAGGAGTCGGATGATTTTCTTGGCCAGACAATTGTGGAAGTCAGGACTCTAAGTGGCGAGATGGATGTCTGGTACAACTTAGGTGATTATTTTTATACTATTTGAAAATGAGTTAAAATTCAAGAGTCTCTATGACATGGATCATATTCATTGATAGTTAAAAACTGAATGCCTTTGTAGATCATTCTGTTGACCTCTTAGTTGAGTTAGTTTCACTAGCAATACAGGGTAATTATTGACTAAAATTTTGCATTACTAAAAGGCATTGTTAAAACTGAGATTCCAATAACTGAATGTCTTTCAGAGAAAAGTTTATACCTCTCTTGATTTTAGATTCTATACAGCTTCAAAGACATTTGTCTAATGGTTGTGGAATCTGTGACTGCTCTTTGATTTATTCTTCTCACTAATGGAAATTTAGTTGGAAGGCTGGAGAAATGGATCATCAGTTAGCAGCATTTTCTTCTCTTCCAGAGGATACAGGTTTAGTTCGTCACAACTACCTTTAACTCTAACTTGGGGGGATGCAATGCCTTCTTCTGACCTCCATAGACAACTACAAATACGTAATATGCATTTACACAGATACATAACATCTTCTGACCTCCATAGACAACTACAAATTGATGACATGCATTCATACAGACAGATACACACATCTGACCTCCATAAAAACTACAAACACATAACATGCATTCACGCAGACACATACAAGAACATACATTAAGAATAAATTAACTAATTAGAAAGAAGGGTGTTTTTATGTAGTTGGGATTTCTTTCAAATGGTGATATAAATGTAAACTTTCATAATCAAAGACAAGAAGAATTGATGTGGATTTAACATAGGCTCCAACCATGAAAACGTCAATAATAAGCTTGGCTGTCATGACATTTAAATAAACTTTTAGTATGGAAACAGGTAAGACCATTTTGAATTTGGCTTTTTCTTGAATATAAAATAACTATGGCTCTTTACTGATGACTTACTAACAGTATGAATTTAAAGTTATCTTAGTTTCCATAAAAGATGTGATCCAAAGATTACTTGATGACAGCCTAGGAAATGGTAAATTAAATTTTTCAGAACTGGCTGGTCATAAATCTAACAGAAACTGACACAGCCCTGGGGCTGCAAAAAAAATTACGCTTAGATTCACAATCTACTTTGCCAACTTATAGAATGTTGGATTTAAAGCAGAAACAAAACCTACAAACTTTTAGTAATACACTGACTGTCAAAATAAAGAAAGTCTCATTGAGTTAACAAAGCTCTAAATTATGTAACAACTTAAAGAAACAGGAAATTTAACTTAATCTAAACACAAATGATTCAGCTATACTGGGAACTCATTACCAAAAATAGTTGAAGAATCTTAATAAAGAACATTAGTACTTCTCATTATTGGAATCTAAGCTTGAAACTAAGTTAAAACTCCCACATCTTTTTTAAATTATTAAGTAACTTTACATATGAAACCAAGATGTTAAAGGAAGAAAATTTCAGTTCCTGTACAATACTCAAAATTATATTTTAATTAGAGCCTACTTTTGCATGTTTTTTTTTCCTATGATAAATTACCATCTTCTTGAACTAAAGCATAGAGTTATATTTCAGGACAGAAATTCTTGTATTTTGCTGTTGGATGGTCCATACCTGGTTATACCCCGTTTGCTAGGGAGCCTAGCTGTTCTATTTGGTTAGATGTCTGTCCATCTTTGATGTGAAGCTGCCCTTTAAACTATGAAAGAAACACCATGCTGTGTTGCTGTGTAGAAAGCAACACCTTCAGCTGCCCAGGGGGTACTTTTGTCCTCTCTCCCCTGTCCTTGTCCTTCTATGAAGGAAAGGGGAGAGAGACAGTCAGGAAAGGAGGTTGGAGAAGAGATAGAGATGAAATTGGTTCTCATTTCTTAGCTTTGTAAAATTCCTCAGTGTGCCCAATCCTCAAAAATAATCCACTCTGTCCATCCTGTAAACTCTGTCCTTTCTCTCCACCCTACCACACAAAGCAGTGCTTGCCCCCAAAGCCCTATGTGCTCAAGCAGAGTCAATGGCTCCTGGTTTGAGGGACAGCATTAGTTCTAAGCTTCCTAAGCTCTGGAAAGGGGTTGCTCGCCAGGAAATCCCAGGCTTTGTATTTCACTTACTGCTAGCTGAAAACTCCATATATGTTGAGGGTAAAGGGATTCCTGGACAGGTCTACTGGGCCAAGATTGTAATTCTATTTCCTCGGAAGGCAGAGGCAGGAGGATCATTAGACCAGGGCTTGCCTGGCCAATTTCACAAGGACCTGTCTCAAATTAAAAAGGGAGGAACTGGCTGGAGATACAGCTTAGTGGTACAGCTTTTCCCTTGCAATTATGAGACTCTGAGTTCAATCCCTGGTACTAAACAAAACAACAGAGTAGGTGTGGTGTCCTAGAAAAAGCCCCTGATGGTTCTTTACTGCCAAAGAAGGAATTTTCACAACTCATTCCTGCTAGACAGCAAGGATGAGGCACCCCACGCAGAGAAAGCAAGCTTCATAATTTTATGTGGCTTAAAACACAGATATGTTTTGGGAAGGGGCCAATTAAAGTCCTCAGCACTAGCCTCTTACTGCTTTATGTAGCTCCTACTTTTTCTTATAGTGACCTTCCCTCCATGCACTTCCTCGATGAAGTGGGTGTCAATCTCATGTTTCCAAGCCATTTTCATACTCTTTGAACGTTGTAACTGTAAGTTGTTCTCAGAGCTCTGATAGATGTATGCTGTCCCTCCCAACTCAAATCCACTTCCTGAATAAATTGGTTATATTTTTGATTCCATTCAAATAATTAATACCAAATTTACAAATAAACACAGGCTGTCAAAAGACTATAGGAAAACTGCTTTCATCTTGTCATTAGCCAGAATTTGGTTCATCTTTTGAAATGTAGCACGAACAAGAGGATGCTGAAGGGGTGTTTTCAAATGAGACAGTTTCCTTGTGAGATTTTATGCTCTGATTATCTTGCTTGTAATTGCCGCATGATGAATTTAACTTTAATGTATAAGGGAAGGGGGCCCTTTAATCTTCTGTAGGAACTCTCTATAGGCAGTTTAACAATTACAGCAGCACAACAGGTAAGAATTGTCTGCGGGGGTCATGGATACTTAGTCACTTATGATATAGAAAAATGAGGTGTTCCTGGGTGAGCTTCTCGTGTGTGTGTGTGTGTGTGTGTGTGTGTGTGTGTGTGTGCGTGCGTGTGCGTGTGTAATGTATGTGTGTGCATGCATGTGTATGCATATGTGTGTGTACTTTATGTAAATGTGTGTATACATACATGTGTGTATATATGGCTAATTTAGATTTCATTAATTAAACCTCCCTTTAAAGATCCATTATTTTTATTTTATGTATGAGTGTTTCATTATATATATATCTTGTACATTCCTGGTACCCATGGAGGCAAGAAGAGGGCATTGAATCTCCTGAAACCAGAGTTAAAATGGTTGTGAGCTATTGCCATGTGGGCACTGGGATTAAGCCCAGATTCTTTGCAAGAACATCAAGTGCTCTTAACCATTGAACCATCTCTCCAGCCCATAAATTTGTTTTTAAACAGTTTTACACATGTCTGTAAAACACATGGACCACTTTCACCCACCAGATTAACACCCCTATCAACATGCATTCCACACACAAATCTCTTTCATGTTTATGTCTATTTGTTTTGTTTTGTGATCCACTGAGATTAATAGGACTAGGGTTCATGTGTTTGGCTCTGTCCTTTGCAGTGTGAGGAGTGGCTCTTTGGTGAATATAAAACTAAAGAGAGTGGTCCCCCCTCTCTCTCTCTGAGTCTCACAATAGTCAATAGTGCAGAGATAAAAAGGTAGGGCCCCATGAGAGCCTCCCCCTTGCTTGACTGATTGCTGATATGGCCACTCTTGGGTAAGCCCAGTGCAGGTATCTATGGTCCTGGTGAGTTAGTACACTGGGGGACTTGAATAAGAATTATGTTCTTGTTGAAATAACTGACCAAGAACATGTTTGCTTTTCCTCAGAGAAACGGACAGATAAGTCAGCTGTGTCTGGGGCCATCCGACTGAAAATCAACGTGGAAATAAAGGGAGAGGAGAAGGTGGCACCATACCATATTCAATACACTTGTTTACATGAGGTAACTAGCAAAACAAATTTCATTAAAAGTAGAAATTGGGGGTGGGGCATGCTTGCTATGAATCACAAAACCCTAAGTTTTGAAAGGTCAAGGAATTGGGTTTGTGGAGTTCTATCTGGAGTTCAGACTGCCTGTGCTAGCTGTGCTGGGCTGTGCTGGCTGAGCCTGTGGTAGCCTGGTAATTGGGGCTTTGCTCTGACTGAGCCTGTGGTAGCCAAGATTTGCTGAGCCTGTAGTAGCAGGTGATGGGTTGAGGTATAAAAACCCACTAAAAAGCTGGCTCCTTAGGGGAATTTCAGAATGAGCACTCAAGGCAGGTGCTATAGAGCTGACTTGCCAGTTCCTGTCGGTCCTTGATGTACACACACTGACCAGTTGCCCCGGGCTACCACAAGCTCTGGAGAGGTAAAAAAAAAAAAAATGTCACTGAGGACCTTCTTGGGTGAAAAACGATACTTTTTCCAGATAGCCAAAAGGAAGAGACAAGGCTAAGGACTGTTCCTTGCCCCATGCTCTGGGAGAGAAAGAACCCTTTCCCTAGAGGGAAAAGGCATCAGCAAGATGGCTATCCTGGTTCCACTCCTGTCACTATGATAAAATGCCTGACAGAAAGCAATTTAGGAAAGAAAAGGTTTATTTGGGCTCACAGTTCCATGTTGTAATCCATCACTGCTGGGAACTCAAGGAGGCAGGACGTGAAGCCGTGGCTCACATCCCCAGTCAGAAGCAGAGCGAGAACTCACACCTGCTTCTCTCACCGCCCTGTCTCATCTGCTTCAGTCCAGAGCCAAGCCTGGAAAGCAGTGTGGCTGACATTCATATTGGGCTTTCCCTCCTCAAGTCAGCCAGTTTAGACAATCCCCCACAGACATGCCCAGATGCCAACATGACCTGGACAGCCTCTCACTGACACTCTCTTCCTGGGCACTTCTATATTGTGTCAAAGTGACACTACTAAACTAACCACCAGTAGGCCATTGCTGTTGTTTATGAAATATATACCTCTAAACACTTGACATGGTAAAGATTTGCATACCATTTTACCAAACAAAGAATACGGGTTTAAGTTGTTCACAAAGTAGGCAGATATAGATTAATTTTTATGGCCGATGCATTGGCAGGATCGTATCAATAAGCAGCTTTCTGTTTTCTTACTAACAAAAAGCAACACAGACTTGGCCGGGATCTCTGGCCTTGGACACCCAGCAGAGAAGATGTGTACTTTAGGCTGTACTTCCTAAATACTTTCCTTGTAGTTCAGGAAAATGAAGGCTGGAGAGATAGCTCCCTGACCTCCAAATATGGGGATCCATACAGTGTAAAGAGAAAGCCAACTCTCACTAGCTATCTGCTGACTTCCATGTTTGTTCTGTGCACACTGCCACACTATCAAAGGTAAATCTAAAAAGAGATAGAAAGCTCTATAACCAAGAAAAAGGTTCTTCTAGGTTACAACATCTATACTTCCTGGACACAGAAGGGAATTTGGTGGGGTGGTTTATTTAATTACAAAACTTCCAAACATTTATTTTTCATCTCAACACTTTTTCCTGGCTATTGCCATTCTGTTTCTGAAGCCTAAAAATACTGTTATGTGATGGTTTTCTGTAGGATCATGGCTAACATCCCATTATCCAACCAGGACACTGTAATTTACTCAGAGTCCACAATGTAAAAATGTATTATCTTACATAGAAACATAAACTTGCTTGCTTCCTTCTTGAAATGGCTGGGTATGTACAAACAAATGATTTATTGATTCGGCAAAATCTCAGGCAGAAGCAAAGGCAGTTTTCCTATAATAAATCCAGTTGAATGTAATCTAAAATAATCCCATTGCATTCAGAGGCTGGTGACATAGACATGATAACAATACAGGGATATTCTACAGAAAAGCATAGTTAAATGTTCCTAGCCTATCCTGAGGAATCCCTGAACAACTATACACTGCTTGGTTTCAGAACCTGTTCCATTATTTGACTGAAGTGAAGTCTAATGGCCGTGTGAAAATACCAGAGGTCAAAGGCGATGAGGCCTGGAAGGTTTTCTTTGATGATGCTTCTCAAGAAATAGTGGATGAATTTGCCATGCGTTATGGGGTTGAATCCATTTATCAAGCTATGACGTAAGTACTGTGGATGCTAGAGTAGTCACAAATCTTGGTTGGAATTCAGTGGAAAGAAAAGGGAGACTTCATCTTGATTCTCTGCTATTTATACTTGGTGTGTGTGTGTGTGTGTGTGTGTGTGTGTGCACGTGCGCGCACGCGCGCGCGCATGTACTCATAATGGCATGCCTGTAGAGGTCAAAGGACAAATTGCAGGACTCCATTCTCTCCTTGTACTGTGTTGGTTTCTGGGACTGAAACTCAGGATGTCAAGTTTGTTGGGAAACAATCTTACCTGATGGCCATTGTACCAGCCCTCATCTCAACAACTCTATCCCAAATGCAATAGATTAAAAAGAGAATTTCCTTACATTGTGTATATACTGCCAAATACAGCAGTAAAATAGTATCAGAACATTCAATCAACATCACCATAATCCAGCCTTTGTTCTCTTTTGGAAATGGTAATCCTTCACTAGATCATTAGCAAGGGGGATTTAGAAATGCTCATTTGAGACCCACTGGTAAAATATGATAATCTGAGAGAAGGGCCCTAATAAAAAGCATCTTAGGGGAGAAGGGGTTTAGTTTAGCTCACACATTCAGATTACAGACCTACACGTAAGTCAAGGCAGCAAAAGCCTGAGATAACTGACCACACCCAGAGTTAAGAGCAGAGAGAAAATGATTGCACACGTACTCGTTTGTGCTCAGCTCCATCTTTCTAGTCTCACACAATTCAGGAGCCCCTGCCTAAGGCATGATGATCCCACTCACAGTAGACTGAATCTTCTCACATTAGTTATATTAATTAAGACAGTTTTCCACAGACCAACCCAATGTCTACAAACCTTTACTGGGTCTCTTTTTTCTGGTGATTCTAGGCTGCTTTAAGTTAACAAAACTAACCACCATATGTAATTAACAGCAAAAAAAAAAAAAAAAAAAAAAAAAAAAAAAAAATCAATGCTCTTCTACAGACTATACAATTCCAGAACCAGCCATGGTTCTGGAACAGAGTGATTGAAAGTACTGAATTTAAAATACTAAAGCAATGTTTAAATTACTGAAATGGTGCAGCTAATAGCTAAAGAGTTTTCTGCACAAGCATAGATGGCTGATTTCAAATCCCCAGCACCCACATTAAAGAGCTAGGCATAGTGTCATGTTCCTGTAGCCCTAGTACAGGGAAAGTGGAGACAAGAGGATCCTGGGACTCAGTGGCCATCCAGTAGAGTCAGCTTGAGAGTTCTGGCTTACTAAGAGACTGTCTCAAAGAAAAACATAGAGAGGGATTGAAGAACACACTAGATGTTGAACTCTGGCCTCTATGTGAGTGGGCACTGACACCTACATACATTTGCATGAACACACATATTGGTAGGTGGTGTCTTTCCAATTTATATAATGGCCTGGGGCTGAATAATGCTGATCACACTTTTAGACATACAAGGGATCTTAAGGTCACAAAATAGAGGCTTCCTCCACAATCTAGAAACTCGGTTTTCATCTCTCTGACTGATGGCCACCCACTTCTCCTGCCCACATCTTGCTACAGGGACTCGCTGTCAGGGCAATCTAATTTACACTCCGGAAGCTGTAAGGGAGTCAGTGGCTTTGACATCTGTTTTATTGAATGGCGAGTGCTGTGTAACTTCTCAGAACACATAATATAAAATTGAGTACAATTGAAATGCAACTACAATTAACAATGGAAATGAACTGTCCAACGTGGAATCACTGGCAAGCAAAGGAAATCATTCAGTGGAGTTAGAGCAAAAGAGCTTTGGGTGCTGACATCAGAGTCCTTTTCCTATGTTCTATACTGTGAGAAAAATGCCTACAATCCTGGTAAATAGCATGTAGCTGAGAGAGGACATCACTTCTGTCTCTTAAGTATGTTTCCTCACATTTGAAACTCAACAATAAGAAGTTAACAAAGTCTGGATTCTTATCAGATAAGTGGCATGCATGTCATGGGAGTGTTTTCCTATTCACATTCCACTTTAACAAGGCCCTGTTTATACCACATACATTCTGAAGCAAGGATTGGCAACTGTTGTATTCTGTAATGCCCAGATAGTAAATGCTGTGTGGGATCAGCTGTGTTCCTGCAGCACTCAATCCTGGGCCCTGTGTTAAATAATTGGAGATTTAGCAAACATATAGGTGTGGCTATGTTCAGCTCAAACTTCTCCACTTCTGCCCACATCTCGAATCAGGGACTCTGTCAGGGACATCTATGTTACACTCCAGCAGTTGTAAGGAAGTTACTGACTTTGACATCTGTTTTGTCCCATGCCAAGGAATTTAAGGATTTGGGGGAGGGGCAGTTTGTTTGTTTGTAATTTCTGTGTATATGTTTGTGTCTCGGGGAGTTTATATGCACCATGTGGGTGCAGGAGCTCACAGAAACCAGAAGAGGGTGTCAAATCCCCTAGAACTAGAATTACAGATAGATGTGAGTTATCATGTGAGTGCTGGGAACAGAACCCAGGTCCTGGGCAAGAGCAGTGAATGCTCTTAACCACAGAGCATCTCTCCAGCTCCTACTGAGACTTTTTCTGTTCAGAATTGACTGGAGAGCTACAGCCTATGGCTACTGTGTAGAGGTCAGAGGGCAATTTGAGGAGTCAATTCTCTCTTCCTACCATTTGGGTCTTGAGGATCAAACATGGGTTATTGAGTTTGTTGGCAAGTATCTTTACCAACTGAGCCATTATTTTCCAGCACATCTCCTTGCTTTTCATCATTAACATTGTCCAGGACAAATTTTGCTTTGGCAATACAAAACTTGCCATTACCTTACAAAAAGGAAAAAAATCTATTGACTGACAATCTAATAATTCTTAAATTACAGTCTCTTTGCTTACTGAAATTATGGATCAGTGATTGGTGCTAGGAATGAATTGCTTTTATAGACTGATATAGGTCTCTAATTGTGTGTAAATATGTCAGCAGTTTAAAACAGTGAGCATCTTGGAGGTGAATTCTATATGAAGTGGAACAGATGGAAATCTTGATTAGTAATTACTTTTACTTCACTATGTTGAAAGTTCTGGGTTCAGGCTAGAAACTAAATACAGGCTTGCAGTAGAAGGAACAAGAAGCAAAGTTTTCTATCAACTTTTTTTTCCTTTTTAAGTTTCTCCTGTACTATCTCTGGGTGTCAGATGTTTTCAATTGTCAAAAGCAAATAATGGAGAAAAGATTAATTTAATTAAATTGATGTATGTGACTCCTTTACTGTGTAAGTTGTATTGAAATATTTTGGTGCATATCACACTGATTCCTTATAATAATTTGAAAACAGACTTTCAGATACTGACACTTTGTTGTCAGGGCTTGAAAATATTTTTCAAAGAGAATTTAGTCACGCTTCCAAAATGCTATTTCTGCATCTGAAATATAAGTTAATTCCCAATAGATTGTTGGCAATATAAAATAATTGGAAAGGGGCAGTTTATGGATGAAAATCTCATATTTCTATGTGTGAAATAATCATTATTTCTCTGTTGTTTTAAAACTTTTGCTTTAAGGCACAAAAATAAATGCATAAATAATGTATCAGGAGGGGAATAGATTGATTGTTCTCTATATCCACAAGAACAGTATTGCTGGAGAGGTAAGTTATTAGTCCTTTCATGTCCCCAAACTTATTTATAAGGACTTCCAATATCACACCTTGTCTTCCTACCACATAGAAGGCAAAAGGTTTTCCTAAATAGGCATTCCCAAGGCTGAAACTGACTCATTATCACTCTAACTTTGGAAAGCTGCTTGTTAAAAACTCAGTTGATCTTTTGATGATAAGTTCCCTTCCACACTGGTTACTATACAAATGTTTTTACAAAGTTAATGCTTTGTCAGGTAAGGTAGAGGACAAAACCCTCACACAAACAAGAAAAATTAATTCTGATCTGCCACATCAGGAGTTTCCAAGGCACCTTGGATGTTATCTGTGTTTCTTGTGGGCCAGGGCTTCAGAAAGAAACCCCAGACAACTGCTTTTTAATTTTTAAGGCACCATACACAGGAGTAGGTTTCATTATGCTGATTTCTTACATATTCATCATCATATTTTGTTTTTATTTACTCCTCTTCCCCATGACACCTACCAGGATTTCTGGTTCCTTTTTCTTCCCCCTCTTCTACTTTCATGGTGCTTGTATTCCATGGCCCTCTCTTCCTCCCTCTCCTCTTCTTTAAAATCTATTCCTTCCCTCTGATTGTCCACATTCTACTTTCATGATCTATACACACACACACACACACACACACACACACACACACACACACACGTATTCACACATATATGAATGTCAATCAATTGTCTACTTGTGAGAGAAAATGTGGTATTTGTTTTTCTAAGTCCGGCTTATTTCACTTAACAAAATGAGCTCCAGTTCCATCCACTTTCCTGCAGATGTCATGATTTCATTTTATACAGCTAATAAAATTCTATTGTATATAAAATAACATTAGAATATAACCCAACAAATCATAATGACCAAGCAAGAAAACAAAACACACAGAACTATTAGTTTCAAGTTTAAGAATTCTGTCTTCTTAATGGTTAAAATTTGCAAAATTAGGATCTGGATAGATGGCTCAAAATGTTAAGAGCACTGGCTGCTCTTCCAGAGGATCTGAGTCCAGTTCACAGCACCTACATGATGTCTCACAACTGTCTATAACTCTGGTTTCAAGGAACCTACCATCTCTTTTGGCCTCCATGCACATGGTGAACACACATACATGCAGGCAAAATGCACATACATGTAAAATAAATCTTTTGTTTTTGTTTTTTGTTTTGTTTTGTCTTTGGAAAGTTTAAAAATCACAAAGTTGGGACACTGCTTTAAGGAAGAAACATCTGTGTAGTGTGCACACTTATAAGTTTGGAAAAGGACAAAATGGCTTGATTCTTCTGAATTCTCCTAGCAGTTTCTTTTCATACTTAAAAAGACTGCATGCTTAGCTAAATCCCTCTACTACTTCATTTTCTTTCACCTAATGGAGACTGATTGGTTTCTCGTAGGAGCATTCCTGCTTCTTTTCAGGACAGTCTTGGAGATGGATAATTGAGGGTAGGCGTGTATTAGTCAGAGTCTGAGTGTGTCATTAGATTTCTCTCCCTTGAGTAGTTCTCAGAATGTAGAGGAAGTAGACTCTATTCTGCTGACAAATAACCTGAGCGAGAAGATTCAGCTTCCCAGACCTCTACACTACACCCTGCTGACTGTAAACACACACTTACTTCACCACAGGCTACTTCCTATCAGGGGCAGTTTGTCAGTTTATTTGTTAAATAAAACTCTGACAATGCCCTTGGCTTTGGAGCTTTCATGGAAATGGAGATTGTAGCTCTCCTATCAGAACAAGTGAACAGTCAAGTACATGAAGACTCTGTGCCCATGTGGCTAGTGCAATGGTCAATCCACAGCAGAGGGGGCTTTCTAGCTTACAGCAATAAGAACAGTGGTGTGTTCCCTCTGTCCAAGGAGCACACCACTCTATGTCTATTGCTTCTCAAGGCCGGGCATGCTATTTCCATCACAGTAGTGTGCCTTGATAGTTCTCATTTGTGCAAGCATATAATCTTTTCTTATAATGTTCTAACACTTCCAAGAACATAAATTGAATTCTATTCTATGTATCGAGACGGTTGGTGTTTGTACTGTGTTAGTCTATGTATGTTCATGTGTGTATAAATACATGTGGAGATCAGTGGTACATACTAGGTGTCTTCCTCTGTTACTCCCCACCATATATTTTGAGATGAAAGTTTCTCATTGAAACTGGAGCTCACATATTGGCTATGCTGGCTGGCCAATGAGCTCTAGCGAGCTGCCTGCTCCACCTCTCCAGCCCCATAATTACAGATGTGTGCTTTCCCACCTGGCATTGTGTGAGTTCTGGAACTATGAACTAAGAGCCTCACAAGTGCATGTCAGGCCCTTCACCACATGAGCTACTTCCCCAGCCTCTCTGAAAGTGATTTCTATCAAGTTAACACCTTTAACTCTTTTATTAGTTTTTATTTCATTGTAAAACTGAAGTTGGGATTAAAATGTGGGATTCTGCTGAACTAGGATCAGCCTCTGTGAGGCCAGATGAGAAACAGTACTGGGTCATGGCTTTTTGCTGTGGCCCTAATGACTTGTGCCTTGGTGCTGCTGTCATAAACTCATCTCTAAAGCAGAACTGTTGGGTTACAGTTCACCTTAAACCTGGTCTGTTTCTGCTGCTAAAGCCACACACATGCCTTCTAAGGAAAATGTTGAGCCACTAACTTCTCTGTTTATTTACCTTTTCTTCAGGGTCTGTAAAAAGAAGGAACTGTTGCAGGAATCAAAGGCATAGCAGTGAACAAGAAGTCAAGGTCCAGATTCAGGCCCAACATTCTAGAATGCATAATTCGCTTGTTCAGTAGATGTTTCCTATGTAGCTAGGTGTGTGGACTTATGCAGGATGACTGTAGTCTATGAATGTTACTATAACAAAATGTTATAAACTGGGTGCCTTATAAATCACAGGAGTTTATTTCCCACAATTAGAAAGGCAGTGAAGTCCATGATCAAAATTGTTCTGTGAAGGGCATTTTCCTGGTTCATGGAAGACTCCTTTACTGTGTTCTCATAGTATTTTCAATTACAAGATCTCTCTAGGCTACTTTTTATAAAGCTACTGTTGGGCTAATGGTGAAAATCCCACTGTCTATCTTCACACCTCCCTAAGACCTTAGCCTCCTCAAAAGGTCAACCCATAAAAAAGTTTCCTCATAGAAATATCTGCCCCCATAGGAGATAGATCCAGGCCACAGCAAGAAGGGGGCATTAGGACTCAGGAATAGGGAGAGTTTTTGCATCCATTGGGCTCCGAGTTTAGGATGAAAAAGAGCTAAAATACTAAGAAGATCATGATAAATAGGCCTCTGTCCTGCATGCCTGTATAAATGGATAGGCCAAATCTAGGCGTGTAGCGGGGAGGGAAGACAGAGAAGGAGTGGTTGCTGGGAGGGGAGTAGCTGATGGGAGGGGAGTAGCTGCTGGCATTCTGCTAAATTTTCCATCTTTCTGCAATCTGCATATTCCCCACCCCCCATTCTCTTCTCTCTAACCTCATGAGTGAAATCTAGTCATCCAAAACCTCCATTGAGAAGTCATCATGCTTTGGACTTAAGAAGAAGCAATTGAAAAATATTTGAATTTCTCTTTAGGAAGAGGCTAGAATATTTAGTGCTGATCACTTGAGAATACATCAGTCTGAGTCTAGGGAATCAAATCTGGTTTTAGAGTATTTCTACCATTTTACCTTTTATCATTCATTTTCTCTCCAAAATCTTTCCCAAGAATCCAAGAGTGGTTAGCATTGTATCATTCTAGTTACCTTACGTTCTGCTCATTAAAAGAAAATGGTGGGGTTGATATGTTGGGTCAGCTGGTAAGAGCATTTGTTGCTTTTGCAAAAGACCTGAGTTTCTTTCCAAACACCCATGTCAGATAACTGTCAACTTCCTGTAACTCCAGCTCCAGGAGATCCTGACACTTTGTTCTAGCCTCTGTGGGTAATGAACTCATGTGTACAAACTCCTACACATATACATAAAAATAAATCTTCCATAAAAATTGGCATACTGCATAGGTAAAACAAAGACTGGTATATCTTGTAATATCCACACCTTTTTTGACTGAGAACAACTTCTCCTGAAGGGACATATAAATTTTGGTGTTATTCTTATTTTTCTCCTGTTGTGACATAAAACAGGAAAAGAGGTGATCTAGAGACAGAATCTGATACAACTTGCCAATAAATACTTCAGTAGTCCCCTGGTGTCAGAACATACCAGTGACTATCTCTTCGTTAGTTTTAGTTAGTCTTGCATAATTGACAGATAAAATTATATCCACCATGTGAAACCTTAAACAGACAAGCATCAGTAATAAGTAAATTCATGTGCCGAATACAAACTCTACCTTACGTACCTATCCTTTTGCTGTGAGACCATTGACAAACTTTCTCTTCACACCCTTTAAGAATCTGATACAGGGGCTGGAGAGATGGCTCAGTGGGTAGGAACACTGGCTCTTGGAAAGGACATGGGTTTAATCCCATCACCCACAATCTATGAAGTTTGTCTTGCTGTAAGCAATGCATGAAATATTGGAGCTCATCTCCTTTCCCAGCCTTCTCTCACCTTTTCCTCTAATGAACTTCACACCCCTATTGCACAGCTACACTGCAGATTAGGAGTTGTGACATCTTGAGTGTGTATGGACAGAGTGGGTTATAGTAAATGTGGAAATACTCTCCTGCCTCAGGGGACATTACCACAGAGTAGAGTCTATTGGACAGCCCTGCTGGAATGTAGGTAAGCCCAGCTCACTGCTGAGAAGACATACAGTGAGTAGTTCCTAGACTTGTCATCCCACTTTTTGTAGGCCAACTAATTCTTAAGGGCCAAGACACCAGTCTGTCACTGAGTGTTTCTAAGTCCAGCAAGCTGCCTTGAAGTTAGGAAAGGTTGCTAGAAATCATGGACTGATGCTCCTACTTCCCAGGACTGGTAGGATTTGACTTCCTTTCTGGTGTCATTGGAGTCTTCTAGAAGATTTAGAGGGTGACTCCTATGCCTCTAGCTACTGCCTATCATACCCCAGAAGTTGCCTCATTTCAGTATTAACCAGAGAACAAGATATTTCTGTCTATTCTTTGAGATGTACACTTGCCTAATGTTCTGGGTAATATAAAACATTGCTCTCAGCACAGCCATGACAGTGCAGTCAGCATTGCAGCATGATCACCACGTACCACAGCCAAACACTCCCGAAGTTATTCTGTATAATGATCAACTGACCTATCGAGATAACTGAGCTCTCATCTTGCCCCCCTCCCAACTCCTTGTAAATGCCATTGGCTCCTGTTGCTTTGTTTTCAGTAAGGGGAAGAAACCATTGGTACATCTTTGGGAGTGGGAAGTCACTGTGTTAAATGTGATCTCAGTAAGGACAGCAGCCCTGCAGGCACACAGGTGCAGCCACAGCGTACAACCACAGAAAGAGAGGAAGGTGACCCCAGTGAAGTGCGGTCAATGTACTGAGACCCACCTTCCATTTGTGCACTCTGACTAGACAGCATAATGAAACTTAAATAATTAAGTGTATCTGCATGCCATATTCACTATAGCAAAATTCACACACACACAGAAAGAAAGAAAGAAAGAAAGAAAGAAAGAAAGAAAGAAAGAAAGAGAGAGAGAGAGAGAGAGAGAGAGAGAGGGAGGGAGGGAGGGAGGGAGAGAGGGAGTGGGGGAGGGAGGAAGAAGGAAGGAAGGAAAGAAAGAAAGGAAAGGAAAGAAGGAAGGAAGGAAACCCCCAGACAACTTCCTTGCTTCCTTGTTAGACTCCTTTTCTCCCTTCCCCTATCTCAAACGCATTCTCTAAATTCTCACACCCAAAGTAACCCCTTAAAATGCAGATCTGATGATGTTGCTTCCACTTCATAGAGAAGGAGTATGACTTCTGGGAGGTGACTTTGTAGCTTACATATACTCTGAGAGAATTAGAATTTCATTTGCTAAAGTTCTCTGACCTATGAAGATGTAGCTGACCTACCATATGGCACACAATTTCACATCAACCCCAGACACACATCTGGCCATACTGGTCTGGAATTATCCCCTAGTGGTCAATGGAGTTGACGGCACATAATTGTGTCTTCATTGTGTTTTTGTTTGTAGCATTTCATTTCCCTGAGCAAATTCCTTCTCAGTGATACCAAGTCCTTTGCATGGCTTAAAGATCTCTCAGTCATCGCCAAGTTTCAGTTAAGAAGTTTTCCCTGAGTCTCTCCAGGCTGGGGTGATAATGCTCACCCAGTGTCTCAAGAATACTCTGTCTGCTTCCTGATTCTCTCACAGTTGCTGCGCATCTATTACATGCCTGTGTCCATGCTGGTCTGTGGGTGGATTCACTGCTGTCAACTAGAGTACACTTTACATACAGTTGTATCAACCATGGGGACACCGGGCTTTTCATCCTTCCCTGGTCATCCTAAGTCCCTCTAACTGTTCTCTTCCCTGCTTGTGGACTGGACTTTCATGCCTGTGCCCTGTACCCACCCTGTCTGCTCTAACATGTGGCCCACCCAAGCCCACTGCAGGAGACAGCTAAAAGAAATAAGGTCTAACAATCTGACTGTATGAGTTTGTTTTAATTTTTATAACATTGTATTCACTTATTGCAAGAGTGCTTTCCATGCTCTGTGGAAGTCGATGGGTAACATATGGAAGGTGGTTCTTTCCTTCTACCATGTGGGCTGTGGGGATTGTACTCAGGTCACCAAGCTTGCTGGCAAGTACCTTAACCCAATGAGCCCTGTTGCTGCCTGACTATATTATTAGGAAGCCAGGAACTACATTGCTCTGTGACAGCCTCCGTTTCAAAATAACGCACTTCCAACTTCAGAGTTTCAGTAAAGTTTATTTTGGCAATTGACTGTGATGTCATGTCTCTACTTCTTCCTAAATATGCCTATTTTTCTTTTATTATCTCTCCCAAATTGTCATACTTAGGCATTTAATATTCCATAATTATTGGCCTCTCATTAGAGCCTAACAAATCCCAGCATTATAAAATTTGGGGGTCAGGGAGAAACATGATGGCCTCACTTTGGGGTTTAAACATTTCTTGAAATAATTTTTGTATCACTTGTGGTATTCTGTGTGGATTGAGTGCATTAATGATGAACTCCAAGTCACCAATAACTCACCTGTTTCACATTAAGGAAAGAAATAAAAATACTCCCCCCGGGACTCATTTAGCCAAGCAAGCATGGGCACATATTTGAATTCTCTATTGTAGGTTCCCTGGGTCTTCTGTGCTGTCAGCCTACTGCATGAGACTGAACCTGTGCCTGCCTGAGGGCTGTCTTGTGAAGCTGCCTTGTGCCTTTTTCTGTGCCTGCCCTGTGTGTCTGTATTTTGAGTGACTGTGTCTGTGTGTTTGTGTGTGTCTGTCTACAAAAGTGTCATGTGACTGTCCATATCTGTCTGTTTGTGTGTGTCTATGTGTTTCAGTCCTTAACAAAGGGCTTTTTGTCTCTCTCTTATTACTGAATATCATTGAAAGCTTTACATGATGAAGGAATGGGATAGTTTACAGAAATCTTAACTGTTTTATAAGGAATTAAGTCACTGGCTCCAACTGACACCCTCCCAAATGACCCAGATGACAAACAATACTACAAATGACATTGTCATTCAACCAATATCCAAATGCTGTGTTTAACGTTCTAGAGGAAATTCATTTTAGAAGATTGCTTTCAACCTCTGAATTTGCTGCTTTCAGCAAATGCTTTCAGCATTGCTCTGGGTCAGGGGCATAGAAGTACATAATTTAAGATTACAGGTGTGCTTTAGCTTATAGTATAAAAGCTGATTACATGGAAAATCCATGGCAAGTAAGGTTCATTACATTGTTCTCTTAAAAGCAGGTTAAACAAACAGGCTAAGTACATAGTAGTATAGCAGTCTTTAGTTTTCTGTGACTTCAAGATGCTATTAATTCTATCTGTGAGGCCCAGGAGAAGTTCCAGTCCATTTTGGCATTCAGTGACACAATGCAGAATTGCCTAGATGGGGGAATCATTGACCAAAATATCTGAGCAAATGGGGTCAGTTTATATAAGACGACTCTTTTCTGCCTTGTGTATTTTATCTTTCAGATTTATCAGAAACTACACTTTCCCGTTTGCCAATCTTTTGATAGAGTTCACGTGAGACAGGTTTCCTTGAGAAGAGAAATAGAATAAAGCGCTTGATGCTTTTGATGTTGTAAATGATTTGATTAGTCGAGGTTCCAATTGAGAGCCTTTGTGACCAGGACTGGCATAATTCAGTTGTTTGTCTAATTGTCTAATTTGTCTAATTGAATCCTGTCTGTCACAAAGTGCTGACAAAGGCCCTTCAGGCCTGGAAAACTTCAGAAGTGCCACTCAAGTCAGGAGTGAAGCTGACGAATGAACCAGTGTGAGTGAAAGTGAGGCCTCTTGCTGCAAAACAGTAGACAGTGTGGGGAGCAGGCAGAAGCAAATGAGCATCTGGGTGGAATGTGGCATTTTAGGCTCTCAAATAAGTGAAGGCAGGGTTGGGACAGGAAGCGTGACACTGTGTCCTCAGCTGTTTTCCGGGAACTAGCCTTGCCTTTTAGCACCCAGAATGCATGCAGTTCAAAGAAACTGCCCATAATCCCATAAGAAGCCACTTTCTAATTAAGCTGCATCACAGGAGTGAATATGAAATTTGGAAGAGGCTGAATATGTCTACTCTTTCAGAGACTGTAGGAGCTCTTGCTACAGTTAAGCAATGACTTAATGTTGACATAAGAAAATGAACTTGTACATGAATCAGCTTCCATTTTAAAAACACTGTATGTCTTGTTTTTTAAAACATTCCAGGCACTTTTCATGTCTGTCTTCTAAGTACATGTGCCCGGGTGTCCCTGCAGTCATGAGCGCCCTGTTGGCGAACATCAACGCCTTCTATGCTCACACCACTGTCTCCACTAACGTGCAGGTTTCTGCCTCTGATCGCTTTGCTGCTACAAATTTTGGGGTAAGTGTAATTATTTTTGGAACTTTATATTTTCAACTAGTTAGATTTTTTAAGGGACTTTAGACCCCAGATATTCTCTTCATTCCCACCCTACCCCAATTAACTTATATATAGTATATAATGACTCCCCATAACCTAACATGAAAAAGAATACAAGTCTGATCTGGTACCCTGAGGAAAAAGGATGTGACTATTTAACCAAAGAAGAAAATGTTCTAGAATCTTACTACAGAGGAACAAGGGGTATTTTAGTCTAAAGTCCTGTAGCTCAAGGTTTGTCTGAAATAGTATAACTGAAAAAGTTTTGACAGACAGCAAGACTCAATGATTGAGGTCTATGTCAGGGATGATGTTTTGCACTAGCAGAAGACACATTTTGTAAGAGTGACCCGGAATTTTACAGGACATGCTACATGTTTACAGATTTGTAAGTCAGTATGTTTAGATGAGACCGATGGTAATCTGTACACAGCTGTCTTCACTGACAATCTTTTGAAGGAGAGAGTGGTGTGTTTACAAAGATCTGCACCTGCGTGCAACACCCGGTAGCATCGGCAGTGTATTGGAAAGTAAAAAGCACAGAGGTTCTCAGAGGTCTGTTTGTTACTTATTGAGAAATAACTGGCACTGGTCAAAATGGAAGTAAAATATTAATTAAGATCCATTCTGGTAAAGTTGGAAGAGATGGGATTAGTGAAGGTAGAAATAGAAAGGGGGATTCCAGAGCTTCCCAGGCATAAAATTATCAGAATGGACAGCATTTGTTGTCTTTGAGGATGGAGCCAGTGAAGGACTGGAGAAGATACAGGACAGATTCCTGGAGTCTAACCAGGATACCTGGGAGGCAGAAGTAATGGTCAGTAATGCTGTTGGACATGTATTGCCATGTTCTTTTCTTTTTCAGAGCAATGACTAAAATTCATTGAAGAAAATACTTCCTAAAACACCATAGTTAGTATTTCCCTTGCCTTTCCAGTTCTGCTACATTTCCAGTCAGGTTCACTAAGGATACTTTCATTGGCCCTTCTGTTGTAGAAATCAAATGTGGGGTCATGTAATGTCATGTAGTGTCATGTAATAAAAACAACTGATAAACAACACATAGAAAGACACAGGCTATTGGATGGACTTTGTCCTGTCCTTTGCATCCAAGAGGTAGAGCATGTATATATTGTGTGGGATGAATTCTTCAATGAAGAGCCAGGTACTATTTAAAATGAATTTTAAAAAATCATAAAAAAATGGGTATCAGAGGACAACTTTGGGGCTGTTAACAACAGGGTTGGTAATAGCTCTCATCAGGTCCATTCTGTCCTTCTGTCATTTGAACCTCAGTTTCTCAACCTGCTCAGAGAGTGTAGTGAGTCTTACTGAAATTCTCCCCAAATTTAAGGTAAGGATCAAATGAGATTTAAGAATCCATAATCTAATATGTAAAATATGAGGTACCAGAGGTTTGTCCCTCCTGGTTTACTTACAACAAAAATTATACACTGTCAACTATTTTTGTTAGATAGATTGACTTTTGCAGGGACTGGGGCTAAAGAACATTTTGGAGCTAGTTCAACAAAATACTGTGATGGCCAAATTCAGACCAGAGAAGACTTTTGCAATAAAGGCGTCACCTTGGAAACAGAACCTGTCGTCTTGGGACTTTGTCTATAATGTAAGCCATGCTGTGTTATG
This sequence comes from Phodopus roborovskii, assembly GCF_943737965.1. NCBI lineage: Eukaryota > Metazoa > Chordata > Mammalia > Rodentia > Cricetidae > Phodopus > Phodopus roborovskii. The sequence continues at coordinate 49,403,567 of NW_026126517.1, read as the reverse complement.
AAATGGCTTTGCTTCTATTCTGCCTGTGTGCACTGTGGAGAACGAGCTGGGCTTGCAGAACACCGAGCCTTTCTGGCCCTGAGAAGGTGTGGTTTCATGAGTAGCATCTGCCAGGAAAAGTGGATGTCATGCTCCCTTACTTCACACTGACCCAGAGAGAAGAAAACACTTTTAACTTCGGCATATTTCACATCTCAGTAACAACATGCTTATAGCAAACTTCATATTGGAGATCAAATAACATCTTGCAGAAGAAACAACAAAAGTAAAACATTTAATCAAGCAATAACTGGATTAATTGGAGGTTGGGCATGTGGCGGTGTATTTTTCTTTCACTGTGGAATATGATCCTAAACCGAGCATGTCAATTATACCATGTCCTGCCTCCACTTTGGAGTGAGGTCTTATTCACTTGAGGACTAAAGCAGATACTCTGGGTACAATGGCAGTTATAAAGTTCCTTTTTTAACCTGTTTTAAGGTATAACCCAGATTTTTCAAATCCCCCCAACACAGTGTATTTGAAAACAGGGGGTATCAAGTTGCACTAAGACTAAGAAACTCCCCATGTATTAAGGCTGGGCAAGGTGACCCATTATGAGTAGTAGGGTCCCAAAAGCCAGTAAAAGAGATGGAGATAGTGCCTGCTCCAGCTAGAGTCCCACAAGAGGACCAAGCTACACAACTGTACATATATACAGAGTGCTTAGGTCAATCCCATGCATGACCCCTGGTTATCAGTTCAGTCAGTCACTGTGAGTCCCAATGAGCCCAGGCTAGTTAATTATGTGAGCCTTCTTGTGGTGGGTTTCTGCATCTGCCTTCTTCAGTTGTTCTCTGACAACTGGGCCAGGGATCAATCTGGTCCCAGAAGATAGCCAGTTCAGGCTATTTACTCACTATTGCTAGGAGTCTAAGCTAGGGTCCTTCCTGTAGACTCCTGGGAGAATCTCCTGTGTCTGGCTTCTACCCAACACTGAAATGTGCCCCCCAGCCTTCTCCCCCTTCATGCCCCCCCCAATCTGATCACTCATGTTCCTGTCCCCGCCTGCCCTCAGTCCACTCACAAAATCTCTCCTATTTGCCCTTCCCAGGGAGATCTGGGTGTCCGCCTCCATGGACCCTCCTTGTTACCTAGTATCTCTGGGTCTATGGACTTTAACATGGCTATTCTTTATTTCATAGCTATTATTTACTTATGCGTGATACATACCATGTTTGTCTTTCTCAGTCTGGGTTATCCTTTTGCCTTCAAGTTTCCTGGTGTACTTGTTTTTAACAGTAGAGTCATAACTCCATTGTATAAATTTGACACATTGCCATTATCCATTGGTTGAGGGACATCTAGGTTGTTTCCAGGTTCTTGTTTATTAGAAGTAAAGCTGCTATGACCTTAGTTGAACAGGTGTCCTTGTGGTATGATTGAGCATCCTTTGGGTATACAACCAAAAGTGGTTTTGCTGAGTCTTGAAATAGGTTGATTCCTAGTTTTCTGAGAAACCACCACACTGACTTCCAAAGTGGCTACATAAATTTGTACTCCCACCAGCAGTGGAGGAGTGTTCCCATTGCTCCATATCCTCTCCAGCATGAGCTGTCACTTGTTGTTTTTATCTTACTCATTTTGGCAGGTATAAGATGGAATTTCAAATCAATAAGAAATACAAAGACATCCCCACTATGTTTTTATGAGTAATAATTATACAAATTTATTAAGATCCCTTAAATACTCTATTTAGAGTTGTGGGTTTTGATGGATTTGGATGGAGAAATTGTGAGCCTATGTCAGGATATTCTTTATCTTAACTCTGACATTCTTTCACAGACCTGAAATCATATGAGTACATAGGCAGGATTTGTCCAAGAGGTACTAAGCAGCTAAAGGCCCTGAAACTTGAGCAGTGTCAGTTTCCATGTAAGTTCAACAACACTGGGAACAAAATAGTGAGATGGGAAACAAATAAAGAAGCTGAGGCTGGGTAGAGACTGGTACCCACTCCTAACGGGAACTTTTCTTCCCACCATCCCCAGGATCCTGGTATGTGGGAAGGCATTCTACACATGTACCCATGAGTTAGTCATGCCCCCCCTCCCTGAGTCTTCCCTCCTCTTATGAGCCCAGTCCAACCCACCTATTAGTTTTTGTATGGCTCATGAGTTAAGAATAATTTTTATTCATGTAAATATTATTTAAAAAACAGAAGATTATGATCTTGTGATACATGAGGATTATATAAAATTACAATTTTGCTTTTGCTCCATAAAGTTTTATTATGAAATAGTAACTGCTATATTATCTAACAAAGACTGTCATGCCACAATGTCAGATTGGAATAGTGAGAGAATCCCCAAAGTCAATGACATTTACTCCCTAGGTCTCTTCAGATAGCTTGCTGGCCACTGGCTTGGGTCTTTAATTGTCCAAAAAATCCTGAAATTTTGATAAATGATAATACCTAGTATTGTATAATTGTATAATAATGTAGCTGTTCCCAATGTGGTGCCATGACCCTTGGGAGAAACATGTTTTAATCACCCTGTCTCTTATTTACTCCTCCAATCATGCCATGCAAACAGTAGACCCCCTCGGCTATCTCAAAGGCGATCCCACTCTAGTTAAACAGAAATATGGTAAACAAAATTACATCTCAAGCTGTCCCTGCTGTTTGAAGAATCTCTTTGAAAATTCAATCAACAGAACGCTTTTAATTTTGCTTCATCAGATGTGATTTGGGAGTCTGTGACAAGAAGCCCAGCAGATTTCTCTCTTCAGTTTTCTTTCTTCCTTGCATATAAAAGTTCCAGAAGAGCCCTGGAAACCAGGGTGGGGAGAAGAAATCTGAGAGTTTCTTCATTCAAAATTCTGATCATCCCCAAAAAGATAGACTTTCACATATACAAATCCAACTAAGTAAGATTCTTCCATACATAACCTAAGTCTAGGGGCAAGAAACACTAGGGTACTGTAGCTCAGTGTTATAATTATTTTAAACAATAGATAGAGGGTGAAGAGATGGCTCAGTCAGTAAAGTACTTGCCTTGAAAACACAAGGATCTGAGTTTGATCCTAGAATCTATGTAAGATGTCAAGTGTAATGGCACATGCTTTTAATCCCAGTGTGGTGATTTGAATGAGAATGCCCCCCATAGTCTTGTGTATTTCAGTGTGTGGCCTACAGTTGGTGTAGTCTTTTGGAGGCGTGGTCTTTTGGAGAGGGTGTGTCACTGGAGACAGCCTTTCAAAAACCCACACCATTCCCAGTTACCTCTCTCTCTCTCTCTCTCTCTCTCTCTCTCTCTCTCTCTCTCTCTCTCTCTCTGTCTGTCTCATGGTTATCCAGATGTATTCTCTCAGCTACTGCTCCAGTAAGATGCCTGCCTGCTGTCATTCTCCCCACCATGGTGGCCATGGACTCAACCCTTGAAACTTTTAGCCCCCAATAAACTTCTATAATTTGTTTTTGTCTTGATGTCTTAACATAGCAACAAAAAAGCAACTAAGACACCCAGTATTAAGGAGGAAGAAACAGTTAGATCCCTGGGGCTCTTGCAAGACAACCTAGTCCACTTGGTGAGTTCCAGGTTAGTGAAAGACCCTGTCTCCAAAAAAAAAATGACAGATGGGGAGGAATGAGGAATGACACCCAAGGTTGCCCCCTGGCCTCCACACATGCCTGAATACACATGTACTCAAACACAGATATACACATGCATGTGTATGCATAGATAGGACAGACATGAGAATTCTAATAGCATATGGCTCTCTCTCATTTGCTTAACCTTTTACCTAGTAGACATAAACTAGGCTGTGCCTTCTAGACTTTATCAAATAAGACGAATCACAAAGAACAAAGAAAAATAAGACTAAAAGCGGCACTCAATAAAGAATTCTTTACCAAACAGTGGTAACAGTAACAGATCCTGCCAAGCATTCTTTTTGGAGTTTTTTCAATCAGTAATTAATTGGTAAAAAGAAAACTGAGTTCTTCCTACTTAATAAGCTGTGTGTTTCATTGCTCTCTGCATGAGCATTCTCTAGTGAAGCCTGAGAAGGTAGACATTTCCTACTAGGCACATTCACAACATGAAATTCTCTTATTGAAAAGCAGTGGAGAGAGAGATGCTGGGCAGCAGCCAGCTCAGCCAGCCATGCTGGCTGGAATGGGATCCGTGATTTGGGGCAAGGCACAGTTCAACAGTCAGGTCAGCTGCCTTGATGATTTGTGCCAATCACAGAGGTCATGCCCTGCTTGCAAAGATATGACATGAATCAGATGAATGTTTATAGTCACCCGAGTGACTAACTTTATCGTGACCCTGAACTCTCTGTTATAGCCAACTCTTTCATCTTTATGTTTCATATAAAAATGGATGGAAGCGGAGGGGGATGGAACAAATGGAATAAAGCACAACATGGCTTGGTGCCTCCCCAAGAACATGTGGTTGAGACAGGCAATGGAATATCAAAGATGCAAAGCTCATCTGCATCTGTTTCACTAACTTTACTGGGCAGGGTGATCTTAGCCTGCTGCAGAAGCTTCTGGGAGACAAAGTTTATATGTACTATTTCCACATTTTCCCCACAGGAGTTAGTACAGGGGTGGTGCTTAATCCTTGTTCACTAATGTGTGATTCTGATGAGGACACCTCACTGAAAATTCTGGACATTTAACCTAGTGAAAAGCAGTCAAAAGTCTTCAACGTATATTTCTATTCAGCTGTGATTCCATTAAGATCAACAACTTCAAAGACTAAGAGTTATGTGCCCCATACATCTATTTCCCGAATTAAGGAAAAATTTTCTTTTGTCAATACTTTGCAAAATGCAATTTGGTATTCATAAACGAATGATGTAGACAGAAAGCCTTGTCATTCCTGCACCCACTCATTATTTTACACTTTTATGAGAAAATGAAAAGCCAGAACAGGGGAGAATGCACTGCCTGCAATGGCTTTGTTCTGATTACTAATTATTGCAAGGAGGAATCAGCTAGGAAAGGAGTTTCAATGAGCCTTTGTTTAGATCAGGCTGGCCTGTAGGCATTTCCATGAGGTGGGGGGGTCTTGATTACATCAGCTGATACGGTAAGACCCAGTCTAAGAGTGGACAGTACCATTCCCTGGGTTTGTATCATGGACTTTGGAAACAGAAAAATGAAAAGTAAAAAGAAAAGAAAAGGAAAGGAGAGGAGAGGAGAGGAGAGGAGAGGAGAGGAGAGGAAAGGAAAGGAAAGGAAAGGAAAGGAAAGGAAAGGAAAGGAAAGGAAAGGAAAGGAAAGGAAAGGAAAGGAAAGGGGAAAGAAACCTGAGCATGCATGCTCTCTGTTCTTGACTATTGATGGGGCCCACTGTTTAAATTTCTTGTGACATTGACTTCCTTGCAATGATAGACTGTAATCTAGAACTGTAGACTAAAATAAATGCTTTCTACATAAGCTTCTTCTGTTGAGTATTTTATCACAACAAAGGGAAACAAAATCAAGGCATCATCTAGAGAGAGAGAATGACTTTGATGTTTTCTCATCCTTTATATTAGATGAATCTGATTCCAACTTTATATTTACTAACACAGCTCCATGTTCTTCCCAGCCAAATACTTACATGAGGAGCACAGTCCCATACTGATGTAGCCCCAATGGCAGCAGTGGGAAATAAGTATTTGCATGGAAAAATCACAAAGTCCTTTAAAAGCAAGTAGTCCCTTCAGATTATCAAGTCTCTGCTTGCTTCCCAACAGAAAATGTATATATGTATACAGAGAGAGAGAGAGAGAGAGAGAGAGAGAGAGAGAGAAGCCCTTCCATTCCCATGGTTAGTAGTTAATAAATCTGTCAATAATTTTCTGGGTTCCCATGGTAGTATGCAGTATTAAAACAAGGGGTGAGCTGTGGAGCTGTGTTTTCATCTGCTGTTATACTGCAGTACTATGAATTATAGAGAAAAATAAAGAAATTCATTATTTCTGAAGAATAACTCCAGACACTCTGGTAGGACAGCTGCACCATTTCTTCTCATTTTCCAGGGTGATTTCCCTGGAGAACAGGGATGGTGATGGATTGTGAGCAACTTTTTTCCTGTGTTTTGTGCACTTCTGTGACTTTGGAAAGTTGTTGACATCAATGCTCCTGCTTCTGTAGAATGGGAACAGCATCTCTCAGGGCTGAGAGGATTGCATTGAAGGAGGTTGCTTATTTCATCTCTCTGTCTTGTGTTTTCTTGGTACAGAGGGAAAAATTCATAAAACTACTGGACCAGTTGCATAACTCTTTAAGGATCGACCTATCAAAGTACAGGGTAGGTACAACATGATTTCCCTTAAGGTAGATCCACCAACTTTGCTCTAGGTGATTTCTCAACACAGTACATCATTACCTATCCTGTAATGGAAAAATAAACATGCTGATTTTGAGCCTGACACATTGGAAATGATCCTCAAGAGAGCCACATGCACATAAACTCTAACAATACTTCATGTGTATACAGTTCAATCTTAGAATTTTAATAATCATCTGGTGGAGTGCCCCTGAGATAATTCCAAGTGAACACATGGTCCAGCCTTTGTTTGAAATTTTATTTGAAAATTTAGTTACAAAGTATCTAATTATAGAAGATTTTTATATCTTATATAAACAATTTATTTGAATATTTTTATTTGCATATATATATATATATATCTTTTATTCATTTTAATTGGTCCCTTAATGATTGATGGATGAATGAATGATAGGTAGATGAATTGATAGATGTTAGACAGATAGATAGATAGATGATAGTTGATTGATAGAAAATAGTTGATAGAAATAAGTGATTAATAGAGATAGACAGATGATAGATGGCTAGACATAGAGATAATTACCTATTTCTGGAATTTACAACCTGAATTTTTACCAAAGTGTAATTGTATGTTGGAGTTAATATCACTACAAGAATATCACACATGCCACCCTGCTATAGAAGCTATTTAAGGGCAAGAAGAGCCTTGAACACAACTTACTTGCCATAGTTTAGGCACCAAGCCCTTCTAGGTCATAAAAACTATCCAGAAGTCAGTTTTGAATTTTCTGGTAACTGTAGAAACCAGTCATCAGTTAATATGAGGAATCTCTCAAGATTAAAACCCTTTGTTCTTTCATGTATTTTCATAATGGCCCTTTACTTTTTCTCCAGAATATCTGTATTTTTAAGTGACCTGTCTTCATGTACCTCACTATGGAGAAAGTCATGTCTGAAACTCATATTTCAGAACTTGAAATACAATCATATCCTCTACTTTTAGGAGTTTTCTTGTGACTGAGAAGTCTTATCACCTGAACCATGTTCAAAGTAATGTTTGAAAATTACAATGATCTTTGAAAAATGAGAAAAAGATTTAAATATGTGTTAACCTCCCTTCTTTGAAAACTATATTTTATAAGCAGGAATTATAAAATTTAGCATTGCAAAAAGTGATAATATAGTATGCTTTTAAAACTTCTTTATTGTATGAGTTTGAGCCACTGATATGATGAATTTAATCATTTTCACTCCTCCATTAGCCATCTTCAACACCCTCTCTCTCCTGCTGGAGCCCTTCAACACAAGCCCCCCTCCTACAGTGATATCTTCATTTTGCATGTAGCCCACTGAGTTTCATTAGTGCTTCTTGTCTGCATGCAAACAGGAGATCATTTATTGGAGTGAGGCAATTTATCAGTGGCTACACCACTGAAGAAAATGGCACCCTGAGGATGAATAAGAATGTATGGCTTTCTGTGATAGATAGAAGAATATTTCTAAATCTTTTTCAGAATGTTCTGTGACAAAATATTTTTTAAAAAATTAAGAATACCCTAGAATATTTTTAACTGTGGTATAACCTACCTACTGCTTTTTATTTTTTTCAATAAGCTTTTTTTATTAATTCCCCCAATGGAGGTCCAATATCAGCATCTTAACCTATTTCTGTTTCCTGTTTGGCTAGGAAAACTTTCCTGCCAGCAACACTGAGAGACTGCAGGACCTGAAGTCCACCGTGGACCTGCTGACCAGCATCACTTTCTTCAGGATGAAGGTGTCTCATCTCATTCCTACAATGGCTGAGTGACATCAGAGCACATGTGTCCCTTGATAGAGCTTTGCTTTATTCTACTCCTGACCAGTACTCTCTAACTCCAGCCACTGACATGGGCTGTATGAGTTGTCCAACATAGGTTCTATCACAGAAGCAAGGTTCCTAGTCACATCACACATTTCATTGAGTAAGAATTAAGTTCACAGTCAATTTGTCTTAAAAGACACGTTCTTAGTAACTATACAAGACACTTTAAATAGTTACGGAGAATGTTAAGAGAGTAGAGTTACAGTTAAGTGGTAACTGAGAAGGTCTGCTAACTTTTCACTGTAGGAGAAGAAATAACCCATGTTCTCCCAATGGTGGCAGCACACACTGTCAGCTTTGGCAATGCTTGTATGATGAGAGCTGGTCACCTGATTCTTTGGTGCAGTTGGCTATGATCTGCCAAACTCCTGACATTTCCATTTAGAAATATCCCTACTTTAATACTAATTTCTGCACAGTCATAATTTAGGTTAGTAGTGTATTTATATTAAGCCTTTCAAACACAGCTTGCTAAGATATAGACAATATTTTTTCTCTTTAAAATAGAGTTTTATGGGAGTTGATCAGCAAGTTCTGAGACAACAACCCCCCCAAAAAAAAAACAGGCTATTTTTCTCAGTTGCCATGAGTTTTGTCACTCACATCACTAAGAAATAGTATTTTGTAATACGTAGAAAACAAAAGCATGATATATTGATGATCATTAGTTTTTAATGTCACTTGGCTTAGTGTCAGAACCTACTGGTGACTGGAGTAGACAGGATTTATGTGTGTCCTGATCTACTGGTACCAGTGTGCAGAGAATGCTAGGGAGACCTGGAGGCTTGGTGGGAATGCTGACTGAGGTGGGCAAGTGACAGCTGCCACTGCCGGAGGATGAAAAAGCGGGAGTCCCACTCCAGTGATAAGCCTCTGCCCGTGTCCTTCCCATCGTGACTACCAAGTGATGATTCCACTGGTATGTCACCAGCAAAAGGAACAAAGAAAGAGAATGTCCTCAGGGACTATGACATAGCCCCACTACCTGACCTGCCCTTGTGTTATTCATAATCTTCTTTCTTTTGTGTTATAGAATGTCACCTAGAGTCTGTTTCCGGAATTGATGGCCTCCCCAACCTTTGCAATTGCTTCCCTTCCTCTTAGGCGCTAACACACTGGCTAGAGTCCTCCTCACATGGTGGAATCCCTACAGTATACTTACTATCATCAATTACCCTTTTGATTTCTTCACACCATTGCTTGACAGGCCGATGAGATGGCTTATCAGTAAAGAGCACTCTCTGCTCTTCAAGTTCTCAGCTCTTTTTCCAGCACCACACAGAGGCTCACAACTCTCTATAACCCCAGTTCCAGAGGATCTGATGCCCTCTTCTGGCCTTTGTGAAAACTACACACATGCTGTGCACAGAATGTATTTATGCGAACAACTATGCACATCAATAAATCTTTTTAGACACTGCCTGACTCCACTCACCCCAGTCCCAAAACTCATCAAAAATGTTCTTTCCTTCTATTATCTTTTTCCTTTGGAAGATTACAATTTAGTTACATATCTTCCTTCCCATTTCTCCCTCTAAACCCTTCCAAACACCCCTTCTTCCCTTCCTGCTCTCCTTCAAATTCATGGGCTCTTTCTTGTGTGTGTGTGTGTGTGTGTGTGTGTGTGTTTACTATAAATACATATTATACATTCACATTCCTTTTGTAAAAGATTTTGCATTCATTTATTGAGGGGTAAGGCAGGCATGTGTGGAGGTCAGAGGGCAACTTGCAGGACTCAGTTGTCTTTTGCCTTATTCCACTATGTGGGTTCCAGAGATTGAACTCAGGTCATCAGGCTAGGCAACTGGTTCCCTTACCCACTTAGCCATCTCATACACCTTATTTAAAAGATTTCTCAGGCCATGTTTTTAAAAAGTCTTACAGAGTACTTGAATATAGTTTAAATGTTTTCATGGGTTTGTAGCATTCTACTATGTTTAAGAAAATGATTTATCTCTCAGGTTCTGGAGCTGCAGAGCCCACCAAAGGCCAGCGCAGTAGTGAAGGACTGTGTCCGGGCCTGTCTGGATTCCACATACAAGTATATCTTCGACAATTGCCACGAACTCTATTCTCAACTAATAGATCCGGTGAGAAGAGATGTGGGACTTTGTGATCACTGTCATTCTGGTTTTGATGTCTGTTTCAATACATGTAGACTAGCAGAAAATGGGGAAGTATGCTCATCCAATTTCACATTAACCACGGGTTTGAGAATTCCTACCCCTAGTCTTCACATTTGAACATCATTTCCCTGTGCTTGAGCTAATTCATTCTTCACAATAGCTTTGTGTGGCAAAGGCAGATATTATTGTTCCTGTTTTTCAGGTGCATAATTGCTTTTGGAAGAATTTAATGCCTTGCTCCAGTTCACAGAGTCGGTAGAAATTCCTTCGAGGGAAACCTGACATTAGTCCAATATGGCATTAAGTGGAAATGTATTCCACTCTTCTGTTTCTTTTTTTTTTTTTTTTCTAGAGAAAAAAAAAGCTCCCATTGAAAATGCAGGTGCTGTGGCTAGGGATAAAGCTCAGTTGGTAGTCTACTTGCCTGTCATGCTCAAAGTCATGGATTTGATTCTCCACACTGCATACACCTAGCATGGTGGTTCATGCCTAGAATCCAGACAGTTGGAAGGTAGAGTCATGAATGTCAACAGTTCAAGGTCATTCTTAACAACATAGTATGTGCCCAAGACTAATTGTGGTTACATGCAACCTTATGACCCCAAAGCAAGGAAAAGAAAGGAGGGGGAAATATTCAATTATGAAAATAGCTGCATTATATTTTCTTCTTTAAAAAAGTCTCCTTCAAAAGTGTCCTCTTCCATATTATTCGGTAAGCCTTAGACTCCTCTTTCCACCTTCCCAGAAATGAGAAGACCCTTTATATAATTCTTTCACAGAGCTAAAAGTATAGATATTACAACAGTGGCATTTTTGAATATTTACCTGAGCAATTAAGGACATGGGAAAAATAATTTGGTGTCGCAGACTATAACCACTACCAGAGAAGGTGGAACTCTACAGCTGTTGCCCACCAATGAATTATCCATGCTCAGCATAGCAAGTCACATCACAGGCATTCTGATACTGGCAGGAGCCACAGTCATGATTCTTGTTAAAACCCTGAGACTGATTTCAATGTCTGATGTCTAACACTAGAATTAGTGGAGCAGAGCCATGGTCCAGGTTTTCTCCTCTCTGAAATAGACAGAATTCCTTTCCAGTCTACTTCAGAATCAGGTTGTAAAACCAAGACATTCTGCCAAGCACCTAAAAAAAATCAGAAATTGGTGCAGAAGCATCAGTAATGACAAATGTTTAAAAACACACAGCAAAGAAGCCAACAAAAGACTCTTGATGTGGTAATTTCATTAAAACGCAGAGCTAAGTTGAAAGGCAAATGTGAAATTTGAAATGATGTTATTACAAGCCCGGAGCCAACTGGAGGAGTCCTGCATGGTTAATTGTGATATATTTTATCTTTTAGATATTGTCTTTGTTGCTTGTTTGACTTTTTTTAAGCAAGGGGGATGGTAAAGATGGCTGAGGAAAAGCAATCCAAATTACATAGGAAAACTGCTTCTGAGGTTTCATCCTACCTAGGGAAGTGTTTAAAGCCATTAAATTCACAGATATGTAATCATTAACTTTTGGCTTCTGTTATGTACCAGATACTTGAATAAAAGGAAAGAGAAACAAGTAAGACAAGCACAGTGACCATAATCATGGACTTATAGTATAGCAGGGGGGATACACAGTGAAGCCGTAATTACATCAATCACTAAAAGCATGTCAAGTTCCATGGAAGGAAACACATGATGTAGTGTTAAAATACATAAAAGGAGGAGCCACTGGACCCTGGGATGGGGAAAAGTTAGTTTACTACAGCTGCTGGAAGCACGTCTCTGGGAAGACTGGGATTGATTAAACAGAAAATTAATAAATCACTGTGCTACCTTCATTGAAGACTGCAGTGTGGGGGCTGGGAAGATGACTCAGTGCTTGAGAGCATTTGTTACTCTTGCAGAGCATAGTGATTCCCAGCCACTTGTAATTCCAGTTCCAGGGGAGGTAATGCCGTCTTCCACACTCCTTGAGCACTGTGTCCACATGATGAATACACACACCATAAGCAAATCCTTCTAAAATGCCACTGCTTGGTAGGTCCTACCCATCAAGCTGACTCCTGTGATTGGATTCAAGTTACGCACAACCCACTAAAACTATCTTCATTGTGTTACCAAGCACATGGACGTGGCCTAAACTATTCAACCCTCTAACTTCACTTAGTTTCCCTGAAGCATTTGGTACCCTGGCCACTCTATAATTAAAATACTGTCTGTTCTAAGTGGCCAGTCATCATCTTTACTTACTTTCTCCCACCTCACTGGCTGTTCCCCTTTGAGATTTTTGTCACAGCCCTTTGCCTCCAAAGATTCTGAATGTCACGGGCCCCTGCCCAGTTTTTTACCTTTGCCTCTAGCTATACATAGTGATTCAGGGCAGACTGTCAAACACCCAGCCGGTCTACAGAATTCCAGATGGATACCAACTTATTGAAAAATAGGCTTGGATGTAGGATGTAGGATGCATCTATAAGATGCAGACTCTTGACCAATATTTTCATTTTGCAGGCATCTTCCATGAGACTTTGAGGAGAGCAGATTACCCTGCCTTATTCAACACAGAACCCTGCCCCTGATTTGGCTAGAACCAGAGATAGCCTAGAAAACGCTGAAGTTTTGAAAGGAGACCTATTTAACTCAAATTGAAGTTCCCACCATTAGGAAGCAACTGAGTCTTGGTCAAATCCCTCTAACCTTTGATTTCTTTGTTTATCAAGAGGGGATAATGTTAATTACACTTTTTGTAGAGTTGCTGTGAGAGCTAAGGTAGTGCTTATGAGTTGCCTAGCCTGCAGATGCCCAGGAGGTCATTCTGTGACTAATCCCATAACACCTGCATGGTTCTTGAATTAAAATTAGGGATGGAACTTGACAGTAACAGGCACCGACCAGGAAACTTAGGTTCAGTGCTTTCCTTATGGCACTTCATGGTTAGTTCTACAGGGGTGACATTTACAACACACAGAATCCAATTTGCTGGGCCCACATTGCTCCCTCTGGAATGTGAAGGTGGTTACTCCCCATCTGCTCGCAGTGAATCTTCGGGTATATAGAAGCACTGAAATGTATTCTGTAATTAAGCTTGGCACCAGAGTTCTGTCGAGATGGCCACTTCTGCAAATGTCCCTTGCTGCCCTCTCCTCACCAGTGGCTTTGCTTCTGGCACTGGCCCCTTTTTATGAATGGTCACAGCAGCAAGTTCGCACTAGCCAAACCATTATCCTCATGGACAGGGAAACCTCCACTTTGCCATCACTCAAGGAAAACAGACATGAACACCCCAAAGTTTTGCACAAAATTATCACAATAGGGGCTGGAGAGGTGGCTCAAGGCTTAAGAGCACTTACTGCTCTTGCACAGGAGGGGAGCTCAATTCCCTGCAGTAATATAGGGAGGCTGTAAGTTCACTCCAGGGGATCGGAGGTCCTCCTCTAGCCTCTGCAGACTACATTCACAATGCACATACACACAAACACACATACTTTAAAATAAAAGTAAAAACTTAAGATTATAACAATATTATCATTTCCTGTGCATCCTTTCAGAAAGACTACACTTAAATAGACATCTTCTATTTGTATATATAGCTCCCTAGTTTATACAAATGGTGACATACTATGAAATACAGTACTGAGTCTCATTTCATTTTCTATGACTTTGAGGTGGTCTCATAATTAATGCATAAGAGTATTCTTATATTTCACGGCACTGAAAGGACACTTCACAGTTTATTAAACTTGTCCCTGTTGATGAAAATTCAAATTATTCCATGTCGCATTACTTAACACAATGCTGAAAATGTCTTATATATATCATATGTTACATATACATAATGTATATAATTATATAATATAACACATACAATTTTGTAACTTGTAAAAGAAAGTGTAACTCTTAGAATTCTTAAGAGATGTATTTGATTAATGAGAAACAGATTTTCCAACTTTTAAGAGATACCAGAAAATTACCTTCTAAAGAGATTTTGAAGTACTTTAGGCACTTCAGAAATCTCTACCAGGGTCCTTTATCTACGGAGTAGCCATATAGGGTTCTACCAAAGCTGATGTCTCAGGCCATCTGCACTGCTCTAAAAAAAAGATTGCATGGTTAATAAGCCAAACAGTTTTCCTTCCTGTCATTCTGGAGGCTGAAAAGGCCCAGATGTGACCCTAGCAGGTTCGGTGTCTGGTGAGACTGGCTCTCTCTTCCCCAGGCTTCACCTTCTTGCTGGCAGAGGAGCAGGGCTGTGGCTGCTCCATTCATAAGAACAGTGTCATTTACGAGGCTACTCAGCTTGAACACTGCCCTAAAGGCACTGCCTCTTAATGCTTTCTCATTGGATTTTAGCTCCAACATATGAATGAAAATTAGCACATAACATAGCATTTGTATTGATTTTTCTTAATTTGATAGACGTGGAAAATTCAAAAAATGGATGGGTTTTCATATCTATCTTGTTATTGATGTTTAAACCTGTTTCATATGTTAAAACTCCAATACCTGATCAATGTTTATCACATTTGTTGATCCTTAGGATTTTGCTCCACAGTAAAAAAACTGGGCCTTTCTTTTGATGAGAGCTGTAATTAGAATTTATTTACATTATATTTATCAGAGCTTTTTATAGTTTTATGCCATCAGCTGCATCAACATATAACTTATTTAGAACTTATGTCATGATGAAAATTGTCATCCCCACTGTAAGCTTACTTTTAAAACCTGGCCACATGTCTCTATATGTAATGTATGCATGTAAACCTTCTTAATGCTTGAATGTCTGACTCACATATGTCTGACCACATATGAAGTGTGGTGAAAACATTGCCTTAATATAATGCTGCATTGAAAGTCTGGAAACAAAAGCATACATTATAGAAGAGAATTAAATCAACAAATGGCATTTCTGCCTTGTCTTCCATCCATCCTAAAATACAGCCTGAAGAACAGTGGAAAGGTTTTCTTGTTTTCTTCCACCATCCTTAAGGCCTTTCTATAAATTGGTTTCATGAAATATTAAACTGGAAAATAGTTGTAAAGCTCAGCATTGGGGATAAAGTGGCTTTCTCAATTCTAAACTTACCCTTGAAATCCTTTTTAAAAGGGAAAGAACCAACTATTTTTTAGAAATGTGAAATTCTTTATACTTTTGTACAGTGATACATTTTAAATGGTAAGGCGGAAATTAGAAGTTCTCGAATAACTCATTTGTGTGGTGGGGGGGGGACAAAACCTCAGAAAAAGAGACTAGTTGGCAAGTGTAGAATTTTTAGGAGAAAAATCACTGAGAAATCCAAAAAGAAATCTGTGTGAATGATTCTTCGGTGAACTATCTAGGTGCCCATGCACACCACCTTGCTCCTAAAACTGTCCTTCTTACAGGAATTGTGTTGTCTTTTTCAAAAGAATATTGCTATTGCTGTGTTGACTTTTCTCGAAAACTGTGCAGTCTTGGCTGTGGCAATGGTAGTGGGTCTCAAGATGACTTGGTTTTAAAGTAAAAAAAAAAATAAGCATTAGGAGGACTTCATATTCAATGAGCATACTAGATTATTCCCATAATTCACTCGAATTCTGACATTTGACCAAGGTACTAGTAAGGCAAGGTTCTAGGAGAAGAATGTTGACATGCAAGGGAATACATTCATCAATATTAAGGTAGGGTCATAAATATGGCCTACATCACCACCATCTTTATGTGCCCTGCAAATGTGCCTATCCATGCAGTTAGTTCCTGGGTTCTTTGTGTTCCATGTGAGCATTAGACTAAGACACTCAGGGCCAGAGCAGTTAAGTCACTCACCTTCCAAGCACATTTCCTATTGCATTGTTTGCAAAGTGGAGTCAGAGTCTACTGCATCTGCAGCTCATGAAGACATACAAAGTGTACATACATAAAGGAGGATATACTGTGAATGGCTGGTGGCTAAAGCACAGACAGAGTGTTAGGAAGAAATGAGTTCACATCTCTGCATCATCTCACACTTGTGATGCACTCAGAAAGCACATCTGGACAGTTGATACCAATCTCAAAGCTGAGATGACCATGAACGAATTCATCTGTCACAAGTAACAGAGCAGTTAATTCTGTGTTGGCTACAACATGGGGTCCCTTCTCCTGACAGATCAGGCCAAGAAATGAAGCAGACATGTAGGAAGCCGGGTTAGGTAGTTTGGATTTGTCCTGAAAGAACTGTGGAGCCTCTAGGAATTTCAAATGGGAGCTTTGCGTGACTGGATTCCCATTTATAAAGACGGAGCTGACAGCAAGGCAGTCTTAATTGGCAGGGCAAGATTGGGAGCATGGAGAGCAGCTCGAAGGTTATTCAGGTGATCTTCCTCCATCTAAATCCTAATAGAACCCGATTTAGATGATTTGTTCATTCTCAAATAATTCATTTACAAATCTATGTCAGAGCCCTGTGGTGTGTGTTGGGGCACACTAATGTATGCAGAAGATAAACATCTCAACTCTGAGACAGATCCAGTTTGGGGAACCTTGGCAACTATGGGTATTTATAGAATGGACAATGAAAATAAGCTATTTTGAGGGTATTTTAAAAATCCAAAAAGAATCATGTGTTTGTGTTGAGGCAAGTTAAAATTTAGGTTTTCTTTTTCATTTGGGCTGAAATTATGTCTACTAGGCACAGATGCTTTATGTCTTAATGTTAATTAGACACGCCAGCCTGGCCTTTGCTGTCAGTGGGCACTGTGAAAGTGAGAACAGGGGCCCTTCGCTTAACTGGTACAATAGAAACTAAAAAGAATTGGGATCCAGTGGGAGAAATGAACACAATGTTTCTTTGTTGTTAAAGACCCCAGTCATGGCACATTTCCTGTTACTGATGTAACAGACACGAGTGAATTATATGGTTACCCAAGCAGCCACTAGAAAAAAAAAATACCTAAAATGAAGAGAAAAATTGAATTGCATGAAAATAGTTCAATTTTTAATACTAAAGTCATGTTTATTTGTAAGCAATTGTACTGAGAGCCCTCTGGCCCTGGACAGAGGGGGCCTGTGGGGTTTAGTGACATTCTCTACAATTTCCAATTCAATTCAGTGTCAAGTTTCAGAGGCTTTTGTAATTTGATTTAGTTGATGGCACTTCATACTTTCAGTGAGGGACAATAAGATTTCAGTTTAATAACACTCCACATGGGACATGCCCATATGAATCTGAAGCACACACTACAAACTTTGGTGGAAAATGTGGTCCTCTATTTGTTTCATGCCCATCCACCAGGAAAGAGACACGTGCCTGATTATACTCACTTTATGCTCTCCATGAGTGGCTTCACAGACATTTGTCAATGGAATTGATGTCTGGAACACACTTAGCTGGTATTAAGACTCTCACTGATGGATAGTTAGTTACAAGGAGTAGGAAACTGTGAATGAGTCTAGTTGTAGCATTCCAGAGCTAGTGCCACTGGACATCAATACAATTGAACTGAGTTGTAACCACTGTGCAGACTCCTCAGTGACACACATTGATACTAGCACTGAGCCCAGGGAAGTAGGACGAATTGGACTGCAAGGACCCCAGTTAGCACCCTTTTCGATTTCCTCACCTTCGCTTTCCATAAAGGTTCCTTTTGAGAGAGCTAACAGTCTGTCTCAGATCTGCAGAAGAGCAGAACCTGGCCATGGAATGCCTTCAGTCTCTTTTTGACGTCATTGGATGTAGACTCCACTCTGGATCATGCATGCTTCCTCTTCATAGTTCCTGCTCATTGTATCACTTAGAACTGTCTTCTGTTCCATGCTACCTAGGAGGAAATATGTTTATCTGCTATACTCCATAACTGTGTAGGGAGAGATTTCCCTTCTTCAGTGTGTGTGTATATGTGTGTGTGTGTGTGTGTGTGTGTGTGTGTAATTATTTATGTATATGTATATATGTGTGCATATTTCAGTGCAGTGCCGGTAGAGGTCAGCATTGGGTGTCAGAGCCCCAGGAGCTGGAGTTAACAGGCAGTTATGAGCTGCCTGATGTGAGTTCTGGGAACTGAACTTAGTTCTTCACATCCTCTTAAGCCCTGAGCCATCTATCCAGTCACTAGAATTATTTATTTTACTTACAAGTCTGTAGTGTACATTGGGCATATTCCCTGTGCCATGCCCTTCTCTCACCTTACCCACTCCCATGACTCACCTTTGTTCCCCTAGATATTTTTACATTTACTTTATATCTTACTTACATACAAGATTTTACGTATCTATATAAAACCTAAGATTAGCTGGCAGTGGTGGCCCACACCTCAATAACCCCAGCACTCAGGAGGCAGAGGTAGGCAGATCTCTCTCTCTCTGTGGGTTTGAAGCCAGACTGTTTTACAGAGTGAGTTACAGGACATCTGGGGCTACAAGAGAAATCCTGTCTCAAAATAAAATAAAATGTAGTACAAACTTTTCAGGTATGGTTGAGATATAGAAATTTATAATTATATATATAGAAATATACATATGTACACACACACACACACATCCCAATGATTTAGGAGATAGATAGATAGATACCTATTTGTCCATCATCACATTTATTTACCCACATTTATTTATTTTATATATGCAAGATACTCTGTGCATGCTTAGGAATCTGGGCTAGATCTATGACCATGTTAACTTGTGACTTTCCACATCAGCCATGACTCCTAGGAGATGTGAACTTTGTGACAGAAGTGTCCGAGTCTTTCTAGTTAGTCTTCACATGATAAACTCCCTACCAAGGCATCCAGTCAGCCAATTCCAGGGAAAAATCCTTACTCCGGAAATAACCCACTCTGAAAAGACAATGGAAATGTCCTTGAGAGTCCCCCATCTATACTGTTTTTCCTGGGGACTCGGTGCTTGAACCACCCATCACTGGTAGAATATCCTGAGTTTTGGAAGGGACACAATTGCCTGTCTTTGAGATATGTGGGATTAAGTGGTTTCACAAAGTTTTGCAGTGTGATGGGGGACTTTGTGATTTATGTCATTGTTCCAATGCAGACAGTTTTCAGTACCACCCATCTAGGTCATTCCAGTCCCTGTTATATTAATGACTCCCTTTAACACTAAGCATCTCTTTCCCAGATACAAAAGGGCTTTGCTTTGATTTTTAAAACATCTGGCTCGTTGTGACTATGCTGCTGTTCAGAACCAGCTGCTGAGACCACATGTGCTGCTTCGATGCTGCATTCCCACCCCCTGAACAGCAGGTTCTCGTCCCTGATACCACAGAATGTCACAAAGAGGCCAGTAGCTTAGCATGCTAAAGGTCTGCCTCCTCAAGATTTCCCTGTGGTTTCCCTCATGGCTCTACTGAGGTGGATCTTAATCCTGCTTTATATTTTGCCTGAGATTTACCCTTCTAGCCCAATTTCAAATCCCCAGGATGAAAAGGCAGCTTTGTCCGAAAGCATTTTATTTATCCATGTCACATGATTGCACACACTGACACACAGAGAATTGCATATATACCCTACACCCTGTACATTGAATTAAGTGTAGTGTTCCATTAACTTGCTTATTTCTCTGTGGGAGCTGGAGGTGCGTGCACACCACAAGGTACATAGGAAGCTCAGAGGACAACTTGTGGGAATCGGTTCTCTCCTTTCACTGTGTGGGTCCCTGGCCTGAATTCAATTCGTCAGGCTTTGCAGCAAATGCCTTTTCCTGTTGTCATCTCACTGAGCCTGACTGTAGTTTTTGTTGAGATACTTATTTGATGTAGTGAGTTATATGATGAAATGGTATCTGTTAAATAATGTCACGCATGTTTGACTCAGGATGTTGGTTATAACTGAGAAAAACCAGGACTGGCTAGAAGAAAGGGTTCTGACATAGTGAGGGAAGGGGAAGCTTT
The DNA here is from genome assembly GCF_943737965.1 of Phodopus roborovskii. Classification (NCBI taxonomy): domain Eukaryota; kingdom Metazoa; phylum Chordata; class Mammalia; order Rodentia; family Cricetidae; genus Phodopus; species Phodopus roborovskii. Next base: position 49,383,443 of record NW_026126517.1, on the reverse strand, counting down.
TTGCCAACCTTACTCATAAATATTATCTGAGCACTGTGTGTTTTGTTATAGCAACAGGTCTGAGTGTCCCCATACATCCTGACAGAAAATCCATAGAAGACACCGTTCTTGTTTTTCTGAGAAATGTCTGTTCATATTTTAAATATACTTAGATATCTCCTGCCTGGGTGCTTAAAATACACCCTACCATCTAGTAGATGTTAAGACTCTGATGTCCCTGTTGGGACACAGCAGGGCACAACTCAATGAGACCCAGCTGGATCCTGGCTTCTTGACTCTCCCAGCTGTAGCTTTTCATTGGAAATCTCAATGTCCATCAACGAACCTTGGGTGGGAGGGGGAGGGACATGACCCCACAGTTAACAAAATTGAATTATGTACAAGGGAACCTGTTATTGGCATTACTGTTTCTGTATCCAGTTCCATTTAAACTATAATTGTTTCCCAGAACCTGTCAGAACAGAAAGAAGCAGACAAGCAGCTAATCCAAGCCTCACACACTTTAAAGCCTGAGCAATCCAGAAAGTTCTTCCATTCTAATGTTCAGAGGTCTCAATCTTGCCTATCCCCAAGCTCAATGTACCACCTTTTCTATAACAACTGCCTGATAGATGTAACAGTTTGGTATTTTGTTCTTTGTGATGTTATTTTTGTACTTCAAATTACTGTTACTCTGCTCATGTTGCTGTATGTTTTATAGAACACCTCACCTTACCTGTTATGTTGACAGGTTTTTGTCTAGAGCAAGCATTTAAGTCTTCTTTTCTTTGAAAAATCTCTTTCCTCCCATTGTTTATATGGTATCTTACATATGGTATCCGCTCAGTAAATGTGAGGTGCAATGCATGAAGATTAAATCTTTGACAGCTCAGCTTCTAGAGTAACGATGCAAATGACTCAACAAGTGACATCCTTATGAAGGATACTCTTCCCATTGCCCTCATGTTGGAGTCCCTTCAAGTGCAAGTCCCAGTTCAAACCAGGGCACCTATCCTTACAGAGTACACTGAGTCATGCATGCAATAGAATCACACGCGATGCTGGAGAAGTATACCCCTGCCCAATACCATGGCAACTGGCCAACTGCAGCTAGTGAACACTTGAAACAGTACTAGGAAAAATGAGAAAATGAGTATCTCTAAAACCCAGTTTAATTTGAATAACTACATTTGTCTAGCAGCTGCTGGCACTGCATTGGAAAACACAGCTCTGGAACTCAAAGCAGCAGATGACACACTGTGCAAAAGAAAAAATTTACCTTCACTGGGATGGCAGGACCAAAGTCTACCAAGCTAAAATTGCAAGCTGTGTGAGTGCATAGCCAAACCCAAGCTCTGTAATCAAGGGAGTTTTCCTTGCTCACCCTGATCCTGGTCTTGCATTTGGGTGAATATTAACCCATGATTTATTACTGTTGAGACTTCACCTTGTGTTGAGGCATGGGTGACAATAGGCACCATGAATGACTTTTCAAGTACAGCATTATGGATTATTCCAAGGCCTGATGGATTTCCCACTTTGCTATATTGTGGGAGTCAAATTGTCTTCTTTCTCTTCCCTTCTTTTAAATAATGTCTTAAGAAACCAGTTGTCTTTCTGTAACCAAATCAAATGCCCCCTCCTCTGTGAAGGAACTTTTAGTGCTTCCTATATTCAGTTCTCCTGATTGGCCTGCATTTAAACCATGAGCTTAAAACCTCAGCATCTTATTCAACAACACAGAGATACTAACATCTAACCCATATTCATCTTCATAACTGTAGAGGGAGTGTCTGCTCAGTCCTCAGTATTTGTAGATGTGCAGAGGAGAGTTGGCCCTTATTGGCCATTATTCTGCAGAGTAGACCCAGATAAACAATGGATGCACAGTTGTGGGGAGGTGCTGATACTCATGTGAGGCTCTTGTTTCAGTCTGAGACAGAATTAATGCTCAGTAAATGTTAACTTTAGGATTATTCTCTCTATCACTATTGAGCTTTGGAATCCATCTCATAAAAGAGAATGAGCTCATTAGCATGCTATCATTCTCTTAAGCAATAGTAAAACTGTTAATTGGGGGAAAATGTTAGAATCGCTTCTGTTAAGGAGGGATTAGCTAATGTGTACACGGAAAGACCCTCTAGAACTGCAACAGAAATGAAAGGGTTAGTTGTCCCTAGTTACCACCACAAGCAAACTTGAACACTCCTGTATTTTTACATCTGTAAGTAGATTGACACACTTGTTGTTAGGGTTCTGTTAGCTGAAGAGAAGTTGAGTAGGCACCTGTTGAATGGTTCAGAATCCCTTTTTAATTTCATTTGGACACTGTCAGGGTTGAACTACAGTTACTTGCGATAAGGTTAATTTGGAAATGTTATTTTTAGGCAAGTATCGCCTTTGCTAGCTCCATCTCCTTTTATGCTTCTGTACTGCAACCCATCATGAGGTCCATTTCCAAAGGGTATTGGTGACTAAGTGGTTCTCCAGGTCACTACTCCCCATGAGACACTAAACTCTAAAGCAATGATTCCAGCACTAACGAGAAAATGCATAACTGAAAGATTGTACCAGATGGGCCAGAGAGATGGCTCAGAGATTAAGAGTGTATTATAATTACAGTGGATTTGAGTTCTGTTCCCAGCACCCACAACTGAGTGTAACTCCAGTTCCAGGGCATTTGATGCCCTCGTCTAGCCTCTAGAGGTACCTGTGCACATATGCAAACCCGCCCACCCACAACCATCCACCACCCTCCAAAACACAAACACATAATCACATACTCAACACGACAATGTGGACACAATCTTAAAATACACTATATTTTTAAAGGAACACTGCACCACAAATTGTGTGTTTTCCCAATGAGTTCCTAGATTGATGTTATGATCTATAAAAAGATGTTATTGGCTATTGGCTATGAGGAAATACAAGCCCCTGTCTATATACAGGTATGTTACCAAGTTGAAAAGGTTGTTAGTGTCCTTTTCTAATTTTAGGATTCCTCAGAATTTCCCTAATTTATTATTTTACCAAGAGTTGGATAAATGAGGAAGTGACAGTAAGTTCAGGTGCTTCAAGAGGGCCTGGAGTTCTGCTGAGTGTGAGGTAAAGGGTAAAGCCACCATAGTGTAAGGTCCTTTCTGGTTCCCATTGTAAGTTCTTCCTGATTTTTCAGGAAATAAACATTGGTACACTGAAATCTTTTCATTTTTTTATTCATTCTTTATTCAGGAATCTCCAGTTAGTATGACTATGCCCTCCTCTTCTGCTTCTTAAGGTAATGGGAAATACTGGGTGAGAACTTTTTTTCCATGAGCACACTGCTCATCCATGATGTAATTTGTAGAGCTTGCCCATGCCACTGTATAGAGCCATTCCTTGGCATTTATAGCATTTAATATTTTTAGTGTGTTTGTTAATTACTTCCAACATATTCTATACACAAATGGGAGGAAGGCAGCAACATGGTGATATATTGCACATACTCAGATACTCAGTATGTCAGAAGTGACCCGTACCCAATTCATTGACTGACACCAGTCAGTGTAACTCTACAACGGAGAGGAACAGTTCAGAAAAACCTGGCTCTGGTGACTTTCTTTGCTACCTGATGTTACCTTTGGAAACTCTGTTCACTATGTAGAATCAAGAAATGCCATATAATAAGAATGCAGACTTATTAAGCACAGAGAAAATCTTTAAAGCCCTTTTCAAGTCTAAAGTGTCGGGCATCAGCAACCTGACATTATGTCCTGATTTGATGATGTGTGCCACCAGAGCCAGGCTAATTCATGCTGAATTGCAACCCTTCCCTTCAGCTTTGGTCCACTTCTGAGAAAACCAGACTATAGTGCCTTCCAGTTAATCATTCTTATTTCTACCCTGACATTTTGTCAGGTTTTTATTTGTAGGTTTCAAGCAGGTACTCCAGTTATTTGTAGCTTTCTGGGGTTGTGACCTTCAGAAAGGCTACTATTCAGACAGTCTTTCAACATGATATAAGTAGGAGAGTTCCCACTGACACAAGGGAACAAAATCTTTTATAAAACAAACAAACAATGAGCTATAACTATAAAATGTCAATGGGTCTTCATTCATGTGTCAAATTTTACAAGCCCAATTTTAAATTGATTTTAATTGTGATATAAAAGTATTTACCGTGTAAAGCATGATGTTTGAGATGCATGTAGATTACAGACTAGCAAAATCTAGCTTATTAGGATGTATGTTCTCAAATAATTGTGATTTTTTTTTAAATTTTCATTCTTTGCAATGCTAGGTATGGTACCTACAGATGTATATAAATTAGACAAGTTCTGGTCCCATGAGCTATATCCCCCACCTCACTTACAAGGGGCAGATCATCTCCCCCATCTATGCCAGAATTTGGTCTGCCTTGATCTTGTGCATGTCTGAAACAGGTAGCCACAGATATAGTGAGTTTATGAGTACACCCACTATATCATGTCCTCAAGGCAGTGTTTTCCATTTTTTTGCATAATTTTTATTTATTCTTGAGAATTTTATAATCTATAAAATGAAATATAATCACATTTAAGCTAATTTTCTCCTCTAATTACACCCACATACCCTCATGACTCCATGTGTTTGTTTATTTTAATAATTCATTAAGTCTAGTAAGAGCTGTGGGGATCTTGTCTGTGGCACATCCTCAAAGAATAGCAATTCTCACTCCTCCAGCACTGTAAACTGCCAGTAGCTCCTTAGTAAAGGGTGGGGTATGGAGACCATTCCCTCCCCCCCCCATCCACACAGAAATTTTATCCAGCCTGATCTTGTGCAGGTCTTGCACAGGTAACCACAGCTTTTATGAGTTTGTGGGTATTCCCAGCATACCACATCCAGAGATAGCATTTCTACATCACTTCCCTTTGTATGGATACATTTAACCCTGAGGTTGTTGGCAGAAAGCCTTGGGGGGCCTAAATTAGGCTTTTGCATAGTGCTTTTCCCTTCAGAGTGGACAGAACCTGTCTTTTGCCTCTGCTAATAGAACTTCTACTAAAAGAGCAAAATAAAAATAAATATAAATTCACATTTAGATTGCAAGTCAAAGGTTAAGTGGTTTTTACAGTGGCATTGAGTTTCCTAATACATCTGAATTGAGAGGAGAGACTACAATGGGCAAGAAGGCTGGACAATCACATGAGCCCCCTTGGGAGGGACTCTGGGGTACTTCTGAAGTCAGGGAAACTGTTCTGCTGGCTTTAATTGTTCAAGATAGTGGCACTACAAGAATGAGTTGAATGAGTTCTACCAATAAGAAGATTCTAGATCATGTCTAGGTGACAATTAATGTAACCTCACAGGGTACGAAGGAACCTGGTCTCCTTCCTGTGTTCGGTGTCTCAGGTGTGCTTTCTTTAGATACCAGAAAACAGAGAGAAAACTGTGACATACACACACACACACACACACACACACACACACACACACTATAAAGTGAGTTGATCAAAAATCACACAACTGCAATTTGTATTTCTATTTGAAAATGAAGGAGGAGCTCAGGGATGGGACAGTCTCTTAAGTATCCATCCCTAGAAATCTGTAAATGTCTCTGGTAACAGGTCATCAGGGATTGACAAGGGCCCATTCCTGCTCTCTGTACTGTTAAATCCTCCTGACTCTTGGCTCCATGCTGTAGGTAAGCTCTTGGCCATGACCTTGAGTCATCTATCCTGCTCCATAAGCATGGACTCACGGTTACAGTCTGGGATCTAGCTTGCTTTTTTACTGGCAGTAGATGCTTAGAGATACAAAGGTCTATTGTGTTTATTTTATTATGTTATGTTTCATACAGACTCAGTCCCTTCTAGTCCAAACTCGATATATTTATATTAAATATCTTTGGACATTTCACTAGATAAAAACACCACTGAATGCTTCTGAGATGGGTCCCTAGCTTAGATTAAAAATCAAAGAGCAATGTCAGACACATTGACTATTATGAACCACTCAGGGCTCTTTTCTGGACCCAGATTCCTTGTGAAGTCTTATAACCACAAAATTCAGCACCTTGAATATGGCATGCTCCATAGAGAGCCTTACCTTCTGAAGGGATCAAGGATGAGAATATATAGTTTTCATAGCCCAGGAAATTCTGACATCTTTCTGTTTTTCTGAATTATATTTAGAAAGAAAGTGAGCATTTTGCCCTTCAGCTGATCTGTCTGTAATTCTACACAGCTGTAAGCCAGGAGCTCTCCCTGGATTTCTGTACCCATTGTTCCCTGCTGTCCTCACAAATACCAGGAAACAGCATTGCCCACTTCCTCCCACTAAATAACAGGTGTCAACTTTGTCCAGAAAAAAAAAGAAATCATTATTTCATATCAGCCCTGCTCCTACCAACAGTCCTCAGACCTCCTGGACCTCCTGACTCCATTCACTCTTCTTCTGGAAACTCCTCGGTCTTCTGCCTACTTCCATGCAGCATCTCGCCAGCACTCATTTATCATACTGCCAGGATCATGCTTTGTGTGAGTGACTCTATTGAAATACAATGCACAATTGTTTTTAAATATAGCTTATTTTGTCCACAGATCTATACAATTTGCAAAGGACTGTGAGGTGAATGCCATCTCTTCTGCATGTGGCTTTAGCTGGTGTGACTGGACTGAGTTGAGGTCCAGTCTCTAGTATGGTAACCTCATGGGACAGACAAGTGACATCTGTTGGCTGGAACCTGGCCGTTTTCCACGTGTCCCTTTCTGGACTCCATGAATGAACTCACAACATTATGGCTGGGCTGTAAGAACAGAGGTTCCAAGAGGCATGGCTGTTAGTTTCTTAAGACTTTGACCTACACAGAGATCAGTCTTACCCTTTGCCGTATCTTGACCATAGTCATCCACATTCAAGGGAAGAAAGCATTTTTTCCCAATGAATGGTTTGTATATAAAACCATCATTAAATTCGCCCTGTAGTGTAGCTGTGTACCTAAGGAAAGGGAATGATTTTGTGAACATCTTTCCAGAATAAGGGGGAGTGGAGTCAGGAGGTCTGAGGCCTCCTGAAATGATGATTTTTTTTTTTGCTGGACAAAGTTGACACCTGTTATTTAGTGGGAGGAACTGGGCAAAGCTGTCTCCTGCAGTTTGTGAGGACAGCGGGAACAAGGAAGGTACAGAAATCCAGGGAGAGCCCCTGGCTTACTCACAACTGTGTAGAATTGGCTAAATGGCTATAACATAAAGCCATTTAGATTTTCATTTATTTAAATCAATATTCTATCGAGTACGCAACATTTACTTCCTTAAGCTGTTTGGGACACCCCAAATTAATGCACCTACAGATTTGGTATCTATTAATTTAGTGTCGTGAGATTGCACCCAATCCTTATAGGGACAAAGGAGTAAAGGATAAGCAAGTCCCTTAGGCCTCCTCTGTATAGGAATGAGTTGTATGTATGAGGGTTCTACCCTAACAATGCAATCACTTCCATAAGGCCCCACTGTTATAATTTGAGAAAGCAATGCATGAAAGACGCCATGCGACAGTGTTCAAACAAAGTAGCTTTTTATTAGCGAAAGGCATCATAAAAGGGAAAGGGGAAGAGGGAAGGGGGAAGAATGGCCTCTAGAGACAGGAGCAACAGGAAAGAGGAGAAAGGAAAGGGGAGAGAGAGAGGGAGAGGGGAACAGAGAAGGAGGAGGATGAAGGAAGAGAAGGCAAAGGGAAGGGAGAGGGGGAGGGAGAGGGGGAGAGAGAGTGGGGAGAAAGAGAGGGAGAGGAAGGAAGAGGAAGAAGGAGAGGGAGGAAGTAAGGGACAGGGGAGAGGGGGGAGGGGGAGCGGGGAAGAGGAGGAGAGGGGGAGAGGGAGAGAGGGTTGGGAGGTGGGCAGGACCCTTTTAAAAGGGTGCGCATAGTGAATGTGCACAGGTGGTGCTCTTAGTGGCTGCACCTGAGGGTGTATCCTGTCAGAACCCCAAGGACAGGCCAGTTCAGATGCCTGAATACTAACACCCACTTTTAAAAATATTAATTCATTCATTCATGTGTTTGTGCTGGCATGCACTTGCCATTGTGCATGTACAGAGGTCACAGGACAACTTTCATGAGTCAATTGTCTCCTACGTGAGTCCTGGGTATGGAACTCATGGTACTAGAGATTTAGCACAACATAAGGAGACCTCTGAAACCTCAGGTGCCTTAAAAGTTCTCATCATACCCTCCCAGGCATAACTCAATATAGAAACACCTTTTTTTCCAAGGAGTGCTGTACAGGAAATCTCCATGTTGAACCTAAAACTATACTTGCCATGTGTCCATTTCTCTGTGATTATAAGACTGCAAGTCGAGTAACAGAGGGGGAGCTAAGATGTGCAAGCACTGTTGTTAGCTCTGTGCTCCCCACCTTCTCAGTTTGTGTAATAAAGGGAAGTAGGATCCAGTGGGATACTCAACAGGCTCCAGGTCAGGAACCTTTACCTGCTTATAATCGCAGAAATTTAAAAGTCTTCTCATGATATGCTATATCGTCTCTAATGTGCTGGCTTGCAACTATCATCCCTTTCTGTGCTGGCTAGTTTTATGTCAACTTGGCAAAAGCTAGAGATCTGAGAGAAGGGAACCTCAAATGAAGAAAAACTACCTCTATAAGATCCAGCTGTAGGCAAGCCTGTAGAGAATTTTCCTAATCAACGATTGGCGTGGGAGATCCCAGCCCATTGTGGGTGGTGCCATCCCTGGGTGCTGGTAGTCCTGGATCCAATCGGAAAGCAGGCTGAACCTTGAAGAGCAGCAAACCAGTCAGTAAGCAATGCTAGTTCACAGCGTCTTAGCCCCTGCTTCCAAGTTCCTGTGCTGTTTGAGTTCCAGCCCTGACTACTTTGATGATGAAAAGTAAAGTAAGTGAAGTAGGTGGAGTAGAAACCCTAAGACAATTCTTTTTTTTAATGATACTTTATTTATTTTTATCTTATATGTATGAGTGTTTTGCCTGCACATATTTCTACCGCATGCGGGCATTGCCCTAGGAGGCCAAAAAAGGCCAATGGATTCCCACAATAGACATTTGAGCCACCATGTGGGTGCTGGGAACTGAACCTGGGTCCTCTGCAAGAACAGCCCTGTCCTCTTAACCACTAAGCCAACTGGGCAGCCCATTTGTCATTTTGTTCTCAGTCAGCAGCAGTGTGCCACCTGAGGATGTCTGTGTTTGTTCCTAGTGAGTATTAATCTGAAAAAATAAAGTTTGGTAAAAAGATGTAACATTGTAGCACACGGGCAGTGGCGCGTTTGCCTTGTAAAATGCCAGTATGTGCTGCTTCCTCCTACAAACCGGAATCTTTTGCCTGATTTAATTACAAGTTAGCAGTGGACTCTCCCTAGGAGCATGAAGACTTATGAGAAAAGTGCTGTGTAGGTAAATCCGGGATCCTAGCAATATTTTCATGTATTCTGATTTAACAGGCCCACCACGAGGGCTGTAAGAGTCAGGTATTTCACCAGGTGATGGTGATTTAGCTTCAGGCTTAGAAAAGCATTGGCCAACAGCAGTTCCTAATGCAGGTTAATTTCACAACTTAAGGTGTTCCTTTAATATTCCCTGTACTGGGTATGACTCATGGCTTCTCAAAACATGTCTAGTGTGGATGTTAAAATTCATCTTTGACCCAAATGGGAAGAGTCAGAATGTTGACTCTAACTATCCAAGAAGACTTGGAGCCACTTTTTCGTCTATAGTGAAGGGAAACAGATTTCCTCATAAGAGCTACTTGGCGTATGTGATCAAGACCCTCCAGTAAGGGGAGTTCAGGCCTCCTGCTTCATCAAACATAGCTGCCCACCTCTCTCCCATTCGTGGACAGAGCTTCAGTGACTTACCTTGTGTCAGTAAATTGCAGGTGATGAGGAAAGCATCCTTGGCGATGCATCAAAGGTTAATAGCAGCAAGAACCTTGGAAGTAGGTAGATCAAAGGTGAAAGTGGTCTAAGTAAGAGCAGGGATGATCATGCCAAAGGCAAAAAGAGAGAAGTAAAGGGCCAACAGGCCTGTCTTTCAAAGGAGGCCCTGCTTATGTGGCTTTAAGATAATGCAGGGAGACTTTTCTTAGCCAGGGCTGATGAGAGCTATTTTAATGATGTACTCAGGAGAGGGAAAAAGAATGAAAAGTGATGCTGGGAGCCACAACCATAACAGAGCTATTTTCTGAGATTCTAGTTTTCACTTCATCACTTGGAGTAAGTATGGTCAATGTCTCTACAATTTGTTCAAATGACTGCCAAACTTGGAAGAGCAGCTTTTGCTATTGGTGCACAACATACAGGACTGCTATTGGTGTTTTTAAGTTCATATACTTTATGGCAATTTTAGCTGTGCTATCAACTTAGAAAGAAGCATTTACCATGTTGTGTTTTCATTGTATAGAAATTAATGACTGCATTGGCCTGGTAATATCAAACTTGATTTTTTCCCATTTGTACAGGGGTAACACACTATTAACTATGTAAGGTCTTACCTATGTGGAATTGATTGCAGAAAGTGAAAAGTATTCTCTACTAAAAAATGCTAATGCTACTGTTTATTAACAGCTCTCAAAATGCCCAACTGTTCTATTAAGAAATAGCTTTATCTCCCTCTTTGTGTGCTGGTAAATAAAATATGAGTGTTTTCTACTGTCTTAAGCAATTTTTAACTATAGGAAGAAAAGTGATAATGGCTTGTCTTCAAAACATTGAACTCATACGATTTAGTTTTCTAGCTTTTCTGACCTTATGTGACCCTGGATAAACCCTTGTAAATGATCTCAGATGATATGTAAATCACAATAAATGCTGTCTGTGTGGCTGTTTCCAGGACTGAAGTATGGTAGAGAACAAGGGGGATGTTCCCTCTTGTGGGATCAGCTAGGCAGCACTGAGAAGCAAAGATAAAATCTACCTTGAGTTCTATATTGACTTTAACTTTGGCATATTCTCTTCTTTTGTATTATTTGTGGAAAGTCTCCTTGATTTCGCTTGAAATGCAAGAGTCTGGATTCTAGTCTGTCTCTGACCTGACTAAGAGTGGGCCCTACACTTCTTTGCTGTTGTTGACCAGGGGACTCAAACCAGACTTCAAACTTTAATAACTCCTTTCTGTAGATGCTTTCTGCTCCTAGACAGAAGCCCCCATGGGATGATTCCTTATCTTGCTGCATTGACCACTATTGCATCTTCAAACCAAAAGCAGAGATTCATGTCATTTTGCTTAAGTGTGATTAAGGCATTGTTAGCTTTTAAAGATTGCCAAGATGAGCGGTCTTAATGCTGTTGTGGGTATAGTTGTGTAATCCTGATGGCATTCTGTTTGGGTGAACAGAGTGGGGAGTCATGAAGAGCTGAGTGAAACCTAGAACATCCTGGATCTTCCCATGGAGTTCAAATCTAGTTTCTCAAGACCCTCAAAGCTGTGAAGAATTAAATCAGAATTACTGGGAAAAGTAGATAAAAAGGCAGTGGTGATACGAAAATAGAGATTTAGTAACTTAGTAGGACTCTCTGGTACAACAGGGTGTGGAAGTTAAGTGAGAACACTCTAAAACTGGGAGAAAAAAAATCAAATGAAGATGAATTAGCCTCTGACCATGTTTACATCTCTCTAACTGCAGATGAGTGCTCATTGCAATGGCAGTCTTGAACTCAGAACAGATGAAGGATTTTACCAATAACTTTGACACCAATGACTTTGTTTACTGAAAGATTTATTTAAAATAGGGATGTCAGAATAACTAGTATGGTGTTTTTAGAATACACTAGTCATTGTCATTGTGTCTACAAACCATAAGAAAAGGACCTGAAGTTAAAAAAATAAGGAACAAGGGAGGCTGTCCATTTTCACACGTTACCTATGTTCTAATTGTTTTCAGATAAAATCAGGAAGTAGATATTATGCTAGTCCTCAGTTCCCATATTGTTAAGATCTAGACAATAATAAGCCTTTAACGTTTGTAAATAGATGAATACCATGCAAACATAAAAACATTGGTGTGAAATCCAGTTCTTTGTATATATAGTAAGTCAGTCAAGATCACTTTGTTTAGGCAAAGACTCAAAGGCAAGCAGGGAGGTAGGAAAGCCTCACCTATAGTGACCACATGAAAGGCCCTGTGTTGATGACCAAAGACATCAGTAGAAGGACACTGTGGCTGAGGATCCACTAACAGAAATGGATTGCTCATTTAAAGAATACATGGTGGCTTTCTCTGCTTGGTCTGAAAGGGTAGCTTTCTGAGTAGCTTCGACCACTGACTAGTCTGGCTCACTTGCTACAGAAGCTGTGGTTTAGCTGTCTGGAGTGATTGCTGCAGACCATAGGTCAGAATTCTGTTGTGTGAGGTCTAGTTATTGCGTGTTCAGTCTTCCAGACTCACAGGTATTTTATTTTAACTTCATGGGTTGAGAAGATCCCTCTTGTACAGCTCTCGGAGACAGAAGAGATAATGGACAGAAAGGGAGAGCTGGCATGTCTGTAAGAGAAAGGCAAGAAGGCTGTTTGTACAGATGTCAACACCATCTGAGGTTGCCTTGGAGATTGAAGGACACTAGAGAGTTCCTCATCTTCAGTCCAGTCTAAATGTAGACCCGGATAAATGCTCTCCTTTTTCCTAGCCAATAAACTGCCCACCTTGGTCTTCACAGGGATTTTAGATGCTCAAATGTCTGAAAATTCCTGTCCTATTTTTTAAGCCAATTAGAGTTCCCATTTTTAACCTGTAAAGTACTGGAACTAAGATTTCTTTACCTCAGAAGCTTGAGGGGTTATATAGTGAATGGTTTTATATTTTCTATTCCTATGTTTGTATTGCATATTGAAGCTTCTTTGTAAATATCAGGTTCACTTCTGTATCATTTTACTCTCTTTGATGTCCAGTTCTTTCAGGGTTTTAGCACAGATATAACTTGTTACCAAAGCCATTCATGGTTGCTTAACTGTCTTGAATGAGAGCTGTGTCCTTCACAGAACTCACACACATGTACACACAACACACATGAGCACACAAATCCTGTGTTGTGTTTGGAGACACATCAGCTTTTACCTAAAGAGTCATATCCACAGGTTCCAGAGCCATTCACCTGATTTTAGGCAAACTAAATGCACTATGGAGCTGTATTTTCATTTAAGCGAGAAGAGTAATGAGGAGCTGACTCCCTGAAGCATAGGTAAGTTATATGCCTTGATAAACATTAAAAGAAACACACATAGCCATTTAGCACAGGATGGCTGAACTTCTGGTTCCAATAGATGACACGAAGACTAGATACAAAACAGACCAAACTGTGTCACTTCTAACACGCAATTTATAACGGAGTTTTCTTGAGCCACAAAATGATGTTTCCAGATAATTCTGGACATAGCAAAATGACTTTCAAAAAGTAGTCATAGATACCATATGTCTTATTTATATTTCTTGAATGGAAATTGTCTCCCTTTACTTTTTTGGCCTAAATTTAACAAGTAAATGTAAAATACTCATTCTAAGAGGAATATTCAGTAAAATAAAAAGGATAATTTACCTGCATGTTAGAAAGAATTTTGTATATTGAAAATGAAATTTTCATATAAAACATGTACCATTACTATTGTACTCCCTAAACTTAAAGGGAGTTTAGACCATCCCAGCCCATGTTCTGCCTTCTAGAGGTGTTACTTAAAGAATTCAGACAGTCGTGTGGAGAACTGAGGAGAAATTAAGGATGGTTTAAGTCAAAGATGAAAAAGGTAGGTTTATGAAAATGAAGTTTATCATATAGTGTTGTGGGCAGTATTATGCTTACAGACAGGGCACATAGTACGAGTTCCTTATAAAGATTTCCATTGTTGGCTTTGCAAGCACATCTCCTTGAGGTTTTTTCCTTTTTCTTTTTTCTTTTTTTTTTTTTTTTTTTTTTTTCTTTTTTCTTTGGAGTATTGAGACAGGATTTCTCTGTGTAACAGCTCTGGTTGTCCTGAAACTTTCTCTGTAGACCAGGCTGGCCCAGAACCCACAAAGATCCACCTGCCTCTGCCTCCTGAATGCTGAGATTAAAAGCATGTGCTTAAACTTTGAACAAAATACTTAGGCTTGACAAACATCTCCCTCCCATGCACACCCCTCCTTTATACACATAAACTTGGATCTCTATCTGTGGAAGAAGCTACATTAAAGCAATGTTTGCATAACAATTCCTAAGGTTGTAGGCTTATAGCACTCAGCCGATGAAGTGGCCTTTATTCTAGGGTCAAATGAAAAACTGATGGAAGCTAAACCCTAAACAAATGTGAGATTAGACTGAGGAGGCTGGCTGCTGCCTTCATCCTATTCAGTGAAGAAAAGAAACCTGAGCTCAATAGCTTGCTGTCTGCATGACCTACACATGTCTTCAGAATTGCTCCTCTGACTCTCCGGTGAACAGGTGAGCATGCAAAAGCAGCCCTTCCATTAACCTTCTCTTTGTCTGTTGCTTGCCTTGTGAACAGGGTAAGAAGCAGGATATTCCTCGGGAAGACCAGGGCCCGACCACCAAGAATCTGGACTTCTGGCCACAGCTGATTACACTGATGGTCACTATTATCGATGAGGATAAAACTGCCTACACTCCTGTCCTCAATCAGTAAGTACACTGCACTAGAAATTGGCAGACTTCATTCTAACATTAAAAATGCATTATCTAAATTTATGTACTACTTATATTCTAATGACAGTAAAGACATTTAAAAAAAAAATAAACCATAGGCATAAAAAACAATTAAACCATAGGCATAATTTTCTTTTACTTTTATCAATGAATATCAATTCAGTAATAGTAAACATTTTTATTTAAACTCCAAAGAATGCAGTTCTTTGGCTGTGAAGTCAAATGTTTTCCAGGACTTGATTTTTGTTTAGTGCAGAAGCGCTGAAGCATTCCTTTTTCCTATGTTTTACCGTCTTAACAATGACACATGTCCAGACTGACTGTGGAGAACTGGGTTGACTTTTTTTTTTGTCTTTGCTGACAATCACAATCTGAATAATACTTATTTTTAAAACAATTATAATTACAAATACAAAAAAGTATTATAGTTTCACCCTTTTTGCTTCTTAACTACATGATCATTATAAATTAACTACATGATCATTATAAATTTTACTTCTGAACAGTTAGTTTCATTTTATATGTATGATAGTTTTGCCTACGTGTGTGTGTGTGTGTGTGTGTGTGTGTGTGTGTGTGTGTGTGTGTGTCATGTACATGTAGTGCCCATGAAGGCCAGAAGAGGGCATCAGATCCCCTGGAACTGAAGTTAATAGATGGTTGGAGGCCACTCTGTGGGTCTGGGAACTAAACCCAGCTTCACTGAAAGAGCAGAAAATGCTCTTAACTGCTGAGCCATCTCTCCATGCCCCCGTTCATTTCATTTTTAGCCCATTATATCCAATTAGAAATGTGACCTCATCCACTAAAGCTTGAGGAAACCACAGTGGGCATATCCTAAAGAAAACTGACTCTCCCTCCCAAAGCAGCCATCAGCTGCCTTAGTGTCTCCGCTAGGGATGGGGCCTTGGGAGCTCTTCCCTGCCCCATGCTGGAATTTTTAACTGCTTTGATCTCAGGCAGGCCTGTGCAGGTAGCCAGTGCTGCTGAGTTCATGTTTGTTCATGTCATGGCATGTCATGAAGATGGTGTTTCAAAACATCCCTCCATGTCCTCTGGCTTTCACCATCCTCCTCTGGCCCTTCTTCCGTGGACCCCTAGTCTCAGTGCTTGTGGTTGGTATAGATGTTTAGTTCCAGCTAAGTGCTCACAGTGCCATTCTCAGCACTTGGGACAGTAGTGTATCTCTGCCCTAACCACTCCCTTGTAGCAAGAAGCTTCTCTGACCAAGGTTGGAGTCAACACAAGTCTGTGGATTAAACACAAACATTTAGAAGGCAGTTGGCAATATGACCATGTAGAACTATAGCAATAGGTTCTCCCCTAGGGTTCTAGCCATGTTTATAATACGAGGCATGAAATCCCCCTTGAGGGACAGGCCTCCCACAAATCCAATCAAGGGAGTCTTACCACTGTTGCACTAGTGGGCACATCTTGCCTGGAGGGTCAGTATTGTAGCATGCAGGGTCCATTGGTGGGCATGTCCGTCGATGTTTCTTTCTCCTCTGGCAGCCTGTTCTGATGGTGCTAGGGCACAATGAAAGCTAGCCAGCAGGAAGAGTTTCCCGGTCAGTTCAAGATTTATTTCTCTTGTGTTCTGCAACTAAATTGTGTGATACCTTCAGTAACAGGATCTTGCCATCTATTAAATATTCATCTCTTTCATGCCTCAGATTCCTCCTATTTCTGAACAAAGCAACCTGATCTTTTATATGTAATAGCTAGAGTATCTACTTTCCCTATATACTGTTTCCTCTGTATTCTCTAAGCCTAGCCCTTGTTCTCATCTTTTTTTCTTCCTAAAGGCAGAGGATTCTGAAAATTTCCATCTGTCAGGAATTGGCTTCTTAATTCTCCTCTGTTAGAATGCCAGGCTCAAAAGCCACAGCTAGTCCTCCTCTCAGCTGTCAATATGGGTCTGCCATTTAGCTACTGTGCCCCTTAGATTTTTGTTTAGTTTACTTTAGTTTTGGTTAACATGACACAAGCTAGAGTCATCTGGTAAGAGGGAAACTCAATTGAGAAAATACTTCCATCAGGTTGGCCTGTAGGCATGTCTGTAGGGCATTTTATTGATTAATTATTGCTGTGGGAGTACCCCAGATCATGGTGGGTGTACTGGCCCTGAGTTGTCCTCAGTTGTATAAGAAAGCAAAGCAAGCTTGAGCCAGCCAGGGAAAGCAAGGTAGGGAACAGCATTCCTCCAGTTTCTGCTTGAGTTCCTGCCCTGGCTTCCCTCAGGGATGAACTATGATCCTGACATGTCAGCCCAGTAAGCCTTCTCCTCCCTAAGTTGCTTTTGGTCATGGTATTTTATCAGAGCAATACAAAACAAACAGGAAACACACAGAGATAGACACACCACAGTGTATATACAGTGACAATGTAGTTTTGTTTTGTTCTGCATTAAGACTGTGTATCCAGTGTCAGAAATGAATCAATTTTAAAACATTCACTATTTCTATTATATGTGCAGTATGTTCCTTTAAATTTTTCAGAGTGAGGGATGACCCAGTATATTCCTTTCAAGTCATATATTCTAAAAGATTCCATTTGCTCTGGTGGGAAAGCCTGAGCGTAAGCTGCTTTAATCCAGAATCAGCATGCTGGTCTGTTTGGAGAAGTGTTCAGTGTGTTAAAGCTACTGGCTTCTGTGTTCACATGTGGCTTTGCTAAATTACTTTTTTATGTTTAAAAACCACAGTGAACATGATTGTAACATTAAAAAGGGCAGATAACTACACAATAGAACTTCTCTCCATCACTTCAATTTAATAAATTTCAAGTTTTGGTACATTATTTTCTTACCTGCTCTCGCGCTTTTGTTTTCTGGCTGAATCACTTTCCGTTAATCTCAGACATCAAGTGGTTTCATTATTCTGTATGTCAGTGCCCACCTCCAGAAGTCATAGAAGTTTCGGGCCCACCAAAGTAGTGCGGCATGGCCAGGAGCAGCAGCAGCACCACCACCACCCACGTCTTGCAGAAACCCCATTCTGTAGCCAACTTCTCCCGATTGTCTTATACAGTGTCCTCTTTTTGGATGGGGAGTATGATTTGTTTCAGGCAGGGTTCAGGTTATGGCCATATATTATATATGTTCATTATAGGTCATTGTGTCTTTGATTTTGGTTAAGTGTTATTTTCACTCTTTTCCACTCATGTTATGGAGAAAACTACATGTCTCTCAGATGCCAGCTGATGCTAAAACTTCAGCTTGCACGTGTGACTGCTAGTTATACAGAGCATGGCCTGCTCCTCCTTAATGAGCATAGTTTTCTTCAGACATACTTTGTACTTTGGAGCAGAACTCCAAACTTAACAGGTTCTAATTTTATCTGCTATGACTAATGAATTCAAATTATTAAATTTGGCAGATTATGTTTTCCTGATTCCACTAAGATATTTGCGACATAATAAATTGGTTTGTTAACTTGTTGTGTCTCATAAGACTCAAGGTTTAAAACATTTATGCTCTGTATTAATTGCTACAAATTAAAAAGAGGAGGCAGACTGTAATGGAGGAATGGATTGCTTCCTTCATTAAACAGCCCTATTATAAATTATCAATTAAGTTAAACTAAGGCTTCACTGAAAAATGCAGAAGGGTCCTTAACATGAGAGAATCTTCAGGTTAGGCTAAGAAGAGTCACCTAAATATGCATGCAAGTGTGTATATATACATATTTGTGTGTGTGTGTGTGTGTGTGTGTGTGTGTGAGAGAGAGAGAGAGAGAGAGAGAGAGAGAGATATGCTGAATACATGATGTACTATATAAGTTTAGATTTCAGTTTTAAATATATACAAAATAACTTCTGGTTTCATTTCATTATTTCAGTTGCTTTGATGAAATATCCTGGCAGTAAGCAGCTGAGTGAAGAAAGGAATCTGTTTCCCCTTACAATTTCAGTGTATAGTGTTGATAGTCAAGAAGTCTAGGTGGCTGAACTTCAAAGGCTGGTCACATCACATCCCAGCCAAGAGCAAGGAGAAACCAATGTGTCTGTACTCTTCTTGCCCATTTGTGCTCAGCTCCATTTCTCCACTGAAATTAACAGTTCAGGTCCCTCTATCTAGGGAATGGTGCTTCCATTCTAGACAGGGTCTTCCCATATGACTCACAGACCTGCCTATAGGCCAACCCAATATAGTCCTTCTCTGAGACTCTCTTCCAAGGTGATGATCACTTGATTCAAGCCAACTATTTATGCCAACCCTCTTTCTTTCAGTCCTGTTTGTGTTACAGTTTGAGAACTATTTCTAATTAGCATATGAATGGTTGGTGTGTCATCTGGGAGTTCTGAAGTCTTAAAATCTGTTTACTCCTTAGTACATAAAAATTTCCTCTGCAATCCACTTTATTGTCATTAATTTTATTATTGTCTCATTTTTTTCTAATGAATGAAACCAAGCAAATACAAAAATAACTTCAACTAACTTTCTGTGATAATTATTTTCCCAATTAAAAATCAATAGATACTACTATTTTCTTTTATGTCTCACTTGTGGCTAGGATTTTACTACCATCAGCAGCAAATGCTTGTTGACTGCTCATGATGAACAAGTGAGTTTACAAAACATTTAGGTATAAAATCTCACTTAAGCAGGGCAGTGGTGGCACATGCCTTTAATCCTAGCACTTGGGAGACAGAGGTAGGAGATGACTGTGAGTTCAAGGCCAGCCTGATCTACAAGGAGTTCCAGGACAGCCAGAGCTGTTACACAGAGAAACCCTGTCTTAAAAAACCAAATAAAATCTCATTTAACCTTCATAATGGCCCAAGAGAAACTCACATGTTACTCAGTTGTTATCAACACCATTTCACAAATGAGGCAATGAGTTTTAAAACACCAGTAATTGCTCTACTGGGTAAATTAGTTAAGCAGCAGAGGAAAACTCAAGTCTCTGCATTTTGGATCATGCTGAATTTCACCACAAGATTTGACTATTATTTGATAAAGGAAATAAGCCAGAGATGTCTTAAACTGGAAATGTATAGATTCCATCACTAGCCCAAACTATAAAGACAGAAATAATCAACTGCAGAGTATTGGAAGAAAAAGTCCTACTTTTTAAGTATCATTCCTCTGTTCTGGGACTTCAGGGTGAATTCAACATTATAACATTTGGTACCAAAGCAAGGTATTTCCAGAATCTGTGAAGAATACAGAAAGAAACATCATGGGCTTGTGATTACTTTATGACCTCTAAAAATTTGAAACTGAGGCTAGAGAGATGGCTCAGTGTTTAAGAGTACTTGCTGCTCTTCTAAAGGACCCAAGTTAGATTCCCAGCATCCCCATCAGAGGTTCATAACTGCCTGTAACTCCAGCTCTAGGCAATTTGATGCCCTCTTCTGGCCCTACGGGACACTGCACTCCTACCTATCTATACAAAGACAATAAATACACATAACTTAAAATAATAAACACAAATCTCTAGTACTAAAATTGAAACTTAAATTAATTCAAAAGAACAAAGCCATTAACAAAACCTCTAAGGAGAGTGGAGTAGCCCTCCTTGAGAGGAATGGTTTACATCTTCTATCTGATTTTGCTCATGATTGTGAAAGGATGTGTCTCTTCTGCTATTCTGAGTTCTCCTCTGGGGTCCCTGCAAGAGGACAGGTTAACAAGAGAGAAGTATATAAATGTAGTTATTGTACATGTTACAGTACATGGAAGAATTCCCAGGGAAGGACAGTGCAGTGGTCAGACCTGGATGTCTCCACAGTAAGGATGAAGAAAAGAGTCAGAGAGGAATGCCATTGAGAAACAGCAAGTCCCATTGAGGGACAGTCTTCTTCTTGGCTTATGTATCTCCCAAGAAATGAATGTCTTTGAGTGTAGGGATGGCACCGCTCACCTGTCACACAAGGGTCTTCTAACTGATCCCCAGAGCAGAGAAAGCCCTTCTTACATGTGACATTTCCCAAATGCTTTCATTTAAAATATTCAATACAATGATGGAAGAAGTAGCTCCGAACTTAGAACCTGAGTTCCATTCTCAGCACCCATTTCTGATGGTTCACAACTGCCTGGAAATCTGGATCCAGAGGATTTGACACCCCTTTTGGCCTCAACAGGCTCTCACAGAACACACACACATTTGCATACACATGCATGCCCACACTTACTTGAAAAACATATTCATTACAGCAAGGTATAGAAAGTCCTAAATCCAAAAGAAATGTTTTTGTGATTTTAGACAAAAATTGAGAAAGGTGTTATTTATTCTCAGTAGTTCTGAAGCCCAAAACTATGCTGGAAAATTGAAGCCCATTGTCAAGAGAAAAATCACAGGATTACACATTTAAAATGTTACCACTAGCAGTTCTGTCTTTTATCCTTAATAGCCACTTATTATTCGACTACATCCTGTAATGTGAGGGTGATGGAGCCAGTAGACAGGAGTCCAGGGTGCAGAGCAGAGAAGGGTGCAGTGTGGCTGCTCGGGTGTCTGCCCTGTGTAAGAAGCAAAGCCCTTTAGAGAAACAGGAAGCGGTTGTGACACATGCTTACAATTTGTTATAGCTTGTAGTCTGAAACATCTTTCACCATCATTTTAAATTTCTTGGCATGTTGATACAGTATGCTACACATTTCTTTTTTATGTGCTGTTAGGTTTTTGTGGTGTTTTAAGGTATATTTTTATCTTTATTTATGGGGGGTGCACATGTGAGTGGGGTCCACAGAAACCTGGAGGGTGTTGCATTTCCTGGAGCTGGAGTTACAGGCAGTTGTGAGCCACCTGCTGTAGGAGTTGGGTGCTGAACTCTGGTCCTCCTCAAGAGCAATACTTGCTCTTAACTATTGCGGTTTAATAAGGATCAGGATAAACGAATAGGCTGAATAAATGTTTATTTAAGAGAAATAACTTAAAACCTAGACAGATGAACACCACCAGGTTCCACCAGATGCTCTCCTCTCTGAGTCCTGCCAGCAAGAGAGAGTTCCAGGCTCCTCAGAGCTAGTTCCACAGGTCACCTCCGCCCCTGGCTCCACCCCCCAATGGGCGTGGTCAGTGCCACAGAAGGAGACAAAGTGAATATCCCACTACATTTAACTGCTGAGCCTTCTCTCCAGCCTTGGGTTTTGTTGTTGTGTTGTGTTGTGTTGTGTTGTTTGTTTTGGTCTTTGGGTTTTTCTGGGGTTTTTTTATTTTTAAATTACTTGCTCATCAAATAATTGAGCCACCAGGCTCAGACCACTTCTTTTCATATTGATATTGCCAGCTTATTTATTATGTAGATTATGTGTGTTTTTCCAGTGCCACTCTATTTTGAATGGCAATTTCATTTGCACTACCATTTGCCAGGTTGAAGATTCAACATTCAGCTCTGTTAAGCCAATTTTTTTTTTTAAATATTGGAATTAAGCCTTGACAGTTTGCATACAACTGTGAAAACCTTGAACAGTCACCGTTGATTTCTGTATTCTTTGTTTTGAAGTTTTCTGATTCAGGGTTCTAGATTAAAGACAATATTTTTGAAGATGTTTGGGAAGTATTTCCTATGAACACTACAGCCTCTTCCTTCTCACATAGATACAACTCATCCTTCCCCCCAACTAAACTATGAACGGCCATACCAGGGTGCTCTGTATCCTAAACTATGAATGGTCATAGCAGGGTGTTCTGTATCCTAAACTATAAATGCCCATACCAAGGTTCCTGTATTCTAAACTATGAATGGTTATACCAGGGTGTTCTGTATCCTAAACTATGAATGGTCATACCAGGATATTCTGTATCCTTAGCTCTGATTTACACTTGTGACTACAGTGTGTCCATCATAATTGTAATTGTGTTTCTACACACCATATCCTCACAGAGAGAACACAGGGAGAACAAAAGAAAAAGAAAAGCCTCTCAGAAAACCTGGTCCACTCTGTTCAGACTCCTTGCTCCTAGTCCCTCAGAGCCTTCTCAGCTTTTGTGGATTTCTGACCTTAATACTCTGTAGTTTTCATTGCATGGATATTATATACATAAGCCTAGGTTTATACCAGATAGTTAACACTTTTTTGTTGCTATTGCAAATTATGTGATACCCTAATTTATATTTCCAGTGACTTATTTTGTGTGTGTGTGTGTGTATGTGTGTGTGTGTGTGTGTGCATACATACATGATTTTATGATGTAGAACCTTACAGTAGTTTTTTTTTTTTTTAATAGTAATTGGCTATGACCTTTCAATGTAGAAAATTTGTGTTTTAATTTTGTCTGGGGTATTTGTTGTTTGTTCTTAGTTTTGAGACAGGGTCTTACTATATTAGCCCAGGCTGCTCCAGACTTGCAGTCTTCTATAGTCCGTGCCCCTCATCAAGTGGCCAAGTGGCTTGTTGGTAGCATGTTGAGCATTCTTTATGCACCTTCTCCCTACCCTTCCAGGCTCAGTATCTCTTCTTTCTCCTGCTTCTTTTGTAGAACTTCAGAACTTCAGTGATACTTAACAAGAAAACTGAGAATAAATGTTAGTGCCCACATTGTGACCTTACCATGTGACCATTAAGCATGAAATTTGCAGGTTTTATTGTTGTGATTTCTTGAGACACCATCTTTCTCTTTAGACCATATTTGCCTTGACCTTGATTTTCAGCCCAGGCTAGTCTCCAGCTTGTGTTCCTTCTGTCTCTGTGCTCAAGTGCTGAGATTATAGGTTTATATCACCATGCCCAGGAGTGATATGTTTTTATAGACTCTTTAATAAGGTGAATGAAATTCACTTCAATTTTAATTTTCAGAAATGTTTTTACTATACATGGATGGATGTTGGAGTTTGCCATGTGTTTCCTACATCTGGTGCAATGACCATATATTTTTTTCCCATTCAGTATATTGTTTAGTAAATTACATTGTTTAGTCTGTGACTGTTTAACCTTGTACTTTCTCAATAAACCTTTTTGATAGCAAGTATTTTAATATTGGTTGTGGTGGGTAGTTAGAAGTGCTTACTACTCTTGCGAGGGACCTGAGTTTGATTCCTAACACCCTCATCAGGGATCTAGCATCCTCTTCTGGCCTCTGTAGGCACTAGCACACACATGTACATACACACACACAGAGATACATAATTTAAAATAAAAAAAATAAATCTTTAAACACTATTGAATTCAGCTTTTTTACTGGAGATACTTGAAGTGATATATATGAAAGAGATTAATTTGTAATTTTATTTTTGCTTTTTGTTCAGTCACTATGACCTGATATGCTCTTACTTAAGTTATAATTCAAAAGTACATGGAAATAAATATAATTATCCATTTTATTCCCCAGAAGCCCAAAGCACTCATTATACCATTTATCATTTTTCTTCTGCCTATTTGCAGCATAAAAATTAATACAGCACAAAGTGAGTGTTAACACCATCTGTGCACAAAGGAAACCCCTTAAAATAATTTGTCTATGATTATCTTTATATTCATAAAATAAGTTTAAGGCTGGGGTCTAATTGTACATGGATATTAATTTTTTATTATAAGAGTTCTAAGCTTAAATTTTGATAAATAAACCTACAAATGTATGTTTTAAAATATGAGTGGATATTATGAGACAAGCTGATGTATGTCTTTTTGTTAGGGGTATTGATGAAGTATGCTATTTGTGTGGAAAGTATAATTAGAATGATTGCACATTTGTTGTCTTACTCAGAGTCATAGCAACATCATGTGTACTTAGGTAATGCTTCCTAGTGTCAACAAGGCTAGTGTTTAGGATAAATCTTTCTAGATTTGGATTAAAAAACATAATTTTGGATGCTTTATTTTGTCTATGTATCTAACATGTACATCACGTGTGTGTGTGTGTATGTGTGTGTGTGTGTGTGTGTGTGTATGAGAGAGACAGACAGAGAGAGAGAGAGAGAGAGAGAGAGAGAGAGAGAGAGAAAGGGAGATTGGTCTCTGTGGCGTAATGTGGTATCTTTTGTTTGGTTCATTTGATCTATCCTCAAGATGGGTGCAAAAAACCCTCAAGATGGGTGCAAAAAACACAGCATTTAGCATGACAAATAGAGCTATCCTGACCCAAACACATCACAAATACAACCTGGGGAATCCCTGGGCTCTACTTTTTGGTGCCAATAAAATAATATCCATTTCACCACTCAGAGTTCCTTTCAGTTTATACTTTCCCAGCCTATTAAAGCCAGTAGAAAGAAAATGCATAAATGAAAATATATGTAAGTATGTATGAGCCATGTAATGACAACTGTGGTTATGTATGAAATGAGGCATTTGGATATTCATGGATGTTATTTTTGATACACGAATATGATGTGTTTTATTTTAGGTTTCCTCAAGAACTAAACATGGGAAAGATAAGTGCAGAAATCATGTGGTCTCTCTTTGCTCTCGATATGAAATATGCTCTAGAGGGTAAGTCCAAACATTTATCTCTATTTCCTAGAATAAGTGTAAAGTAAAATATGGATTACTGTGTTCGGCTTAGTTCTAAAGCATGTTACTAAATGGTAGAAGATGAAGGTCTCGAAGTACTTAACACATTTTTTTCATCAGACTGCCCAAGTTGCAATCTCATGGTACATGTTCCACCTGTAGAGATGTGCAGAGGCAGAAATATTCCCTTGAAAAATTTTCCCCAAAGTGAACCACACTCAGGATGGGAGAAAAGTACTGTTCCAGCTATTTGACTCTGTAAATTTGGAAATGATTCCTGTAGATAGATGTGGCTAAAGTATGGCCAGTACTCATGCAGTCAGTAGGAAACCTTTTCTCCAGGATCTCCAGGATCTCTGTACTTAGCAAATACAAATCAAACAGTGGAGAGTCAGAGAAGTACAGCCTTAAGTCAAGGTTGTTTGATCATCCATCTACACATAAAGGTATTGGGACAATCAACCAAACAGCCATATTTGAACACAAAACCTAGTAGAAAGCTTCTTGAGATATAGTCAGCAAGTGTGTAGTGAGACAAAGGACACTAACTGACTTCCATCCCATTCAGTACAAGGTGGGACAAAGGAACATTAGCCAAAGTCTCTTTCTTGAGCAGGACAATGAAGGAGCACTGCCCACACACTGCCCAGCACAAGCACTGCTGTGGGCAGTCGGTTGCCACAGGGAAGGGGAAGAATGATAGCAATGGAGGTCTGGGGGGTGACTCTTCTAAATCAGACGAGGTAGAGACAACACAACTTTCAAAGAGCTGTAGGCAAAGAGCATTTCCTTCACAAAGATCAGAATAAGAAATAGGTGTTAAAAATCCTGAGGTAAAGAACAAAACAGAAATAAAGTCAACATAAGCTACATTTGAGGAAAGAAAAGTCAGTGCCTAGCAAGAGGTAAGTTTAGAGAGGCTTGTAGGGATGAGTTTATAGGGCCCGGAAGGCCATACAAGAGTCTTAACTGTGCCAAGGTGATTGGCAAGCGCTTGTCTTTTCAGATATACAGCTTAGGGAAGTATTCAACCATTTTGTGAGTTTGACTAATGCAGTAGGACCAACCAGAGTCTGTGCTACTTGAACCTCTGCTTTTCAGCTTCACTAGAATGTAAATGTGATGTCATCAAAAAGAATACTCAAATCTAACAAGTGAGACACATGGTGGTTTATAATTTGGTTTTCTGGTAAATCAGGATCTGCCACCCACAACCAGATAGCTTCATCCTAACCTTTAAAATCATTTCAGCACCTCTCACAGGTACAGCCTCCTGAGTATGAATGGGGTCTTTCTTTTCTAACATGTGATGGACCCATCCAGTTCCTAGTCTCTCCTCCCTCCAGTCACATGCTTTACAACACTTTGACTTGACTCTTTGTGATCTGAAAACACTCATAAAAATAAGTCAGTAACCAGCAGTCTACCAAGCTACTAAGACTCCCCAGGCAGCCTCTACTCCTATGGGTCTACTCCATGCACTCTCCAGCCCTCCATGAGCTCCCTTGGACATCTAAAATGTTGGAGTCAGCAGTAGAATTTTCAGTCCCCTCTGTCCAAACCTGCTTCTTCTCCATGCTTCCTGTTGTAGCTCTTGTCACAGCATTCATCTAGTGACCTAAGCCAATCAGTAAGGTCAGCACTATTCCTTCAAGTCCTCATCATGACAAAAGCTCATTCTTCATTATGGCTCTCATGCCTGTGTTCTCAACCTACTAGCCTTCTCATATGAAAGATGTTTTTAGTGTTACACCCTCAAATGAGACTTCCTCTAACACAGTAGTATATCTATGTGGTCTATAAGGAACTATAGAATTTATTTGATAACTATATAAGGTTACCAATGGAGCAATAGAAGTAGCCATGAAGGAATGACCATCTGAGGTGTTGGGGCAAGCTGTTTGCCTAGCCTTACATGTACAACTAGAGGATCACATTGGCTCAAAGGATTGGATAGTGGAGAGAAATGGCTCCAGAAGAACTGATGATTTAGGTTCATTTCAAGGTGACAGTGAGTGCCAGTGTGTCCCCATGTTTGCTACTATAGAGACTTACTGAAATACATTTGGTTATTAACCTTATTACATACCCTTCATTATCAACTTGACAAGCCCTACAATCAGGTGAGAGACGAAGCCTCTGATGGAGAATTACCTACATCAGATTGGCCTAGGGGCATGTCTGTGGAAGATTGTGTCAATCACAATTAAAGTAGGAAGACCTAGCCCATAGTGGGAGGCTCTATCCATAGGCCAATGGTTCTGGGATATATAAGAAAACTAGCAGAACAGAGTCTATGAATGAGCCAGCAAGCAGTGTTCCTCCATGGTTTCTGCTTTCAAGATCCTGCTATGACTTCCCTCGCTGATGGACTGTCATATGGAAGTGTAATCCAAATAAATTATTTCTTCCTCTAAGGTGTTTTCATCAGTGTTTTACCACAGCAACAGAAAGGAAGCTAGATCAATCATCTTTATTTAAAAAGAAGTACCAATCCAGGTGTAGTTACCCATGCCTTTAATCCCAGAACTCAGGAGGCAGAAGCAGATGGATCTTTGTGAGTTCAAGGACAGCCTGGTCTGCATAGTGAGTTCCAGAACTGCTAGAGCTATATAGTGAGACCCTGTCTCAATAAAACAAAGTTTTTAAAAAATGCCACTTTTAGACAAGTAAGTATATGTATCCAAAAATATAAAACTTACGATTGTAATCTTTGAAGCAGTTAAATTAGAAATGCTAAAAGTAAAATTTTCTCTAGCTTTGATCAGAAGCTTAGTAATTATAAGTTAATAATTCCATAGTACAAAAGCAGTAACCCTACATTTTGAGATTCTATCATCAAAAAGTAGCCCAAGATCAATCAATCAATTAACATTTTATGATTTTCATAACCATTGGGAATAAGAATCTTCTGAGCAAGAAGTTTTGTTAATTTGACTTTCCAAAAATAGATGTAATTCACATATATAATCTACCAACTTAGAGTATATATAATTCAGCAGTTGTTGCCATTTTACATTTGTGAATATTTTCAGGAAGGCCAATGTGGTAACATAGGGGATTGTTATCATCTGTTAAATGATAAGGCTTTACATTGTGTCAGGATTGGATTTGTCATCTTGTATTCAGAAAACATCAGCAGAAGCTAATATATGCATTTCTGTAAGAGAAGTTGTAAATTAGACAACCTTGTACAAAGAACTCTAAGGACAAAACCAGAGTCCATCGGCATTGCAGCTGAGCACTTGTGGGACTGCAAACTGGGAGACAATGAAAGATTTGAGAGTTGAGGGACAAGATACAAAATGCTTGATCACTTACTAGTCTTTGAGTTTGATCAATTATCACACAAACTCTCTAAACATTAGCTTCTTTTCTAGGAAATGCTTGGTAATAACAGGTTAAGGGTTGCTGTAAAGATTGTGTGTGTGTGTGTGTGTGTGTGTGTGTGTGTGTGTGTGTGTGTGTACCACCTGCATGTGAGGGGTGCTCACAGAAAGCCCAAAGAGGGCATCTGATTCCCAGCAGCTCGAGTTACAAGTAACTGTGAGGTGCCCATAGTATGTGCTGGGAACAGAACTCAAGTCCTCTGGAAGAGCAACAGATGTTGAACCCTCTCTCATCCCAAAACGAGTCTTTAACTTACCTTGCAAGCTCTTGAGCATTGTGCTAATGGAAGGAGAATGTTTCAGTTACCATACAAGGTGTTAAAGACTCCTCAGAATTTCCATGGTTCTCTGTCAGGGTTCAGTGGTAGTTGAGAGCAATAAAGATATGTGACAATCTGGAGCTCTCCCTCTCCCTTTCCCATCTCAACCTAATAGTGTCCTCAAGAAACATCTCCATCTCTTTCTTACATTGCATGTACAACAATCCATAAAGGAAACTGAAAAGTAAGAACATCTCAAGAATTCAAGGCATGTACTGAAAGGCAGTCCTCAGGCAGGCTCTTTAACATGTGGTTGTATTCTGCCTGTTTGCCTCATAAAACATCGTTAAAATTAATTGACTGTGGATCACTGCTTCAAGACACTGACCTAGATGGGCTGTGTTGCTCTTACATAATTTGCCTTGTGGTGAAAGTGTCTGAATATGACTCGTGAGCAGCTCAGATGAAGTCAGGTCAACAATACGGAGCTGGCTAGGACCTAAGGACTGGATGTTTTAGGGAACAGCTTTTTGTCCTTACTACGAACTCATCAGCTTCTAATTAAAAGATAAAACAACTTTATTCCCATCCTTGATCAACCTGTTTGAGGCAATGCATTTTGTGTTCATGGTTGGCATAAATCACCTTTCAAATTCAATATGCAATAACGATGTAATGTGTTGAAGGGAACCAGGTACCAGAAGACTCTTGTTGTCCTGATAAAACACTGGATTTAAACAACTGAGAGAGGAATTGTTTATCTTGGCTCATGTTCAAAAGGATTCAGGCCATCACAGCAGGTGAGCATGATGGAGCAAAGTACTCACATCATGACTTCCAGGAAGCAAAGAGAGAATGTGGAGCTAGTTGGCTTTCTTCTCCAAGGATGGTCTTGCCTGCCTCCTTAATACTCCCTCAAGAGTACAAGCAGAGGCATACTTCCTTAATTCCTGCCTCTCTTTCAGTCGGTCAGTCAAGGTTAAGATTCTCATGAAAATATGGGGAGGAAAGTACAGGAAGTAAAGGGTGCTCAGATCGATGTCTGACCTCATGCTGGAACACAGTTGGTCTGCAAGGTTTCTTCCATATAATATCTCTGGAGACAGCAGCCAGGCCAAGCTCTAGCCTATGGCACCACTGCTCTGTGTTTGCTTCAGTTTGGTGCAGTTGGTGAAATGTACCACCCCTCAGTTTCCATATTTGCATACTGGCTGAAATCCTACAGATAAAGCGTTGAGAACAGAGCAACAGGCAGGCATTGGAGAGAGGGGAAGAGGTGCCCAGCGGTTAGTAAGTACTAGACAAAGATTAATTATTGATAACCATTATGGTTTTTAATGCAAGAATTAGGCATCTAAATGCCTAGATACTCATGTTTAGTGAAATGTTTGACAAGTCAGAAAATCAATGGACATTGTGTTCTTGTGTTAATTAAACCTGGCTGCATGGAGTTCTTAAACCTGGCTGCCTCCTAATGTGGCATAACACAGACTTTCATCTTTCAAGTGCTTAAGTGACAACTTTTGCAGGATCCAAAAACAGGAGTCAGACATTCAGGGTCAGGTGTTGGGGGGGGGCAGATGTAGGGTTCAAATGTTAGGACCCAGATGTTAGTGGGCCAGGCATTGAGGGTCAGACATTAGGGGTCATGGTGTGGTGTTTAGGCCAGATGTTAGAGGCCCATAGGATTCAAGGTATTCCTAAATAACAATTATGTGAAAGACTGCTTAGTTAGAACTCCTTAAAATACTGATTCTTAAGGAGATCGTGGCTGAGCTTCAAGTTGTATTAGAAAGTACTTAAGAGTGACAAGGGTGAGTGACAGATTCTGTTGTTTCTGCCTAATTTACCACATTCTCTGACCAGTGCCTGAACTGAGCTGAAAAAGTCATGCCCATGACCCTGTGTCTGAACCTCAGAAATGCAGGGTTGAGGGGTTGGGTGCCAATGAAAAGAAATCTGTCTAAGAACCACCTTATTAAATTGGCTGAGATGAAATTAATTATAATGTACAAGACACAGTCAGCATTTCACCTGGCTTGAATCTCCTTGATCAAGGTTGTTTACTTTCAGTCTGTGCAGGAACCACATGGGAAGGAATATCATTAAAATGCAATTTTGGGGTGATTGGACTTGGGCTTGGAGGGGCTGTTCTTCATCTCTGTGTCATGAGGTGATGGTGAGGGGGCTAGGTAGCAATGATCCCCAACAGTGCATTTGAAAATGAAGGCTGAGTTTTATCTCTGTGTCTTTAATCGCCAATGACAATTGTCAATTCCATAGGTATCCATTGGACATTGCAGGTTGTTGAGACTTCCCAAACTGTCCACTCTGTTTTTCAGTATAATGCATAGCTATACATATGCACATCTTCTAAGGACAATCATCCTTCAGCTTATAAACAGTTGCATACTCAATACTTTCCAAAGGCACTCACTCCCCTCTAATCTATATTGGTTGGTTTCTGGGAGGAGGCTTCTCTCCAAACACTCTTACCATTATCATTATGCATTTCCCAAAATACAGATCTCAGGTTGCTTAAAGAACTTAGGTGTATTGCTGTTGGCCTTGTAACCACAAAGATAATGAGGTCAGAATGGTATCATCTGCTTGTGTCTCTGAAAGAGTGTCATGCTGCCCTGTGTGTGTTTCCCTTGCTTGCCCTCCAGTATTCTCATACCTGGTCTACCTCATTTTAGTAATTTCATAGCTTCTGTCACTGTGGTTTACTTGATGATCCTTGGGGTAACCACCTAATATACAACAATCCACTCTACATCAGTAGGAATCTCACGAAACATATGGTAAAACTCCTTTTATGAGATGAACCAAATTGCAACCATCCAACAGATATCACAGCCTGGCCAATAAAATCCACTGTCAGGATACAGGGTCTCAAAATCTAGAAACATCTATTGATTTCTCAGTGGTAGGGGTGCAGAGATGGGTCTATGGTTAAGAGTATCTGCTACTCTTGCAGAAGACCCGAGTTTGATTCCCAGAACCCACATCATGCAGCTCACAAACACCTGTGCTCCAGTGGCTCTGATGTCTTAGTCAAATACCTGCACTCACATCTACAGACATGCACATATGTCCATAAATAAAAATAAAAACCTCCATTTAAAGATAAATCCCCCCAACATCACTTGATGATAAACTAAGAATCCATGAGAGTGGGTATTGAGACCTAATTAGGTCAACGTCTTCAGGTCTCTTGCTTTCTCTAGTTTGGATGTCCCTTCTGCCCTGCCCCAGCCTTCTTTGTTGCCCTCCCTTCAGCACCTAGAAAACTCAGGGCCTCCAAGACAGCTATTTGGAACACTGATCCCGAAGAGCTGAAATACAAACTAAGTAGGGAAAATACTTGAGAGTTACAACTGAAAAGTGGGAATAGCAATGGGCCCTACCACACATACCTAGTGGGTTGCCTTGTCCAATCTTGATATGAGGGTTTATGCCTAGTCTTATTGTAACTTGTTATGCTGTGTTCAGTTGATATCCTTGGGAGAACTTTTCTTTTCTGAAGGGAAATGGAGGAGTAGACTGGGGGAGTAGAAGGAGGAATTTTGCAGTTAGGGGTGTGTGTGTGTGTGTGTGTGTGTGTGTGTGTGTGTGTGTGTGTGTGCGCGCGCGCGCGCGTGCGCGTGTGTGTGTTGCTGCTTTGCTTCCCAGACCCCATAACTGGCACCTCATAGCTCCAGGGGCTCTAAATTTATGAAACCAGGTCTTCATGTATGGTAGGCAAATCACCTACCAACTGAGATAACATTTTCAGTCAAGTGATTATTTTTCATGATCTATAGAAGGAAACTCCTTATAAAGGAACTAATGATACCTGGAATATATTTATCCTAAAAATCTTAACTATATCTGGTTAGCTATTTTCTCTATCACTTTTCCCTATCATATTCACTCATGCATAGCATAATACAGATGACACATAACTTCAATTATTAACCAATACTGTTATTTTTAAATACTCACTTGTCTTTTAATTATTGCTTATAAATTGAATTCTACCCAGATTTATTACTTTTAGGTTAAAAACATATTACACTTTTACTTATTTATTCTGTATGTGTGTGCTAAAGCATGTGTATGGAAGTCAGAGGACAACTTGCAGGAGTTGGTTCCCTCTTACTACCATGTGGATTCTGGAAATCGAACACAGGTCATCGGGCTTGGCCACAAGTACCATCACTCATTAAGCCATCTTGCCAGCCCTGATTTTCATCTACTGGTTCTCATTCTTTATCTCTTTGACACTGAAGTGTTAAAGCCACTGTAGCAACAGTGTTGCTATTCTGCCCTCCTTTAATTGATTTCTAGTCACCAAGGTGTTGAGTCACCCCAGGAGTTTTGAGAGTGAAAGTGTCATGTCCTTCTAAGCAAATGTTTTGTTGTTGACTTTTGTATTGTGCAAATATCATTTCTGTGGACTTGAGGAAGCACCTTAACAACTTAGGAGAGAAAAAGGCTTTCAATTCCAAGTCCCAGTCATTCCTATCAGGGAAGTCACAGTTGACAAAAGCTTGATGCAGCCAATCTCATCACAGACGAGAGCAGAGAGAAATGAGCGCATGCATGCTCACTCAATGGCTTGCCTGTTTGTGCAACTTAGCTGCCTCCATTCTTACACAGTTCAGACCCCCTGCCTAGGAAATGGTGCTGTCCACATTCAAGGGACTCAGACCTCAATTTACACATTTAGGGAAAATCCCCTACAGAAAGGCCAACATGACAACTTGATCAAAACAATGTCTTACTGAGACTCTCTTCTCCCGGCAATCCTAGGTTGGTCAACCTGCCAACTAAAACTAAGCATCACACTTGGCTAATTCTTGATTAGCCAAATCAAGCTGATATCAGCTTCAAATTTTCAAATTTGTATTAAATGTAAGTAATTGTTAAAAGCTTATTATCAATCTTTTCCATCTTCTTTTTATTGAGTCTCGGTGTTCACTTACAAATTCAGACATTTTCTTGAATGTGCTCATTTCATATTCACATTAGATTATTAAGCTGCCCAACATTTTATGAAGCAATTCAGCATTAAACAGGACTAACAGAAATTAAGGTGCCCATAGGTTAAATGGCTTGTCATACCTTATTTCCTATGCCAAGTTAAAAGTGTGAAGAGTTACCTTGTTTAAATTTGCACTAACTGAATAAAACTGTTTGCATGGGGATTTGAATTTCATTTTCTGTCCATTATAGGGAAGACATAACCTGTGGGGTTAATAGCCACACTCAATGTTCATTATAAGCTAAGGACATTCATTGGGAAGCAGAATGAGCATGCTGGGTGACAGAGAGCTCTCATCCATCTCCACAGGGAGGGTGTGGCATTTGATAACTGTATTCAGATCACTAGAGTAGCTGAGGGAAAGGTGGTGCTTGGGTTTGGACAGACCTTGCCCACTTAGTGAGGCGTACATCCTGTGGGGATTTTGAAAAGTATAAACCATATTACAAGTTCTCCTTGGAGAAATGCTGGGCAGAGTGATGCTGTTTAAGGAGGCAAGTTTCATAAAGTCTGTGTTTCCCATTGCCTTTACAAACAGTAATTTGGAAAAACTCTACTCAGAGTGGAAGATTGCAGGAAATGTACTGGATTTGGGGCTTTATTTTTATTTTTTCTTTTCTGGTGAATGTTTGGTTTGGTTACTTTTGGTAAGATTTCTTTTTAAAATTATACATATGTCTGTGCCTGTGTGGGGTTTTATACACATGAGTGCAGATGGCTGAAGAAGCCATAGGTAGCCGATCCTTGGGAGCTAGAGTTACAGGCAAATGTGAACTGCCCAACAAGGGTGCTGGAAACTGCACTTTGATCCTCTGCAAGTGTAGTGCATGCTCTTAACTGTTGAACTATCCCTCCAGATACTGGTTTTATTAGATTTTATTTTCAAGAAAAATATCATATAAAGTAAGTTGCCTTTGGATTTATGACACAATCAAATTTCCTAGAATATTTCAAAGTTTTGTTTATATTTAATTTAGTGGTGTGTGTGTGTGTGTGTGTGTGTGTATGTGTGTGTGTGTGTACATTCCCTGAACACATATAGATATCAGAGGACACCTTTATAGGCTCTAGGGATAGCATCCAGGTTGTCAAGTTCATGTGGCAAGTACTTTTACCAGGTGAGCCATCTCACTGCTATAAGTGTTACAGCTCTGAAGGGAAAGGTACAGAAGTGTTATAACTCTGTTCCAACAGAATGGTTTCCCCACCAAGTGTTATAGGCCTTGCTCTGGGAAAGGTTTCCCTAATGCAAATGTGATAACTCTCTGCCCCCAGCAGGGGAGGGTTTCCCCAGTGAGGTTGTTAACAGCTCTGATTTGCTCTGCTCCCCTAGAGTGTAATACTTTGCTCCAGAAAGGGAAAGTTTCCCACAGCCAAAGTGTTAACATCTATGCTCTGCTCCAGAGAAAGCTGTTACATCTCCGCTCTGCTCCAGTGAAAGAAAGTCATTATGACAAACCTCACTCAAGAGATTTATTGGGAGGGAGGAATCCAGGAAAGTGGTTGCCTCTGCCAGGGTGGAAAAAGGCAGTCCAAACTGAATAGATACAGGACTTATCTAGGGTTTCTTAGGGGCAGAACTTTCCAGGGGGTAGATTTTCAGGGTGGAGATTGGTAAGATATCAATTCCTGAGCTTGGGACAAACTCAGAGATTGGTCAGATGTTATGCTCTGGGGTTGGTTGGTTTTCATGCTCAGAAATTGGTTGGATTTCCATTCCTGAGTTGGTTAGGAGCAGGGTATATTTCCTTGGCTCTTGTCTCAGGACCAGAGTGTCCTTTCAATGGTCCTTTTTGCCCTATAACTGCCCCTCAAATTTCAAGATCTTCTTGGCTATTAGGCCAACATATGAGAGTCACCATACTGGGAGCTGCCATATTGGAAAGCCCTTCTGCCAATCTTGTTGCCCTCATCACAAGTTTGTTTTCCTGCCTGAGAAACCAGAATGTTTACTCTGTCCTCACAAGAACTCTCAGGCTGTACCTCTTTCTTCAATAGATGCATGTTTTTAGAATATCTGATCCAGTGTCTAGATACTATGTCACACCTTATTGTGAATGGTAGACTATTAAAATGGCTTTATCAATTGTGAACTCTGATGTTTGTTGAAATAGATTTCTTTGCCATTCATAAGGATATTTGATAGAACTGATTTATGTGCAGCAATGAATGTGTCATAATCTATGTAATGCCTGTGTGAATTTATGTGATGCACGGGCATGCAGTTGCCTGTGGAGGCAGAAGAGGGTGATGGGTCCTCTAGAGCTGGATTTACAGGTGGTTGTGAACTTTCCAACATGGAAGATGGGAACTGAACCTAGTTCCCCTGCGAGCGCAGCAAGTGCCCTTAACCACCGAGTGATCTCTGCAGCTCCAATGTCTATTAATTTTTAATTCTGTAAATTATTTCCCTTGGTACAGTAGAATTTTTGAGAGTTCAGAATATCCTATTGTTACATTAACTGTATCTTTTAAATGTAAGTACATGGTTTGGCAATAAGAGAATTGTGAATAAAGTAGAAGAAACCACCTCATGGAGTTCAGACCATGTAACTCTATAGCTTCATAACTACTTAGCATGAGCTATTCTGCAAGATGTCAGTTCAAAACTGACTTTAAAACTGTTCTTAAGCAGCCAGTTGATCTATACCTTGTTATTAAATATGCCAGTGACAAAAGTTACTTTTCAGTTGGCCACTTGGTATGCTAACATAAAATAGATAATCTGTTATTAAGGACTGTGGTAAGATCCTTAGGAAGGTCATAGTTTAACCAGGAACCAGATACTAGTTAAATAAAAAAATTCAAAATTATTTAGGCAAAATGTGAATATAATAACTTCTATAGAGATGAAACTGCTTCAGGGAGATGGCTATTTTATTCTGTCAATAAATGCAGAAAAATGTCCCCCAAGGAATTAGTTTTCGTAACAGATCTGCCAAACAAGGAGGAAAGGGGTGACAGTTAGAAAGGGGTGGGAGGAGTTATTTTGATTTATAAAATGCAAAGGAACTAACACATGTCAAAATATTTGCCTTTAAATAAGACTGGTCCTGTAACTTCTAGCCTGTGAAATTTGGAGTTTACATTTCTCTACTGGCTGCCTACAGTAAGCTTATTTGCTTTGTTTGTATGTATTCACTCACTTGGTGTCTCCCAGCAAACACCAAGTTTGTAAACTGACTTCTAAGAGACAACTGCTTTTACTGGTCACCATTTAGCATCAACTATTTTTCCTGCTGGCAAGTCCCCAGAAAGTTCCAGAAGAGGAAACACACGTCCATCTTTAGCTCTTTTATTATGCTCATGATATTTTAGTCACGAAACACACTCTAGCTGGCAGGCTTGACATACATATTCAGTAGCATCTAAATATTATCGTTGCATCTATTATATAAGCTGAAAATATAAACCCTCTACTTAACAGATGGCTCCAAAATTTATACAACTTTTAATTCTCAAAACATTTGGGGGATTTTATAATAAAAAAAAAAATCCATGTTGACTCTGTGAGTGATTTGATTGCTTACCTAACAGCTCCTGCCTCTTCCTCCTCCTCCTCCTCCTCTTTTTTTTTTTTTTTTTTTTTTTTCTGGCCTCATTACACAGGGCTCAGCCACTCCCATAAGTCAGATGTCAAGTGAAGTTTACTTGTAAAGTAGTTTATGTGGGGAAGGCATTGCTGGATTCACTGTTAAAAATTATCCAGGAGATAGCGAGTTCAGTCAGTGCTTTTTCAGATAAACAAAAGCTGATGAGATAATCAGAATGGCTGGAGATCAAACTTGGCCCTCAGACTCTGTTGTTGCCTAATTCCTACATCCCATCTTACACATTTGTGATTAGAATTGATCCTTGAAGACTATGCCATTACGCATGTAAGGTACATGATGGGGGGGGCAAAGAAACCTCATGTTAATTGACAGTAAAACCAGTAAGTTGCTTTAATTGGTAGGGATAAATGTGTTCATAAGAGAAACACAGGGTAAGTGATGTTTTTAGCCCTTAGACTATTTGATGGGATAGTAAAATCTTTAGACTCTTCCAGGTAGAAAGTGGAGAGAATAGTATTGCATTACAACCCAACCCATGACGTTACCCAACAGATGACTAGAGCTGCACAGAATATCTAAATTGTGTAAAGTCTGTGTTCAAATAAATTCTTTGCATTTGTCTCTTCATGACGCTGACTCTTCTTCTAAAATTTGTATGAAAAGAGATTTTAATATAAGCCATCTGTTTGCTTTTCTTCTAGAAAAATCTCTCATGTCTATAATCAAACTGAGACCTAAACATAGTTTTTTAGTTTCTAAGGCCTTATACTCACCAAGTGTAGGCATGCATATTTTAAGAACATAGACTTTAAACACAGATTGATTATCCTTGTCTAGTCAAAATACAGGGTCCTTATTCTAGTTTCTAGATTTACATAATCATAATCTTTATCCTATCTCCAAGATGATAAGTAAAATTACCTCAATGTTGATAGATTTGTTTTTAAAGGTGTACGTACTCTTTGCTACAATTCTCAATCATATGCCTATAATTTCTCAAACTCTTGAACTACTTTCTATCCATATGTCTTTGAGGAATAACCATCCTCTATAGACAACTGATGGAAACATTTCTAGGTCTTGCCAGAACTTGAGGAAATTGTCCATTCTCCAAAGCTTTTCTTCTCCATCTTCTGTGGCTGCAGGGTCTCATCACTCTGACCCTGGCATCTGTGTCCTCCTGCTGCCCTCACTCCTGAGGTGCTGTCAAAGCTTTGTCCGTTCTCACTTGTGTCTTTTCCTCTTTCTTCTGCCTCTCACACCCGCAACTCCAGAGCATCATCTCCATGGAAACCTTAGGTGATGGGCCTTAAAAACTGCCTCTCTCCCACTACCTAAGATCTATCCAAACTCAAAACCTCCCTCTCCCCTATCTGCCAGGTGAAATTTCTCAGTAAAAATGTCATTCCTTAAGCCCCATTCACCAATTTCAACATTGTTTAATGAAAACTAGCTGGTCTTCATGAAGGAGCCATCAACATGAGGACACTACTGCTCTTCAGAGAACAGGAAGATTCTAGCACTTTGACATTTGTCAGTAGGCATAAGTAATTCACACCTAGGCATTAGATTTCTGACCTTCTGGACACATGGGAACTGCTTCATAACTGGTCCTTTTGAAATATGCATTGATTTTGCTCAATTCTAATGCATAAAATTCCAAATTGACCATGAGCCTCTGATCCTACTTTCTAGTGCTGTATATGCAAACAGAATTTTTATTGAAAACAATTTCTTTAGATGATATATTCTGACCACAGGTTCTCTTTCCCCAATTCCCACCAGATCTTCCCCACCTCTCCACCCTCCCAACTCTACACCTTATTTCTCTCTCTTTAGAAAACAAACACGGAAACAAAAAGCAAACAAACCAGAATATATTTAAAAGAGAAAATTCATAGGAAACCATAATATAAAAGGAAAAGACCAGCAAGCGGGGGGGGGGGGAGCCCAAACAAAGAATTATGAGACAAAAAGCCTACAAAATATCATGTTGTTCATCTTGTGTTGTCTATCTATTGCTAGGCATGGGAACAGTCCTTAAATATGGTTAATATACCCAGTGAGAATCCACTGGAGAAAAACTTATCTTTTGTAAGAGGTTATCACCTGGAAATAGCTTCTTGGTTAGAGACGAGAGCACATGTTTCCTTCCACATCTTATACTGGGACCCCATCTGGCTTGAACCTGTGCCAGCCCTGTGCATGCTGTCACACTCACTCTGTGAGTTCATATGCTCATCAGTCCTGCTTTGTCTGAAACACACTACCTCCTTGGTGT
Organism: Phodopus roborovskii; assembly: GCF_943737965.1. Classification (NCBI taxonomy): domain Eukaryota; kingdom Metazoa; phylum Chordata; class Mammalia; order Rodentia; family Cricetidae; genus Phodopus; species Phodopus roborovskii. The sequence goes on along the minus strand of NW_026126517.1, from coordinate 49,343,927 downwards.
TTTCCATCTCTTCTGACTCTTAGAATCTTTCTGCCTCTTCTTCCACATCGTTCTGCATAGATCCTTGTGAGTAGTTTGATGAAGACATCCCATTTAGTACTGAGTGTTCCGAAGTCTCTCACTCTCTGCAGGTTGTCCAGTGTGGGTCTCAGTGTTAGTGCCCATCTACTACACAATCTCTGATAATGATGGCTGAAAGTCTTTAGGAGTCAATCATCTTCAGTGTGCCCAATCTCATTTACAAATAGAATTGTATATGATGGTAATGCTGGCATTGGTGCAATTCAGTATTGTTTCTGCATTTTGAAAGATCCTGGTGTGTTCATCATTATATAATAATCTGCTGAACTGCACTATCATTATTTTCCCTGCTTCCTACTTTTAGAGAACCAGCTTGTTAGTATTCTTTAAAGTGTAATGGATAATGCTGCAATGGGGGCATAGTTGTATTTTGTTTTCCCTTATTTTGTTTGTACCTTTGGGTGAATTACTAGGAATTACTGAATAAAAGAAGATGAATGCTGCATGCTTTTGGGACCCATTCCCAAACTATTTCCCAATGTGTTCAAGCGTGTGCACTGTCACAAGCGATAGATGACTGTTCTTCAGTATACCACTGGCTGAATGGAATACCGTAATGCTGTTAAGTTTGCTATTGTGATTACAAAATTAAAGCTCATGGCTTAGACTTTGAATTTATGTCATAGCCAAGAAATTGAGCACCTGTTTTATGTGTGTTGACCGATTTTCATTTCTTCCTCTCTTCTCATTTTGTTCTCGTCTTGAGTGTTGCTCTTCAAATCATTCAATACTGTTTGAAGTTTGAGCTTATATGGATTATTTACAAACTTCAGATTCTCATTTTGAAAACATTTACCCACATATAATTTTTCCTCAAGGTATTTTCCATTGGATTCACATTTCCGTTGTAGATGCTTATATAATCTGTCTCTACTTTGATTGATTTAGCTTAAATGTTATCCAGGAAAAGAATCACTAATCTATAATTTGATTTGTATATATACTTTGTTAACCCCACTGCTCTTCATTTTGGTATTGAAAACAACCCTCTCTGTGCGAATGTGAGGACCTGGTTTTGATTCCCATAGCCCCAGAGCTGTAGGGAGTGAAAGCATGAGAATCACTGGGATTTGTTCACCCCAAGCCTAGTTACCAGTTCAGTGAGAGATCCTGTCACAAGGAGAAAAGAGCGTCATAGAGCAAGACATCCGACTCCCTCTTCTAGCTTCCTTATGCACACAGGCAAGAACATGCACAAACATACCTGCATACAATTCACATAGGAAGTCTAGCAATTGAAGGTGTATGAAAAATACCAGCTATGATCATGACAATAGCCTCTTGGCTATGTGTGGAGGAAGACGTTGTGGCGGAAACCTTTCACATGGAGAACGAGAGAGAAATGGGTACAAGAGAGAAGTGAATACAAGAGAGAAGTGGGAATGATGGTGCATGGTGTCGGGGTACCTGAGAGCAATGGAGCCTTTATCAGCTTGGTTGTCTGTGCATAGTTCAAGAGACTGTGTTTTCAGAAATTCAGCAGCCATCCAACTGACCCCAAGTGAGTGGTGTTAGGATCAGTTTCTTGGGAATTTGAAGAATGAAATTCTTAGACCACAAAGGGTGAGTTTTGGAAAGCAGTATTATATTATTGATAGAAAGCCAGATCTGTTCTCTACCAGGGAGGTCAGGAGAGTACTACCATTGAGTATCATGGCCTTGGAGTTAATAAGGCTTTTGGGTCTGAGTTAGAAGGTCTGGGCAGTCTAAGAGACCTTGGACAGTGGAACCGGGACATATCCCTGGTGCACGAAAGGACTTGGGGAGCACATCCCCCATGGAGGGTTACTCCCTTATCCTAGAGGCAGGAGGGGGGCCTAGTCCCTACTCCAAATGACTTGACAGATTTTGCTGATCCCTCCTGGAAGGCATCACCCTCCCTGTGGAGTTGGGGAGGGAATGGAATGGGAAGGGGGTTGGGAGCATGGGAGGGAGGCAGGGAGGGAGAGGGAACTGGGATCGATATGTAAAAGAAAAAGAAGAAAAAAAAGGTTTTTAGAGGGAAGAGGAAAGGGAGAGATGGTGATTTGGATGGAACAGGTTCAGTTTCCATCCCAAGTCTCCAGGTGCCTCATAGTCACATCATAAGTTAAAAGAGATGAGAATATATAGATCCTCCCCTCTGGCATCTCTAGTCTTTGGCTACCATAGAACCAGAGACCTTTTGGGTTAAATACATCTGGCATCTCTGGCTTCTGGCCTAGGAAACTTGTGACTTTTAGTCAACAATAAACTGGTCATTTGCAGGGGGAGGGGGCTCTTTTTTAACCCTAAAGCTGCCTAGTCAGTTTCTTCCTCCTGTTCTAATCAAATCTAGGATTTTATAAGGAGAAAGATGCTTTGCAGTGAGTAAAATGTCTGAAGCTGATAAATTGAAAGAATGCTGTTATTGACATCCAGGAGTTGAATCACAGGAGGAAATGGCTGATGTGGGGGTAAGGAACCAAAGAAGGGGAAGGCAGAGGCTGCGTACCAGCGCACCGCACCAGATCTGCCATCTGCACAGACACTTTGTTTTGTAGATCACACTCACACACACACACACACACACACACACACACACACACACACGCACGCACGCACGCACGCACGCATGCACTGAAGATAGCAGAGGTGACAAAGAAGACAATGAGCTGAAGACAAGTGAGTCTTAATACAGTAGGAAATTCCAGTAAGCTGTGTCTTCTATGACCCTACTGAAATGCTTAGAAAGTGCCTGCTTGTCAGTACTGGGCACTGTCACTGTGCACAGCCTTTAACAAATCCCTTGTGAAAACTAGTATTGCAGAGTTACAATTTTCCTTTTGAACACTTCATACAGCTGAATGGCCCCCTTTTACCATAGTTTTCTATTCATTCTTTTCTCATTCATGAACTTTGCACTGTTTTCTGTTAGTGTGCTCATTTCTATAACATCTGAAAATTTTAAGCATGCATATAATGTGTTTGATCACCTTCACCTCTTCCCTTCTAATTCTTTCCTACCCCCTTTCCCTCCCAGCTTCACTTGCTCTCTCTTTAAATTCACAGCATTCTCTTGGTTCCACCTGAATGTGCATGGTATAGAATTCATAGAAATCAGAAGTAAGTCATGGTGGGCTGGATTTCAAAGGAAGGGGATACAATGCAGGTGGGATGGCGGGCAAAGGGGAAGTAAAGAAAGAGAAGGGATGAAATGAGTAGAGGATGAAATGCAGAATAGAAGACAGAACATGGGGAGAGACAACCAATACTAAAGAGCTTTGAAAAAGCCAAATGAAGTATAGAAGATTTCTAAAATACGTAAGGTTTTCATCATTTCTTAGCTATTTGCAAGAAATTATTTTCTTTCTTTTTTATTAATTTTTTTCCATTTTATTTTACATACCAACAACAGTTTCTCATCCTTTCTCTCTTCCTGTTCCCTCCCCCAACCTCCTGTCTATCCACTCTCCATTCAGAAAGGGGCTGGCGTCCCATGGGAGTCAACAAAGCATGTCATGCAAATTTTGAGGAAGAATCAAGCTCCTCCCTCTGCATCAAGGCTGGGTGAGGAGGCATCACTGTCTGTGGAATAGGTTCCAAAATCCAGCTCATGTGCCAGGAAGAGGTCCTGATCCCACTGCTAGAGGCCCCACAAACAGACCAAAACTTGCCCTGAGCCATCTTTGTCTCCCATACAGCTCCAGATATCTTAGTGATCTCTTAATATAATTTTTCATTCTTAAAAATAAGCACTATAATATACTATAATTATTATAAATATTAGTTATTATATTAGGCAGTTAAGTTTGGTGGCAATATTAATTTTGAATAGTCATTATTATTGATTATAAATATTAATTGAAGTATTATAATTAATATGTTTACCAGTTAGTTTTTAAATGGAATGTAATATTGGTAAGATATGAGATTGTCTATTAATTGGACTTAATTTTTTCTACTAAAAAAAGGTGAACAGTCATTGCACTTGAATTAAATATAGTTTTGAAAATTGCACAGCTATAGTTAACACAAGGAAAAGGGATTTTCTTAAGCTGAAGAATGTCACAATTAATCAAAATGTCATTTGAATAACTTACAGTCTTAGCAGGAATCGTGTATAGAGGTGTGTCACTTCTGAGAAATTGGGATTGTATGGTGGAGGATGAGAGGAAATTAGTGTGACTCTAGGAAGTACAGGATTTTGTTGAGTACTTTCCTAAGGACTCAGAAATAGGATGTTTTGAAAGAATCACTTAAAACATTGCTTTTCTCTGAATCTTAGAACTCATGTAATTGTGGTTCATTCAAGATTTTATCTAAGGTATTGGAGAGATGGACTCTATGGTTAAGAGCATTCTCTTGCAAAGAACTGGAGTTAAGTTCCCAAAATCCCCTCTAGCACCCAGCAACTGTCTACAGCTCCAGTTCCAGGGAATCCAATGCCCTCTTCTGGTCTCTATAGGAACCATACACGTGCACACTCACATGTGCACACGTGCGCACGTATACACACACACACACACACACACACACACACACACACACACACTCACATCAATCCCACTGCTATGTCCCTTTGTTGGAATTAAGTAAATGAAGTCCCAAAGAGTTCAGAAAAAATTATAATATGATCAAAGAAATCAAAGAAGAAAAATAAACTCCTATGAAAATTATAACACACAGACAGCTAAATGAAAAAAAGAAAGAAAATTGATATAAAAAGTGAAAGAGGAATTCAATAGAGATACAGATATGTTGAAGAGAGCCCAAACTGAACAGGAGCTGATGACTTTGTTTATTGTGCATGACACCAGCATGAAATGGCAGAAGGTGGTGAGTGAGGAAAATGTGAAGCTAAATTTAAGTTAGATATTGAGGCTAAATGAACTGGAAATGTACTGAAGATGGGGATTGAAGCATTTATCTAATATTTATCAATAAATATTCAGGAGTCAGATATTGGGATAAAACCTCAATGATTAGAGAAGTGGCAGAGAAGCAACCAGTTACCTCCTCTTTTTTATTCCTCCATCCAACAGGACTGATAACCTATCTAAGACCCGCCCTACTACTTCTGTGTCTGTCTCTCCTCAGTCCTCCCAAAACCTCTATGGTTAATTTTGGTCATCTAGTAGCTCTCTCCAGCCCGATTCAAAGCAAATTTTATTGGCAGCCTCAGGAGTGTCAGAATGCAATCAAAATATCACACAACAAGAGAAACATAGCCAATAAAAATAAAATTAGAAATGAGGATGATTCCAAAAACATGGTCAAGCTGTAGCACTTTAACATGACAAATTCTCAGGAACCAAAACCGGGGCAAACCCTGACGATCTGGTTTGGGGGCCATGACTGAGAAATACATGGAGGTATTATATCAGGACTGAACAAGAAGCTTAGCAGTGAGTGATGACACAAGGAGCTTAGTTAGCATCCCCTAAATCCTCCTGAAGCCTGGATTATTCCTAGAAAAGTCCAAACTTCAGTACATAAAATATCATGGGAGATTTTCTTTAAAATACATGTACTCTTTGGCTGAAGAGATCGCTAAATGGTTACCCTTTTGTTACTCTTGCAGAAGACCTAGGGTTCAGGTCCTGTCCCCCAAAGAGTAGCAGCTCACAACCATCTTTAAATGCCAGTTCCAAGGTATCTGTCATCCTCTTCTGGTCTCAGTGGATACTTCATACATGTGGTGCATACAAATTCATGCAGGTACACACAGAGATACATAAAAACAATAAATATTTTAAAATGCACCCAATACTGATGGGTGTGGCAGAGAAACAGGCCAGAGACCAGCTAACGGTTGAATGTGCCTATGGATTCAACTGTCTTTGGAGAAGTTAGCATCAAGCTAAGAAGATGAATCTGTAAGATAAAATGCTACGCATGTGATCAGTTGTTTCATTTAGGCATATGCAAACAGACCACACATATGAATGTCCACACATATTCACACATTTATGAAGACACACATGCACATGCACACATACCTGAGTAGTTTTTATCCCAGAATGGGGAGTATTCTAGGAACATTCAGTAGAGATGGTATGGGAATTGGGAGACTATTTGTTTTGTTTTGTTTTGCATGTGTTATGACAAGCACACATGACTTTAGTAATTGGAAAATGGTCAAGTAAAAGGGGAAAAAGGGAAAAAGAGCTTAATAAAGGTTACTCACAGCTGTGAAAATAAGAAGAAATAAAGGATGACAAAAAAGAATCAGTAGACAATATTTTAGTGATAATTTAGGAAGCTAATATTTGGTCATACAGAGATGTATTATACTAGGGATGACTTCCAAGCATTGCTGTGAACTGGGAGCAGTGGCTACGGTTGTCCTGAGTTATCTTTCTGACTGCACCTTGTAGTATTAAGCTGTCTTTGATTATTACATCTAGTTGTTAGTGTGTGTGTGTGTGTGTGTGTGTGTGTGTGTGTGTGTGTGTAGGTGTGAGTGTGGTGCATGTGGAGGTCAGAGTAGTTTTCAGGAATGGGTTCCCTTCCTTCCACTATGTGGCTCTCAGGTATTGAACTCAGGTCATTAGGCTGGCAGCAAGCATCTATATCCCTGGGCCACCTTGGCAGGCAAATCACCTGGTTGGATTTGGGGTTCATAGTTATTGTTTTCATTGGTTTGTTCTTCAGAATCTTCAGTTTCTTATTCATTAACTTCTGGCCACAAGGCTTAATTAAGCTAAGGTTTCCATGTACCTTACAATTTGCTTTTCTTCTATTTCTTCAAAGACTTTCCTGTCCGTAGCTTTTTTCTGTCCGTGATTATGATGTGGATAATGGCTTCTCCAGCTTCCTGCATCTTGATTCTGTTCTCTTTGCCAAGACTAGGGAAATGTTTACTATTCCTCCTCCTCCTCTTTCTCCTTCTCTCTCCCTCTCCCTCCCTCTCTCTCTCTCTCTCTCTCTCTCTCTCTCTCTCTCTCTCTCTCTCTCTCTCTCTGTGTGTGTGTGTGTGTTGTGTATTTGTGTGTGCGTGCATGCGTGCATGCATGCATGCATGTGTGCCTGCCTGCCTGACTATCTGGTCTCTGGCTCTCCTTCTTCTGGCATGCCTGATGGTGTGTCTTAGACTGCCTTCCTTCATCTTCATTCCCATTTGTCTTTATTGCACACAAATTACTTCAGGTGCCCCTTCCTCATGCTTACTGATCCCTCCTTCTGACTGATTTAAGCTTCTTCTGTTGAACCCTCCTATTGATTGGTTTTTTTAAAGTTCACTTTAGTAGCCTTCACTTCTCCAATTCCTGTTAGGTACATTTTATTCTTGCTCTTTGTTAAACTTCTCTTTGTTCTGGTTTTTCTCCTGGCTCTGATGAGCATTTTTCCTACTACTACTTTGAAATCCCTATTGTGTAGTGTTCTTCCCAATTCATCTGGCAGAGACTTTAGTAGCTACAAGGGCTTTTTACTTTCTTTCTTTTCTGTATGTAGCCAATCTCTGTCTCAGATTTTAGAGTCACATTGAAAATTGGGGCATACCACATCCTGTTAGTAGCCTATGTCCCCCAAGAGACATATGAAAAGATTGGGTGTTTTTCTTGGAGTAGATTAGGGAGTTCTTCAAGGAAATATGAACACAGGTCTTTACACACACACACACACACACACACACACACACACACACACAAAGCTCAACCTGCATGGTCTCATCGTTCTGGGGACACAGCTTCCATGAGGGGACAATTATGTATTTACCTCTGTTTTCTGAATTCTGGGATTACTTGAGGATGCAAAGCCCTACTGACCCCTCAACACAGGTTATTAAGGAGATAGTCCCTTGTGTGGGAAAATTAGGATGTAGGTGTCAAGTGTCTAAACAAGCTCCTTCTAAAGAAAATAAGCTGACAGACCTGGATTTTCCTCTGTATGGGTCAGAGGAGAAGACGAACCTTGTCATACCTGGCAACCATCTAGAGCTGAAGAACTGGCAACAATGTGTAAAAGCTAAGCCCACACTCACAACGTGTGAGATAGAACAGGCCTTTTGAAATGTCTTCCAAGATTTTGGACATGGTTGTTGCTAAGTTTTATCTTCCAGAGCTCATGAAAGTATTTGTGTGTCCTTCTCTCTCTCTCTCTCTCTCTCTCTCTCTCTCTCTCTCTCTCTCTCTCTCTCTCTCTCTCTCTCTCTCTCTCTGAGTGAGTGATGTTAATCTGGAGACGGGAAAAAAGTCTGTCCCTACTTCAAATGACTTGACAGATTTAGATGACCCTTCCTGCATGGCATCACCCTACATGTAGAGTGGGGGGGATGGTAGGGAAGGATGGTGGGGGTGAATGTGAGGGGGAGAGAGAGGGAAAGAGGGAGGGAGGGGGAAGAGGGAACTGGGATTGATATGTAAAATAAAAATAAAAATAGAAAAAAAATAAAAAAGAAAAACCAAAGCTTTACCTATCCCAGGCTGGCCTCAACTCACAGAGTTGAAAATGACCTTGAATTTCTGATCCTTTTGCCTCATCCTCCCAAGTGCTGGGATTATACCTGTGTTCCATCACACCTGGGCTGGAACCCAGGGTTTCATGTTCTATCCACTGAACCCCAGCCAGACCTGCCTGAGACCAAGGACCTTCTAAGGTGTCCTGCCCAAGTGGTGGTGGAGGTGGTGGTGGTGGTGGAGGTGGTGGAGGTGGTGGTGGTGGAGGTGGTGGTGGTGGAGGTGGTGGTGGTGGAGGTGGTGGTGGTGGTGGTGGTGGAGGTGGTGGTGGTGGTGGTGGTGGTGGTGGAGGTGGTGGTGGTGGAGGTGGTGGTGGTGGTGGTGGTGGTGGTGGAGGTGGTGGTGGTGGTAGTGGTGGTGGTGGTGGTGGAGGTGGTGGTGGTGGTGGTGGTGGTGGTGGTGGTGGTGGTGGGTTTAAGGACAAAGATTCTTACTCAGACCTATGTTATTAGTGCTAAACTAAAACAAAAGAAAATTTGAACTCATTAACCGAAGGAATTATAAATTTTAAAAAGGCATTAAAAATAAGTTCAAAAGTCATCAAACAGTTTGTCAATTTCTTACAAACTATGAACTAAATGAACCTTTTTTCTTCATATTAACTTCATAGTCTGGTGTTAATTTGCATTTCCTCCATGAGTAATAAGGAAATGACAGCAAACTCAGAACACTAAAGGGAAATAGTTTATTATAAATCTACCAAAACCAGAATTTCTTTCTTCTTGTTTTTGGATGTCATAAATAATTGATAAAAATTGATTTTTTTTTCTAAAAGGTATCTCAACTCCAGGTTATTTTTAAATAAGTAATGCTAAGTGTACAGGAAATTACAAGAAGTAAATTCTGTAAATATTTGAGTCTTATAATAAGAATGTTTTAAGCAATGGTTTTGCAGTAAAAAAACAAAGTTATAAACATCTGAGAAAGGCAAGCAATTGATTGCTTTTGAGTAGCTTATACAACCCATTTTGTATTTTATTGGAAAGCCTTAATTTAAAAAATGGAAGGTATAAACAAGGACTTTCGTTGCATAAAATTAGGTGTTTGCCCTTGTAGAAGCTATAATCCAAAATATATAGAGACTGAGGCCAGCGTTGATTAAACACTCCCTACTACAGGGTGATTGAAGACCTATTCCAGTCTCAAAAGAAAGATGGGGAATTGCATAGAGGAGAATATGAAACAAGCCATGGCCTTTACTTATTATTTAAAGATTTATTTATACTTGTGTTCATGAGTAGGTTGCCTGCATATGCATGCAATTCCCATGGAGGCCAGAAGATAGTATCAGATCACATAGAGATGTAGTCACAGGCAGTTGTGAGCTGCCATGTGGGTTCTGGGAACCTTCCAGATCTCTGGAAGAGCAGCCACTATTCTTAATTACTGGGCCATGTCTTTGGCCTTCTCTTTTCATATTTTTAACAATCTAATTTTTTTTCCTTCGTACACCCATCTATGGGTCTATGCAAAAGAAGTAGTGGGAGAAATAAACTTCCATTCCCTTTTTAAGGATATTAATTCTGGAAGTAAAGGGGTGAGAGGTCAAGTTATATACTGGAAAGATCCAGTTCCAAGAGTATATCTTGTCCCAAACATGCCTCACCACATATCCCACAGTCTTTGCGTATCCTCCCAAGCTTGCTTTACCACCGGGGTATTGGAAGTGCCCCTTGGCCTCTACCTTCATTTTCTCATTTCCAGGCTGGGCCTGAATGGAAAAAAAAAGAAATAAAAAGGAAAGGAAGGGAAGGAAAGGGAAAGGAAGAAGGGACAGGACAGGACAGGACAGGGCTCCTTCTAGGTATAGTGGAGGAGGAAGTTTATTAGGGATATGTACGAGAACATAGCGCAGACTCTCTGGGAGAGTCAGGAGTAGACATGAGCAGACTGAGCTGTCCCAGGTTTGAAACCTAACAAAACTGGACTTTAAACTTTGTCGTCTTTTGAGCCTGTCACTGTCTGTCCTCCTCCTAAAACACTTTCTGGGAAATTACTGTGTGGATTGCACTCTGACTATTGCCCTCTGCTCTGCCTTCCTCTCATTACAAACCTTCCCTGACCCCTCTGCTGCCCTCATTCCTCTCCTCTCTCGCCCCGGTCCTTTCCAGCCTTCCACATGACATCCAGTAGTGCTCATCTGTCTCTTATTGTAAGCTGTTGGGAGTTGAGATACCAAGTACTTCTGTGTTATGTTCTCTCCATGTGGTATAGTACCTGGTTCATAGTAAAAAATAAATGTGTGTCTCATACATGGATGGGATCCAAATTTCAGTCCAGTTCTGACTCTCATTAAAGTATTCTGTCTGTTGTTAGGATTCTGGTGAAAAGAACTACATGCTGGGTTGGTGAGTTATCTCAGCAGCTAAAGGTACATGCTAGGCAACCTGAGTTCAATCCCAGGAACCCACATTGACCCTACAAAGTTGTCCTCTGACCTCCCAAGCTCACAAGGTCTATGCACCAGCCGCAAGTCATATACATATGAATAATAATATATGTTTTTAAAGGAAAAATTACAAATGCAGAGGAGTCTATGTCAGTTCCTGTTCAAATGCCTTCCATTGTTCCAAGGTCGCTCAGTGCATGGTAGTAGCTTTACCATTTGTGTTTCAGACTAATTCTAATCTCTGTTTTGAACATGGCTTCATCCACATCATGCTTATGTTACTCCTCACAGTCCACCGTAGCCCAGGTGATAAGGACCTACATATACTCCTGCTGTCCTGACATCCTGGGGGCTCAGATCCAGCCTTCTCCAGGAGGGGTTGCTCATGGTGAGCCTTCCAGTCCACCTTTGTGGCCAGAAGGTCTAGCTTGGAGTTCTGAGTGGATATATCAGAGCATCTGTCAAGGAGGTAAATGTACCCACACCATGTGCAGTTTTATAAACCCAGGAAGCCTGGGTGTTTTCCTAGGCTTTTGCTGAGGAAGTTGCTGGGGTCCTGGGCAGGTTGCCTGTTCCTCCTGAGCTCCCAGCATTCATCTTGGTGGCCACAAAGCAAGGCATATTAGTTTCTTTCTTTCTTTCTTTTTTTCTTATCTTCTTTTTCTTTGTATTTTTTTTAAATAATTGGATTGTCAGAAATATGTCACAGTCAGCAATCATTGAAAAACTTGACAACTGTGATCTGCTTTTCTGGATAAGCTTTGCTGGTTGCTTGCTTTCATTTACAGAAGATTGACCTGAGTCCGAGCTCCTTTTTCTTAACATGTTATATATAATTTTGTTTTCTTCTGTGCCACCTAGATTCTGCCTTGCTAATACCATACCTCACTTTGGCAGCCAGAATTTTAAGTGCTACCTCACCTTCAGAGATGCACCAATGTCATTAGATCTTTATCAGGCTTATCTGAATTGACTTAATGTTCTCAGTGTATGAATAAAATCCTGTAACCTCTACCTATACATACTTACTAAAGAGTTACCATAGCATAGATAAGAGTACGTATGTATATGCATGACTGTCTATGTGTGTATGTCTATGTGTGCCTGTCTGTATGTATATACATGTGCATGTGTGTATGTGTATATATGTGTGTCTGTATGTATCTTTACTACAACCTGGTACTCATTTATTTTAAAAGCCTTTGCTTTTTTTGTCTTGGTAAAAAGCCTGTTCCTTTGTGAGAATACAACACTCAGCAAAGCCTCGCAGGCCTTGAGCCAAACCTCTGCTTCTGACTTGATATTTCCTCCAGCCCTTTATCACCACCTATGGGAAATAGGGAATGGTGTCAATTGCCAAGGAAGATGTTTTAAGACTATATAGAAAAAATAATGTATGCTACCTATCTCTTAGGACAAAGCAAAGTGCTTGTACAGTCAGTGATATCACAGGAACACTGTGATGGTAACAGACATTTGCCTTAAGAAAATGGGTTGAATAGCTTGGTGCTGGCCACACACACCTATAGTCCCATGATATTAAGGCCTGGGTATTCAAGGTTAGCCTAAGCTATATAAAGAATTCTAGAACAACTTTAAAAAGGAGAAAGGGAAATTGGTTATGTATGTGTCACCCCTACCATATAAACCACATATAATCATGTTTCTACATTATGTATAAAGTTTATGCATAAACATTAACACCCTGAAAAGATATGCATTTCCAACTAAATACTAATAAATATATTCTAAAGGAAAACAATCGATTTTTTTTCTAAACTGCCAAGCCTTTTCTCTGTGTAATTTTAAGTAAGAATTTTTTATTCTGCTAGTAAAATATTCATGTTTCCCACTGAAATTCAAAGATTAAATTCAGTACAAATATTACTATATTGCAGTTTGGAAAATCTAATTAAATGGTTTGTTTTGTAAATGTAATGAGTTGGTCCAGTCTTTGTTGCCAAAATTAAAAATGTAGGAGGACTGATGGCTAAACAAATTTAAGAGTCATTCATGTCATATGAGCTCACGAGAATTTTATTAACATAGTCAGCATTACACATGAATAATTGAGTGGGATTCAAGATGACTTGAAGTATATTTCTGAATTTGATATTATAATCTTTCCTGTTGCTACTTGGTAGGGTGTACTGCAGATGTAATTATGGTACTTTTGAAAATTTTTCCAGTGCATGGTACAGTTATACGTTACAGGGGAAACGCACCAAGGAAAAGCAACCTTGGGTTTTGGATTCTGAAATATGATGATGCCTAAGTCACTGGGGTCATGGTGATTCCCTAGAACACACCAGACAGTCCTACATATGAACTAGGTTGTCTAGAGGTCCAGAGGGGTTATCAGTCCATAAACAAAGTCTGCATTTATCTCACATGTTTATTTCAGATCTAGAATCTTTATATATTGATTTTAACATGAGTTTAATGAGTCTGGTTGAATGTTTTCCCCTGTGGTTGAATGTGTTTACTCCATGAGAGGTAATGGGCAAATTCCACAAAGCTGTGGGACATCATCCGTGTGTGTGTGTGTGCGTGTGTGTGTGTGTGTGTGTGTGTGTGTGTGTGTGTATTTAAGTTTAATTTTAATAGTTATAAGAAAATATCTGAAACAGGTAAAATTGTAAAATTAGTAAGTTTTATTTAAATAGCTGTTTCAGAGGCTTAAAGTCTGTTTAGCATTTGCAAGTTCTGGTGGGAGTCTGCTCCAGTTTTTTATTTCTTGATGTGATAAAACTGATCAAAACCAGTTGGGGAAGGAAAGGGTTTTTCTGAATCACAGATTACAGCCCATTATCTAGGAAATTCAAGGCAACAACCTGGAGGGAGGAACACTGCTTACTGACTTGTTCTCCACAGCGTTCTCAACCTGCTTTCTTATGTCACCCAGGACAATCTGCCCATGGGTTGGGTATTCTATACCCAATCAGGAAAATGCTCACACTGACATGCTCATAGGTCAGAGTGATGGAGGCAATTCCTCATTTGAAATTTCCTCTCTCCAGGTTGACAACCACGAGTACCAAGAGTAGCCATCACGGGGGGAGTGGGGTGCGTAGTGGCAGGAGATTGTGTATCTGTATGCCTGGAACTCTTTTTTTTTTCTTATTTCTTTCATTTTATATACCAACCCCAGCTCTCCCTCCTTCCCCTTGTTTTGCCCTCCCACCTTCCACAATTCCACACCCATCTATTCCTCAGAGAGGGTAAGGCCTCACTCGGGAGTCAACAAAGTCTGGCATACCAAGTTGAGGCAGGACCAAGCCCCTCCCAGCTGTATCAAGGCTGAGCAAGGTATCCCACCAGAGGGAATGGGCTCTAAAAAGCCAGTTCATACACCCTGGATAAGTCCTAGTCCCACTGCCAGGGCCCCGCCCCAACAGATCAAGCCGGAGCACAAGTTTTGGCATCTGGTCCAATTTACCACAGGAGGCTCATGATGTTTACAAAACATCATTGTGAAGAGATAGAGGGATATAGATGAAAGCTTGTGTTTGTTCCTGTTGATTTTGAAAAAAAAAAATCACAGGTGTACCCTATGCAACCTTTCATTCCAGTTTTTCTTTATACTGTCCTTAAGATCAGACCTCCACCACAAACTAACCAAACATACTGCATGTCGATCATTGGCTTAGCTGTGGAGCACAGTTCCTGGGGAGATGTCAGTTACTGGCAGAATGTAACAACAACACAGCTGGTGTTGTAAGTCTCCTGTTTCCATCCACAGAGTAGCAAAAGTCAGCTGATAGTGTGTGAGAAAAACTCATCTCAAAGATACAGAAATTAGGTAGGGTTGGGGATGTCACTTGCTTGGTAGCTGCCATCTGTGTAGGGGAAGCTAAAGCTGAAGATGGGGGTGTGCCTGGATAGAGTGCTAGTCTAGCATGCCTGAAGCCCTGAGTTCATACCCAGCACTGCACAAACCAGGCATCGTGACTGTATTAATTGCTTCTCTGTTGCTATAATAAAGCACCATGACCAAGGCAATTTTGAGAGGGAAGACTTTATTTGGGCTTAAGGTTTCAGAAGGGTAAGAATCCATCCCATCCAGGTAAGGAACCATGGCAGCAAGTAGCAAGCAGGGATAGTAGCAGGAGTAGGAAGGGATAAGGAAGTTGATGCAGTTAATTGGAAATAGTTTGAGTCTTTTTTTTTTCCTCAAAGCCCACACCTACTAAAGTATGTCCTTGAAAAAGAGTGTGCCACCTAAACCTCTCCAAACATTGCCATCAACTGAAGACCAAGTGTTCAAATACTTGAAGCTATGGAGGACATTTAGCATGCAAACCACTACGGTGACAATCACCTGTAACCCAGCACTAGATAGAGAAGTAGAAACAGAAAGATCACAGGTCAAGGCCATCCCATCCCAGGCACATAACAAGTTTAAGGCCATCTGTAGCTACCTGAGACCCTACATCCACATAGACAAACTTTAAACAGACAGTTCTTAGAATGTTTTTCCAGAAAGCCTTGTTAGTGTTGTGTTATTTTCTAGGTTAATGTTTAGGGGTGAAAACAGATACTTCCTAGGTAAGAACAAAACCAGATTTAGTCTTTTAGAAAGGTCAGAGATGCCTTCTCTCTCTCCTGTCCCTCCTTATTGAGAGACTCAGAGGTGGGAAGAGGAGGAAGTGGCCTGGCCAGGATGGCTACAGGCTTCCAGGATGGCGTCCTGGAAACAGCAGGACTGAAGGACATGGAAGGAGTGTCTGAAAATTTAGGGCTGGAGAGGTCTGTGAGCTCTGAATTGAGTATGTAAATTAGCAAAAAGAAAGAACTTCTGTCTGTAAAGAGAAGTGATGTTCAAACTGGCTAAGCAAATAGACAAGTGTTCTTCCTGAAAAACTACTGTGCTTCAGGGTGTAGAGAATGCCACGTCGCAAAGGGCAGTTTGGTGAAATACCTATCATTCACCTAAACTACCATTAAATCATTTCAAAATGCAAGAAACAAAAAAAATGGGGGAGGGGGCAAGGTTGTTCATTGGAACAGTTATGTAATTTCATAAAGGAGACTGCGTGTTAAGTAGGGTCCCCTTTTAAGGGCATATGGGTCCTGCCTTGGTAATATGTCACTATTGATTCCTTTCTCTGCACTGAATTCCACTATAGGAAATTATTTCTGCAACAGTCTAATAGTTGGGCTAAATTTATCCCCTCTAGCAGGCTACAGCATCTTATAAGTCACACACCTGCCATACCCTTCTTACCCACAGGTTATAGCACATATGACTTTCTTTTTGCTTTATTTTGTTGTTGTTTGGTTGGTTTTGTTTATGTTTGTTTTGTTTTTTTTATTTTGGTTTGCTCTTTGTTTTTGTTTTGTTTTTTAAAGTGTAGATCTTCTTACTGAATTCTTTTTCATTCATTAATTAGAGCCTCCCATGGATATCAGCCAGCCAGTGTATCCAGTTGTATCAAGTAGCAGTATAAGTGACCTACCTTTCTTATTGCCAGTGCCTCATCCAGGATCTGGCCCACATTCTATTAACATCTCCTCTGTTAATGAAACTGGTGGCCCTTAAGTAAGAATTCCTTTAGTACGGGAACACTTAGAACAGGGGGCCCAAGTCCCTGCTACCACAGCCCTAAAATATGTGCAGTTTATAAACAAGTTCATGGGCTCTTAACTATGTATTTTCTCTATAGTGACATGATAAAATTTGCTTGCGCCAATATTTTCTTTAGCTTCTCAGAAGATGGCAAAGTTAAATTTTAATATTTTCAGTATGTGCATGTGGGTGTTATACTCTGATTGATAATATTTAACTGTTTTTATTTAAGTGCCCAGAATTCACTGTATGTTTCTTCTAGAAAATCCATTGTATCACCCATTCTTTAACAAAATTACATACAATAACAATACAATTTTCAAGCAATTTGTATTCTCCTTACAAACCCTCCAATAGTACAGTGTTTTCTGAGCTATGCATCCTATCTGCTCTAGGTTTTTTCCTGTTAAAAAAATGTAAGCACAATTTTGCTTTGAAATTTTTCTCATTTCTATCATCTTTCATTCTTTTTACTTGCAAATCTTCTCTGTCTACCGAATCTGAGCTTATACTGATTTTTGTACTTAAAGAATTAAAAATAAAATTTATCTCCAAATCATTATAGTTTGAGCTTGCAACTCATAAAAAGATAGTTTCGTGTAAAATTTTAATTCTAAAAACAATTTAATTGATTACTAAATAATTTTATGTAGCTTATTTGAATAAAGCTAAATTCAATTAAGTCATACACTTTTTTATACATAAAACATTTAAAGATGTAATTATATATAGTATAAAAGTTAAATACTCATTCTATGTCATTGGTTTCATTGTGTTGTTCCATATATATGTCTGTTGTGCTTTAATCAACTCTGCCCTCCCCACTACCATTTTTATCCTTTCTTCTCTCCTCCTACCTCCAGCTTCCTATCTTAATTCTAATAGTTCCTTTTTACTTTCAGATCCCCCCCCCCCGCCTTAGGTTCTATGAATGTGAGGAAATACATAATACTTGTCTCTAAAAGAATGTTTTGCTTGGTTACATCTTCTCTCCTGTAAATGCTACAGCTTCTTTCTTTATTGGAGGCTGAGTAGAACTCCACTGGGTACATATACAATTTCATTATGCATCCACTGATGGGTAACACACTCTGACTCTTTAACTTTGCCATTGTGAGTACTGTACCCGTAAACGTGGATAGCTCTCTGTGCCAGCTTCATTTCCTGCATGATCAACCTGAATCATGTAGTATTTATATTTTTAGGCTTTGAAACAAACTCAGTGCGGTGTTCCACAGTAGCTATGTTACTTAAAACTTTCTACCAACAGTGTAAAAGGACTCTTTTCCTTTTCTCTTTAGCTAATGGCCTTTGGATTTTGATACAGCCATTCTGAATGGGACAGGATGTATATGCTTTTGGTTCATGTTTCTCTGCCAGCTGAAGGTGTTTGGGTATTTTATTTTTTACACATTTAATAATCATTTATATTTCTTCTTTTAAGAAGTACCTGTTCATATAACTTGCCCATTTATTAATTAGGCTGCTTGTTCTTTGTTCTTCTGTTGGTAACTTTTATGAGTTCGGGGGGGTGGATATGCGTGTGTGGGGGTTATCAGTCTCCCTTCATCCCATCTCCAATACCTTAGATCAGTTTATGAAAGGATTTTTCAGTCATACTCATCTCTTTGTTTCATTGGTCCATTGCATTGGTCTTTTAATCTCTATTTCCTCTCTGATAAATATCCCTTCTTTCTACTAGATTTAGTTTTGTCTTGTTCCAATTTTCTAAGATTTTGAATGCATCACTAGGCTATATATTTTAGCTCTCTTTGATTTTTTTTTTAATGTAGGAACTCATAGCTCTGAGCATCCCTCTTAAAACCACACTTTAACTATATAGGCTGTGTTCCATTTTAATTTTACTCTAGGAATTTTCGAATGTCTCCCTCTACACTCTCACCTTATCAGAAAGGACACATAACTCTGTGTAAGGAGTAAGGTTTTTCTGCCCGCTGCTGGTCTTGTCCCACCACTGCGCCAGCCCCAAATAATACACTGAGATGCTGTATTAGATAAAATGCTCTTGGCCAGTTACTAGTTTCTTATTGGCTAGTTCTGTTTTAATTATTAACCCATTTTTATGTATTTCCATGTGGTCTCATCTTACCGGGGAATATGGCAGGTGTCTCTTCTCCCCACTCTCTCCATGTTGACTCCTCCTTACTCCTTCCCCTTTCCTCCTTGTCTCCTAGTCCCTCCTATCTTCCTTTCCTATTGGCCAACAGTGCTTTATTCATTAACCAGTATGAGAAACATATTTACAGAATGACATCTCCCATCAACTCTGTGGCCCAGGTTGGCCTTGTCCTAGCAATTTCTCTTATCCTCCTATGTGACTGGGATCCTGGTATGTAACAATTCTAGCCTTCAATGGTCAGCTAGTTGTCAAAGAATTAATACAATTCTTCATGTACATACATGTTTGGAATCATGTAAAACTTCTGAATGACTCCAGTATCCAAGCCAGAGCCAGACTTAGGAAATGTGAAGTTGTAAATTTGAAAATGATAATCACCATGTAATAATCTATTGCATTTCCCCACCCATACTTAGAACCTAGCAAGTCAGTGTGGTACCTTACCCAAGTGTTCCCACACAGTAACATTTTTAGCTATTAACATGTGGCAAAAGGTAGATGAGACTGTCTTGGGGCCTAGTGGTTATCAATCATAACCAATAGTGATATAGTCACAAGACAGGAGGCTTAGCCTACTTAATTTTCATACATAAAACATTTAAAGTTCTTATCATATGTTGCAGCATACTCTGGGGACAGCAGCAAATGCTGGATCCAAGGTAACGGAGGAGCCCATGAGCTGCTTCTGTATAGAGTCTAAGTAATGATAAATTCATGAGTCCCAGGGCAATAGTCTCCTATTACTGATGTTCCAGGTACTATTGTATTGATTTCCTATGTATGAATTGATCAAATAAATATTCCTCTTAAAAATGAAGGGGCACTAAGCACCCACAGGGAAGGTTGTTGCAGAGCTGACATTAAAGGTAAAAGTGAGTGATGAAGCTGGAGATGGCTGAAGGAGACCATCTTGTTCACAATTTGTTTAGTGTTGTCCTGGAAGACTGATCACTTTTCCTTCTATGTGAGAACATCTCTCCCTGATACACAATTTCTTGAATTAACCTTATCAGATAATTTAAAGGTTTGGTTTCAGGTTATAGTCTCTTGTGTATTCCATTGAGGTTCACATCACCCCATGATCATGTCTGGAAAGCAGGAATGGCTTCTGTTGGTGTTGTTTTTGTAATGATCTAATTAGTGAATCTATATTTTGCCACAGAATGCAAAGCATGGGTTATTTCTATAAAGATGCAAAGCCCTAGACTTCACTGAGAGTCACAGATTACCAAAGGGATTTCTCACCAGCTGCTTTCATCCTGAAGAAACACAGAGGCATTTATTATTGCTGCCACATTTGGTCAACAGGTTTATATTAGTTAGACAGAACAAAGTAAAATATATCCCGGGGCTGGGGAAATGCTTAGTTAGTAAGGGCTTGATGTGCAGGCATGAGACCTGAGTCTAGATCCCTAGAACCCAGGTAAAAAGCCAGAAATAATGCTGAGAGGTCTGTAATCACAGCCCCAGGGAAGCAGAGACAGGGGTGGGGGGGCGGGGGGTCCCTGTGTCTCACTGGCCAGTCAGAGACAATCAGTAAGCACCAGGTTCAGTGAGAGACCCTATCTCAGTAAGATAAATAAGTGCAATTAAAGAAGGCACTGACTTTTACCTCTGCCCTCCACATGTGCATATATGTACATATACACATGTACACATGTGTGCACATACCTACATAAACACATATATACAACACACATACACACACATGCGTATGTGAGAGAGAGAGAAAGAGAGAGAGAGGAGAGAGAGATTCTGTATGTCTCTTCTACCCAGCCCTATATGCCTACATCCTGTAAACAGCTTTAGGCTACCATCTTTAAGCCACATATTAGAAAATTCCTCCAAGGGAAAAAAAAACAATATGGGTTAGAGGTTAAATATATTTTTCTATCTTCAACATCTTAATTCTTTAAGTGTTAAAACGAGGTCAGGATGTGAACTTTCTATGCAGGTGTTACGTACAACCAATGTTAATGGCTACCACTTTAAGTCACATTTTATCCCTTAGAATGATAATTGTTCCTGTCACTGTGTATTTGGCTAAAAGCAGCCAAATGAGGAGAGCCTCCAGATAAATGCAAATTTTACTATGTTGTTAGTCTTTCTTCATCAAAATTCTCAGCTTTTTCCAATTGAGACAATAGAATACTCAAACCATTTCATAACTACCACTCAGCCTACCCTTGCAGGATCCAGGATTATTCTTTTTTTTTTCCTCATTAGATGTGTATCAATGTGTGGGTACATGCACACAAGTTCAGGTGCACAGTATCGGCTCCCCCAGAATTGGAATTGTGGTTGTAAGCCACCCAACATGGACACAGTGACCCAAACTCCAATCCTCTGTAAGAGAAACAAAATTCTTAACTGCTGAACCATCTTTCTTCTCCTGCTGAACCATCTTTTTTGTCCCTTCAGGATTATTTTCCAATGCTGTGGAATGTTAGGTCTGCCTTCAGCAATGCACTTGGCCTGGAATACACAATTTTCTTCTTTATAGAAATACTGATAATAAAGGTCAATTGGAACCCAGTGGCATTGTCTGCAAGCCCCACTTTATTAATTGTGTGATTTTATCTGTTACAGAACATGAGAAGCAGCGGTTATGCAAGAGCACCGATTACATGAATTTGCATTTCAAAGTGAAATGGTTTTATAATGAGTATGTGCGAGAACTTCCTGCCTTCAAGGATGCTGTTCCGGAATATTCCTTGTAAGTAGTGATTTTTCACTCTCCCCCTTTGTCCTAAATTCACAGTGTTGCAAAAATCACAGCTGAGTTGTAAGACTAAGCTCTTCACATACTTCTCATTTGAATGCAGACATTTCTGTAGTAAAAGTACCATGGGAAGATTTGCCCGTCTCTGAGGCCATGTGAATGGTGTGGCATATTTCAAAATTGGGCTCTAGTTTAGATGATGAAATTATTTCCTGTCGAAGTGCTAGAATGCATGGTGCTGGGGAGATGGCTCAGCAGTTTAAGCATTTGCCAAACAAGCTTACAGACCAGTGACTGGATTCCCAGGAACCCTCATAAAATGTCAGGTGGGTGTGGTGGCTGACCTGTCAGTCGGTAGAGACCGGGAACCCTAGAATAAGCTGGCTAGCAAGACTAGCCTTCTCAGTGAGCTCTGGGTTTGGTTGAGTCTGCTTCAGTGAATAAAGTGGGAAAGTAAAAAGAGGATGACCTCCACATACATGCTCAGACAGGTGCATGAGCACACATACATGTAGACTATGCATACACACATGCACAGAACACACATACAGAAAGTGAGAAAAAAGTACTAGAATGCTTTTGTTGACTTTAGATAATCAAACTTTGATTTTAATACAGGTTATAGCTGTCTTTGAAATAGAAATCATTTAGCCATGGCACCTTCATTTCATGGGTTCTTTTCTTAGTTTCTTTTCTCTTGGCTGTGATAGAATATCTTATAGAAACAATGTAAGGGAGATTGCTTATTTGGACTCGCATTTCCAAGCTACCCTCTGTCAAGGCAGGAAAGCCACAGAGGTGGCGCTTGAGGCATCTAGTCACATCGTATCCACAGGAAGTACATGAATGCTTGCACATAGCTCACTTCCTCCATTTTATACAGTTTGGGGTCCCAGCCCAGGTAATGGTGGGTCTTCCCACCTAAATTAATTTAATGAAGATGCCTCCTCGGAGGCATGTCTAGAGGCCTAAGGTGATTCTGGACCTTATTAAATTGACAGTTGAGATTAACTATCACAATGTCAGTCAAATACGTTTGTAATCATACAGGGACTCAGAGAGTATTCTTCATTTACTGTGCATCAGAACTCCATTTTATCTGGGGTCTTCTAGAGTCTAGTCTATAGAAGATGAATGTGTGAGATGGCGACCTCACCCTGAAGCAGCTCATATTCGGGCAATATTAATAACCACAAAAGTTATGGCAACACAGTGAAATGAAACGCGAGAATTTAGAGTATAAACAATAGGCAAGGAGAGTGTCGCTCCGTTTGAAGGGCTGATATCTCCAGATGGAATAGCATCTATTGTACACTTTTAAAAAAGTGCTAACAAGGAAATGAAGGTTGAGAGCTTAGACTACGTGGGTGCTGATGTATTGGTACTCTTGCTCTTCTAATGGAGTCTGTGGTATTTTCCCCAGATCAGTAGGAAGTGATATTAGAAAATCAGCTTTAAACTAGACTGTCATAAATAGGTGCTGTGAAGCATGCACCAGTCATTAGGCATCATGAGAATGGAAAGCAACAGAGACTGGGGGGCAGAGCAGAGATTTGGGAGTTAATGAGCAATGTAATGACAGGATACTAACAGCCTCAGTGTAACATCCTCATAGAAGTATAGGGGATGGAGTAGCATGCAGACACAAGTTAACAGTCTACACCATGATGGATGCATGGTCATGGATGTGGGTCATGGGATGCAGGTTGTAGGTCACAGGATGTAGGCAACAGCTCACAGGGTACAGGGGTCCATTAAGAGGAATCCTTCCGAGAGCTATTATAAAACAGTGGCTATACTTCATGACAGAATATTATATGATTGAAAATTGCTAAGAATTGGCTGGGGAGGTGACTCAGCAGTCAAAGCACTTGCTACTCAAATGTTAGGAATGGAATTCCAAAGACTCAAATAAATGCCACGTGGATACAGAGGACCACCTGTAAATCCAGCAACTAGAAACTGCAAAGAGAAGGTCCCTGAACAAGTTGCCTGGTTAGAGTAGGCAAATCAGTGAGCTCTGGAACCAATGAGAGGCTCTGCATCAATGAATACGGAGGAGAGTAAGATTAACACACCCAAGGCCTACATCCAACTTCCACTGCACATGCAAAAAATAATAAAACTTCTAGAAAAGTACTAATAATTAATTCATGTTAACTTTTCCACAAGGTATGCATATTTCAAAGCATATCTATACATATATACATGTATATATATGAGTTAATAATGAAATGAAAGTCATGTGTTTTGTTACAAATCAAAACCTTACCAATGTAAAAGAATTAAAAACAAAGTATTGTAAGATTTATGTACTACATAAATCTAAAATCTAAAATCCAAAAGCTTACTATTATATACAGCACTTGAAATGAGAACAGGAAGAGTTAAAGACACATGGGAGAAAAATTCTGAAGGTAGAATTTACAGAATTTGTGCAACTGAAAAACATGAGGAAAAATGAATTAAAAAGAGTTGGACATGAAGTAAATGTACACAGAGCAGTTTCTGACATCTTGATTGAGAATCAGGCAGAGGATGTCTGCCAGACATCCTCTTCCAGCTGTCTAGACTTACTACATTAAGCCAAAGTCACACTTATACTTACTGAGCACCAGCCACAAAAGTGAGCAAGATTGAACAGAGTCAGAGAGCAACCAAGGCAGCTGGCTATGAAGAGTTGGGGTCCTTGAGAAGTGACAAGCATACAGAAGACAGTCTGCATACAGTAGCTTTTCTCCATGATCCACACTCATGCCTGTAGGCCAACTGGCAAGTCTGCAGACTTGGAGATTAACCACGTGGCCAGATCTTATAGCAATCTCCCTATAGAGAAGCAAATGCTAGTGTCCAGGGTCAAGAAGGCTCATTTTCTTCGTAGGACCAAAATCACAGGAAAGGGAAGGATAGGAAAATGAGCACGAGACTCCACGAGTTATCTTCCCCAGATGTTGGAAACATTGTTTTCCTCCATAGTGCTCCACCTTATTCACTGAGGCAGTTGATCCCAGAGTTCACTTCGAAGACTGGGTTAGCCAACTTGTCAAGTTACTCGGAAGATTCCTTTCTACCTTCCAAGTGATGAGATTAAGAGTATACTGCCATGCTGCCCACATGGCATTTATATGGATTCTGGTGATCTGAACTAGTTCCCACACATAATTTACATAAGTGTGAAGCCTGAGGAAGAAAGCCATCAGGTAGGAAGGAGGCACCAAGACTCTGGTAACCCAGCATCCCTGCTGTGCTAGGGCAACATTAGTAAGAGGTCCAAACTCCTGGGGTTGGAGGTGCATGGTAAGCTGTCCTGGCTCTCGGTGAGACCTGGAGGGTTGTGTCCTTGAAATAAGAACAAACATGAAAGAGCCAGCATTGTCCAAAGGAGGCTTTTCTCCCAGAGTGCCCTCTCCAAGGGGAAATTTAAATCCTCCCTGGAGTGATTGATGAAGAGATAGTCCACCAGTAGGAGCACTGGATGCTCTTGCAGAGGACCAGAGTTAAGTTCCCAGATAGTTCACACCCATCTGTAACTTCAGTTCCAGGGACCTGATACCCTCTTCTGACTTCCTTGGACACTAGGCATTTATGCTATACAGAGATGTGCAGGAAAACAAACACTCATACACAAAAAATACATAAAACTTTTAAAGGGGGAGAAATAATCCTTCATAGGCAGCAATGTAACATTAAACAAAAAAGAAAAATTTTAGGGCCTACCTCACCAGAGGACCCAAATGTCTAGAACCCAAGAGAAAACTCAAATGTTAATATAATATAACATATAATATTATGTAATATAATAGCTAACTTTGATTTATGATTTAAAATATTGGAGTTTTAACAGAAAATTTTAATCTATAAGAATGAACTAGGAATTATAGAACTGAGGTAAAACTTAAAACATAACAGATAAGATTAATGATAAACCATATAGAGCACAAAAGGCACAAAAATATCACGAAGGTACATTTAGAAGGAATGTCTGTATATAAAGATATATATATCCCAAAAACTGAGAAAAGATACAGGAAACAGTGGGTACAGTTAAGGTACAAAAGCTTAAGTTCTGGTAAATGAGAAGAAAGGAGAAAAGTTACAATTAATTACAAAAATAATTACTGCATTAAAATAGAAGAAAATTAATGTTTGTTTTGGTTTTATTTTTGTTGTTGTTGTTGTTTGGGACAGGGTTTCTCTGTGTAGTCCTGGCTGTCCTGGAACTCATTTTCTAGATCAGGCTGACCTCAAACTCAGAGATCTGACTGCCTCTGTCTCCTGAGATTAAAGGCTTACAGCAGCATGCCCAGCTAAAATCTCTTAATCCAATAAAATAAGCTGAAGAAAACAAAGAAGTGAAAACAGCTAAGAAGGCTGGAGCCATAGTCAGCCATTAGGAGCACTTGAAATAAAAGCAAACATGAGAACATCCCAGGAGCCAGCTTGTCCAAGGCTGTCCACACTACTCCCATGGGGTACCAGGATTCAGTTCTCAGCACCCACAACAGGTGACTCAAAACTACTCATAATTCTAGCTTCAGAGGATCCAGTGCCTTCTTCTGGACTCCAAGCATTACACCCATTCACATACACAAAGACACACATAATTAAAATATTCTAAAATCTTTTTATGAAAAAGGAGATGGCTAAAAGAAGTAATATGCGGATCAATAACATTTCCAACACTTCTCATTGAGATCAAAAACTAGACTTACCTAGTAACAGGTAATGTTGAAGACAAAATCTAAAAGCTGGAGACTGCACTGTTACCAAGTCTTACTTAAAATATACAGTTTTAGAAGAGTGGGACATTAGTAGATACAGATGTACCAAAGCAGGCTGCAGATGGACCCACACCTATACCAATGACCTATGAATGGACTTTTAAAGAAATAGTGCTAGGTCAATTGGGCATCCTTGTGAAAGTAGAGCCTTGAAACTTAGCTCAGACTAGTCACAAAAACCAAAGCAGGTAGATCCTAGGGTGTATTTAAGAAGTTGAAGGTAAAGCAGATTGCTTGCAGATTTAGGGGTCTACATAGTCAATGGAAAGGAATTAATTATAGGATGGTGGGATAATACATCTGCATATTCAGCACAGGAGGTCTATAGTCAATAGGATTCTGAATCTTTTATAGGAGGGAGTTACCTAGTGGGTGCTTGAAACTAAGCATGGGAGGGCAGAGAAGGAGAGATTGATGGTGAGGAAGATACATTTGATGAAGGATAACCCCTCTATAAAGGGACAAAACTAAAAGAGGTTTCTGATCCTGAATCAACCTTATCCAAGCAGCATAGCTATCTGCCTATCACATGCAAATGATATCTGGTGAGATAATATGCTTTTTTTTTTTTAGGTGGTTTGAGCCTTTTGTCATGCAGTGGCTAGATGAAAATGAAGATGTGTCCATGGAGTTTCTTCATGGAGCACTGGGAAGAGACAAAAAAGATGGAGTGAGTCCAGACATGTCCAGGATTCATTTACCTTTCTCGCCTCTGAGCAAGGAGGAAATGTGGGGCTCATTGTTTTTTGGTTTAGCTTCATTTTAATTCCTCAGTGACCTAAACAGATTTAACACAATTTCAAAAAGTTGAAGGAATTGACTGAATAAAAAGGAAAACAAGATAAATCAATCATTCCTTTGCCCCAAGTTTGTTTTTTATTGTGTAAGTCTGATCCTACAAGGTCCCCTGGCTCATACAAAACCTCTGTTTTCAATGTAACTTCTAAAAATAAGGTAGGAGTGATGCAGAAAGACCCAAAGCTGACCTCTGACCTCTACATACATGTACAAAATGTACACATACACAAAGAGCCATGCTTTAGCAGAAGGAAATACATTCCTTTAATGGATTTCAACAAAACCTTTGTCTAATTTATAGCTATATTTTATGTGGTATTTTAGATCTTAGAGATGATAATTTCTCCTTCCTTAGAATGACTTGCTACCAGGGATCTATGAGGACCAGCACTGACTGTTTTGTTTAGATTTGCTCTTTACAGAGGCACCATATAACCCAGGCTGTTAGCCAAAGCTAGTCTTGAACTCTTGATCCTTCTGCCTTAGCCTCTCAAGTGCTGGACTTACAGGTGTCATCACCGTGCTTTGCCAAAGCTGACTGTTAAGGAAAAGATAGAACAAATCTCTGCACTATAGATTAGCAGGTCAAAAAGGTCAGAGAGCATGTCTGTGGATAGTAATAATAATAAAATAATAATAATATAATAATATTAACAGCAACTCTGCTAAGTGTGGGAATCCTCCACCCATAATAACGTAAATTGGTTAGAACATTCTCTTTCAGAAATTTTTGAGACTTTACCCCATTTCTCTAAGCCTAGACTTAGTAAAACTTTCTGCTTCTCACATCTCTACCCTGTAGTTTGGTTCCAAAGGGGTAACAGGCTATAAGACTTCAGTTCTCAGGTCTACAGGCTGCTGATTATTTGTGTGTCTGGGGGTGTTCATTGTCATTGACCTTCAGGAACTGGATGTGAGAGACTCTGTTGTTTAGAAAGGTGGTGAAGCTCCTTTCCCTCCCTCCCTTCTTTGCTCAATCTTTCTTCTTGCCCCCTCCCAGTTCCAGCAGACTTCAGATCATGCCCTCTTCTCTTGTTCCGTGGTCGATGTCTTTGCTCAGCTTAACCAGAGCTTTGAGATCATCAAGAAACTGGAATGTCCTAATCCTGAAGCCTTATCTCACTTAATGCGAAGGTTTGCAAAGGTAGGTTGTACCTGGTGTGTCTTCTCTGGGACAAGCCAACCTAGACATCTCTGCTGTGTCAGAGGGTTGGAATTTGGTGCCATTTGGGATGCAGCCCTATTTTAGAATTTTGAAACAGGGTGGTTGCATTACAGTTAATAATTTGGGGGTGTGGCACACACTTCTATGTCTGACTGAGGGAAACACTCCTTGGCCTCTGGACTGATAAGGCGACAGCCAATGTTCATTTGTGAAGAACTCTCTGATGGCCTCAGTACCTGGCTACTGCTTGGAGGGTGTTATCATGAATAAGCATACTCTGTGACTCAAAAAAGAAAAACCCTCATATTGACAATGGTAAAACCTTACACCACCGCAATTTCAAATGCAATGTTCAAGCTATCAGAGAAATTGAGAGAACGTGTATTTTCTGGATCTCAAAGGTAAGGAAAAAAAACTTTATTCTCTTAATAAGCACAAAGCCAGGCAGTGGTGGTACACACCATTAGTCCCAGCACTCAGGAGGCAGAGACAGGCAGATCTCTGTGAGTTCAACTCAAGTTCCAGAACAGGCTCCAAAGCTACAAGAGAAGCCCTGTCTTGAAAAACCAAAAACAATAATAGTAGTAAATAAACACAAAAAAATATATATTTGTCTTGTTAGAAAATCAAATGCCCAAAACCCGCTTTCAATTGTGAAACATTTAAGGTCTTTGTTTGTTAGGACTGCTGTAATAAAATACAATGCACTGGGAGCCTTGAACAGCAGAAATACCTTTTCTCAAAGTTGGAAGATTGTCAATTCAAGGTCCTTGTATCTGTGCATTTGATTTCTTCTGAGGCTTTGTAGTTGGCAGAAGGCTACCTTTCCAATGTGCCCTCACAGGAACTGTTCACTGAGCACACTCCAGTGTTTCTGTGTATCCAGGTTTTCTTTTGGTTTTGGTTTTTTGTTTGTTTGTTTTGTTTGTCTTACATACAAACCTGCCAACCAATTACATTATAGTGTCCAACCTAGAGGTATCATTTTAACTTAACTGCCTTTTTGAGGGCTTATCTCTAATCAAATTGAAAACATTTTATCTGAATATTTGTCACTCCTAGTGATTAGATCTTTTGACTGTCGGGTTTTGAAAAAAAAAAAAAAAAAAAAAAACACTTAGCTCACAAGATTGGCACCCTGAGTATGTAACTGTTCTTAACTACAAAGGCAAGGTATCTATAACTTCATTTGTCATAGTCCCCAGCAGACTGAAGTGAAGGTCCTCTGTGAATGGGATGCTTGGCTCTGACCCTGTCATTGGCCCTGCCTCTCACAAGAAGCTTTACGTTCTCTTCTAATTAGTGAGGGTGTCTTCTAGCAAATAGTATCATCTTTCATTGTGTTGTCAGAACAGATCATCCTGTGGTAGCAATTACATCTGTAAGCTCCATGGTTCACAGAGGATTTACTTCTGGGTCATGGAACACCAGACAGCTGAGGTGACCCTGGAAAGACCTCTTCACTATTGCATGACTCAAGAGCTCCTGCCTGAGAGGGCTGACAAGGAGTCCTAGAGGGCTCCAAGAGCTAAGTGGGAAAATTAGCTGTGCAATGGGAAAAGATATGAGAGATAGCCAAAATGGCAACACTAGGACCCCATGCAGGATTCCAGGCAAACTGTCAGCCAGATTCTATTACAGTATTTGTCTGCAGTGAAATGCATTAAACTCTTCTCTGTTGATTAGGATGACTAAGAAAACTCTTCACTGGTTAAGATAGTAGCTGAGAGTGATTTATTTGGGTCATTCCTAGAGAGGGTTTTCCTGGTGATTAAGATGTCTTAATATGATAAAATATGTAAAGTTTTTCCCCAAAATTCTCAAAGCCCTTTGTTCATAGCTAAATATTGGATAGTTGCCTCTCAAAAAAGAACAAAGTGTGATCATTGGGAAGATAGTGTTTAAACAACTTGTAAAAAAAAGGAAGGTCACAAAGGATGGAAAAGCTGGGGCCCCAGCTCCCACCCTCCCCCCTCCAGCAGCTCTGACCTTCCTGCCTTTCTCAAAGTGACCCAATGTGGGACAGAAGTAGAGAGTCACAGAGGTCTTAAAAGGATAGACATAGGAAGACACATTGTCCAAGCAAGATGGAAAGTAATAGCAACCTGTATGTACCACGGAGGGACTGTAAGATTTTGTTGGCATAATAAAAATGTCAATTAAATGAAGCATTTTTAATCCCTAGAAAACTGGACATCCTAGTGATGTCTAGTTTTTATTGAAGGTAAATAATGTAACAACAATGAAACCTATTTCCTGGAAATGTAGCAATTAATGATTAGCATTAAAAAAAATTATTTTTGGGGCCTATTTGGAAACCATGTAACTGTAACTCTCACAGGGACTTACAGGGAAATAAAAAATAAAAGGCTAAAACTGTTAATTAGTGTAAAAGTAAAACTCATTCACATCCATTATCAACATAAGCCTCTTAATCTACAATTTGCATCTTAAGCAAAGGAGTTAGTAAAGAATGAGAGTTGATAGCCAATCTAATTCATATCTTGCAATAACAACAGAGTTTTGTTTCATTTTAACATAAGATGTGACCTTTATTCTTAAAGATCCTGCCTTTCTTGGTTCTTTGCATCAAACTATACTGAAATTGCACAATGCTTTAAAATACCTATGTCTGAAAAGAGATGGTAATGATATCTACAGACATTTCAGAATATTTAACAATCTATGAGCTTCATGGGAGTGATTCCCTCTTGGTAAAGTGTGTACTCACCTGTACAAGGTACCAAAAAAAAAGAGAGAGAGAGAGAGAGAGAGAGAGAGAGAGAGAGAGAGAGAGAGAGAGAAAGAACTTCGCATTTCAGGATAGTGACACAGAGATGTGCAGTCTGTAAGCATTTGTAAACTTGATACAACAGAACTGGATATGGATGTGACTGTCAATTGCAGTTAGTTTAATTTTATAAAGAAATATGGGAGTTGGAATCATGGCTCAGTGGCTAAGATCACTGGCTGCCATTGCAGAAGACCCAAATTCAGGTCCCAGTAGCCATGTAGTTGCTCACTACCTCCTATAACCCTGTTCCAGTGAACCTGATGCCTTCTTTTAGATTCTGTGGGTATGGCACACACATATACATACATACATGGAGCTATCATTCATAAACATAAGGTAAACAAATTTATAAAATTGTTTCAAGACATATGAAATAATAATCTCTAATTTTACTTAAAAACAACCCATCCTCTTTGTTCCCTGGAGAACATCAAGGTGTCTGACAGATGTTGAAGTTAATGGAATCTGAGACATGCATATTGTTCTTCCTTGTGTTCTGAAACCTAATGACAATACAGCAAGAGTAATGGCATTCAGGTCATTTTATTCATGGTGCCTCGCCTTGCTACTGTCCTCCCACATGTTCTGATGATGACACAGGATAAAAGGGTGTAGCCACTGAAATGAAGCACCCAAGTAGAAATGGCATGGAGTGATGCTTCCAACCACTGGCCACCCTTCCATCTCACCCCAATGTGATCTGACATCCATTGTAGAGTCAGAGAAGGGAATCTCATTACTCTTAAGGCAAGGCCTAGGCATCTGCGGGAAAATAACTGGGAGGTTTATCATTTGCAGAATGTACTACAATAGACAGAGGCCACAGAGAACTGGAGTCCCTCTTCTGCAGAGGCTGAATTGCCATTCGAGTCTCCATCTCCTCAGAGAGTTAGTCAACACTTGAAATGTGACCAAGAGGCTTGGAAGAGACAGCCCAGCTGCTACTTTCTGTGCAAGCCTGAAAACCTACATTTGATTCCCAGCACATATGTAGAAAGTTGGGCAAGGGGCACATGTATATGTCCCAGAGATGGGCATGTGGAGACAGGAGGATCCAGTGTTCAATGTGACCTGTCAATCTAGATGAAGAGGAAAATCAAGGGAAACCCGCAGTGTTAACCTCTGACTTTCACACATGCGCACGAGCGCACGCACACACACACACACACACACACACACACACACACACACACTGTAAATAAAGAAAGCTTCTGAACCAGAATTCCCAACTTACAGGCCCTAAGGGCAGTGCAATAGATGGGCCTACCAGGTATGCTCTCACCTGATGTTAGCTTAGGAAGCCATAGCACTCTTCTAGGTGTTGACAGCCATCCCCTTCAGTAGCAGCTTGTCATAGCAGAACTTTCCCAGGCCAGATGATATTTTTGTTATCCTAGTTGCACTTCACTGCCAGAATCCCATTAGGACTCCGTGATTTTAAGTTCTTTGACTGTATGTCCTTCTATGGCTTTAATCCCTCACCATCTGTTACTACTT
This sequence comes from Phodopus roborovskii, assembly GCF_943737965.1. NCBI lineage: Eukaryota > Metazoa > Chordata > Mammalia > Rodentia > Cricetidae > Phodopus > Phodopus roborovskii. The sequence continues at coordinate 49,311,571 of NW_026126517.1, read as the reverse complement.
CTTCATACAAACTGTATTTGATTATGAATAGGATGCAGATGTTCGCCAAGAGGCTCCCCGATGAGTGTACTCTCTTCCCGCTTTCCCTCCATCCCTCCTCATCCTCTTGACTGTTGCTGATTCTATAGCCCAGAATGCATCAAAGGTAAACACCACACCTAGATGCCCAATGAGCCTTGCTAAGGACCCCTTTCCCAAGCAGCTCCTCTCTGAAGAGTGATCTACCCTGCTGCCAGTTCCTCAAGACCATTATTCTAGAGATTTGACATGCAGCTTACACAGCTGAAGGCGGTTTGTTGAAAATAGAGGCTGCCAGAGATGGCTCCAGACATGCTGACTCCACAGATCTGAGGCAGGATCTGAGAATTTGCATCTCCCCGTTTTCGAGCAATGCTGATGACAGCTTCCAGAGCCAAGCTGGGAGAAGCAATGATTTAGGAGGCATGCCCTAAGCAGCCTCTAATTGGGAGCAAAGAAAAAATGACCAGATTTGGGTTACCTTAGTGAATAAATTAGAATGAAATGAAAGTTGGCCCTCAAACATGCATTGAAGATCTTCACTTAAATTTATTGATGCAGTGCTGCAGAATCCCCAGGGCTGTCACAGCAGTGCACTACAGCTCCACAGGTATATGGCCTCCAGCCACACCCAGTAGCACCCATTCTTTTCCTCACCCATAGCCCGTCCTGTTTAGACTGTTACCATCAGTAGGCTAGTGAGTGTTAGAGCTAGGACCAGTCTTCTCCAGTCAGGGAGACAAAGGAGGTGATTTCCTTTAAAACAGATCACAGTAGCATACCATGGGGATTCACTGAGAACAATTAAAGACAGCCCTACCTTTCTTCTCCAGGAAAAAAAAAAAGTTTTAAAGGGGTGGCTATTCAACAAGTTGCCTAAATGAATTCCTGAATTCCTAAATGACACTGAACTGTGAAGGGTATTTTTTCTACCCACATCTCACCCCCCCCCCCCAAGCATGTCATGTCTGAGATACAGCAAGCTAGAACTTGAGGACTATGGCTTGTGCATATGAGTCTGGGTAATCGGGTATGATAATTGCCACAGTTTGCACTGTCAGTAAAAAAAAAAAACGGTGCATTGAGAGTTTCGTTCACAAGCACAGCTGAGCGAACACTCCCCGGAAATCCCACAGTTGCCCAGCATGGCATCTGAAGGGAAATATGAACAGCTTCACTTGCAAGATACTTCTGTCTAATCAGCCGTCTGTTACCCTGGATTTATTGATCTACTGCTTAATGAGATCTTCTGGTTTTTGAGGCCAAATTTCTATTTAAACCGACTCTCATTATCTCAGTACCAGGCACTTCTGTAAAGCATCCATCTCCTGTTGACACATTATCCCTAATTCTAGCTGCTTATTGTGAACTTAAAAGTCAATAAAACAAGTTTATAGTCAAATTTGGTGGATTCAGTCTGTGGGCTAAAAATTACTCCCATAGCTTAACTCGTCAGAATATCTCTCCCAGTGAATTGTGAACGGCTGGTGGGGGTGGAGGGCATTTTTACTTATGTGTTTGTGCATCTGTGTGTCTGTGTGGGGGTATATGAACGTGAATTCAAATGCATGCAGATGCCATGATGGGGAGGGAGGGAGTCAGATCCCTAAGAACTGGAGTTACAGATGTTTGGGAGTAGCATGATAAGAGTGCTCAGAATGGAACTTGTGTCCTGTAGGCCAACATGCTCATAACTTCTGAGACATCAACCAAAAGAGATATATTTTAAAAGGAGATTATTTTGGTCTTTAATTATTCTACAGATAAATGATATATAATATATTGCAGTCATTACTGTGGCTTTATCTTTGTTTTTGTTATTGTTGCTTGTTTGTTTTTGATGTTTTTTGTTTTGGTTTGGTTTGGTTTAGTTTAGTTTTGGTTTTTTGAGACAGGGTTTCTCTGTATTGCTTTGGAGGCTATCCTGGAACTAGTTCTATAAAACCAGGCTGGCCTCAAAACTCACAGAGATCTGCCTGCCTCTGCCTCCTGAGTGGCTTTATCTTTTTTAAGAAGATGACATCCACATTTAACATGTTACTTCCTCCTGAATGTAAAAGCTAAACAATGCTGAACTCTGCAGTGTATTTTCACACAGTTATAATACATTTAATTAACACAGTTGGTTCATTTTTCTCTCTTCTCCATAAATAATAACAGCAGAGGTCATACAGAGGCTTACGAGTAGTTTTAGAGAAAGGAAGAAAATACCAAATTTGGGTACAAAAGAGAAATGAGTAGGCAATATTTTTAGAAAACTATGTGCTACTAATAACAGTGAATAAATAATGCATTGCTTAATCAGAGTAAACAGGCAAATGTACAGAGGAGAGAACGGAATGGCAAAAAGCTGAATTTTCACACTTTACTAGTAGTATGTGATAGTGTAACTTCTTATTGCTGAAGTTAAATGGTGTTTAAGAATGTCTAACCTCTCATAAATGAGGCATTGAGGAGAAAGCTAAGAAAATGGCCAATGCAAATAACTTTAATTTGATAGACATGAATTAACAAAAAGGATTTAGAAGGCAGAAACCCTGAGAACTCCGTGCTGGCAGTCTCCAATGAGAAAGATGGGAAAGTGTTCGATATCATGTGACACTAAGTCCCTAAACTGTGAAGAGATTGCCACATGACAGCCCGTGTATCTTCTGAGTAACCTTAGAAAATAACTATATGACAGAGTGGATTTAAGCTCTGACAGACTGGATCTATACAGGATATTTAAAATGCCATTCAGATTCAGAACTCTGACAAACTCATACACATGCAATGATTTGTGATTCCTCCTTGTACATAGGTAGGGGGTTGAGCCCACTTACAGTTCTCATTAGCCTGGATATCATTTCTGTGATATGGCACACTTAACTCAGTTTACTGAATCAGTTTACTGAATTGCGTTTGTGTAATATTTTCTTTCTCAGACCATCAATAAGGTTCTGGTTCAGTATGCTGCCATCGTATCAAGTGACTTCAGTTCGTACTGTGATAAGGAGACTGTGGTAAGTAGAACCAGCCCTACTCAAGTGTCCCCAAGTCAAGATTTGTGTTTCCTAACATCAACTAAATAAGAGAGCTCATTTTCTGTAAGGGATGGTAAGAGCTGGGGGTCTTAGGGCACTGGCTGCAAACCTCTCCAGCTATAGTGATCAAGTGTCCATTCAGGATTTGATGGGAGGTCAGTGCTTGCAGAATTAGTTTTCAATGTTGTAAGAAACGAGATGACAAACCATTGAAAATACACAACCTCATAAAGCATTGGATCTGGGAACAAAGGAGGTTTTTGTTTGTTTGTTTGTTTGTTTGTTTTTTGTTTTTTTTTACCAAGCCTAAAATAAGCATAATTTAGTCTTTTGGTTTTCAAATCAATTGAGAAGGGGAGTAAATATATAGGTCAATGATACTTCCTCCTATGAATTATCCATATCTCCCTGGTTTGTGATGATCTAGAAAATGCTTATAAAATCCAAAACAGTAGTTCAACTTGCTCTGCAAAAGGAATAAAGAAAATCAAGATGAACTGAAAGTGTTTGGAACATAAACAGAGTGAGTTGGTGGTATAAAGGGAAAGTGTCCTTACTTCTATCTGGAGTATTCAGAGAAATGTGTGGCCAACATTGTGAGAATCTTTTAGAAAGAATAGCACTGAAACATGCACTGGATTTTTAAGAACAAGCTTTCCCTTTTAAAAATAGAAATAAAAATGAAAACCAGTCCACGCTAGTCATGAGCTGGGCAGCAGCAGCCCTGCTCACCCTCAGCTGACAGCTCATTGAAACAAGTCAGCCCTGGTGCTTCTGGAAGATTCCAGTAGACACCTCCTTCTCTACTGTTAATGTGCTGCCTAGAAATTTGATTATAAATCTCAAACAATCTCAGAGCTGATTTCCAGCCACCTTTGACTCCAGTCCTCTAATAGGAAGAATATTTGCTTGTTGGAAATATATATTTTCATTTAAAGGTTAAAAGATGATGCATGCCTCCAGTGTTATTATGCAAACCAGAAGAGTGCCTTGTAATTCAGAAAGTACTCTGTTTCTATTAAGATGGCAAGAAGGGTATTTGGAAAGTTGGCTGTGGAATGGCTGATTTCGGTCAGCCCCTTAAAGGCCAGGCAGCCTTCTTCTACTTCACATGCTAACATTCTGTATTCTGAATCCTAGGAAAAGCCCTCAGATAATCATAGGTCAATATTTGTTGTATTATTTTATGTTTTTTATATAGGAGTTGTACTTTTCAAAATCAATCTTTTTTATTTTAATTTGTGTGTGTGTGTGTGTGTGTGTGTGTGTGTGTGTGTGTGTGTGTGCAAGCAAGATGGTTCATGAGGTAAAGGCTGTCCTTCAGTCTCAGCATCAGTCTCTACCTTTGGATTCTCTTGTTGAATTTTAAAATTATTTTAATTTCACCAAGGTGTCTTGAATGAAGGCACAGCTTTGCCTCCAGTGATTATAAAAGAAGCCCTTTTGTTTGTGCTTTTTCATGAACACATACTATAAATCTCCTTTAAGGATCAAAAACATAGCTGGGCATACCTTTAATCTCAGCACCAACGAGCCAGATGCAGGTGGATCTCTGTGAGTTCAAGACTAACTAGGTCTTCAGAGTGAGTTCTAGGACAACCAGAGGTACATAGTGAGACCCTCCAAACCACTGAAGGTTATCATATGGTCATATGGTTTCCAGTCACCTGCAAATGTAGTGTAACAATAAGGCTTTGTAGGCTGGCTCAGTGGGTAAAGTCACTTTCCATAAAAGCCCAATGACAGGAGCTCCATCATGAGAAGCAATGATGGAAGGAAAGAACTGGCTCCTGAGAATTGTATTCTGATTTCTACATGAGTACCTTGGTGTGTGTGTATGTGTGTGTATGTGTGTGTGTGTGTGTATACATACATGCTAATAATACAATTTTCAAAAAGACATAACTTTTGAGGTGTCAAGGGTTCACAGTTAAACAAAATGTCCACTTGAGAATATTTTTATAGCATTACATACTATTTAATTATTGTTTTGATACAGGTCCCATGTAGCCTTAGGCTAACCTTGAACTTGGCATATACTGCACCTGAACTTCTGCCTACACTCCCAGTGCTAGGATTACTGTTGTGCACTACCAGGCCCTTTCTTACTGTGACAATTTAAATTAAAACCATTTTGTGCCATTTGTCCCCATTCCAACTAATGCCAGGGCTCCCTTTTCTAAAGATTTCTTTATTTTAGACATTTTATCTTTTTTAACTCAAACACTTCAGCCATATAGGAACATCCCTAGTTAGAATAAAACTTTAGTATTTATCATATTTGAGGTTTACAGCTGTTCTCATTTAAGATAAATTAAAATGTATATGATATGTTTCAAAATGTACACATATGGAGTTACAGCTATATCCAAACTTATTCTTTTAGCTCAGCAACTCTTCAGTAAGCAATAAATTCTATTCAGATAATGTCTCTTCTACTGGGATTTCTTTTTTCTCCCAATTTTTAAGAAAAGGTCTTGTTAACATAGCCCATAAAAGTAGGCTCAAAAGATGACACCAGCTAAATCACAGAAGGGCCCCACTAACTCGGGTGCAGAAGCAGGTGTGGGAGGCATCTATCCAGGTAGTCTTTTACTTCTCATCAGATGCCAACGTCATGCTTTGACTTTGGCTTTCTTTCCGGTAGGCTTTCCCAAATCCAAGGCACATCTCCTACACTTGCCTTTCTGCCATTTTCTCCAGCTGAAACCGTCTATAGGTTCTAGCTGCAGGGGTCACAAAAGTTTCATATTTCCTTGTAAAACTAAAAATTGCAATATATCAATAGAATTGAGTATGCCTACATCAAGGAGTGCTGATGGTGGCATAAGGAGTGGGGAGGAGACATCAAAACTGTGTCCATCCAACTCAGCAACTGGAAACAACTGTGGAGTACAAAGAAATCTCAGTTATCTGCGTTTGAAAATAAAATATTTAAGTGGCCAGAATCTAGGGAACTGAATAGAGGTTCAAAATTGTTTCTATAAATCAAACTGAGACCGTGGTCACTTTAACAGTCAAGTACAAAGTCTCTCAGAGGTCTGTGATGTGCTTAAGGTAATAATAAAATCATTCCACTGATGAGAGCTAACACCTCTTTGATGTCCCATGAGTCCTTTATCTGACCTCCTGACTCATTACTGGCTCACTTCCCAGCCACAAGGACGATGTATCCATTTCCTACCTCTGTCATCTCTAGCTCTGAGCCACCAACTCTGATTCAGAATCAATGTGTAGCAACTATCCAATGATTTTGCAACTATGCCAAAATCCACTTTCTGACTAGAAATTAATTGCGAATTGACATCTAGTCTTGTCACACCATTGCCCTTTTCTACCTCTCTAGGAACAACTCAAACACTTAAGAACACATTTCCATGCAAGCACAGTGCACAGCGCACTGTAAGCCCCAGCAGCACAGTGCATGGCTCAACCAAAGCCTCAGCAGCACGCACCGTGTTTACATTGAGCTCGTAATAACAGTAAAGAAAACTCAATATAAAGTCTTATAAAAACAAATAAAAAGGAGGTGACAGAAAAGTCGAAGTCTAGGAAAGAAAATTCTAACCTAAATGACAGAAAAGGGCCCGAATAAGCAAAGAGGAAAATGAGAAGGGAAACACACTTGGTCTGGATCCAAATAATGAAGGGACACAAGTCAATAACTTCTGGGCTTTATTGATAACTGGAGACTCCAGTAAAGACTTTTTTTTTAATTTTTGTAAGTTTTCTTGCATTTAAAAAAGAAATGCAAGTACTCTTTCAGTTTTAATACAGCAAAATTACCAGAGAATTGAAACTAATTGATTTTTCTCAAAATAATTTTACAAAATAGAATATGGTAGGTTGGGGATATAGCTCAGTGGGAAGAGCATTTACAAAGCATGTGTGAAATTCTAGGCTCAATCCCCAGCACAACAGAAACCAGACCTGGCTACTGCACACATGCCACCCTGGCACTCTGGAAGTAGAAGCAGGAGAATCAGAAGTTCAAGGTCTTGGGATACATGAAACATTGTCTACAACATAATGATAACAAATAAAACATGGCTAATTCCCATGTTCAAAACAATCAACATAATGAAGAAAGGGTGCTGGTAGCCCGTCTCCTGAACTCCTGCATGAGTTTGTTGTTAAACTGTATCCTCCAAATGGCCATCTAGTTCCTTTCTATTCCTAGTCATTAAAAGTCATCATTTAAAGTAGCAGAATTATTCCATGTGATGTGTATCATAGGCCACAGGTAATAGCTATCCACTATATAACCTAAATTCACACAGAGGTAATATGCAAAGGGTACTGACATTGACCTCTCTCTTCCTGTAAGCCCTGCATCTTGATGAACAACATCCAACAACTGCGAGTCCAGCTGGAAAAAATGTTTGAATCCATGGGCGGTAAAGAGGTGAGTGTGTGTCCATTCCTGTCTTAACCAGACAAATCTTGAGTGAATATCAGTAGTGCTTTTGTTTTGCTGTGGAAAGTGTCTTACTTTTTGAAATGGTTTTTACCAATAATCAGGAAGCATTTTTAATCACCAAGATCCCATTGATGATTATGGCAATTACTATGACAATATTTTATACTCCAGAGCAGGGAGAGAGCCAGTTGTCCTGTTGTACAATTAAAGTATATGCATATATGCTAATGACCAGTAGTATGATGATTACACTTTTTACTATTGTATACTGTCATCTTGAAATTGACACTTGTTTTAGAATCCATACTGTGGCAATAGTGGTTTTGGCTATATCAGTGCTTAATTTTTCACATCGTGAAAGCTTTGTCAAATGTGCTATGTGTTGTGTCCGTAATGTGTCGTGTCTCTGTTCAACATCTTTGCCTTGCAATTCTACGAGCAGAAGAAGGAAGGAGAGAGGTTCTCCTATGAGGTTTGTGATGGCAAGCATTACCTGCTTCCCCTGGCTATGGTTCTCACCCTCCATTTGAAGATTATTGCCCAGCCCACATGCTCGCTCTCATTTGCTTGCTGGGATCAGGCAGAGAACAATACACTAGCTTTCACCTGCTTGTGAAGGTCTTGTCTTTTCTTACAAACTGATGTGAGCATCTGGGATTGAGGAATGGGGAAGATGTTGAAGGCAAAAGTCACAGAGCAGCTCATCTGCCCTGTGGCATCCTGCCCACCACCAACAGCAACAATAAAACAAACGCTTGGGGCTGGAGAAGTGGCTGCTCTTCCAGAGGACTCCACATCTGATTCCCTCTTATAGCCTTCTCAAACACTGCATACACATGCCATATATATATATGTATATATACATGCAAGCAAACACTCATATACATAAAGTAAATATTTTTAAAATAGAAATCAGACCCAATGGAGCCGTGTCCTCAGTGTATCTAATTCACTTACATCAGCCTTCCTGTATAGTAAGCTATGGGCCCATGCAGAACGCTAGGTTCAAAATCAAAGCAAACTGCCCTCTTATTCCTAAATGTTTGAGGCTGTAGAGTCCTCATCTGACATCAGCCCTCTTCACATGAGACGATTCTTTAAACCTAAATTTAGCTACCCCTCATGTATGTTTTCTTTTTAATGTTTTTACAACTGAAGCTTCTATTCAGCCTCTCATAAATGATATGTGATAAAATACACGTGATGCTACAAAACTCTTTTTTAAAACTATGGGGTTTTTTTTGCCCAAGCTGTACTTATCTGGTAGTTTCAATTCAGCTTGTGTGAACTATGACCTTGATCCCTGTAGAGCATCAATGCCTGCCCTGGGATTTGAGGGCGTCAGTCTCATTTGGATTTTTCTGTTGAAATGATGGACATGGCAGTTGGGGATCCTAAGATTCCATTTCTAATTTTCTTGATGCTGTTAAGTCTATTTAATATTTTTGGAAGTGGTGAGGAAATCGCCCGTTTCTTATGGTAAAATCTTATGTCCAAAATCCAGTGGAAATTAAACGTCAGGAATCACTTAAGAACAAAATTATATGCTAAATGACCTATTTCTAGAAACTTCCTCCTCTGCTCCAAATGTGCTCTACCAGCCTGTGTTTGAACTCTAATGTAGATAATATTTGCTGAGTTGAGTATTAACTAGACAAATCAGAACTGATAGACTAAAAGCACATGAGGCCCATGGTTAATGTATGGACCAAACCACTGGCTACCTAAGCACCTCTCCAGGAGACTTGTTTACCAATCCAAAGTGAATTCTTACTTGTGGTTCAATTACCAGTTTGAAAGGCACAGGTTCCCATTATAAACTGGGTTTATATGTAAATTATTCCTTTGTAATGCAAGCTATGCCACTTATGGAGTGCCTCATACATAACATACAAAGAAAATGCAATTGAATGAGTGAGATAAAACAAAGGCCTGGTTTCTAGCTGTATAATCTAGGCAATGAATCCTGGTAGCTTCAGTGGCTTTCATTTCCTGCCTTGAGATATTTTTGACGCCTCTTTCCTACTGTTCTCCTGCCTCTCTTTCTATATAGGGTTATCCCCTTCCCTTTTAATCTGGCTTCTGTTGCCAAGAAAAAGTTTTAAGCTAGCCCAATCAGAACTGGCATAGGGGTTTGTGAAAGCTAAGAAAAGAAGACCCAACCCAAGGCTGAGTGTAACACACAGCTTCCCAGGAAAGATGTGCTTAATTAATGCATAATTATGCTAGAGTTGTAGCTTGCTGTTTTTGGCTTCCTTCAAGACCCAAGTTATGAAGATGATCTATAGATTGCTTCCAGTTGGGTCGTCTGTGAGTAATAGTCATTTAAACAAGTTCCTTCACTTGAGGATTTTACAGAAATCAAAAAGGATTTCATTGAAACTTGGCTTGAAGATGAGAGTAATAGAGTGGGACACCCACTATCATTTTCTGGCCTCCATGTGTATGAATAAGCACATGCATGCACACACATATACATATGCATCATGCACATGCAATATACATGTACACATATAAATCATTCTTTCATATCATAAATAAGTTCTTCCATGTGGACTAATCTCAGTTGCCAACTACTTCTTCTAGTGAAGCTGTACAGGGAATCTTAACTGATACCAGTGACATTCTCCATGCCAGGCCCAGTTTCTCAGGTGTTTGTTATATTTACCTCTCTATGCCAGGGTGTGTACTTCTCTCTGCAAAAGTCAAATTAGCAGATGAGTGCTTGTGCATTTGCTCAGAGTTTTCTTAAATATCATGTGTTTAAGTCAGGCTCTCCCCACTGGCTGCTTGCTTTGAGCACTATCCACAGCTGGCTGCTTGCAGACATGCCCACAGCTGGCTGTTTGCAGCCATGCCCACAGCTGGCTGCTTGCAAACATGTCTACAGCTGATTGCTTGCAGACATGACTACATGTCGCTTTGACCTGAGAACTGCCAAGATGGCTTTTCCCTCACAGGACAGCATGGACACAGAAGTGTTTCACACTTGGGTTTTTGTTTTGTGCTGTGTATTGGTGGAAACACCCACCTTCTGCATGGGGTCCAGATGGAAACACTGTCAACCAGCCTTAGGCATCACTGTATTGAAACATAAGAAATATACAACCTATATTATAGTCTTTACTTGAGATGAAGTTAACCATTCACTTCACCATCACTATACTGTGTCATATGGTGCTCCTGTGTCACAATAATAGTGCAAAAATCATGGGAATGCCATTCATTGGTGAATGATTGTCCAGGTATTCTGTAATAGATGGAATAACTCAGAACAAAACATTGTAGTCTATGCTAGTTTGTTTCTTGACTATAACTCCATGAGTCTATTGAAAATTCCTTTGTATTAATTTCATAACACAAGTTATTGTTATAAGCCTTGGAAGTGACTTACAAATGTTCCTTTGATCTGCAATCTAATTTGCATAAGCATATGAAAATGAAAATTAAATTATCCAAAATTTCACTTCTTTGCAGGAAGTCGTAATATATTGGTTTGGATATTCCATGAAAGTTACATAAGTTGATTTAGGAGAATTCTGACTGTGCCATGTGAGCAGAGGCTGTGATGTAACCATTTGAAATGATGGGACCTGTGGTTTTCATTGACTTAATGACCATTGACAGTATTAGGAACTCTATAGATCAGTGGTTCTCAGCCTTTCTAATGTTGTGACCCTTTAATACAGCTCCTCCTGTTGTGGTGACCCCCCAACCATAAAATTTGTTGCTGCTTCATAACTATAATTTTGTTACTGTTATGAGTTATAAATATATGACATGCAAGATACCTGTTCTGTGACCTCCAAGGGGGTCCTAACTCACAGGTGGAGAAATGCTGCTCTCGACTTTATTTCTTACTAAGAAATTTGCAGAAATGAAAGATATATATATATATATATATATATATATATATATATATATATATTATTTTACACACCAATGCCAGGTTCCTCCCACTCCCCCTACCGTTTCCCCACCCCACCCCGCATCCACTGCTCAGAGAGGGTGAATCCTCCCATGGGGAATTATGAAAATCTGTCACATCATTTGGGGGCCTCCAGAAGTTCCTCTATTGTACAAGATTGTTTTAGCTATCCTGGGGTTTTAGTTTTCCCATTTGAAGTTCTGTATTTCTCTTTTGAGGTCTGTGAAAAACTGTACAGGGATTTTGATGGGGATTGCATTGAATCTGTAGATTGCTTTTGGTAAGATTGCCATTTTTACCATGTTGACCCTACCTATCCAATAACACGAGAGATCTTTCCCTTTTCTGATATTTTTTTAAATTTCTTTCTTTAAAGACTTAAAGTTCTTGTCATAAAGGTCTTTCACTTGTTTGTTTAGATTTACGCCAAGATATTTTATGTTGTTTGTGGCTTTTGTGAAGGGTAATGTTTCTCTGATTTCTTTCTCAGCCCATTTATCATCTGTATATAAGAGGGCTATTGATTTTTTTTAAAGTTAATCTTATATCCTGCCACATTACTGAAGGTGAAAAGGAAGTTTTATAAAGCTAAATTTCCATTCTTATTACCATAAAGCAGACCCAGTTAGTGCCACAGTAACATGATTTTTATTGACATGTGGCAAATATAACTTGAGTTTACCAACTCTGGTCATAGTGGGGACTTTACTGTAAGAGTAAGCTTTGTGTCTGTCCATGAAGAATAGAGCCAACAAGTCTGTAGCATATACTATGTCTCTTTTGGTAAGCAACTTCATTCTTGTGTTTCAGTCATTTGTGTCCAATTACCTGAGCTTTTAATGCTGAGCTAGCACTTGCCTGCTCAAGTGTGTGGTGTACAACTTAATGAAGTCCTTCCCCAAACCTATTAACCACACAGACTTGGCGAGTTATGTGAGTAGAGCAGATCCAGACCAGACAGGAAAGCAGGGAACCTGGTGGTGGGGGAGGAATAGGGGAGGGAAAAAGGCTCACTGCTTAAAGACAAGAGGCCTCCAATTGGTAGTCACTGAACTTCAGCGTACACCCTAGCTTCAGGCTGAGACTGTGAAAACACGCTGTGGAACTCCAGCCTCAGAGAATTTGGTTCAGCTGGCATAGGCAGGATTGTGTGATTCAATACGGTCATGCTGAGGCCACTGGCTTTGGGACTCTGCACCACTGCTCTGTGTTGGTATAATAGAAACAGGGTGATTACAAACAGCTCAGAGGTTAGAGAGACAGATCCACAGTTAGAATACTCAGTGTTCTTCCCCAGGATCCTTCTTCAGTTCCCACACCCTCGTGGTGGCTCACACCTGCCTGTAACTCTAGTTCTAGGGTATCCAACACTCTCTTCTGTGCCAGGCACCAGACACATACATAGTGAGCATACATATATGCTCACAAACACTCAAACACATAAGCTAAAGCTTAAAAAAAAACAGGAAAATTTAACAGCTCAGAAAACTTTTGTTTTACCTCTGCACCACCCTCAACCAGCCAACTTTTTGTTCATTGAATCTTGACTCAAGGTGTTTGGATGGTGTTTGTGACAATACACTGTACTGTAGTAAAATGCTTATATTTAAAATAACAGCCCTAAAAGATAGGTAACTATTTTAAAATCATATACAAAACTCCAGCATTTCTAAAAATCATTATAGACTTTTCATTTATATTTTCTGCAGTGTTTTACTTAAAAGTAGAATTTATATTTTTTAATTTATAATTTTAAAGAAGCTAAGCTATATATTCAGATCTCCAGGTGATATAATTGACCTTGGCTTTCCAAGAATTTTGTGTTTGTCCATGTATAATGTATTATATTAATTATATATTTTCCCCTGACTATAAACAGAAATGTTACTTAGTAATAAATTAATGAGGATCAATATACTGTTTTTTATCACTTTTCAGTAATTTATAAAATAAATTGTTGAATAAATTAAATTATAAAGCATATATTATGCAGTTCAATAATAAAACAGACAATTCAATTAATTATAACTTACTTTCAGTTCTAAAATTGTCTCCCAAAGCAATTTCAAAATTTTGTAAATTAAAAGGTTTAATTATCCACTGTGCCTACTTGGAGTTATTGCACCTGCAGGGGGGCAGGAATTTGGGTAGGAAATAAAAGCATCTTTCATTGTCTTCAGCTTCAAGATGTTTTCAAAGAAAGGATCATACACCAGCAATTCAGAGCTAGGCTACCTGTCAGCACCTAGGACAGAGGTACTCAGCTTGTGGGTCATAAGATATCCTGCATATCAGATATTTACATTACGATTCATAATGGCAGCAAAATTACAGTTATGAAGTAGCAATGAAATAAACTTGTTGAGGAGGGAATCATCACAAAATAGGGGACTGTATTAAAGTGTTCCAGCATTAGGAAGGTTGAGAACCACTGACCCCCAAAAAAGACACATTCAGAAGCTAAGCACCTATGCAACCAGGATCACTTTAAGCATCTCTTCCCATCTCTTCACCTCAGGCTTGACCCATCTGTCACATGGTTTGGAGCACTATAAATCTTACCGGGTACCAGAGATATAGGAGTGCTAAGATGTCCCAAGTTCAAAATATGTTGGGTTTATTCAGGAAGTCAGAATAATAAAAAGAGAATAGTTCTGAGGGAAAAGCAACAATTTTCTAGTCTGGGAAATACCCTTCAAAGGGAAGCTTAATGCTCTATTTATTTCACAGTAAACTCAAACTTCTAGTGTCTCGTTGTGTGACTATAACTCAAAGGTGAGGTGGCACTTGGCTGAAATCAGAAAATGCAACCAGTTATTTTTAGTTTCGTAGACCAAGCAACAAGGAGAAGCGAAGTCAGCCATGCTGGACTTTTATTTACACATATTGCCTGATCTGTCTCCTCCTAGCCATCTATGTAATAGGGTTTTCAAATTGGATTTAATAGAAAATTAAGAGAACAATGAACTAAAAGAACAACTTAAATTGATGTGATTTAACAAATATAATTGAGTACAGAGTGACTTGCACATACAGTCTGGCTTAACAGCTGAGCTTGTGAAAGTAAGGTAACAGGAAGACAATGAGGTTCCTGTGCTGCAGCCCATGTCAGAATGAGATGCACGACCAAGGTAGGGAGCTGCTTATTAACCTTGCCCTGCAGCGCTCTGACAGCCTGCAGGATCACCTACATACTGCCAAGTCTCTTTTCAGTCTAACATCTCTTTTTAAGGGATACACATGCCACAGCCAGGAAGGACAGACGCTATTCTGTCTTTCACAGTTTACTTAATTATTTCATCACCTTTGATTGTTCATAGCTGCCCTAACATGCCATAAACCAATGTAACCAGCTGTAAAATCATAGCTTCTTGTAATCTTTATACTGCTTTTTTTTTTATGTCTATGCAAAGAAATGTACAGCTTTCCCCTTAAAGCAGTGCTTCTCAGCCTGTGGGCCATGGCCCTTCCACAGGGGTTTTATATCAGATATCCTGCATATCAGATACCTATATTATAACTCATAGCAGTAGCAAATTATAGTTATGAAGTAGCAATGAAAATAATTTTATGGGTGGGGGTCACCACAACTTGAAGTATATTAAAGGGGCACAGCATTAGGAAGATTGAGAACAGCTGCCTTAAAATAAATGAAACATAGTTTATTCTAGAGCAAAGGTGAGTGATCATGGTGCAGAAGCATGGATTTAGGTTACCCCAAATTGGTGAAAGCCAACATTCCAACCACTCCACATCACTGCAGACCTAACCAGTCAGTGTGCAGACACTGATTTTCTCGGGACTTTTTGTTGCCTACTGACACCTAATAAGTAGACACACTTAGGGAGTGGTGAGCTTTAATACCTTTATACATTGAAATGATCAAGTTACAATTCTTAGCACATTGGTCATTTCTCTGTGGATAGTACAGTCAAATCCTATCCTTCAAAATTATTCTGAATAGTGTCATGCAACACTAGAAACCAGTGCTACCACCTAGCCATTACAGTGACCCATTGACTGAGCTCTACCCTCCCACCTAAACCTTACTTCTTTCTGTTAGTCTTCTCCTCCCCTGATGGTCAGAGTAGCCCTCAGACATCCCAAGTGTATGATTCGTGGACCATTCTACCCCCATTACTTGATGTTCAGGATAGCAGCTGTAATGCTGTAATGGCAAGGATATAAACAAAGGGAGGCTGGGCAAAAAGACCATGTGTAAAGAATAAATTCTAGACAAAACATGCCCTTCTCTTCTGTCCCTGACTCACTCTGGATTTGTGCAGCTCCACAGCTACAGGTAGGAAGTTTTAAGCCCCTTTCTAGCCAAGTTGTTTGATGATGTGTGTTTTGCAACAGTGTCTTCAGTTAGGAATCATTTCAGACAGCAAGTTCCTTTAATATTTTCCCAGCTCAATCAGTTTCCCTCCCTCCATCCCTCTCTCCATCCTGCTCTCCCTCATCTCCTCTATGTCCCTCCCTTCAACCTCCCCTTCTCCCTGTCCCATACCCTTTTTCTTCCTCTTCAGAAAACTGTGGTCCTCCCATGTATATCAGCCAGCCATGGCTTCTCAAGTTACAGTAGGACTAGGCACTACCTCTCCTATTAAAGCTAGATGAGGCAAGGAAGAAAGAATCCCAAAAAAATAGGTAACAGAGTCAGACATCCCTGGCTTCCTCTGCTAGTAGTCCCACAAGAAGACTAAGCTACACATCTGTAATGTATGTGCAAAAGGCCTAGGTCAGTGCCATGAAAGTTCTTGTTAGAGATTTAATCTCTATAAGCCCATATCAGCCAGGTTAGTTGATTCTGTGGGTTTTCTAGTAGTATCCTTGACCCCTCTGGCTCCCACAGTCTTTCCTCCCCTTCTTCCCCAGGATTTACTAAGGTCTACCTAATGTTTGGCTGCGGGACTCTGTATCTGTTTCCATGAGTTGTTAGTGGAAGCCTCTGTAATGACAACTGGGCGAGGTGACAACATGTTACTAAAGGGCTTCTTGTTGATCTTCTTACAGCTTCAATACTTTAATTAAGTATTTGATTTCAATACTTTAAGTCTTGAATTTCCCATCTTGAATTTGGACCATTTTCAAAAAAAAAAAAAAAAAAAAAACCTCTGTGATTAGAATCTCTAAAACCTTGCTAGCTACCCACAAAGCTGCAAGGTAGTAGGGGTAGTGTGTGGGAGAAAGAAGGGATGGGAAGAAATGTCAAACTAAGAGAGAAGACTATTGGGTAGTGCAGATAGGGATGTAACTCAAAGGTGAATAGCACAAAAAAGTGGAAACCGACTCCAAATGTGATGTGTGCCCACCAACTCAAAACTATAAAGGGAATTCAAGATATGCAACCTTTTTCTCCCTCCAGCTGTGAAAGATGAAGAAAGTATCCTACTGTATCCTAAAGGCATTAGTTGATCTGAAGTACTGTAATGATGGATTCTACTGCACACACTATCTAGCTAGGGTCAGAGACAGCCACTGAAACCCTTCAGCTTTCTGAAATCTGAGTTCAAGCTACAGGTTTATGCACAGTGCCTTGCACTTCTAGCCCAGCATCCATGGCAGTCTGCTTCCATATGTGATCATGTGAGCTCTTGGGGGGAGGGGCTCTCCAGGAAGGAACAATAATAATACTGAAAACAGAGCACTCACATTGGAGCTGTAATATTTGTGGCTAATTATTTCAGTACAGATCACATCTCTTATTTCTGGCAGCATACTGCAATATCCAATGTGATAGCATCACTCTACAAGATTGCCCTAATGCCAGGTTCTCCATGGAATTTTCACTGAATTCCCTGTTGTATTTTAGGCAGAACTTGGCCTCATGGAGTGACTAGGCTCTGCAAAAGATAAAACAGTTGGAGAGAATCAGCCTTTTTAAAACAAAGAACCAGAGCCAGAAAAGTTTGTGAGAAATTGCTGGAAGCCCTTCCTTGTTGAGAGCCAGCTCAACGGGGGTCAACAAATGCTGAATCAAACTTGAGTTTATTGAATCAACTTTAGGAATAATCCACTATGGTATGGAAAGAGATCTCAGAAAAATAATATAGCCTGTAAACTAGATGAGGAAATTACTAAGTCAGGAACTCAAGAGGACAAGTGAGGTAGAGATGGTTTAGACCCATGATGGTCATATCTTGGTATCCAACTATAAATGGACATCTGCATTTTACCAAATTGGAGATAACAAGAAGAAATAAATTAAGCCAGAAAAGATAATGAGTTCCATATTTATATTCTTTGATGGAGGTACATGTGAATCATCAGAAGGGAAACTCTACTGAGCACTTAGGAAACTAGAGAAGATGTCCAGGCATGCTGCTAAGGATGCAGAGAAAAGAATTGAGTTCATTAGTGCACGAGTGGTTGTTGAAGCTAAAGGTTTGAATGTGGTTGCTCAGAGGAAAGTAGAATGCAGAACAGAAAGGAAAAAATAAATTGAAGGGGACTAATGTTAAAGAGTGCATAGAGGACTTGAAGTCAATAAGAAAAAGGACAAACTATGGGAGTCTAGACAAGCAAGAAAATAAGGGCTTGACAGCAGTATGAACAAAGGCTGAGCAGGATAAATAAGGTCATCAGACTTGACAGTGGAGAGATCATGGTGACCTATATTGTACACTGCAGAGTAGTGTCCAGAGCTCCAGAGAACTGATGGATGTTTCAAAAAATGCAGATATGGAGTATACCTTCAGGCTTATGGAATGAGCAGTCTGGAGGACAAGGATAGGAAAGGGAGTAGCCAGATGTTGGTGAGAAGGTTCTTTCGGATAAGTTTGGCTTTTCTTCCATTCATCTTTTTTTGTACATGAATATCATCAGAGTATATTTATAGAGCAGGAAAGTAAAATTAACAGTAGTGATTCAATATGAAGAAGAGTGGTTAAAGGAATGAGACCCAGAGGGAGGGAACAAGTCCTCAATTTAACAGAGGGTTTCTAGGAAATGAGGCATCAGTTTTCATAGCAAAAGATATAAATAAAACTGTTAAAGGGTCCAATGCAAAAATAGTGAAGGGTTTAGTACTGGTGTATTAAAATAGTAAGGGTTTTAATTTTAAAATATTGAAGAATTTAACCACTGGATAAACCTTCTTCTCATTTTGTAGGGAGATGACAGGCAGACAATATGGCCTTCCTGCCTCAGTTGTACTTCTGTGGATGGGTAGTTAACTTAACCACATCCCGGTACTGAGGCAGGGCTCTGAACACAGAACAGAGCAGCCTAGAGGCTTATGTGAGAGAAAGGAAACAGGGCAGCAATGCACTGTGGGGAAGTGGATGGCACACTAAAGGGATTTAGTTCTTCTGTGACATTGGTTTTACAAGTGACTTTAATGAGAACCAGAAACATTTCAGCCTCTGTTTCAGCCTACTGGTTATAACTCCAGCAAGACCTTCATGATCAGTTTAACTACCAATGCTTTAAAGAGGGTAAAAGAGCATATATTCTGATTAGATCCACAGAGAGTAGCAGGGGATAAAAAGCAGAAATGCATGCATAGTTGGTATGGTAACTGAATTCTGAACCAATGTCGGAGTATAATTTGACATGGCCTAGCAAGAAGTTAGGTATTTGAAATCAAGAATAACTTGATAGGTCAGAATATGTTATTGATGATGAATAAAAGATTTTATTTCAAAAGCAAAAACATATTATTAATAGTAAATGCATCCATAGAGAGTCACACTGGCCATTAGGTTGACTCCCCTGATGGCTGTGTGTATTGTCTCCAGGCCATTTTTTTGGGTATCTGGCTACATGAAAGTCCTACAGGACACTGGAAAAGATGCACTGACTTACACAGTAAGCTCAAGTACTATAGAAAAGACAATAAAAAGGGTTTTGAATACACAGTAATAGAAAAAGCACAGTTAGCGTAAATGCTAGAACTACTGACTATGTCTAGGAAATAATGTTTAGGGGAAGGTTTGCAAAAGGAAGTGAGAAATTATTTGTATTTTAAAGAAAGAAATAAAAGGCCAGATGTGGTGACACATGGCTTTAACCCCAGCACCTAGGAAGCAGAGACAGGAAGATCTTTGTGAATTCAAAGCTGGCTAGGCCTACATAGCAAATTTCAGGACAGCCCAGGCTATGTAAAGAGACCCTGTCTGGTTCCCAGACCTCATATTAGGCAGCTCACAAGAAATTGCAAGTCCTCTGGCCACCCTGGGCACATGCAACTCACATGGACATGTGTGCCCACACAAACACACACACACACACACAAACAATACAAATTTTTATAAGATGCAGGATAGTAATTTTGTTACTCCCAACTATCTTAAAATTATATATATAATACATATAATATATATATAATTTTGGATTAGATAATAATGAAAAATAAAAATCGTCTTTTAGGCTTATTTTGTTTCCCTTAGTATTATCACATGGAAAAAGCCTTTTATGCATACTTATGTAAAAACCAAAAAATTCAAAGTGTCATTCAATGTTTAAATTTCTGTAGTCTGACATTTTTGATTTTTATAAAGAAATGTCTGTTCACAGATATCTAAAGTAAATTAATGGGAAAATGTCATAATTTCCTCTGAGGGGTCCATGGAACCATTTGTTATGGTTTTCAAAGTATTGCCTTAACAATTGAACAAAACTACCTCAATATATGTATCACAGTAACAAGAAACCCAAACATACATTTTAAGTAGGAAGCAAGCCTACACTGTCTTTTGATGCAAAGCCATTTCATTAGATATGGCGAACATATGAATGGGAACTGCCCTTGATGTATTCATAGGAATGGGGAGCCTGGGAAGGCGGTGAGGAACAAGAGTATTTCTCTCCCAGCAACTTTATCCAAATGAAGGCAGAAAAACTTAGTGTTAAAGCCACTGTAAAGAAAATAGAGTGGAAACATCCAGCCTACATGCTTCCCTGGGGCTGAAGGGGCAGCTGCAGTTTATCCATGTCTCCTTTGTTGAAGGTTAGGAAGTTAGAATAGTTTACACTGACTTAGTTTAAATGTGAATCAATGCAGAAAAATTCTTGTTCTGTAGAGGGTAAGAATCCAACAGTCCTGACAGTTACCTGGATCCAAGTTGATCTTGACATCAAGGATGGCTTTGATAGAACCAGGAAAGTCTTATATGACAGATGAACCTTTTGGTTTTAGCTCCAACATGTTGCATCTAGAACTACCCAGATATGGAGGTGGGTAATGAATACTTTTTGCAGTGCTCGGGAGATAACCTGGTGGGGAAAGTATAAGAATGAGAACCTGAGTTCAGGTCCCCAACATCCATGTAAAAAGCTGGGTGTGCATCTATGATCTTAGCCCTGGGGAAGTGGAAACCCGAGAATGTCTGGGGCGCACTGGCCAGATAGTCTACCAACTGATGAGATCCAGATTCGGTCAGAGACCATGTCTCAAAAACTGAGATGGAGAGCAATTAAAGAGGACAGTCGATCTCTAGGCTTTACACAAACATATATTCTGAATGCACAGCCTCTCTCACATGTGCACATGGACACACACACACACACACACTCTTCTCTCTCTCTCTACATATATATATATATATATGTATATATATATATATATATATATAATTTTTTTAGCTTTTCACACACACACTTCTTGCTAGCAGTTTGTTAGTTTTAAAACTGCCCTTGGAGTATTACTGGTTATCATGTTATGAAGAATATTCTTTCATACTTCCTGGGGAATATTCTTGTATACTTCTTTGGATAAGATCCTAGGAATTTACATTATTAGCAGATCTTACATTCATCTGATACACTCCCTAGGTCTTTGGTTTATATGTCATGAATTTATTTGTTTCACTTCAAGAAATTGGCTCCATCCCAACCTCTTTTCATTAGAAGGCTAATTTGTCAAAGGACTACATACACTAATGTGTGGCAACTTAATTTCTGAAGACCCACAGGAAGGAAGACTGACATTTCAATTTCAGGGAAGGTGACATATTATCCTTTCCATGAATTTAATCTATGATTGATGGTGTGTGTCTGTTAGAAGGTTTTGTTTACAATTCAACTATACTTCTAAATTGTAAAAATACAACCAATGGGATAAGCTTCTCTAGATGATAAATTCCATGTTGACCTTTTACTGTGTCGTTGCAAAAATGAATTCTTTTAAAAGAAAAAGAAAAGGTGCAAATCTTTGAATCTCATCCCACCCAGGTTACACAGGATACCCTGAAAGATAAGTCAGGCCCATAGGTTTGGGGGATTGGCTACTCCAATGGCTTGACATTCCAAAGTTGAAAAAACATATGCAATCCCCCCACCCCCTGCTGTAAGACCTGCTGCAATGCAGGCTTAGCACCCCTCAAGTCGGAAATGTAAAATGCTCCAAATGTAGAAGGATTGTTTTTGGTTTTTGGGTTTTTGTTTTGTTTTGCTTAGTTTGTTTGGGTTCTTTTTTTGGGGGGTGTTCTTTTTTTGTTGTTTTTTGTTTGTTTGTTTGTTTGTTTTTTGGTGTGTGTGTGTCCGTGTCCTGATGAGTCCTGATGATTCTCAAAAACTTTTACATTTGATGCATCTCATATTTCAGGGTTAAGACTCTAAAATCAGAAAACCTCTGAAATCTGAAAGACTTCTGGCCCCTGATGTTTCAGATTTGAGACATTCTGCCTGTTCTCAAAAGTTATCCTTTTATTGAATGTTACTTAACTCACCTATTTATTTACAGCTATATTAAAGACTGAAATATATTTTGAATCAGAGCATATTTTCAATTAGTGTATATAACGTATTAGGTTTTACAAATTATGAAGTTATCATGTTCTGGGTAATATTCTTGCCATGCTTTGCATCCCATCATGGTAAGCAAAACCAGCTTTTCCCTCTAACTCTTCCTCATTCAGCATGTTATGTGAATTAATCAATATTCTCTTCTATGAGAATCCTTAATAGTTTTCTCAGTTTCCTAAGCCTTTGTATTTTCAAGACAAAAAAAAAAAAAAAGGGAGTTGGGGGAGAGAAAAAAGTATGTCACTATTGTTGTTTGAAGTCGCCATATTGCAAGCATAATATTTCCAAGAGAAATAGACATGAGCCTCTTTCTTAAAACTCCCAAGTGATGTTGTTTATGGTCTCTCTGCAGCTAGACCCTGAAGCTAGCATTATTCTAAAAGAACTTCAAATTAAACTCAACGGGGTTCTGGATGAGCTCAGCATCACTTATGGAGAAAGGTAAGCAGCCTAATTATTTGTCTGACTGTATCAGATTTTATTTGTAATGATGACTCATTTTGCTTCAGGACCTGGTCTAGGCATCACCTTCTCTGAAAAGTCTTTGTGACCCCAAGATCCAAGAACAATGCCTTACTAGAAGGTGTCTGTGCATCATTCACTTTGGTGGGATTTGCAACACCTGGTCCTAGGCTTTGACGTACTCATTTATTTCCATCACTTTTCTCTAGGGGCAGAAATCTTAGCTCAGAACCATTTGCAATGGCAGTGTGTACTAGAGAACAGGGATCTGTGGAGACAATAGTGAGATGGAGGAAAAATGAAAAACTTATATAAGAAGTACGCATTCCGCTCAAGCCTTGCACATTACTGTGCTTGTGCCTCAGAATATCAATTCCCAGCCCCATACCAGATTACATCAGCATAACTTGAGGTCCATGATCCCGACTACCTCATAAGCAAGTGTTTAGAAACTGAGCATCTATATTTTTAAAAGCCAACTTGCCTCATCGATGATATGTTTCTAAAGAGTTAGGACTTAACCTAGATAAACTTTATTCTCCCCCTATATGAGAGAGCAACCATTTTACTATCAATAACTAAAACAGGTATAAATTAAATATATCTTTGAAGAGATTTAATAAATGTTCTATTTTAAATATTAGTTCAGTAAATGTTTGCTTAGCAGTTTAAACTACATGTTCAGTGTCCCAGTGTGGCTATAAAATTATCTTAGGTCAAAAGCTTCCTTCTGGAATACCCCTCATCTTCTATTGGATTCTGGAAAGATAAATGATTTGTAAACACCTAATGATGATTAAGGCCATATTTAATGAGAAAGGCCAGAAGGACTCTGAAAGCATCTTGCTTCTCAGATATCAGAATGAAGCAGAATAAAGCCCCCAGACTCAGGGTTCTCTTGATTATCAGTGGCATGTTCTTGGGTCCTTCAAGCTGAATAATGTTGCTCTTCACAGCTCAGACACAGAGCTGGGGGCACCCTGGCTCTCTAGAGCTTAGCACATTTGTTCTTTCTTTGTTCTGTATTGAGCTTAGCATATTGCCTGTGTGCTATGTTGCTAGTGACCTTCATGAGCCTGCTGACTCAGCATAACTGCTAATCAGCAAGATGGAGGCTCTCTCTACCTTGAGTTTGAATGATGGGTTGTTTCAGAGTTGTGGGACTCGGTTGCTGTGACTTGAGGAGACAGTGATGGGGCTTTGGCTCAGCCCCTGTCAGGCTTGCCTTCATGCTAGCTGTGAGTTAATGTGTTAACAAAAGAAAATTCTTTAAGGCAAAGATGGGTTGCAGCAAGAAATTATTTTTGCAGAGTTAGAGAAAGGAAAAAGGGGGTCTAATAAAACAAGACCAGCTTATACCTTTATGGTAAATAAGATGGCTGAACAGAGCAGAATTGTCTAAATCCTCTCAATGAGAAATTTTTGAATTTGTGTTTTGTTTAAGAGAGAGAATGGCTGACTGTATTAGCAAGATTTGTCATACCATTGACGCTCCAAAGACTAAATTCTATACTCCGATTTTTAAAAATCAAGACAAACTTTTGTTATAATATATTTTTACAAGTTTGTTTTACATATTTATTAAGTTTTGGGTTTTTTTTTTTTTTTGCTTTGCTTTGGTTTAGTTTGGTTTGGTTTGGTTTTTGCTTTTTCGAGCCTGTCCTGGCACTCGCTCTATAGACCAGGCTGGCCTCGAACTCAGAGAGATCTGCCTGCCTCTGCCTCCTGAGTGCTGGGATTAAAGGCATGTGCCACCAGCGCCCAGCTCATATTTATTAAATTTAAGGACAGTTTTTATTAGCATTTAAAAGGAACCTCCCAACCCCCCATCCCACCCCCCACTGGGAAGGCAAGATGGAAATCCCAGCAACTGTCTGGAGGAGAAAGGAGGAACATGGAAGTCAGCCATGTGCTGGGAGCATAAGGAAGCCTGAAGTGTTAGAGAAGTGTGCCTAGGGCAGAAACAGGAAGAAGAAAGGAAGAGGCTATGCTTTTCTGGGTAATTCAGGAAACAGGTAGACTCATGAGACAGAAGCTGCGCAGTTAAAACCCTGTAAGCTACTGTGTGGCGAAAGGCTGGGAGGGAGACTAAACTGGTAGTCATTAGCCTGTCTCTTTAGTATGGTTTATGGTGAACTCACCTTCTCAGTGGTAGTCTCACATCCCTGATGTGGTCCTTTAAGCCAAGTTATGGATGCTGTCCAACTGGAATGTTAGATCTCCACCCAGGCTGGAAATTTCTTCCTCTTGATTAGAATAAAATGGGTCTTTACTGCTCCTGTATCATCCCCTGACACAGATATCATATATTTTTATCCTACATACTAAAACTCACAGCTGCCCAGGATCCAGTCTTCCATTATTTTTAATATACCAGATCAAATTGAGTTCCATTAAGTTCATTTATGTCCTTGGAAGTAAACAGGCTACCTATCATGCTTGCCTTGTAAGAAGAGTAATTATTCTGCGCTGTTGCTATGATACATCACACACAGGTGGGTGGGAAGTCCATGGCAAGCAGCATGATCACATCGCCAAGTCAATCTGGAAAACTACATGAGCCTGCTCCTCTCTCCTCTCAGGAGCTGAGGCTAGAGTCTTGCAGATGAGGGAAGAATTCACTCCAAAAGCCAACTGCATCTCATGCTATTCAAAATTGCAGAGCTTTCTCAGTACCCTGGACTGTTGGGGTGGCTTTGTGATAATGCCAGGATGGAGGCAAACCCCGGTCTGAAGCCTTCTGTGGGCTTCTGGCATAGCTCCCAAATCACCTGCCTCCTCCACAGACCCAGTGATTTTGTGTCAGTGATGAATCAAAGATGGTTTAAAGGTTCCAAACTTGTGGCCCTTCAATTTGTGCTTACACACACACTGTTCATTTATTTTGGTTCAGTCCATTTCTTTACTGAACCGTTAGTGTCAGAAGCTGGCTGGATTAGGTATAAATAATTCAAGGCTGTTTCTTAGGAACTCTTAGGGGAGTGTTTGGTTCCTTGGGTGCCCAAGAAGACTGTTGTCATTATTCACTGGTTCTAGCTTTAGTCAAACTAGTGAATAATGTCTTCCAAACAAAAATAAACAGATAAAGAGAAGACCTGAGAGTTGAATTCACTAAGAATGGGTACAGGTGAAATTGTGGTTTGGTTTATGCTAGAATCATGCAAAATTAGAGTGTCTTTGTCCATCAACACCATGGACTCTTCTTCAGATGCCTACTCTCACAACCTGGCTGCTGATTGAGTTCACACCTGAATCCATTCAGAGGGTGCTTCTCACACATTTGAAACTTAAATTCTGTGTGTTTTGCTCAGTCCATCCTTTACCTCAGTGTACTGGCTTGAGAATCAGGGCAAGAAGAGGTAATTACTTTTTAGAGATGACAATAGCAAGGAGGGTCATTGATGGAGCAAGCTGTGGTCATTCAATCAAGTAGGCATTTGTTTCTAACATTTCATGTATTCTAGCCTTATCATTATCTCACAAATCTGACTATTCCCCTAATAAATATACACATCACCACAAGGATCCATGGCTGCCTTATTTCTCCCACCATCCTTGTAGATACCAAAAGCCAGCAACATATCTAGCCACATGAAAGGGAACTGATGAGGGTTGATCAAGATGAGGGCCTAGAGGAGGTTATTCCAATGTAATATAAACATGTACTGAAGTAGCCACATCCATAGGGATCAGGGGCCAAATACAAATGTCAACTATAGAATGGTGTCATAAGTAGTAAAGAAGACCCAAAGATAAATAAGGACTAACAGGGATATAGACCTTGACCTTGAGATATTTAGAATTATAAATCAAGTGTTTATATACCCATTTTTAGTCTGGGTGATGGTGGCACACACCTTTAATCCCAGCATTCAGGAGGCAGAGGCAAGTGGATCTCTGTGAGTTCAAAGCCAGCCTGGTCTACTGAGTGAGTTCCAGGACAGGCAAAACTACACAGAGAAACCCTGATTCAAAAAACATAAATAAATAAATAAATAAACCCACTATTAAGAGGCCAGGAAAGTAAAAAATACCCAAACTGTATAATTTTAAACATACTGAATGCTTTCTATCTGTAAGAAAATGATATACTTCACAGCAGACTAGCTAAAATATTTCCACAGTGCTAAAAATGAAGGCAAAGTCTCATGTGTTGTGGGGACAAGTAGTACCTATTTTGTTCATTTGTGTTCTCTGAACACTTGAAACCATGAATCAACACATAGTACATATTTATTAAATATTTGTAAAAATGTATGCATAGAAAACACATGCTTTCCATTTAACTCAGACAGCAAGCAATATAGAGCAAAGCTACAAACATCTATGCAAAATATGAGAAACCAATGCATTTGTAACCTTTCAATAACATGACCTGTATTATCACTGTGGGGGGGGGGGAGAAAGGGACTGGCTCAATTGTGATTCAAAGGCCAAAGCCACCACCATCCCCCCTTAATTACCACCCAGTAACTGAGCATTTCCTAAGCTTTTTTCTCCTAAGTGGTTTTTCCACAGCTCAATGCATCTGTATTCTAATGATCCCTATGTTAGAAGCATCTTAGTAGTCAATGCAGAGCACATCCACTGTTTTAAATTCCCCCTTGACATTCTCAGATGAAGGCCACCAGCATGAGTGCTGGAGATACAGAGAGTGAACAGAACAGTACAGTATGAGGGGTAACTCTTCCAAGCTATTTAAACCCTTAGTGACAGGACAAGGGGCAAGTGGAAGGAGGCACTTCAGGGGTGCACTCAGCCAATACCCACTTCTTAATGTCTGTCATGGTGCCTCTGACATATAAAACCTGTATACATTCAAGGCACACAACTTGATATTTCCAGATATGTACAGTTACGAAGCCACCACATCTTTCTAAATAATTCACACATCTGCCACATCTTCAGAACTGCCATTTTTTTAATTATTTTTTATTTTACATGTTGATCCCAGTTCCCCCTCCCTCCCTCTTACCCTCTCTGCCCTCTCACATGCACCCTGACCACCCTCCCCTCCCATCCCCCACCCCAATTCCACCTGTAGGGCAATGCCATCCAGGTGGGGTTATGTAATCTGTCAAGTCATTTGAAGTAGGGACTAGGACTTCTCTCCTGTCTCTAGGTTAAGGCAGTTATCCCTCCATGGGGGATGTGTCCTCAAAGTCCTTTTGTGCACCAGGGATACATCCTGGTTCCACTGTCTGAGGTCCCTTACACTGCTTGGTCCTACTGGCTGAGACCCATATTCAGGGGGTCTGAGTCAGTCCCATGCTGGATTCCCAGCTATCAGTCTGGGGGCCGTTAGCTCCTCCTTGTTGAGGTCAGCTGTGTCTATGTGTTTCTGCAACCTGGACTTGTCCTCTCCCTCTGCATCTGGATTCTAGTTCGACTCAGTGTTTAGATCTGCCCTCATATTTTTGTCTGCATAATACAATACTTTAAATTATTGTCCCAATGTTTTCTGAACCAACTACTTTGTGCCAGGCATAGTAGTTTATGCCACCGTGTGTAGATAGCTTCTTGCTCTGTAAGAATTCATATCTTATATACAGAGTGCATACTATTTGCCAAATAATGGGCAATACAATTAAGAAAAATAAACAGTGTGGTTAGGGGCTGGAGATTCAAGAAGGCTGTGACTAGCCTGAGTGTTTAGGGAAGGACTCTGCAGAGGTGACACCTGGGATATGCCTCAGACAAATGAAACACCAGGGAAGCCATCAGGAATTTCCATGGAAGAAGTACCCTAACAGTGACCATAATATTTTCAGGATTAACTCAGACCCAGGAGTTATAAGAGCCCCAGGGATGCTGTTATGTCTGGAATGCCACAAAGATCAGAGAGGAGTAGCAAGTAGTGATTCCCTGAAGTCACCCACAAGCCTCTGTTGTCCATTGTCATCCTTGAAAAGTTTGCTGATTTTTCTCTAACTGGCTTTGGGAGCTACTAAAAACTTGTAACATGGGCAGCAAGATATGATCTCTAATGTAAAAGAATCTGTCAAGACTTAGTCAGAACGCCAGTTATGAAGGCAGGTGACAGGTTGGTCAAATCAGCACATTTTTGCAGCTTGTTAAGTCCTCCAATTTAAGGACACTTTGTGCGAGTGTGTGGTTGTTCAGGTGTGGCTGTAAGGAGCCCAGACTTGCACACTGATGGGTTACACACACAGGTTAATGGAGTGGTGAGGAGTGCAGGGTGTATGCCAGATGCAATCATCAGGACAGGAGCTCTCAGACCAAAGATAAGTTCACAGTATATAATATAGTATATAATATAATATCTAGATAGAGTAGAGATCAATTTGAATTTCACGTGACTAGTGGGTGATTTTTTTTTAAATATAATTGTATTCCAAATGTTAGAATGAACACATTTACACAAAAATATTTACTATGTGAAATTCAACTTTAATGGGCACTTTGTGGTTTTCTTTAATGACTGTGAGAACCCTACTATTAATAAGCAGCCTGTTGGAAAGGAGTTGCCAGAAAAACTAGAGAAAGAGAAGGTGTGGTGTTACAGAAAGAGGGGAAGAGGGTGGATTCCAGTGTCCCACTTGGCTTTGGCCCACCTGAAGAGCATCCCCGTTGTCTACTTTGAATACCGAGGCTCAGAGTATGTGTCTTATCACAGCCAAAGATCTTTCCTGACTTAAGCCTGCAAACAAACGAGGAAGGTAAACCATCCCATTTGAAATGGTTTAGTCTCCTCAAAGTAGAATTCAGATTCAGACTCAGGCAACATGTTGACGTCTCCTCCAGAGTTTATGTTCTTTATTTTCAGCTTCCAACTTGTGATTGAAGAGTGTATAAAGCAGATGGGTGTCGAGCTAAATCAAATGAGAGCAAATGGAAACAGCACAGTGAATAAGAACAGTGCAGCGATGGATGCAGAGACCGCTCTGAGACCACTCATGGACTTCTTGGACAAAACGTAAGTTGCCAGCCCACCTTAACCTTTACGTTTCTAAATGTGATGATTCTTTGGGGGTAATATTGGTTTTCTCTCTCTAAGGTGACTGTAAAAGAACTTCAGGAGAGATAGCTCAGTAAACAAAATACTTGTCAGATGAGCATGAGGACCAGGGTTTGGTTCCCAGCACCCACACTAGGAAACTCACAACTGCCTGTAACTCCAGCTCCTGGCATCCTCAACTGGTCTCTGTGGAACTTAAGCTCACATGCACATAGCCATACATGGATACATGCAGAGACACATAATTAAAAATCAAATAAATCTTAAAAAAACAACAGCAGCTGGGCATAATGGTTTTAATCCCACTGCTGGGGATGCAGAGATAGGTGGGTCCCTGGATGTCACCCACCAGTCAGCCTAGCATGTTTGATGAGCTCCAGACCAGAGAGAGACTCTGTCTCAAAACAAAGGTGGGCAGATTCTGAGGAATGACATTCTCAGATTGACATTTAGCCTTCACATACACTCACAGATGTGTACATGTACCCATACACACACACACACAGAGAGAGAGAGAGAGAGACAGAGAGAGAGAGACAGAGAGAGATGCATACAAAAAAGAGCAGCATACTTTTAATTTATTAGTATTTTTATGATCAAGAAAAATGAGAGGAAAGTAGTATTGGTGGCCGAGGAAGCTGCTGTTCCAAAGCAGAGAAAAGATTCAAATTCTTTCTCCTCAGATAGCACCTTGGTTCCCATTCTTTGGGCATAAAGACCAAACTGAATCCAGAATATGTGACTTCTCTTGAGAAACCCAAGGGAGAAGAAAATAGCACATGAGTGAATACAATGACTTCAGCAACGCCTGACATAATTGGTGCCCACCTGTGTCCAACCGATCTCTAACCACTGGAAAGGGTTAAAAAGGAAGCCCAAGCCCCCGGTGCTTTTGAGATTACAGTTGTCTGTCCAGGGAGCAGGTTGGCATGGAGAGTTCATAACAAAAAAAAATCTCTGCTTGGTTTGCTGGTTGCTTTGTTGGTTGGTTGATGTATGTGTTTTGTTTCCTTCCTATATCCATGCCCAAAGGTTCTGCTTTAGTAAGTTTGCAGTAGGCTCAAGAGAACAATATTATAAAATATATTCATAGCCCAGAACCACTTATTTTAACAACTAGCTACATGATTCTATAAATAGGAACACTAGTTTAACACCCCTAAATATAAGTTCTCAAATCTGGAACATTCTAGAATCTGAGCCCCGGTGTCAAGTTTTCCAGGATGGGGAGACAGTTCTGTGGAGCAGGCTTTTCTACCAGGTACTGGCTTTGTTCCACAGCACTGGGGGGGGGGGGTAAAGAATAGGATTTTGAAGCATTTTGGATTCCTGTGATTTTTTTTTTCCTTATCAATACAAATATTTACATAGTTGTGCTTGCAGACATTCTGGATGAGGTACAATCAAGCTGTGCTCAGAACCAGAACTTGTGGTAGACAGGAAAAACAAATATTATCTTTAAATGCACATGAAAAATCCATGTCATATGTGGTAGTTTATCTACGTTGTCTCCTCTATAGTTATGACAGATTAACAAGAGGATAAAAAAAAAATAGAGATCAAGCCAAGCAGGAATGACTAGGAGGAGCCTCTTCTACACATTAATGGCATCTTCCGTAACTCCATTTCCCTTTGGTTGTAATCTGATAAAAGACAGGGATTCCTGTTAGATTAATTTCAGTATTTGGTAGAAAAATTATGTCTCACTCCCTGTTCTCTGTGGGTGAAAAATATCGTAGAAGGTAGCTAAATGGTTGTATAGTGTGCAGAACAAAAGTAGGCAGGTTGATGTATAGGAAAGAAGAAAGGGAGGAAGGAAATGGAGATGAGGGAGAAAAGGACTTTTCATATTTTTAGTTTCTTAGTGCAGAATTTTATTATATTATCTGATAAATCCACCTCGGAATTTATTTTACTATGTAACTCTTCCCTGGCAATACAGAACTCAGTCCCTAAGAATACTAGCATTTGATTACTGAATACAATGGCTACAAACAACAGAACTGAGCAGTCCTGATTCTCTTACTCCTCGTATGGGATATATGTTCTTTTCAGAATGATAATCAGTGGTTTGAGTCATCATTCTTTCACTAGTGAATCCATTTGCTTTAAATACTCTGCAACCAAAAGTTATAGAATATATACAACAGCTAGGTAGTTCTGATGATAACAATAGGCTGAGTAATGTTTGCTTCCATATTACCACTTATAAAATACAAGAATGGGAAAAGTGAGTTCACTCTTATTTTTAATACATTTAGATAAGCTTATATTCTTTTTAAAATATTTATTTTGTGTGTCTGAGTATTTATCTGCAAGTGTGTCTATGTACCGTATACATGCATGCAAAGCCCCTGGAAGCCAGAAGGCAGCTTCAGATCTCCTGGAACTGGAGATACAGACAGCTGTGAGCTGCAATGTGGGGTGTGAAAATCAAACCTGGCTTCCCTAGAAGAGCTGTCAATGCAGTTAACCTCTGAGCCACATCTCCAGCCTCTACTTTACATGCTCAGTATTCCACTTGCAATTATACTGGATTATATCATCCTATGTGGCATTCCTTATCATTCCTAGCAAGATGACGTTGTGTATGATAAAGTCAGAAAAGAGTTACAACCTTTCAAACTACCTGGAAATTATTTAACATTAATTTAAATAATTTAAGAGAGAGAGAGAGAGTTGTATGAAACATGGAAAATTGAAGAGGTCCTCTGGGCTCATTCAGAATGTGTAACTTTAAAGCCCCTGGTTAGAGGATGTGCTGAGTAGTTTTATGTTAACCTGACACAAGTAACAGTCATCTGAGAGGAAGGAAATTCAATTAAGAAAATGCCGCCATAAGACTGGGCTGCAGGCACACTTTAGAGCGTGTTCTTAATTAGTGACTAATGTAGGAGGGCCCAGCCCATTGTGGGTGGTGCCATCCTGGGATGGTGGTTCTGGGTTCTATAAGAAAGCAGGCTGAGCAAGTCATCACACAGCACCCTTCATGGCCTCTGCATCAGCTCCTGCCTCCAGGTTCCTTCCCTTCTTGAGTTCCTGTCCTAACTTCCTTTGATGATGAGCTGATGTGGAAGTGTAAGCCAATAACCCCCTTCCTCCCTGTTTGCTTTGGTCATGATGTTTCTTCACAGCAATAGTGACAGTGACTCTGCTTTCAAGGCACTGACAATTTTGGAAGAGAAAAAAAGAAATGTACATGAATACACATAAAATGGGACAGAGTAACAGTCTTTTCAAACAGTGAGAATTTCATTTGAGCTGGGCATTTAAAGGTGAGCATGATCTAAATGAATATAGATAGGAAACTGGCACTCCATGGATAGAGAAACCTGAATGGGTAAAAGTTTCCATGAAAAGTAGGATCAACTATATAGTGAAAACTCCCTGTTGCCAATTGTACACATGGCATTTGAAAATTATCTACTTAATTGGTTCTATATCAAGCCAAACTAGATAGTTTAAGTCACAAAATCTGTTTTATGGCTTATGTTATAAAATTGGCTAACTCTGACTACCTTAAGGAAGCAGTTACTAGATTCTTCTTTGGTTTCCATTACTTAAAGCAAACAGTGGGGCCTGAAAGTCTTCAAGGTCACTTAGGAAAAAATCCTGTAGAAATCACGTTGTACAAGACTATGCCTGTATAAATAAAACATGTCTTAATATTTCAGTTTCCCTGTGAGATTCAAGCACTTCCTAAAATGAGCTACATGCTCTATTTCCAACTAGCAGAAACCTACAAAGGACTACAAGCATGCCACTGGCTTTATTCACTTTTTCTTTGGTTTCAGTCTAATCAAGATAAGTTAGCATACCAAGTACATGAGCTAACCACGCAACACATCATCAGTTCTTCAGCTTAGACCTTATTTTAGGCTAACAGTTCTAAATCTTCATCAAAATGGCCTCCCACTGTGCTTACAGTATCTTTGAAGTTGTGCAGTAGCCTGTGTGCTTAGATCCTCATTTTCTAGACCCTCAGTACTGACTGGCTAAAGATTTACCCTTGACACCAGCCTCCAAAATAACCCAAAGGGAGTTGTTTTCAAGTACATTAGTAACACATGAGCAAGGGAGGTCAAGATCATGATGGAGAAATCTACAGAGACAGCTAAACCAAGCTTGTAGAAACTCATGAACTCTGGACCAACAGCTGTGGAGCCTCCATGGAACCAAACTAGATTCTCCTTGTGTGGGAAACAGTTGTGAAGCCTGGGCTATCTGAGGGGCCCCTTGCAGTAGGACCAGAATCTGTCCCTGGTGCATGAGCTATCTTATTGGAGCCCATTCCCTATGAGGGGATGCCATGCTCAGTCTTAAGGCATGGAAAAGGGGCTTGGTCCTGCCCCCAACTTAATGTACCAGGCTTTATCAACTCCCCATGGGAGCCCTTACCTGTTGGGAGGAGTGGATAAGTGGGTGGGTTGGGGGTAGGCAAGTGGGCGCAGGAAGAGGAATGGGAGGGAGAACTTTGGTTGGACTGTAAATTGAAATTAAATAAATATAGCTAGGAGAAATTCTTCAACAGGAATGTACATTTTAGCAATCTCCCCATTTATATCAACTTTGATTAGTTAAATGTCATTTATTTTTCATTGTTCATGACTTCTAGTATGGAAAATGCTAAGTTCTGACTATAAGAACCGCCACCAGTATTATTATTTCTGACTCCAAATACATTATGGGAAGCCAAGGAGTCAGAAATGCATGCCCTATGTAAGACCTCATTGTATCAGGGTCAAATCACTGTCACTAAGGGGTCTCAATGAGCCCAGAATCATATAGTAGAAAATTTTCATTGTTGTCTCCCTCTTCTCTGGGCCTCAATATATGAGGATATTCATGATGGATGATACATGATGCTGAAAGATGCCCTTGACTTAGAAAAATCAGCCTGACTAGGTCTCACTCACTAGCTTCCCTGCTTTGGACACATCTCTAAATCTCTCTGAGCCTGTTTTATTTGTAAAATGAGTAATCTGCTGAAAACTATATACAGAAGAGTCTCATAGAAAAGAGTGTGCATAGCATTATGTAAACACCAGAAAATGTTACTCCTAATCTCACAGGAGGGAAGCTTGGAAGGAACAACTTGCCTGTTTGTGTTAGCAAACTCTAGATCCTGCATGAATTGAAAGATGTGTGTGTCACGTGGTCACATTGGCCCGCAGCCCAGGAATGATAGCTGCAAATCCTGATGAGGATATGGAAAATGAAACCCTTACTCACACACTTACACATTGCTGCTGGGAGGCAGATTATCCAGTTCCTCGAAATATAGAAAGATAAAAGAAAAGTAGATTTGCATGTGATCCAGCTATACCACTTCTAGGAACATACCTGAAAGATTCATAGTCAGCATGCCAGAGGGATGTGTGCATGTGTGTATCTATAGGATGAGCCCAGGAATCCATAAACAGATGAATGGAGGAAGAAAATGTGACATACATGGAAACATACATAATGAATTTTTATGGACCATAAAAAGAAAATTTTTCACTTGTAGGAAAATGGGTGCAACGTTTTTTTGTTTCTGGTTTCATTTTCCAACAGATAAACTGGATAGTGTAATGCACAGCATAACTAAATATATTTACATATGGTATATAATTATTTATTATATTTTTCTATACACACACACATACACACACACTTCCCCCAGAAATGAGATCTAGTATTTGAACGTCATAAGGGGCCTGCTGAAGAATTCCGGTACCCTTGGCAAATATTGATATCTGGTCAACATTGTAGCCTGGAACCTGGCTGAATGTACATCTAACCTTGTTTCAGATTAAGTCTTTCGGCAAAAATCTGTGAGAAAACGGTCCTGAAGCGAGTTCTGAAGGAACTCTGGAAGCTAGTTCTTAACAAGATAGAGAAACAGATCGTTCTCCCTCCGCTGACAGACCAAACAGTAAGTACCTACAGTGTGACGTCCTTTCACACTCAATGTCCTATTTGACTGCTTTTCACTTAAATGAATAGTTTTGGTCCAGATGAATATGAATGAAATCCATTTAGGGAAGGTTTTTCTTGGTATATAAATTTTTAACAATGGTTGGTCAAAGAAATTTTTTTTCTACCTAAATCAATTTTTAAAAATGAAGGCAGCTATCTAAATTCATATTTAATTATCATTTTAAAACTTGCATCTCTTAATAAAATAAGTTCAGGGGTCTGGAGATGTGGCTCAGTTGGTAGAGCATTTGCCCAGTATACTCAAAGAACTGGGTTCCATCCCCAGCACTACATAAATTCCGGTGCAGTGGGGGCACACCTGTAATTCTGGCTCTGTGGAGGCAGAGACAGTAGTATCAGAAGTTCAAGGTCATCCTTGGGAGT
Source organism: Phodopus roborovskii (assembly GCF_943737965.1). Classification (NCBI taxonomy): domain Eukaryota; kingdom Metazoa; phylum Chordata; class Mammalia; order Rodentia; family Cricetidae; genus Phodopus; species Phodopus roborovskii. The sequence continues at coordinate 49,275,647 of NW_026126517.1, read as the reverse complement.
TGGAGAGAGGGAGGGAAAGAGGAAGAAGGGGGGGCAAGCCTATCTTCAATTTGTAAGGTTATCTAGTTATATACATATTTTAAATTAATATTTAATATAACATAATGAGAACAAAACTTATGTATAACATTACATATAATTTAATACTACTGCAAATCCACAGAGCAGGCTGGGGTTCAAGTATAGCCACTGCACTTTGTAAATGTTACTGCTTAGAAAAGGTCCGTCTGGTGTAGTCACAGTGAATTTTTTCCCCCACTCCTTTCAACTTTGATCAGTTGCCTCCCTGCTTGGAAGTTAATAGAGGAGATGGCTTTCTGTGGATTTGAAGGGCTTGATTGTATCACACGCAGGGGGGGAAAAGGAACCAGAAAGATCAGTCAGAGCAGAGCTGGACAATAATCAAATGGCCACACAGTGCAGGCTTTTCAGTCCACACATGCTGAACCAAGCAATTAAAAAAAAAAAAAAAACAAGCTATGGTTTGGGGTAATTGATTTGTGTGTGTGAGAGACCAAGAAAGATAAACGGATGCAAATAATGAGTAATTATAAAGTACCCTAAAACACATATCAACAACATTAATCATGAATGCTCAATCCTTATGTATCCAATAATAGTATATATGGAGAAACTATGTTCTTATAAGGTAGATCAAGATGTAAGATAAAGGTTTTTTTTTTTTTGACTTAACTCCTGACCATAAATGTATAGTTTCTTCATTTAAAGCCTACATCTGTGGACAGCCAAGTCACATACGAATATTGAAACACCCTGAAGTTTTATTCTGCTGTAATAATTAGTATGTTTAATAATGCTACAGTGCGAAAAAGCTTGATGGCCTTGGTCAGCAGGGGAGTGATAACAGTGGAATTGTGTCTAAATAAGTTCCCCATGATCAGAAGCATGGGAGCAGCTCTCAGTGTAGCTACTGCACAGACCTGTTTCTAAGAGAACCAAATATGGGGGCTCCTCCATGTAAAAAGGATATACCCAGAAAGGAGCCGATGCATGGCAGGCTATCCTCTGCTGTGCTTGGAGAACCAGTTCACACACACACACACAGCCTTAGCTGCATCCAAGTCCACAACTAGACATGGATGTTTGTTTGTGTTTTACATTTTAATCATCTCCCAAGGCAGACATCATGCACACTTCAACCTGTCCAAGTGATCTCTTAACGGGGCATTAAAACACACACACACACACACACACACACACACACACTTATTTATATATTTATGTGTGCCTTTGTGGAGGTCAGAACACAACTTCTGGGAGTCATTTCATGGAGATTATGTGGGTTCATGGAGATCAGACTTGGATCATCAGACATGATGACAGCTGCCTTTGCATGCTGAACTATCTCACTGGCCCACAGTGTTATTTGTACTGGTTCTTTGGTGAAAATTTGCTTGGGCTTAGGTTGTCTTGTCCACTGTTACCTTCTGCATGTGGTCCACTACACCAAAGGCTACTAAGTTGTGGAGATCCCTGATGCAATGTTACATCGCTAACATTCGATTCTCTAGACAAGGTCTTTCCTGGGCAAGTGTACGATGGTCTCAAGGCTCCCTAGCCCTGATGTCTGCAAGTGTGAAACTGTCTCATTCTATAATCTGTGTCCAAATGACATTGAAGCTTCTAAATAATATGTTCTAAGAACTGTACTTGGTATTGGACATAGACAGAATAACAGAAAAATAACAGCAACAGAAGAAAATGAGTGATGATTCCTGTTCTCTAAGGCCGTGCACTCTGCAATGGGAAAAGACTATAGAGGATAGTTAAGAATAGCCTCACCGAAACTTTATTCCAAGCTGCTAGTGAATTTGGCCAAACTTGGTGACTTTCCAGTCACATACCTGAAAATCCAGACCTGCCCCCTGCTATCTCTTTAGGAGTACTCTGGATGGTTAATCCGGTAATTTCCAGATTGGTGGTGGTTGTTTTTGTTCAAGACCCTGATGTTCTAGGGGAATCCTGAATAGGGAAGGAGGAGTTAGGGAGGTCTCTGACAGATGCCATACCATATCAGGAAGAACATCCCTACCTTCTGCAGCCTTATGTCCTAAAATTGTATACACATATTTTGGGAAGTAGGGTGAGGGGAGTGCTTCTGTAGAAAACAATTAAGCTTTCATCCACATGCTTTATTAAACTGATTACCTGCACTAAAGCTGGTTCTGTAACCCAGACTCAGCACACTCGGAAGTGGGACACCGATGCTGACTGGATAACCTCTGTTCCATCTTTAGAATAGATCCATTATGTACATCTGACATAAAACCCAAAATATCATAATGGAAATTTTAAAAAGACTCTACTTTGATCTTGAATTCTACTACTGAAGATCTTGTGACCTGGTCCCCCTTTTCTTTTTTCTCTGTGTGTTCCCAGGGACCTCAGATGATCTTCATTGCAGCTAAAGATCTCGGGCAGTTATCCAAACTGAAGGTAAGAAACTCTAGGAAACTGGTTGGCCATAAGTGATGACCTAACTACTACTTTGCAGATGCTGCCCTCCTGCTAGGAATGGTACCTGGTACAGGAGGATGACATCTGTGACCACATATTACGTTTAAGAGAGGGAAGGGGGATTATAGGATAGGGGGTCAGAAAAACCCAGAGAAATGGTTTGCCTGACCCATGGGAACTCACAGAGCTTTTACCAACAAACAGGAGGTCTGCATAATACTGACCTGCATCTGTGTGACAGTTGAGTAGCTTGGTGTATTTGTGGGACTCCTGGCAATGGGAGCAGGGATGTCCCTGGTGATTTGACTGGCTCTTGGGAACCTAATCCTCATGCTGGATTGCCTTGTCCAGACTGAATGCAGGGATGGGGGTGGGATGCTTGGTCTTATGGCAGCTTGATATGCCATGCTTTGCTGAAGCCCATCGAAGACCTGCCCCTTTCTTAGCAAATATGAAGGAGGAGTGGAGGGAGGGGAGGTTATGGTCAGGATGTGAAATAAATTAATTAAATTTTTAAGAAGTTTTTAACTCAGGGCTGGAGAGAGGATTCGGTGGTTAAGAGCACTAGATGCTCTTGCAAAGGACCTGGATTCAATTCTCAGCACCCTTAGAGTGGTTCACATGCATATGTAATTCTTCCAGTGGATTGGATGCCCTCCTCTGGCCCCTAGGAGCACGGCACACGAGTGGTACAAACATACATAAAGGGAAACGCTCATACATATAAAATAAAAATAAGTTTTTTTTTCAAAAATTCTGACTTTGGAAGCAAGGAGAGGACATGTTTGATTTATTGCATTGAACATGCTTTGAATAATGGCAAAATGCAATACAGCACAGGGCCAGTAATACCTGCAAGAGTCTGAAGTCAAGAAACACAATAAAGGAAAACAATATTCAAGAAGGACCTTAAACTCTCAAACATGTTCACCTCCCCATTACAAGTGAGAATTTAGTTACAAAATAATCTTGCCCTTAAGTATCACTTGGGATTCAAAAGCTTTGGATATCTCTCTGTAGAATACAAACTCCTCTGGTTAAAATACATGTTGCTTCTATTATGTTCCAACCTACTAGAATATAATTCAGAAGGGGCTCCAGAAATGGAAGGTGGGTTTAATTTTTTCTAAACTATGTTTGTCAGCTAAACACTTAGCTTTACAGTTTATTAATGTACTGTTTTTAGAACTCAGAAAAAAATTAATACTTGATTCTTAGACTTGTGGTGAGAATCATGCCACCTCTCATATTGCATTTACCTGGTAGCTGAGAGATAAGCATCATAGGTACTGTTTTTTTTTCTTATTCTTTTTTATTATCATTAATTTATTTTTATACTCTAATCCCAGTTTGCCCTCCCTCTTCTCCTCCTGCTACCCCCCACATCTCTCCTACCCCACATCCCATCTGCTCCTCAGAGAGGGTAAGGCCTCCCCTAGGAAGTACTAAGTCTGACCTATCATTTCCTTGAGGCAGGAACAGAGCACCCCCTCTTCCCATGTCTAGACTGAGAAAGATATCTCTATCTCAGAATGGGCTCCACTAGGTCAGATTGTGAATTAGAGTTAAACCTTGGACCCACTGCCAGTGGCCTCATTTATTGCCCTAGCCAAACCATTGTCATCTATATTCAGGGAGTCTAATTCAGTCTTATGCAGGATCCCCAGTTGTCAGATCAAAGACAGATGGGTAATTTTTTATATCATGATACTAAGATAATCAGCTTGCATAAATGTTTACTGGGATGAGACACATGCTTATAATTTCAGTATCCTAAGGTTATCATCTACATTATATCTTAAAAGACATAACCATCACCTAAAATAGCTTCCCACAAGTGTGGATGGTTACAACAGAATATGTAATTAGATGTCAGTTCTAAGCTGTTGTTGAGAATCCTGGCTCTTTTTCTCTTTCTCAATCATTTATATTTAGCACACTGGGATTTCTGGACCCTATCTTGAAAAATAGATTGAGGGGATAAAGTTTCTCATATAAAACCATGAAGATGAAATTTTAAATGTCATTACAAAAGAAATTCCCCTAACCCTGTGTCCAGCTGCTATATATTTTGAACATACTCTCTTACCTACATTTCTGTTTTCCATACAGAATGCTATATTGGCTCTGGTTTCATCATGTGACAGAAAGGCCATGTGATATAAGCAGAGAGTGGAGTTGTGTGAGAGCTGATGGACCAGGCTGACTCTGGTTCCTATGACTGCTTGATCAGGGATTCTAACCATGTCATAAGACTCTGTACCTCACCATCTCTCAGCTCTGTGCTTCCCTTTGTTTTATGGATCACTTAAACAAACCTTTTTGATAATGAGATGGTTGTCTCTAACATCCTTTGAACTTTAGATTTTGTAAAAAACAAAACAAAATCAAAACACATACACACCACCACACACACACACACACACACACACACACACACACACCACCCCTTCCCAACTCTGTGTCAGTAATCCCAGTAAAGTCTACTGATGCATGGATCTACATTGATTCTGAGGAAATCTAGTTGTTTGGGCCTGAGAAGTGGTATGGGTCAGTTGGCTTAACTCACATACCAGACCCTAAGCTGGAATGCCATGAACCTGTCCAAACCTTATCTACTTTGTTTACAATGTAGCTTGGATCCCCAGAGAGGCTGTGTGCCTTCTGGGTGGGCAGAGTAAGGGTGAGTAGAATAGATAACAAGCTAGTGCCCTTTGTAGGCCTCTGGTCATTTGTATTTTGGTGAATATTCTTAATTACCAAAGAAGAACTATGGATAAGGGTTATTCTGCCAGGTTGAGGTATGGTAAAGAAGGGTATGGTAAAGAAGAACAAATAAAGCAATGAGAGGAAACTCAGTCTATGTCATACTGCTCTGTTACTGGGCCTTTCTATAAATCCTCCACAGTCTGGCACAAAACAACAAGCTGCAGCTAACAGGAAGAACATCACACATCACAAAGCTAATGACTCAAACATTAATAGGGTATCATTTCCTTCAAAAAAAATAAGCTTTATTTACATTTTAAGATGTTAGTTTGAAAGTAAATACAACTGGAATGATACTAGCAGGAAAAATTGCACTGATAATTTCAGAATTCATTGAGAAATAGACAAGTTTGGATAACAATTTTATTTAAAAGAACCCCAAATCAAGAAAAACAGAACCAGGAAATACTTGTTTATCTATATTTACTGATTTTCTGTATTAGTTCCCCAGCTCAACTTTTATTGGTTCTAGTTCTTTTCCTCTAAGATATATGACTTAAAACTAAACTACTAGGTATTTATTGAGAAGCTGACATATGCTCTTGTTACTTTATATTCTGAGACGTGTGCATATATTACATTAGACTGGCATTGTTACTTAATAGGATCAGATTTACTTGACATAAAAATAAAATTAGATGTCCCCCCAATCTCTTTAATATCAAAACCACTTACTAGTTATACCTGAAATTGCAGGTCAATCATAAATTTCTTAGTTGGGTAGCCAGAGACACCTTTACTTGAATGAGCTTTTGATGGTGCAATAATTACAGCTTTGTAGAAATAGCATATATTGTTAGTATCTACTTTAAAATATTGGAAAAAGCAGGTATTAGTAAGTATGGTGGGTGTTGCTAATCAGGATGGCACAGTCCTGGAAGCTACTGTCACTGTGTGGCAACAGCATTCTCTAAACTTTTCTCTTAGAAAATATTTGAGCCGGGTGGTAGTGGTGCATGCCTTTAATCCCAGCACTTGGGAGGCAGAGGCAGGCGGCAGATCTCTATGGGTTCAAGGCCAGCCTAATCTTCAAAGAGAGTTCCAGGACAGTCTCCAAACCTGCAGAGAAACTCTATCTTGAAAAACCAAAGAAAGAAAGATAAATATTTGAATTATGATTTTCTATAATTTCCTAACATCATTTTCACAAATAATCGTTGGATAATGACTGGATACATTCGACAGCAAACAATTAGGAAAATCTAATTAGAATCTTAAAATCAGCCTAACATATTAAAGACTGAAATCCTCTACAGCCCAATTTGATTTATTCTTTGAGGCCCTTCCCAGTAAGAGGCAAACATTAGGAGGATGGCAGAAAGAGAATCAACCGGAATGTTATACTTGGAGCACACTGTATCTTGTGAACTTGGCCTCTTTAATCCCCTTGCTGTCCTGAATTCTTCAGATGGACAGAACATAAGTCAAGGGATTAATGTGAAAAGACTTTGGGACACAGTTTGCCAGCTACTTTATCTTTTCATTTAACATGTATTTGGAATATAAATAATGGGACAACTCTGCCAGAATTCCATTTTTAATCAGGCAGCTTAGGTCTCCTTTAACAAATGGATTATTTATCAAAACTGTGACAAAATGGCCAAGATTCATTCTTATTTTCATATATATGAGTGTTTTCCCTTCATGTATATAAGAGAATCATGTGCATACAATGATTTAGAGGCCAGAAAGGGGCACCAGATCCCTTGGATCCGGAATTATATGGTTGTGAGATGCCATGTGGCTGCTGGGAACAGAGCCCAGGTACTCTGTAAGAGCAGTAAGCACTGTTAACTGCTGAGATACCTCTCCAGCCCTGGAGAAGGTATTTTAGATGTTTGTATGTGGGAACTGTACAGATTGTGCTTGAAGATAACTAAATAAATGCATCTGTCACCTTCTGAGCAGTTTTTCACCTGTCTTCCAGGAGCACATGATTCGAGAAGATGCCAAGGGTCTGACGCCAAGACAGTGTGCAATAATGGAGGTGGTCCTGGCCACTATCAAGGTAGGATATGGTATCCCTGTATATTCACTGAGGTCACCTCATCTCTCCAAGTAAGGTTTCCCCACTGTGCAACTGTCCCTGCTGTGATCAGGAGACAGTCAGTTAGATGCATTCCACACGTTTGCTAGCACCAGCTCATTCATCTCCTTTACTTCATCTGCAACACACTTTTGTTTTATATTTCTTGCTCTGTGTCTCTCTACAAAAATATGAATGAAACTTATATAATCACATATGTTCTCAGAGAAAGATATGCACCCCTCCTTATCCCCCCCACCAATGCAGTTAAAACAGATGGGTCAAGAGAATTTTAGGTTAGCATACTTTGTATTGAAGATGTCTATGGTTGTAGAAATCATTTTTAAAATACCAATCTCCTACTCTCTTAGTAATACAATAAAATTTCATTCTGCATTCCACTGAAAACTTAGAAGTTTTGTTCTTCAAGCATTTTACCCACATAGCAAAGGGCTGACAGGAAGTATTGTAGCGAGAGTTAAATGTATATGGGTCTCAAAGTGTTGTTTCTTTCCAAATAACTTGTGTGCATATGTGTGTGTGTGTGAATGTGTTGTGCTATGTGTGTATATAGTGTGTGGTATGCATGTGTGTATATGTGTGTGTATGTGTGGTTTGAGTATGTAGATATGTGTTATGCATGTATGTTTGTGTGAGAGAGTCTGTGAGGGTATGAGAGAGAGACTGCACATGTGTGGTTTGGATGTACGTGTGTGTGAAAAAGAGAGAGTGTGGTGTATGTGTGTTCTATTTGTTAAAGGGTTAGAAAATTTACTTCCTAAACTATGCCTGCTGATTACTCTCCTCATTGATCGTATAGCGTATCTAGTACAGTGAAGAGCTTTTGGTTACTTTCTTCACCCCACCTCTTTGTACTGAGTCCCATGCCATCTCCACTCCACCTGGTGTTATAAAATGATATGAAAGTTGTCAGAAATTGGAATATGAATTGACTAATGTGGGGAGTCACAGGTGTATTCCTAGCTATAAATAAGAAATCAGTACACACACACACACACACACACACACACACACACACACACACACACACGGATGTATTCTGAAAAGAAAAGAAAATTTTAGGATTTGACTTCAGCCTCTCCTGGATTTTGCTATAAATCATGCTTCGGGTGAGAAAATGGAATGTGTCCTGTGGAAATAGTGTCGATCAATGTATTGATCAATCTGACTCCTGCTTCTAACCGCATCATCTTCTAATTATTCTGGCTGGGACCACATGACCACTGCCTGCAGACTGAATGCCTCCCCAGACTGTAAGACAACCTCAGTCCTCAAATGAATCCCTCCTACCTACCTCAGTGTCTCAAATATCCTAGCATCAATCATCAGTATAAATCATTAGTTCAACCTCAGCCACATGGCACTTGTAGGCTCTTTGGAAACAAAACTTCTACCTGTTGGCCCACGACCCTGTTAGCTGTTTCCAAATCATCATCACTGTCCAGGACTGAAGTCTAACTGGTCCTCCAGAGCCTGCATCCTCTCATCCCTAATTTCTATGATGCCAATTATTTCTCTCGGAATCACTGTGTTAGGACCCCTGTGCCTTCTAGGAGAGTCTCCTGACCCAGTGATCTGTCTGCCTAAGTTTTTACTTGAATTCCATAATCAGTTTTTCCAAGCTTTACTTTAAAGATTAAAGCTTCCGTGATTGTCTAGAACCCTGTCAGAGAACTCGACAATACAGTTGAGCTTCAGGAGAAAGATGTTCTTAAAGCAAAGCAGCAGGAACCACTTAGATGACTCCCAAAGGCTGCCAAAGGGATGACCGACCCTTCATTCTTTCTTAGTTCAGTTAAGGGCAGGGAAGAAAAGTTAAGAAGAGTGCTGTGGGGTTTATAAAAGACAGACTGAACTAGTGTTGGCATTTGCCAAATCTTTCTCATGTGTGTGCTTTGTCTCATCTGATTCTCATAAATGCCCTGAATGTTAGACTGAACAAATTTCTATTCCCCCGCCCCCATCCTAGGTAACACCATTATTTGTATTGAAGATGCAGCAAGATAGCTAAGCATGGGTTTTGAATGACATTGCATACCTCTGAAACTCCATCCATTACTCTTCTCCATTATCCAATTTCAGTGACAACTTCTCAGCATCTCCTTTTTATCATTGCACGGTTTTCAGACTTTACATAGTCCATGCCTTATTTATGAGTTCAGCTGCTTATGGGAAGAATATAATAACCTACCTTGTCTGCAGCATTGCAGTTCAGAAGTCATTACCTGAGAGCTCACCATACATACAAAGGATGGTGAATAATGAAGAAATAAGTGGAGACCAAGGGTCTTTGAAATGGGAACAAAATTAACAACAAGAAATACAAGTACTTGGTCAAAGTCCAGGGGGATGCAGAAAGGGTAGTGAAGTCTAGAAGTCTATGATAATGCATTCATGGAGAGGTTAGGATGCTGGAGGATACAGGGACTGAAGAGAGGGTAAACTGACAGAAGTAATTTCTCAGGTCTGAGAAGGAAGGTGTGACCGCTGAGAGGGAATGTATTACCACCCTGAAACCCTCAGACAGTCTGGATGAAGAACAGACCACAGTTGACCAAGTGTCACAACACAAGAAAGGGACAACAGATTGAGGCTAGAATGCCCAGATTTAAACATCGAAGTCAAGAATCTCCACTTCACTTTGTCAGGAAAAGGGGAACTCTAAAAAGCACTGAGTGAGATAAGCAATTCTGACCTGATGCATACAAGAGGAATCAAGATGTGTAGAAAAATATCCTTAGACTATCAAGTAGTGTCTTTAAAGGACTTTTACAGATTAAAGGGAGGCAAAGCTCATGTCTAAGTCTGCATAGTGAATTACCTACATGTGTATGCCAAATGTATGTAACAGTTTAAAGTAAAAACTGTGATGAGAGCTTGCAGCTAAAACAGTACACAGAACTAAAAAGGGAATTCTCCTTGTAGACTTGTGGAAAAAACATTTGCATGTTCCAGCTCATCAGTAAAAACAGACTGAGTGACCAACAATGAAGGACCAGAAGGGGGTCACAGGATTTTATCAGGATTATGAAAATGGTTTACTTAGCACCTAGACAATATTTTTCCAGATTTTATATTTACCAGTAGGACTTTTTTTTCCCACAAAATGCAGCAAGGTCCAAAGTGATAAAATATGAAAGAATGAGGTGGGTGACATGATAAAGGGAGAGGCACTGGGACCTGTAGTGAGCTTGGGAACAAGAAGGAGAAGTATCCTAGGCTGACCCAGAGGTTTATGAGTATAGGTCTATCCATGATCTTTCTGCCATTTCATTTAGTAAATACAGACTTATTATTCCTGAGTATCATGATTTTGCTGCCACCAATGTTATCCATGTAATAACCTTGAGCTTTGTCTCAAATTTAAGGACATGTTTGACAGTTGTGCTTTCCTCCTCTGTCACCCCACCTACATAGTAGAGCATCAGCCAGTCACAGGCAGTGTGGAACCCAGCTGGCATCCTTATCCCTTGTGAACAACCAACTTTCCCACAGTGCCCCAACAGAGAACTCAAATTTTCTTTTCTTTAATGAGAAAGAAATAGCTTACTCTGACTTCTTTTAATCATCTTTCTTAATTTGTTGCAGTGTAAATAAAGGATATTAAGAGGCCAAATTGGAGGGTCTTTGGCCATGTGGCTGGTCAGACAATAGGAAGCAAGTGACCTTCGGTCTTTTGTTTATAATCAATGGGAAAGAATCTACTTTTACATTACATGCATGAGGGAAACCTCCAGAAAGCTTCCAAACCTCACATTTTTTAATTTTCTTCCAGCATATAATTCCCCTGTAGCATGTAATTTCCTTCTGGTGTGTAATTCATTATAATGAAAGGAGAAACTGAGCTGAGCTAACTGTGGATGGATGCTGGCATTTGTTTAAGACTAAGGCTTTCACTCTCTCACAGATGTTCTTCGAGCTTCAGCCAAATACACATCCCATGCTATATTGTTCCTTCAGGCTGGCAAAGGGTCAAGACTATGCCAAATGTCTTGAGTGCCAAGGTCCATGCTATAACCATGGCCTCTTCCTCTTCATATCTTGGGAGTCTGTACTTATGCACAGAAATCATTTTCTTCACTGATTGTGAGGCCAGTGGCTGTGTCGTTTGTCTCTCTGGCTATTTATATTCCCCGCTCCCCCATGGCTTGTGTTTTCCCTGGCAGCATTACTGTCTATCCAAGAGTCCAGTTTCACAGCATCCCCTGCTACAAAGTGCTCTCCGAAAACAAAGCCATCATTTCTGACCCAACCAATCTGCTCTCTTAATACCCTGCCTGCAGGGCCCTTAATAGAATTCCTAACAAGACTCTAGCCAAAAGGAAGAAGTCACTTAAGCATCACTGAAACCCCAGGGAGACCCTGGCTATACTCAGGAACGAACCTAGAGCTTATTTCTAATTTTGTTTCATGATTAGTACTTCCAATCCCTCTAGTTCTACAACATAATACCTTAGCAGAAAAGCATGTCTTCCTATAGAGCTATTGTAAAGGGTTCATGGATGAACACATAGCTTTTGTCTTCACACTTTAATTCTTGCTCCCTTCCTTCATGGATACTCCTAGGCCTTTAAAAATCTCTCAATTGTGTCAAGTCTGGTCATGTTATTCTTTCCAAGGTTTCCAAAAATCCCATTCCTTGGGACATTTGTATTCTTAGAACTGTTCATAAAGGCCTGCAATATAGATGGTTTATAGAGACCAGGACTATTGGGAGAGGGTTAAACATATATTCTTACCAAGTTCCAAGCCTTTGCCTATGTTGATAAGCTTTCTGCATCTTTGAGCCTGTGGTCTTTCTTTCTTTGATTTTTCTAGGATTTCCTCTGCCTCAAGGCAATGTGTTTATTCTAGGGAATACAATTTAGAAATTAGAATAGGAAAAAAAAATGGCAGACAGCATTTGTAATGCTGTAGGGGAGAAATGCAGTGTGAGAACCATGAGGTCTCCTGGTTCTTGCTGGACAACGTGAGACCTCTGGGGTTCCTGGTGGTAATGTAGTGTGACTGTCCACTGTCTTGCTCACTGCTATGGATTATCTAGTGGCTGCTGAAGTTAAAAGCAAAAGTACTGGGCTGGGGATATGGCTCAATTAGCAAAGTACTAGACTAGCACACAGGAAGCCCTGGACTCTAGCTCTAGCAAAGCATAAACTTAGTGTAGTGTAGCTTACCTGTAATGGAAGTACCCTGAAGGGTAAGAAGTTCAAGGTCATCCTCTGCTACCTACCCTGAACTACATTAGACTTGGTCTCAAACAAAAAGATTAACAGTCCTAAGGAACAAATACACCATTCCATTCCTTCAGAATTACCTCAGAAGCTTTTACTGACCCCCCCCCTCCACAATAGGATCATTCGCTCTCCTCTGTTGTGTATATTTTCAAATAACTTTTTCTTTTTAAGCTCAAAGACAATTTCATTAGAATTTAAAAGAAAAATACCATGGGGGTAAAGAAAGGGGAAAGAAAAAGCTTAGCCATTTGAGTTAACCTGGCAGACCGCCATGGTGGGGAGCTACATGATCAGGCCAGAGCTACCATGAGAAACACTGAGTAGAGAAAGTCTGCCTCTCAGGAATCCCCTCTTGTTGTTGGCTCCAGGCATCTCTTCAAATGTCTCTCTAGTTCATCATAGACACAGGCCTCCAGAGGCAAAACCAAGCTAAATCTTCATCCTTTGATGCTTCCATTTAATAGTTTTTCACCCTCAAATGTCCTGTCATGTTTTTATTCAAGAAAACTATCACATGGTTTTCACCCATCGATATTCAAATTAATTTCTGGCTCCTAGTCTTCAACAAATACTATCCATATACAAAGTACTTCAATATTTTATAAGATCAAAGTATATAACTAGGGACTATAAAGATATCTTAGTGGTTAAGAACCCATTCTCAAATGTTCTGTTAACATTGGAGAACATTACAGACACTGAAAATGTTGACAATTATAGATACTAGAGCAGAGGCCCATAGTCACGAAGCGTGCTTAGGTTCCAAATCTAGCACTGTCGATATATGAAGAGCCGGGGGGGGGGAGAATCATTCATCTAAACTTAATGGAATATTATAATTATCTTGTCTCAATAGGAAATGTCTATAGTTCCACTACCTACAACAAAGAATTCCAACTTTCATAAAGATGAGTGTGTATACCACAGCATGATTTGAAGAATGCTAATATCCCTGAATGTCAACATTGATGGTTAATCAGTATATACCTATTTATGTGTAAAAACTGAGATGTATTGCAGTAAATAAGGATCAGGATAAACAAATAGGCCGAATAGATGTTTATTCAAGGAGAAATAACTTACAACCTAGACAGATGAACACCAGGAAATTCAACCCGATCCTCTCCTGTCCGAGTCACGCCAGCAAGAGAGAGCGCCTTCCTGGCCCCCTCCGACCTCCTTCCTCAGGTCACCTCTGCCCATCGCTCCACCCCCCAATGGGCGTGGTCAGTGCTACAGAAGGACTACCTCACTACAATTCCCCTTTTAGTCTAAAGAAAAGATTTAGGCTTAATACAAAACTATATACAAAACAGTGAATAACAAGTGTGCTCTAAGAAAAGGAAAATCGAGAACAAAATGACCTACATATCTAGTCCTAGGGTGAGGGCATAATGGAGTTTACAATAGAGTTGTCCTAAGCTGGAAAACGTAAGTCTAGTACCTAATATATCTAACTAGGAAGAGAGAATAATAGTTGTGATAGTTTAATCTTCAACCTCATCAAGACCTGAGAAGGAAATTAACAATACTACAGTAGACAGGAAATGCGGATGGACAACTGCCAAAAGGTGCAGCAAGGACAGAAACAGAAAGCCACCTGAACAGTCACCCTAGGTCTCACAGCGACGTTGGTACACCCAGATTTGGCTAAGGCCAAGAGAACTTGACAGACCACAACAACAGCAGGGAAATAGAATGGCTGTCTTACCCTGACTTGGCAAGGTCAAGCAGTCTTCTATATTTGTCTCCTGCAAGCACATAGGACTGCATGTCCAAATCAGTGGTCAAGGTGGGGGCAATTCTATGCCCAACAGGCCATTAGCTGAGGCGAGATTGAACTCCAGCAGGAGCAACATCAGTGTCCAACATATTTTCGGGAAAGTGCACGGTGCTGTCAGGAGCAACAGTGTCTCATGTCAATGGAGTACTAATATTAAAACATTTAAATGCCATGTTCTGCATGTCTATGAAGTGATTGAAGATTAAGCATCTATATCTGACTAATCTCATAGGTACAGGAAATGTGAGTGAAGATAATCTGTAATACTCGGGAACTTAGCTAAAAGACTGATTAAAACTTTCCTGAGTAAAGCAGGAACAAATACTTAAACAATATAACTATTTACATATACCTACATGTAAATCCCTAAAATAGAGGTAGAGTATAAGTGTCAAGACAAGAGGTAGAACTATAAAGGGCAGCAAGATAAATATCCCAAATTGTATCAATATACAAAATGTCTTGAATACAGGAAAAGTATACATACATAGAATATGGTAAAAAATAATGTGCATAAAATATTATAAGTGGAAACATTTAACACAATATAACAAAATATAAACTTAATTTTACATAGCTTACCACATAGGAATACATAACAATGTAAGCTGTAAAATACTATCTCATTCATACTCAAATTCTCAAGGAAATAGGCTAATCTACTTATATCCCATCTAAACCATACCTTTACCCACCATTCCCTATTCCTGTCTAAAAGATAAACCCGAGTGTAAGCATCACCCAATCCCAAATAACTAAAACCAACCCAAAGAAGATGACTATTATCCCAAAATTCCAAGGGTAGGGAAAGGGGGCGTAGTCATATTAAGATTACTTCCTGCTGAAATGGGACGATGATTGCTCCAATGGATCCTGTAGGAAGAAAATTTTTAGCAACCAGATTTCTCAACAGAACTGGCTGTGACATATGTAGTTAGTCACTGTGTGGCAGAAAATTCTTGACTGTAATTCTATTTGAAACTGGCCAGGGTGTAATAAAAAGGTGCACCATTACAGCTAGCTAGTCATGAGTTGTCTCGAGCAAAACAGTCTCAAACCGGTTTTAGGGTGATGTTTGTAGTTCCGATGCATCAGGTTGAGTCAAGTGGAAATGATGATGTGGGGCAAAACCCAGGTAAATCCCGCTTCTGACACCAGATATTGCGGTAAATAAGGATCAGGATAAACAAATAGGCCGAATAGATGTTTATTCAAGGAGAAATAACTTACAACCTAGACAGATGAACACCAGGAAATTCAACCCGATCCTCTCCTGTCCGAGTCATGCCAGCAAGAGAGAGCACCTTCCTGGCCCCCTCCGACCTCCTTCCTCAGGTCACCTCTGCCCATCGCTCCACCCCCCAATGGGCGTGGTCAGTGCTACAGAAGGACTACCTCACTACAGAGATGTTTTGAATTTGCTGGTTGACAGCATAGAAAAATCAACTGGTGTTTTAGGTGTTTAGGGAGCACTGTGCTAGCTCAGGTTGGTCCATACCTGCACAGTAGCATAATTAGAGAATGAACAGTAGTGGATGCCTGCTGTAGAATTTGAAAGAAGTATCTGTAAAATATGTAACAGGGTCTACCTCCTTTATAAAGTATTGGAAACTTTCACTGCTGTTTGGAAACAAAAATGAATGATCAAGTTGATCGTGCTTACTAAAGCCTGTCATTCTGGAAGGATTCTAACCACTGTATCTTCAAGACCCATTTATATAACTGACATTTTAAATGAAAAGAAAACAGCTTAGGCCTCTATAGTTCTGTCTTGAACCTAGGTTAGCTGATGATGACTTAACACTGGACAAATGGTACACTCTTTCTATGTACTTACTTGACAACTTACCTAATGGAATTGTTTTAAGCTCCACTATTAGAGTAATAAATTCCTTCCCCCCTGTGTTTCCTCCTAAATCCTTTGCTCATATAACTTTCCTTTTCTCCTTTTTTAGCAATATTTCCATGCTGGAGGAAATGGCCTGAAGAAGAATTTTCTGGAGAAAAGCCCAGACCTTCATTCCCTGAGATACGCTCTCAGCCTCTACACGCAAACTACTGATGCTTTGATCAAAAAGTTCATAGAGACACAAAGCTCGCAGAGTAAGTAGCTCTTGACCTGAGAGCAATGTACACTGATAAAGCTCACAGTTACCTGAAATAGCACACAGCCTGAAACACAGTTAAAAATAGAGGTTTTGCATTAGCAGAGAATACCACAGCTTCCAGTGTTCTCTATAGATGCGAAGAGGACAGAAAGTTGATGGCTTAGACAAAAGGAGATATTTTCCTAACTGATGTTTAGTCACTGTACTCACCCCCAGAGTTCCATGAGACCAAGGCTTGGGTTTCCCTTGGAGGTGGGTAGCTGACAGCATTTTCCATTCTAGTTTCCTTTCTCTCTCCTTCTCTCCCTTCCTTTACCAGGTAGACTCCCTCAGGACCATGTGCAGTGGTGGCTTGTGACTCTAAGTACACTACTTCCCACTCTTGAATGTTGTCTCGGGTTCTGTTATGGGAGAACTCAAACTCAAGGTTATTTGCTTGACAGAGGAAAGCCAGATTCCATTTTTCAAGTCCATATCTAAATTCTGTACTCTCAACTCCAGCACACATACACACCCATAATGGAAATTGTGACAACTACGGGACTCTAGAGAGATCTGTCTCATTGGTCTGTCTTGTGATACCTTAATTTAACATGGAAGCAATTAACAAAATTCAACTTTTTTCTTTTCCTTTTTGTAAGATTTATTTCTCATCACTTTCTCTCTGACGTTCTCTGTCTCTGTTAGACAAACTGTAATATTATATTGAAGGGAAAAGTCAATTACTTTTAATTTAGTAATTTCTTTGGGCTATGTTCAAGCTGAAAGACATGCTTCCTTTAAAAAGATAATTTGAATTAATTTTTTCATGAATTGGATTGTTATTGCTCACTTTACACTGTGTTCTTTTTTTTCTTGAACTTTTCTCTCCTATCCTACCCTCTTTCCCTTCTCCTCTGCTCTCTATATGGAGCACATTTTAAGTATCATCAGTAGCAAAGAGAGAGAGAGAGAGAGAGAGAGAGAGAGAGAGAGAGAGAGAGAAATACTGATTCTTTTTCTTCATGACTCATTAGAAATTTATGAGCCAGAGTTCAAATGAAATCTACCATATTAGAACATTTTCTTCTCCTTCTAACTAAATGCTAGAAAACAGATCCTAAATCTAAAACATCCATAAAAGGATTCCTCAGGTCTCATGGAAAACTGGGCTCATTTGATGAGTACTTAATATCCCAACAATGTACTGCAATGCCTAGACACCATCTTACTCTGTATTCACATGACAGATATTTACTGAGAATCACATCCAACCCAGTCCATAGAGTGAATAGCATCCTGAAGGGACTGGGATGTCTTAAATTAGTTGATCAAGCAAAATGGTTTTGCATGCAGAGGGGACTGTCCCAGAAAGTAGGCAGTGTCTGGAAAGTTTTGGTTGTCCATCAGAGAACAGGGCCTGTGTTTTCAGCATCTACTGGTCAGAGCTCAAGGATGCTTCAAAACACACAACAGTGACATCAAAAGTAAGTACATCTGTGGACTAGTCGTTTTCTTGTTGTGATTCAAATACCTGACAAGAAGTAACTTAAGGGCAGGAGAGATGGGTTATTCACAATACGAAAGTGCATACCGCGATGGGGAGAAGGCATGCAGCAGGAGCATGAGGCAACTAGTCGTGTTCCATTCCTGGTTAGGCAACATGGAGCAGACAGAAAGAGGATCAGACCTCAGAGATATCTCCATTGACTCACGTTTCCATTTAGAACCCACCTTGAGTCCTCCATTAGCTGGGGACAAAGTGTTGAAACACATGAACTTATGGTGCCAAAGCAAGGAAACTGGTAGCCCTGGTTAGTGGGAAAGGGGGGGGGGAGTAAGTCATTTAGGTTATGAAGAAACAAAAGGAAGTGTTTTGAATACAAAATCTGACAAGAAAGCAAATATTTGCACTTGAAGTTTTAAAATCCCTATACAATAACCATGTTGACAATAATTCTTTTAATTTGGCTCTCTAGGCTTACTGCAAAGAGCCATGGGTTTCTCTGCAGAATTAAAACACATAAATACTGCAGTGGATTTGCAGTGAAATTAGTAAATAGCATTTTGATCTTTGTATCAAGTTTGATGTTTTCTTTATCCAGGAGTTAGCTTGGTGGTTTGAGTTGGGGAGTTGGCTTTAAAAAAAAAATGGTCCTTTCTGTCACTGTCACTCCTCCTTAGAGATACATGGCTTATAGTTTTAGAAGCTGGTTTAAAATGGATTTCTTGCATCTTGGTTACAATATTCGTCAGGAAGAAAGGGCTTTTCCTAACAGTTCTTTCATTAAACCATGAGCTCTTTGAATATTTCATGGTCCCACAGATAGTAAAAAAAAATTGTATAAGTCTTGAACATATTAAGTGAAGTTTATTCAATGGGTAATACGGCCTGGGAGGAGACACAGGATGGTTCATTGCTGAGCCATCCTGGCCTACATCTGTTTCCTTATCTGAGATTTTGTTATGGCCCAAAGAATGTGGATCACCAAAGCACTTCACAGAACAGGAATATTTTATGTCTAGGTTGCAACTGTCTTATAAAAGAAAATAATCTCTTCCAATTAATGACTATGTGAATTAAAATCTATGAACAGAAGTGCTTTAATTCAAAGAAACTTTTTTGTCTCTTTTGAGTAAAATCTTCGAGTTTCTGCTTATTAAAATGCCTGGACACAGATAATTTTCAACATTTTACCAATTTTTATTCAGTAGGAGAGTCTAATGTATTTTAATTTGAAAACAGAAGGCAGATAGCTTTAGGTTCACATCTTTGATTCTATGAGTTGACTTCAATATAATCATTATATTTCACTATAGTTGCATAGAGTGTGGTCAATTATAGTTACACAATTTTTATAATTTAGCATAAATTGTGTTATTTGTGACCATATAGGACATAAAATATGGAAAGTTGAAGAGACAAATTATTTTCCTAAACACATTCTTATTGTTAGCACTGAAAGACAGAAACTTCTCAAATATACTTTCTTCTGGAGCCACAGGACCTACAGGAACCATTAATTTACCTTTAGCTATTTTCCTCAAGATAGAAAAGATGTGCTCAGGGTAGTAAGGAAGAGATCAGATGCATTTCATTGTGAAATGAATTTTTTTGTTTCATTTTGTTTTTTGGCTCTTTTATTATTATTATTTCTTATCAATCATAGTTCCCCCTCCTTCCTTTACTTCCACTCTTCCTCCCTCCCTCCCATGCCTCCTGACCCCTCATCCCATCCCACAGGGAGGGTGATGCCTTCCAGAAGAGATCAACAAAATCTGTCAAGTCATTTGAAGTAAGGTCTAGGCCCTCCCTCCTGCCTCTAGGTTAAGGGAGTATCCATCTATGGGAAATGTGCTCCCAAAGTCCTTTTGTGCACCAGGGGTGCATCCTGGTTCCACTGTCAGAGGTCCCTTAGACTGCCCAGGCCTTCTGAGACCCATGTTCAGGGGGTCTGAATCCGTCCAATGCTGGATTCCCAGCTAACAGTCTGGGGGCCCAGTAGCTCCTCCTTGTTCAGGTCAGCTGTCTCTGTGGGTTTCTGTGGCCTGGTCTTGCCCCCATTTTCTTATCACTCCTCCCTCTCTGCATCTGGATCCCAGGAGTTCTGCTCAGTGTTTAGCTGTGGGGTGTCTGCTTCTGTTTCCATCAGCTACTAGATGAGGGCTCTATGATGGTAGATAAGTTAGTCATCAATATCATTATCAAGGAAGGGCATTTAAGGTAGCCTTTCCACTTTTGCTCAGATTGTTAGTTGGGGTCATCCTTGTAGGTCTCTGGACATTTCTCTATAGTCAGTTTTCTCTTCAACCCTATAATGGCTCCCTCTTTTATGGTACCTCTTTAAAAAAAAAAGAGGTGAAATGGATTTTGTATTGTTTTGTTTCTTAATCACAAAACAAAAATAACTAGCATTTAAACACAGAAATGATCTTGGAGTCCCAAGGGCCACAGTGAACCTTCCTCTGATGGTCAGCTCTGGGTGAACACTTGGAATGTCTTTAGTGTGTAGGGAAGTATCATTAATGGTCAGAGATCTGACTCTTTCCAATACATCTATCGTGGACTGTCCCCAGAGACCACTTAAGTGGCTCAACCTTTCTCTAGAGAAAGAAGCACAGTAGTGAGAAGAATACGTGAATCTTGTCTTCTCGGTTGTCACAGTACGATGACATTCTCTTCACAAAGCCCAAGGGGCATCATCAGTCAGATGAAGAGCTGAACACAGATAGCTTTAATAGGAAGTATGCTGGGTCCAGCTCTCAGCAGGAGGCCTGCTTTCCAAGCATAGGAAAGCAAAGGAAAGGTATCATGGAATAATAAGGATTGGGAAAAACAGAGAAATAGCTTACAACAGAGACAGATGAACGCCAGCAGTTTCCTGTCCCAAGGATGCCTCTGGATGCTGTCTGTCTCCATTCCAGCAAGCAAGAGAGTGCTTCAGGGTCCCTACCCCAGACCTAGTTCCCCCAGGTCACATCCGCACCTGTTTCCACCCCCAATGGGCATGGTCAGTGCCACAGGTGTGGACAGAGTGAATATCTCACTACAGAAAGGCATGCTAGGTAAGGTTACAGGGAGATGGGCACACATTTGTTATCACCCACCCAGCACGCAACTGTGATGCTCCTCCTGAAATCCTACAGAACTATTGACACCTCACCCCTTTCAGGTAAAGATACAGAGTCACACATGCATTCAGAAATGTGGTCCAGTTTTGAGCTGTGTAGTTCGATGGCAGAGGCAATATCCTTCATTAACTACCACTCCTGGCTATGTTGGGGCCTCCCACAACCTTCCACCTCATGTTAAATAACTGGTGCTACTTTATCTTCTGCCCTAGGCTGTGTTTTAAACAACATTTTATTATATCTAAGGTGGGGGGAGGGCGCATCTGTCTCCAGCTTATGGACAGATTGTGGGACTTGGTTCTGTCCTACTATGTGGGTCCTAGGGAATCAAATTCAGGCTGTTGACCCTGGTGGCAAGTGCTTTTACCCTCCAAGACATCTCATCAGCACTAGTGTGTATTTTAATATAATTAAAATCTCCTTCTTGCTCAGTAACCAAACTCTAAATTGGTGATCTTGTTTTCTTCCCAGTGACTCTAAACTGGTTAACTTTGCCATTTCTTTTCCAGAGGCCTCTCTGTAGTAGGGCTTCTACTGCTATAATAAACTCCATGAGCAAAAAGCAACTTGGAGAGAAATGAGTTTATTTGGCTTACACTTCCACATCATTGGAGGAAGCCAGAGCAAAAACTTAAGGCAGGAACATGGAGACAAAGACTATGGGTGAATACTGCTCACTGCTTTGGCTCCTAATGGCTTGTTCAGCCTGCTTTCTTATATATTCCAAGACCACCCACCCAGGGGTGGTACCACGTGAACAGGGCCCTCCCACATCAGTCATTAACTTCACTACAGACCAATCTTAAGGAAGCATTTTCCCAGTTATGATAACCTCTTTCCAGATACATCTAGGTTTGTGTCAAGATGACAAAAGCTAACCATCCCACTCTCATCCATCTATTGGGCATTCACAGGAACCAGGACACTTAAAAACTGGACACATCCACACCATAGAAACCCAAATTGAATGTAGGAAAACCTCCCTGATGTTAGGAAACCCTTTTGTATGTAGCCTGATTTCTCCCTCCTGGCATCTATACATGTTGTTATGAGGGATATTATTGGTTTATCTCCCTTCCTATCCTGCTCTTCACCCTCATCCTCTACCATCCAAGTATTTTATAACATTCCCATGCAGGGAGTAATATCATAGTTGCTAGATGATAATTCTGTCTTCTCACAAAGTTTCTGTTCATTCACTTGAAATCTAAATACTTGGCACATTCTTGGCCAGCTACAAATCACAAACTCTTAGGACAAATAAGGGTTCTTGATTTTAATATAAATATTTTAAATTGGGCAATGTAACAGGGTCCTAATATTTGGATTTATGAAGTTACAAGATATTTTAGCAGCCCTCCTGTTTGAGTTTCTCTGATCAGAATCATCATTGAAGGCTGCTGCCTATGGTCTTGTGCTTGAAAACTATGGAGTGCTGAGACAGAATGAGAGTGACAGAGACAGACAGAAACAGGGGGAGAGGTATTTAGAGGGGGAAAAGCTTGGAATTCTTTGACTGATACAATTTATTGCTAATCATTCAAGGGAGAGGATAGTGAGTGCCACTGGAGAGGTAGACAGAGTTAGATAAAATTAGATTATTGATTTTTATCAAACTCTTAAAACCATGTTTTATTCAATCTGTCACATAAAAGTCAAAAGCAACTAGGAAAAAAAAAAATGGTTTACTACTGGTTTAGTTCAGGCCCTTGTAGGAGATGAACTTGCCCTCGGTTCAGATGTTTTTAAGAGCTCTGTCCACCACTGTGCAGGTAGGTTTCCTTTGCCCTTTTGGCCCCCTCCCCTCTTCTCAATGAGGACAGGCTCTGCATGCTACACTATGGATGTGCCTGTGTGGTTCAGGCTGTGAGCAACCCCTCAGAAATTCATGAGAAGGAAGATCAAGTCAGAGCTAGAGTCTTCAGACCCATCCAGGTGTATCCTCAGACTCCAGGACTCTCAGTGTGACCCTCTACTGAGAATTCTGACCTTCTAGATTCCACAACAAAGCTTTCCAGACAGGGTGTCTTTTTCCCTGACCTCATCTAGACCATGAACAATAACAGTTACCTTCTAAGCCATGCTAAGATGACTTTTAAAAGGAGTTTCTGTCTCTTTTCTATTAATATGAAGATAGATTTTTATGAATTTGCTAGATTTTTTTTAATTGGCAACAACTCTTTCATTTGAGTCATCAAAGATTAACTCATAAGCGGGTCAGGCTTCAGAGCAACTCTCCTTAAAGAAAGAGAAATGGTTGGATTTTGATAGCTGAGTTATCCAGGGTAACCAAGAACTTCCCACAGGAATTTTGCTCTGGCTAGTTCATGCTGTCACTAGGTTTCATTTTCTCACAGACAGCTCCCCTTGCCCACTATTTCATCTGGTGTGGAAATTTGAAGTCAGGCTAGAATATCTGGGAAGCTTCAGCAAACTATTTTTTTGTTGTTGTTGTTGTTTTTATTTATTTATTTATTTTATATAACCAAGTCCATTTAAATGAAAACAAACATTTATAGACAATATTTGGGAATTTGGGCGTTGTTCTTTCCAAACTACTTCCTGCTGGTAAGGTGATTCTAAGAAGATGCAGAAATCCTGGCTGTAGTCTGTAAGGCTGCTTTGTCCAGCTGTTTTGAATGTAGGATCACCTGGTACTCTGTTTCAGGCAGTCTGGCTTGATCAAACCACATTAGTCTGGAAGGAATCCACAGCTTTTCATTTTCTGTGGAAACAAAAATAGAAATCCTTTTCCCCAGTAACTTGTCCTTGAACTTAAATTTTGGAGTCAAAGCATTTTTTTTATTTAATTTATTATTTTACATGTTGATCCCAGTTCCCCCTCCTTTCCTCCCTCCCTCCCTTTTACCCTCTCTGCCCTCTCACATGCACCCTAACCACCCTCCCCTCCCATTCCCCCACCCCAATTCCATATGTAGGGGAATGCCATCCAGTTGGGGTCATGTAGATGTGACAGGTCCTGTGAAGTAGGGACTAGGGCTTCTCTCCTGTCTCTAGATTAAGGCAGTTATCCCTCAATGGGGGATGTGTTCGCAAAGTCCTTTTGTGCACCAGGGATACAGTCTGGTTCCACTGTCTGAGGTCCCTTAGACTGCTCAGTCCTTCTGGCTGAGACCCAGTCCCATGCTGGCTTCCCAGCTATCAGTCTGGAGGGGCCGCTAGCTCCTCCTTGTCCAGGTAAGCTGTCTCTATGTGTTTCTGCCGCCTGGTTTTGTCCTCTCCATCTGTATCTGGGTTCTACTTCGACTCAGTGTTTATGTATGGGTGTTTGCTCCTGTTTCCAACAGACATTAGTTGAGGGCTCCATGGATAAGTTAGTTGTTGATCTCACTATCCGGGAAGAGCATTTATGGTAGCCTTTCCACGGAAGCTCAAATTGTTAGTTGGCAGCAGTCTTGTAATTCTCTAGACCTTTCTTTGTGTTCAATTTTATCTTCAAACCAATATTGGCTCCCTTTTTTATGTTCTCTCTCTCTCTCTCTCTCTCTCTCTCTCTCTCTCTCTCTCTCTCTCTCTCTCCTGTCTTCTATTCCTAACTAGCTCAATCTTCATGGTCCCATGTGTTTTCCTTTCCTCCCCCTCGTTTTCTCCTACTTCTCCATTCGCTGCCCCCTCACTTCCCTATGCTCTGGGGGACTTGTCCCTTCCCGGTTCTGTGAGGGACTTTATATGAATCTCTTAGAATACACCTTGTATCCTAGTTCCTCTGCTGGTGTGAATTATAGGCTGGTGATCCTTTGCTCTTTGTCTAAAATCCATATATGAGTGAGTACATACTGTGTTCCTCTTTTTGTGACTAGGTTAACTCATTCAGTATGTTTTCTTCAAGTGCCATCCACTTGCCTGCGAATTTCAAGATACCATTTTTTTTTCTGCAGAGTGTAGATGTGCCACATCTTCATTAACCATTCTTCAATTGAGGGGCATCTAGGTTGCTTCCAGGTTCTTGCTATTACAAATAGTGCTTTCAGCAAACTATTTTAACTCCTGAGAATTCCAACAGCTTGGACTGAGCAGTGTCCTGCAGACGTGTGAGGACATTGGCCTTCTCTTTGAACTGACTCGCCACCACACCCATCTTCCTGCCTCATCAAAGTAGAGTTCTATTGCATCTTAATTGTGTTTTGTCATAATTAATTTTTGTAACACTACCCACATGCATTAACTCTGTGTTTCTTTGTTTTTGTTTTTTCAATTTTTTTTCCCCGAGTGCAAGGCAAATCTCAGTCCCCAGTAACACTGGCACTGAGATTCCTGACTTCTTGACTTAGTTTTCTCTGCCTCTCAAATGGAAGCTTGATCAAAATAAATTATGAAAGTGAACCCTGTGCTTTTTTTCAGAAGAAACAAAAACATTTGCTGACATCAGGGATGACATCAATGTATTAGTACTCTCACTTGAGTTTTATTGCCATTTGTGAGTGCCTTCAAGTTTTGGGGGTTTTCCCCCCTCAATCAAACCTCAGAAAAATTCTATAAAGTCTGACAGAGATCACTGAATACTTGGTGTCACACCTCTACATTGTTTCCAGAAGCCCTTTTGAGATAGTTGGTGCTACCGAAGAAAAGTGGATATCATTAACAATATGAGCGAAAATCAAATGTGGAAAATAGAAGACTCTATATGCAGGCAGGTATTTTAGAGGAAAGATAAAGGAGTATGTGAGATTGGCCTCCTTCAGCAAATGCATGACCAGTGCTATTAAATTTATTTCCAAAAATTCTAAAATAAATGTCAAGTATGTGATAAATTATGGTAGATATTTTCTACCTCTTTATGAATCTATACACCTTCAAATTATCCCATGATGTTCAGGTATTTTCTTTTTGAACCGCAATTTTAATTTAAGAAAGAAATACAGTGAACACACTTTGCTCCACAAAGTAAATTATGGCTTGATCGATTGCTTGCCAAGGTATAATTAATTCAAAGTGATGGATTGTTGGAGTCTTTTGGGACCCTGGGTTTTCATCTGCAAGCTGACGTAAACAACAGGGTTAAATTTCCTTGTTCAGTTCAGAGGGTTTCAGAATTGCTCTGTGGATAGGAAACTTGCTAGAGCAAGGGTCCAACACTCCATGCCACTGACCGTGGCAGCTGATGACTTACAAACTTCATTCAACGAATAAATTTACCAGGCAGTATATAGTTAATCAAAATTATGAAAATCTTGAGGCCGGGGATGTAGCTTAGTTGGCAGCATGCTTGCATATTGTACAGGAAGCACCAAGCCCTGTGTGCAGCACTGATAAATCAGAAAAGGTGGCACAGCCCTGTAGCCCTGTCATTTTGGAGGTGAAAGCAGGAGGATCAAAAGTTCAAGGTCATCTCTGGCTACATAGAAAGTTTGAGGATACCCTGGGATTCAAATAAAGGGAGAGATGAGATGGGGCATGGAGACAGTGAAGAAACAGGGGGAGAGAAAAGGGAAGAAGAGGGAGGAAGGGACAAAGTGGGTGGGGGGTGGGGGAAGGAGTCTCTGAATTGTTTATAAAGCAACCTTGTATAGTACTTTCTAAGGGTAACGATCAGTCTCTAACGCCACTGTTATTGCCACTTCTGTTTTAGAGCATAGAGGTTATAGTCAGAGAAAGGAGGCATTGTTATGGATGGGAGAGTCAGGAGGCTTCAGGAAAGAGACATGAGGTCCAGAGAAAGAGCAGAGTCTGAAAATGTAGCAAGCTGCTGGCCCTCAAGAGAGAGGGAGGGAGGGAGGGAAGAGGGAGAGAGGGTGGGGCTGGGGGGGGAACCTTGCAGAGCTGTCCTGAGCTTCAGTGGGCTCAGGGAGCCATGACAAAGTACACTAAGCTGGTAACTAAAACAGAAGTCCATTTCTCACAGGTCTGGGGATGGGTACTCTGCGGTCAGAGGCAACTGGTTCTGTTCTGCTGAGGGCTATCCTAGCTTGCACACAGCCTCCTCTCCACTGTGTCTACTTCTAAGTGACTGTGTCCACTGAGCAGATGGGAGATGGGAAGCAGGTGGATCTCTATGAGTTCAAGGTTGGCCTGGTCTACACAGTGAGTTCCAGACAGAGGGACAGCCATAGCTATATAGTGAGACCCTGTTGGAAGGAAGGAAGGAATCTAAAGTAACAGCACATTAGTACCTTACAATTTGGATAGTTCTTGCTTTTGTATTTCATATGGCCAGTGTTGCTTATCTATCCATCCTTGGATGGACATACTGGTTGTTTCTACTTCCTGGCTACTATGAAGAGTTCAGTAATGAGCTTGGTAGTGCTGACATCTTCTAGGCATACTGACTTCATCCCCTTTGAATGCACACATACTCAGTAATTGGAAGTAGCTGGATTGCTGGATCGCATGGCAATTCTATTTGCAATTTTTCCAAGCAATTTCCTAAATAGCTGCTGTACTTCACATCACACCTAACAGCATACAAGACTTCTCATCCTCCTAACCAACACTTGTTAATTGGAGGCTTATAGTATCATCTCCTTTCTCTGATTATAACCTCTATGTTCTTTTCTACTCAGACCTAAAACAGAGGTAGCAATAACAGTGGTGTTAGAGTCTCACAGTTACCCTTAGAAAGTACTACACAATCCAACCGTGATTTGCATTTCCCTGGTGATAAATGTTAGAGAATGTGGATACCTGTACCTATTGGCTACTGGGAATATTTTCCTTTAGGAAACATCTATTTAGATACATTGTTCTCTTTTAGTGTGGTTGTGTAAGGTTTTGCCACTGATGCTATACAGTTTTCTATATGTTCTAGATGCCAACCCCATGTCAGACATAGATTTTGCAAATATTTTGTCCCAACCCCCAGGCCGGTGAGTTCTCATTTCTCTATCTCTAGACTTGCCACCCTGCTCCATTTATGTTCTATATTTTGTTTTGTTTTTTTCCCATGTAGTTTCGTAATATATTTGAAGCCAGGTAATTTATTTACATTTGACTATTTGAGAGGAGTATGGGAGGCTCATGCCACATTGCACATATGGAGGTCAGAGGGCAACCTCAGATGGATGCTGTTCCTTGCTTGACATAGTATCTCTAGTTCACTGCTACATAAGTCAGGCTAGCCAGCCCAAGAGCCACCACCAAAGATTGTTTTGTCTCACTCCCCTATCCCCCAGTTGGAGCACTGGGTTTACAGATGTGTGCTATTACATCTGTTCTATATGGATTCTGAGGACTCAAGCTCAGGTCTCCATGCTTGTGGCAGTCCCTGAACCCACTGTTGTCCTTTAGTTACAGTTATAATGAAAGGTGAAGGAGGTGGGGGGAGTGGTCCCAAGTGAGTGGGGTCCCAAGGTAAGGGACCATGAGGGAGAGCATAGCAGGTTCCATAGCAGGAGCGGGTGACCAAGGCGGTGGAGTGGAGGAATAACACGCCAGGCAGATAGAGCTTGAATGAAGAGTTTATTTAGAAAGGGGAGTGAGGGAGAAGGGAAGAGACATACAGGCACTGGGAACAGAAGGGGAGGGGGGAGAAAAAGAGGAGTATCTGGTGGCCAAGTAAAAGCAGGAGAGCAAAAGAGAGCGTAAGTGGGAGGGGTCTGACTTTTAAAGGGGTCCTTTACACCTGCCTGCAGACTAGTACTCATGGAGCCCTGGGCTGACCAGAGTACTGCCTGAGTGCATTCTGCCAGGTGACAGGGTCAGGCCAGCGCAATGCCTGAATCCTTACACCCACTGAGTTGCTATCCCAGCCCATGTTCTGACATTTTACTTTATCCATTTGGTCTAGGGTGTAGTTAAAGGTCCCTGTTTGTTTCCTTCCTACACTCTTTCTACTGCTGAGAATCAAGGGTTCATATTTCTCTGGATGTATTCATTTTTCTTTTTGTACTTAGGTGTTTTATGTTGGCTGTATGTATATTTATTCATAATTGATACATGCTCCTTCAGATCCAACCCTTTGATAGTTTTACAGTGCCCTTCTTTGTCTCATTTTTAGTCCATTTTGTGTGACACAAACATGGAAGCTACTGTTGGCTTTTGACTTCTATGTGCGTAGAATGCTTCTGATCCTCACTTGACTGCATAAGTCCTTGGAGAATCTCTTGGACACAACATGGGCAAGGTCTTAGATTTTTGTTTATTTAGCCACTCTCTCTCTTTTAATGGTCTATTCACACTTGAGATCACTGCTAAGAAAAGCCTTGTCAGCTTGTTGTGTCCTGGTTGTTTCTAGACCCTTCTCACTCTAGTTTGCCTTGATCATCTGGTTCTTCCCTGTTGTACAAACTTGATTCCTTTCTCAAGTATCATTTCCCCCCCCCTTTGGAGTTCAAAAGTCTAAGGGACTTACATATTAAAACTTCCATTTATAATGGAGTGTTTTAAGACTGTAATGGCAGTCTAGTTTTATTAACCACCATTTTTTCCTGTTAATTTACACGTTTATTTTAGTGTTTCCAAACTCACCATAAGCTTCTTAGTTTAAGCTGGTGTTTCCTCTTACAGAGATAACATTATCCTGGGTTTGTATTCTGTAAGTGGGAGTCATCATGAATCCTGTATCAGTCACAAGTGATAATCAATAAAACATGGAGATGAGTCAGGGACTCTGCCCAAGACAACTTCTGCTTGGGAGAATAATTTAAAGAGGATTGGTATTGACTCCTCATTGGACATTTAAAAGAATTTAGCAGTGCATCTGGTCCTGGATTTTTAGGAACTTTTTTTTCCTATTACCTTTTCAATATTATTATTGGTCTGTTTAGGGTTCCTGTTTGTTCAGCATTTAGTCTAAGTAAGGAACATTTTTCAGTTTCAACCAGACACTAAAAATCTATGTACAGCTGGTAGCATGTCCCTTTCCTTACCTGATTGTATTCGTCACCCTTCCTTTTCTTAATGTAGCTAAGGGTTTCACTATTCTGTTTCCATGCACAGAGAACCAGCTTTTCCTCCATCTGTTCTCAGACTTCAAGGCTTCCATCAAGGGCTTTTGTTGATGTTGAAATTCACAATGGAAAGAAAGGTGGGGGAATGTGGTTCTATCCCACGGCCACTAACATTCACACAAGGTTCCATTTTCCCTTAAACTTGAGAAATGGAAGCAAGCAAAGACAAGGACTTGTTAGGAATGAGAACGGTTTGGTCTCTGTATTCTACTCATCCAGTGCCACCCAGGTGGTTTCTGTCTCTTCCTGGTTTACCTCCAGACTTCAGTGACACAAACCCCAACCCCAGCCAAGTCCTCAGCCTCTGCTCCTGCTCTGCTCGATAGCTCTTCCCTTTGCTGGTTTAGCCTGGCTCACTCAATAGGCAATTCTTTCTCCAACAATTAGCTGAGAGGGGATGAGCTCCTCGTTGGCCTCCAGGGATCATGGAGTCATCTAAGGGAAACAAACCTGTAGGTGGTTACCATGGAGCTCCAGCCTGGAGTAGAGAAGTACATTTCTGAAACACTTTAGTTGCCATAATATCTCATTAGCACAGGACCCAGACTAATATCCTCTATTTTTCCTAGTTTTCTGTGAGAACAAGAGATTGATTTGATTGCTCTTGAAGCGGCATGAGAGTAAGAGAATTTCAGAGGAATAACAGAACTATCACCCTAGATCCCAACTTGCCACAGAATGGAGGCAGAAAGATGTCCCTTGAGAGACCACCACAACCAAGTGTGGTAGCCAGGAGGCAGAGACAGCAGGATCAAAGAGAGTTCAAGGCCTGGTCTATATAAGCTTCAAGGCAGCCAGGACTACATAAAAAAAAAAAAAAAAAAAAAAAAAAAAAAAAAACCTTGTCTCCAAAAAAATAAAGTATGTGTGGGGAGGGCCATAGGGCCACATCTAGTATGTAGACTATTTCAGTGTTTTGATTTGAAATTATTCTGTCAACAGACCTACCTGAAGCTTAAGTATTTTCAGCTTTTATATGATAAAACACAAGTATAATTTTATAACACTTTGACATTATTTTGAAATTGAAGTATCATCTTAAGCATTATAAAATATGACATAGAACACAGAGCCACGGAAAGTAAAGGTAAGGAAACCATGGTCAACACAGAATTACTCTTGCCCAGAAGTTCCTCTGCATGGTGTGTCCCAGCCCTAGACTCCATGTTCTCTCCAAAGGCAGCCAGTGCCTTACATGTGATCTCTACAGATCTGTTGTTCCTACTTTAACACAAGATCCCTAGAACTATGGTCTCTTCTTACATCTCTTTTCAAGTTGATTTCTAAGTCCTTTCCATTGACTTGTTTCTCCTATGTATTTTATTTTTGAAGAATGTGGGCTGGTGGACTGAAGAGTCCCCGGTGTCTTGGATTTCTTTTTCATAGATTGGCATGATGTGTAAGTCCTGTTTAAATACTGATTTCAGAGAGAGGGCAGATTTGCCTTTGATCTTTTTGTCTTTGATATTGGCAGTTCTTCCTAAGTGCATGTTGGTTCAGACAGTGTAACACTCACATCTCCACACTTCTCCCCAGTGCCAGCACAGGGCAGTGTAGTATGGCAGCAAGGTCCCGAGGGCCTTTTAGTTACTCAGAGACAGTATTCTGACAGACCACTGAACCTCAGACTGAACTCAGGCCTAAATAAGTCAAAACCAGCTTTGTTCTCCACATAAATTCTTCTCTGAAGGCTGAGTGTTTGCTCCTAGCCAAGGGTTTGAATTCACTGCTTAGGATGTAATTCGTGGCACCTGCTTGGTGGTGGAACTGGGGAATAAGCAATCAGTAGGAAGATTGTAGTGGCTCAGAGAGGAACTTCAAACCGCCAACAGATGCGCATCATCCAGGCAGAGGATATCTCCTTCTGCCTCAGAGACTGACATCTGGGAGGTGGGCATGGGGGAGGGCAGTGCCACTGCAGAAGGACCATTGGATTTTGGAGTTTAGCCTGTGGGCCAGGTCCTCTGTCCATACAGCCACAGGACTGTTCCTCCCCTCCTGAGGCTTTCACTGTCTGCCTTTCCCATTCTTCATTGCACTGGTCTCGCTGGGTGTTGGTTGCCTGTCATCATCATCTCTGCTCCTACAGATTCCCACAATGCTTTTGTGTCTTCTTTGGAAGCTACTCTGCCAAGGGACTGCACTGAACCTCCCAACCTTGGCTACATATGCAAGCCACCTTCAGAACCTTTACAGTATGCAGGCTTGTACCTAGTAATTCGATTACTGGGTTACATGAATCCACATTTACATCTGAAAGTACCTTGGGTACCTCTTATACATGGTGAGGGCCAAGAATTACTAACCTAAACATTTTTTAGTAGCTAAAAGAGAGGTTCTAAATATTTGATGCACACCTAATGAATAAATGAATGGCCGAATCCTATCAACTGAGATGATGTTTGACCAAGCAGGAGCTGGAAGGGGACAAAAGAAAAAAGAAAAAGATCACAGTACATTGGACCTCAATTCCCAAACCTTCTTTAAAAAATCCTTTAACAATTAGACACCACACTTGAGCTGCTTAAAAGATGAATCATAACACAGTTCTTAGTAAATCCTGCTCTATCAGTGGCAACAGTGGGGTGGTTTAAACAGAAGGGGATGAATTGGAAGAAAGATAGCAGGTCCCAGTCAAGGACTAGGCCATAAGACACAAAGACATATGATGACTTAGTCAGAGTACAGACATCTCCAGAATATTGATTCTTATCTCTGCTGTCCCATGCATGCTTGTTTTTATTTTCTTTAGAAAGAGAGAAGATAATTGTAATGTTCTCTGCCTGGGGAGTTCTCAGTGCTGTCGGAACTCAGAAATTTGCAAGTCATAGTAGTTGTGAAAAATATAGTCTTTAGAAGTTATATCTCCACTTTTTTCTTTCTGCTTTTCTCTGATGATGTCAGACAGTTTGGGGGGGGGTGTTCTGCTTCCATCCTTTTAAAAAAAATTACCTATTTTTCTTCAGTTACCAGCTGGCTTTAAAGATTTTTGGAAGAAAATGTGCACTCCTGGTAGAGAAATTATTAAATTTTTTTCAATTTCATCAAATCCAAAGGTTACCTTAATTAAAAAAAATATATCCCACATATGTCTCTCAAAACATAATATAGATTTTTCTCTATGAAGTGGTGCTTTGAAACAAATTAACTATAGAGCATTCTACTCACATCAAAACACAAGGACAAAGGGGCATTAATGTTAATAGCCCTTAATATGTCTGAGACAGTGACCACAGGGAGAGTGACCTCTTGTCTTCATCTCATGGTGGGAGTGTGATTATCTCAGCTCATCAGTTAAAAAAAAAAAAAAAGTCTACGTGCTGAAATGATTGCCGAGTCCACAGCTCCCACATAGTTGAATCAAGATTGAAAGCAAAATCCATGAAATTGTAAAATCAGTGTCTTCTAGCAGAGCTATTTCCATGTGGTTTTATTCTACTTCTCTGTGGGTGACAGACAGTGAGCTCAAGTAGGAGTTTCTTTTGTGTGTTTTCTTTTTCCATAACACTCATCAAATCATAGGTTTCGTATGATGATAAGATGAAGAAAATTGTGCTTATTTCCCCTCTACACTTTTATATATTCCAAATTCCATGCACTTGTTTAGTACCACATGATGGTCAATGAATGAAGTTGACAGCTGAAAGGAGGGCAGGAAGGATGGGTTTTCCTGGTGTGCACACTTGAGATTCTCCACTTCAGCCGCACAGTGGAGTCACCTCTCCTGTTTCTCCTTTGCCAAATCAGCCCCATTCTGCTCTTTGCATTTCTTTGATCTCATCATGCTCTGTCCTTGCCAGTCTCTGTTGGATCAGCCCAGCTTCTGATAAAGGTCAGAACACATACAGAGGTGTTGATCCATGGATATCCACTTCCTGCAGAGTGGCTATGTCCCAGAGGGACCACAGTATCCCGTTTCACTCTTCTCTTGCCACACTAGCTGCTTCTTTTCTGGCCTTTTGTTTCTCTTCAACAAAGTCCTGGGTGTGAAGATAACTCTGCTGCACACCTGGGACCTGGCGCCTGCTGTGGTCCTCTTTGGATTTGTTAGCATCATTATCCACAGAAAGGCTAGATTCTTTTTGATCCTTTTAAATAGTTTTTGACTGATAGGACTTGAACATTCAGCCAGATGAGCATTTTGGGTTGATGACAGGAGGGAAGTTGGTCCTGTTTTTCCATCTTCATTGGGTATCTATTATCGTGATCCACACAGCTCCATCCACCCATCGTGGTGTGCTATCAATTTTCCTTCACCACTGCTCAATTACTTTGCTCTGATGCTGCAGTCAGCAATTTGAACATACTGGCTATGCGTGGCAGGGTGGGCGGCCTCTTGGTCAAAGTGACAGAGTCTCATGAGGAAAGTCCATATCCTCACAGATGGGGAGAGCAGAGTTCTCTTCAGGGAACTGAGGTATAATTTCTGCTGCCTTGTGCTTCTCACCTGCTTGGCTGTTCAAACCACTATGCTGTTTGACTTCTCTGTTTACATATTACTTATAGCTCATACACAGATTCTCTTTATGGATTCATAGTATTCAGTAAGAAATTTGTCATGTTCACTGTTTTATTTTTTACTGCACATGTTGTCTAATTTGTAACCTTTATTAAAAATGTTCCTCACAAGTCTTTGTGCACTTAGACAAGTATTTATATAAAATAGATTCATAGGAAAGAAATTCCTAGGCCAATAGTGGTAATCGTTTATTTTTTAAGATAATTTTTATTGATTCTTTGGGAATTTCATTCATGTATACAATGTATTTTTATCATATTCATTCCTCATCTGATTCCTTTCTGATCTACCCTACATCTCTGCCAATTCATGTCCTCCTTTTTTTTCATTTTTAATAACCCACCAAGACCAACCTGTGTTACCCATGTATCCATAGGTTGGGACCATCCTAAGAGCATGGTCGACCTACCAAAGACTACAACACACTTAGAGGAAACTTACACTTCCTCCTTTAGAAGCCATCATTTGTCAACATCTCCTCAGCTAGGTGTAGGAGCTCATGAATCCCTCCCCCACTACATGTTGTGAGATGTTTACCAGCTTGATTTTACACAGCATCTAAAGCTGCTATGGGGGCCTGGGTGCAGTGGTCCTAGCATGTCCAGAAGACGCTGCTTCCATCTGGTCATCCCCAACTTCTGGCTCTCATAGTTTCTCTGCCAAGAGACCTCTTCCAAGATGGTCCCTATGCCTTAGGGTGCGAGGTGATAAAGCGGTTGAATTTGTAGCTGAGCATTATAAAAAAAAAAAACTGCATGCTAGCCAGTTGTGGTTTTCTACATTAACCACAATCCAATTACACAGAGACTTCCCTTATGAGGTCTGAAATCTCTACAAATATATAGGTATATAGATATGATATGAATTATATGGCAATTTGAAAAAAAAAGTAGTAATAGGTTCATGAGTTGTTGGGCACATTTTTCAGTAGTACTAAGCATGCATTTTCTCTAATGAAGATGGCCTAATATCAAATTTTAAAAAAAGCAGTTGGTTACCCTCTTAACTTTCTTGACACTATTGCACACATGAGCTATTTTGTCATAACAGTTATTATTATAGCTCAAAGGGTTCATAGCTACATGGGATGAAACTGCCATGGTAAGAATGTTTAATGTTTACAAAATACTTTCTACATATTACATAAAATTGTAAGTATTACAACTAAAGGATGCAGGCCCTATTATTCTTATTTTATACCTAAGGAAATTGAAGCATAGAGATTTTGCCCCAAAATCATCTAGCTAATACATGCTAGGGCCTGGATGCAAACCCCAGGCATGCAGTGGACAGACTGAGCTGCTGACTAGCTGTGCTATCTCTGCCATTGTAAGCAAACTGGCCTTAGCAATGTCTTACACTACGTAAATTTTTTCCTTTTACAAAACTTCACATAGTATCACAATCTCAGGTCAATGTTTTCATCGATGTGTGTTGTTTTTTATTTTGTTTTGTTTTTGTAGACAACCTCTGTAGCTTAAAAACCCTCTTTGCCTCCTTCCTTCATGATGACCAGTATCTTATTTTCTCCTAGACACCGTATCAACTAGAACTCAGCAAATAGCTATGATCATAACCTGTCTCCCTAGACATTCATAATTAAAAGATTGCTGGGAGCTGCTACAGAGTAAATCTTAGATTATGAGAACACTTTAATCCAAATAATTGCTTTTTACAAACTTGAATGCACAATTGTATGCATATGTGGAAAGCTGCCCCTACAGCTAAGACATTTCAGGAGAGACTCCCTCTGATGAAGAGGTCAGGCAGAGACTAGTACTCATTGAATTAATTATAGGAAATTTCTGACTGAGTTACAAAATACTTAACATTAAATCCAAGAAAGCAAACCTTTGATAGATAGTATTAAAGAATTTATCCCTCCTTAACATCTGTGCTCCTGTTCAACCTACCCATCATCCCTTGCTTCACCTACCCATCATCCCTGTACTCCTGTTCAACACCCTATCATCCCTGTGCTTCTAACTCTCTGTTAAGCCTCTTCTGTATGCCAGGTGCAGAAACAGGCACACATATGTGAAGCTGAATTTGAGCAAGGGAAACAGAACTAATAATATTCACCTGATAGTGACAGCACAATCAATCCTTATATTTAAAAGTTATCACTGGAGCTGAAGAGATGGCTCAATGGTTAAGAACTCAAACTGTTCTTGCAGAAGACCTAAGTTTGATTACCAGCACCCATGCCAATAGTTCCAAACTGCCCATAACTTCAGCTGAAGGGAACCCAGTGCCTTTGGCACTCCTACTTGTTGGTTGTTTTTACTTTTTGACTCTTGGGGTGGGGGGGGTCCACCACCCAGATCCCAAATCAATCACATGGAGACTTATTATTACTTATGAATGCCTGGTCTTAGCTTGGCTTGTTTCTTGCCAGCTTATCTTAAATTATCCCATCTATCTTTTGCCTCTGGGCTTTTCCCTTTCTCTAACCCTGCATATCTTTTCTTTCTTTCTCCCACGTCTAGCTGTGTGACTGGGTGGCTCCTGGTACCCTCACTCCTTCCTTTCTCGTTCTTCAATCCTTTTATCACAGATTTCTCCTCCTATTCATTCTCTCTGCCTGCCAGCTCCCCCAATTCTTTATCCTGCCTTGCTATTGGCCATTCAGCTCTTTATTAGGCCAATCAGGTGTTTTAGGCACACAAAAAAATCACAACTTCACGGAGTAAAGCAAATGCAACATATCTTTGCATCATTAAACAAATGTAACACATATTCTACAACACCTACTTACATGCACACAGTCTCACCATATACATAATGACATAATAAAGGTTTATGACAGTTGGACTACAGGGTGTTGCTAGTCTTGGGGTTTTTTTGATTGATGTGTCTCAGAGTCATTTTTCTGGCATCATACTAAAACATTCCTGAGCTGTTGAAATTTCATTTATACATAAGTACATGAGAAGCAACTGGCTAAATTTAAAAGTCTGGGACCATAAACTCTTTCATAACTGTAGGCCTTGCTTCATTTCCTTCTAGATTTCTCTTTTAGATGAAAAAAATAACAATTGGATTCTCTTTCTTCTTAGTCTTATTAAATTATGTATAAGGCATTTTTACCCTGTGTCTATGAAATTTAACATTTCAACTAGCCAGATACTGATGTAG
The DNA here is from genome assembly GCF_943737965.1 of Phodopus roborovskii. Taxonomy (NCBI): domain Eukaryota; kingdom Metazoa; phylum Chordata; class Mammalia; order Rodentia; family Cricetidae; genus Phodopus; species Phodopus roborovskii. The sequence continues at coordinate 49,238,054 of NW_026126517.1, read as the reverse complement.
CTAGCATTTCATTAATTTTTCTGAAACAAATTTAAATCTTTTTATTCTTAGAATTCAGGGCTTCCACCTAAATTGTTTTTATTATGCTTTGGTTCTGGCTTCAGATTTCATTCAGCTTTGGGAAGGGAGGCATTCTTCTCTAAGTCTTTCCCCTGTGACTAAAGTCAGTTTTTCAAAAGCACCTTTTCATACTTCATGCATTTTCTCCTCCTCTTCTCATCCTCAGACGAGAAGACAACTAACCCAATTATCCTTACCCACTTCTCCATTGTCATTGGTCACTTGACAGAACCAGTGTTTGGAGGCTGGAGTTACAAAGCTCATAGCCTCAGTGCCCTTTCCTGGACTAGTCATCCCCACCCCACCGCCAGAAGGAAAGAAATCCTAAGGGGCTCCTTCACAGTGAGTCTGCTCTACCCATCATGCCTGGTGGAAAGGAAAAAGCACAGGACCATTTGGAGTGATGCTTAAGCCTCTCACCCCCCATAGTTTGCTAGCAATCATGGTAGGTTGAAGTAGATTGTGGCTGGCTGCATACAAACAGGCACTAATCAAGATTGACTGGTTAGGTTTCCGATTTTTTTGTTTATTTTCCTGATATCCAACTTTTCAGGTGAACAAAATAACAGTGATTATTGAAATTCACTGGCTTCTGCCTTCCAGATCCTGTTTTATTGTTTTGGGACGGCAGATGTAATTTTTGTTTTGGAAGTCTGTCCTTTTGTTTAGTATTTAGAAAGCCTTTTGGAGAATCAAGCTATTTATCTATAGTAAGAGTCCTGACCTAAAAATAAGATGATATACAACTGACTCTGCCAATACACAGGAACTTTTTCAATATCTAACCTCAGCTCTATGCCTAAACCAAACTGGATCACCTGGTTTCCTGGGCTTCCACACATGATTGCAGGGAGTTTTTCAATCTTAAAGTATTTAAAGATAGGATAACTAAGCTTTTCAGAGCCATTTTTATCGTGTGTGTGTGTGTGTGTGTGTGTGTGTGTAATGATAAAATGATAGATATAGATAGATAGATTGATTGATTGATAGAGTATAGATCCCCTACAGCTAGAATTTTAAATCAACCTTCAGAAGCTTCCCTAGGCACACTCCTTCCCCCCATGACACATATAAATGATGACAGCTACAAAATAGTGTGTATACCTTAAGTCCCATGTTTCTTCACCAAAGGAACATGTTTATTCACACACAAAAAATTGTCTGTTAACAGCTGGGAGTATACTGATGTTAAACTGGCCGTTCCTGTGAGTTATAGAGTTAAGATGGACTGGAAAGAATTTAATAGGAACTGTATAAAAAGACACAGGCAGGATACAATACAGCCAGAAGGGTCAGTATGCTAGCCTCCCTTTGGCAAAAGCTACACAGGAAAGGTAAAGGTTAAAAGCTACAGGAGAGACTGACACCTAAAATGGGCTGCTTGTGGAAAATTTTTGTTGCAAGATCTAGCCATCAAAGGGGACCTCACAGGACAGAACTTACAGAAAACACCTGCATGACCTGCCACATCCTTTTTCTTGCCAGGATTCTCCAGTGGCCAAATTCATCTAGACATTGAAGTGTAGGGCCTATGACTGATGGTGTAGACAGATATAAGCCTCTTGAAGCAAAGAGGAAAGGGTAGATGAAGAATTTGGAGCCCAGTGGAGAATAAGTAATGCATGTGCTTTTAACATTATCATGTACAGCTGTAGAAGTAAAGCCAATTCATCTGGCCAAAGTGATCAGTAAGAAAGTTAAGTGTCTTCTTTATTGCATTAGGTTATTATGACAGAGGTATGCTTGTATATTTATTTACAAGTCTCAAAAGATTAATTGGAAATATTCCATTTAAAAAAATCTCATCACTAAAATTTTCTGGTCCTCATGGTGCAATTTATAACTGAAGATTTGTCTGCTTTTAAATGGAATAAGAAATACCAAAGAATAGACTTCCAATAAGTACAATATTTACAGAGGTAGAGAAATGGCTCTGTGGTTATAGGGGCACTAGCTGCTTTTCTGGAGGACCCAGGTTCAGATCTCAGCACATACATGATAGTTTGCAATCACCCATCTGAAACTCCAGTTTTAGGAGATCTGATGCCTTCTTCTGGATTCTGCAGGAATTGTGCCATGTGGTGTATGTACATACACAGAGGCAAAACAATACTATACATAAAACTATTTTAAAATGTCATCAGTATTCCAAAGACTTGTGTTGTTAAAAGAGAAATATCTATAGTTATTTGTGTATGGGAGGGTCAGTCCTACATAGGCAAACTCAAGAATAAAGTGGGAGAGTTATCCATCCTGCACAGGAAAACCCTAGCATATCAGTTTACAGATGATATGAAATTACATTTCCAAGAACTATCCTTAGATCATGCAAGCCCAGCTGTGTACCCCATACTCCCTAATGTCACAGTCTATGTCCTTACTGTCTTAGTTGTTGTTGCTATTAGAAACCATTGAGGAAGAGAGGGCTTCCTCCTCCTCCCTTGTAAATTTATTCACGTGATTCAAAGCTCTCCTTCTCAATGCCAAAACCAGACTAAAATGGTGACTCTGGGAGGGAAGTTCTGGTGGTGAACAGTCTTCTCTTTGTATCCTAATCTGATTATTCACTAGCTAGAAACTCTTAGCCCTTCAGACCCCCTTGGCTTCAGTTTGAAGCTCTAGGAATTCATTTTATACAATAAGACTCTGGCTCACTGTATATACATCATGAAAAGATTACAAAGCAACATGTCACACAGCTCTACTCATGGAAATTAAACTGTATAAACTAATATATGGTAGATGACAAATGACAGAAGTGAAGCTTTTAAATCCCCATGGCAACAGTTAGAGATTACTACAAATGCCCACCATTTTAGGGTTATCAGCTTGCAAAATATTGGGTTTCATTATGTCCCTTTTCAGATAAAATTTGGGTGTTTTTTTTCCTCCTTCACCTTTCCCTCCCTCCCTCCACCCCACACATTAACTCACTTCCTTTCTACATTCATGTCACCTGTGACCTCTTCCTGTCCCCTCAACATTTTATTCTCATCTTGTGATCCCCCACCTTATTCATTTAAATACAAACATTTAAGTTTAAGTTTAGAATCCACATATATGAGCGTGCAATCTTTTGTCTTGGAGACAGGGTCACCTCACTTGCTTGGTGAGAAAACTTCTCAGGTCCATCATTTTCCTGAAAAGTTCACTCTTCTTGATTAGGAAAATTCTCCTGTGTATTTGTGCCACATTCTCGCTATCCATCCTTCTCTTGACAGACAGCTAAGCTGATGCCGTGCCCTGGCTGTTGTGAATAGTGCAGCAATAGGCAGAGACATGCAACTGTCTCTGTGGTAGAGTATGGACGCCTTTGGTTTATGCCCAGGAGAGGTATATAGCTAGCTGATCATGTGGTAGGAGTGTTTTTAATTTCTGAAGAATTTCCATGCTGATTTCTGCATTGGTTGCACTACTTTGCCCTCTCACCAGCACTGGACAAGTTTCCCCACAGCCCCTCCAACATCTGTTGTTATTTGTCTTCCCGATCATAGTCATTGTCACTGGGATGATACGGAATGTCAAAGATGCTGGCTTTTGTTTGTTTGCATTTTAAAGTATTGACCTTTTTCTATTTCCTCTTTTGAAAACTCTTTAGCCCACTCCCATTTATCAACCATTTGAATTCTTTTATGTAATCTAGATACCTGTCTTAGGTACAGTTGGCCAAAATGGCTTCCCTTGCTGTGCAGCAACTTTTTAAAAATATTGATGTATTTATTTACTTATGTATAGTGTTATATATATATATATATATATATATATATATATATATGCCTGTACATCAGAAGAGGGCACCAGATCTCCTAGTATATGGTTGTGAGCCACCATGTGGTTGCTGGGAACTGAACTCAGGATCTCTGGAAGAGCAGCCAGTGCTCTTTACCACTGAGCCATCTCTCCAGCCCTGTGCAGCAACATTATACTTTCATATGGTCTCGTATGTTAATTCTGGGGGTTTGTATGCTGAGCAACAGGAATCCTGCACAGAGAGTCCTTGCCTGTTTGTCTCCAGCAGAGTCAGCATTTCAGGTTTTAAATTTGGGTCTTTGATCTTTGATACCTTTCCAGTTGATTTTCATGCAAGTAACACAAGTAGGTCTAAGTTCACTCCTATTCTAGTTTGCCATCTGTTTCCCGAACGAATTTCTTCATCTCTGGTGTGCTTTTTCTATGCTAGTACCATATTTCCTTTGACTCTATAACACAGTTTGTAGTCAGCTATCATGGTACCTCTAGCAACATTCTTTCTACTTAGGATTATGTTGATTATATGGTTTTTCCACATTTATTTTGAGATGTTTTCTAGTTATGTAAAGAGTGTCATTGGATTCTATTTTTTGACACAAGGTCTCCTTGTATATAGCCCTGGCTGACCTCAAACTCATAGAGATCCACCTGTCTCTGCCTCCCAAGTGCTGGTATTAAAGGCACACCCACTGTCTTTGGAATCTGTAGATCTTTGGTAACACAGCCATCTTCCCAGTATTAATTCTCAGCTCCTATGCTGACCTTCATGGGGGCTGGAGAGCATGCAGGGTTGTCTTTTATTTCCCAGGGCTCTGGTGTGTCTAGATTCCTTAACAAGAGAGTATAAAGCAACAATGCAGAGATGGGGAGCTGAACATTTCCCTATGGTAGGAATTAGGCATCTGGCTAATTTCCACTGAGTTTAAGGTTGTAAGGAGTACAGTTTTTTCCTCCCGCTGCCGCGACAGCCCCAAATAACACACAGAGACTCTGTATTTGATATTATACTGTTGGCCAATTACTACTTTCTTATCAGCTAGCTCTGTCTTAAGTATTAACCCATTTGTGTTAATCTATGTATTTTCCACGTGGTCTTCTTACCCGGAGCCGGCTGCCGCTCTCTCCAGACTCTACATCTTGGCTCCCTTTCTTACTACTTCCTCTTTCCTCCTTGTCTCCTAGTCCCTCCTATCTTCCTTTCCTATTGGCCAACAGTGCTTTATTCATCAACCAGTATGAGAAATATATACCGAATGGCATCTCCCATCATCTCCTCTTTTCTGTCTAAATAAAAAGAAGGGTTTTAACCTTAACATAGCAAAATATATCACACAACAGTTATGAAATAAGAATCAGTTAACAATATTCTATCATCTATCCTATATTTGTGAATCTAAAGTCCTATATGTAACTTATCTTTAAACCTAACTAAGTAAAACTATAACTGTCTTCAACTCCTTCAAAGACCACAAAAGAAGGATAATATATAAACTCTAGAAATGACAGAGACAACTCACTGCCTGGTCACCTGAAGTTCTTTTTTAATCTTCCATCTTCAGCCCATAGGCCATGGTGTGTCTGGCAGACTCTTCAGCAAAGCAGGAAACTTTAAACTGTCTTTTATTGGCAGCTTGTCCGTCATTTTTCTCTGTGTCCTGCAGACTGTCTGGCAGACTCTTCCATGAAGCAGGAACTCTGTAGCAATGTCCATCTTGAATCAGCAGTCACTTTTCTGTGGGTCCTGCATGTCCAGTTAATACAGCATAAAGTCAAACAGTCCAGACAAGAGCAGTATCTTGTCCAAATGGCTAGTCTTGTTATATTGGAGGCAAACTTCATAACACATTTCTTCGATGTCCATCTTCATCTTCCTTTCTGACTCAGGTTGTGTTGCCAGGAGCATTTATGTCTCACTGTCAAGAAAAACACTAAACCATTTTAAATTTGAAAGGTTTGAAGAATGCCTATTTATCTGTATATCTAGAAATATTAACTAACTTAACTATAAGATCTGACTATCATAGGTACTATCTATAATATCTAGAAATATTAACTAACTTAACTATAAGATCTGACTATCATAGGTACTATCTATAATCTGTATTGAATTATACATTACATTTCTAAATAATAAACAAGAGGAGAAATATACATATCACAAAATTGACCTTAAATTGTATTAAGAAATGAAAATCCATTCCAAAACAAAGTAACCATATCTATACCATAATCCCCTTTTTACCTTTAAAAAGAATTGACTGTGATCATTAACCATTTATAACCAAGCCCATTTAAATGAAAACAAACATTTATAGACAATATTTGGGAATTTGGGCGTCGTTCTTTCCAAACTACTTCCTGCTGGTAAGGGGCGCTGTCGTGGGGGAAATCCTAAGAAGACACAGAAATCCTGGTTGTAGTCTGTGAGGCTGCTTTGTCCAAGCTGTTTTGAATGTTGGATCACCAGTGACTCTGTTTCAGGGTGCCTGGCTTGATCAAACCACATTAGTCTGCAAGGAATCCACAGCTTTTTATTTTCTGTGGAAACAAAAATAGAAATCCTTTTCCCCAGTACTTGTCCTTAGACTTAAATGTTGGAGTCAAAGCATTTTTAAAATATATAAATTGAATTAATCCAGCAGCATTTTCTTTATCAGTTGTTATTTTCTCAGCAGTCTAAATACAAAGACAATATAATACCATACAGTATCCAGATTCTCTCCATCTGTGGCTTTTTTATTATTCTGTTTCTTTTCTATTTTTTGAGACAGGGTTTTTCTGTGTAACTCTTATCTGTCCTGGAACTCATTCTGCATACCAGGTTTACTTTGCAAATCACAGAGATCTGCTTGCCTCTGTCTCCCAAGTGCTGGGATTAAAGGCGTGTGCCACCACACCCAGCTGTTCTCTTTTTTAAACCATTTTTTTATTCTCTCCCAAGCCTATGTGTTTTTTTAAAACACACTGTAAACTTTTAGAGGTTTTTCTTAAAAGATTTACAGTAAGACAGATTCATATTATCTTTTTCTGGCCACGAGTCTTTTATCTGGTAAACAACAACATTGCTGAAATGAAAGTCATAGTTGCTCCTGCCTGGTATACCAAAGATGGCAGCGGCTATTTTACCGCCAGCAATGAGAGCTGTGGTCACTGCCTTAGTCTACAGCAGCAAGCAGCAGGTTGCCGGCTTGGAGATGTGGTCACTGCCATCGCCATCTCTCATACACACCAATAAATTGTTAGCAGTGTTTTTTTAAAGCCATGTGGGTTTTTTGCTGCTTATGGTGAGTCAGGAATCTTCCCTTAAAGGAGCCGCGGAAATATTTGCTTGTCTCACACAAAACAGAGTGCAACCCAGAAAAATGCTGTTACCAAGAAACCTTGCTTGTCTCTGTTCTTTTGTTTTTAAAACCCTTTTTTAAGCTTTTGTTAAATTTTAAGTAGAAGTTTTTACTAGCCACGTGGGCGCCATCTGTAAGGAGTATGGTCTTCTTACATGGAGCCGGCTGCCGCGTACTGCTCTCTCCAGACTCTCCATCTTGGCTCCCTTTCTTACTCCTTCCTCTTTCCTCCTTGTTTCCTAGTCCCTCCTATCTTCCTGTCCTATTGGCCAACAGTGCTTGACATTAACCAGTATGAGAAACATATACAGAATGACATCTCCCATCATAAGGTATTTAGTATTTGCACTGACCGGGCTTTGGCTAGCTCTACCCCTGTCCTACAGCAGCATTATAACCTCTCAACATTGTCCAGCATGTGATTTTGATAGAAATAACCATTTTATACTTAAGGTAAAGGAAAATAAAAGTCCACAGGAAAGTAATCTGAATATTCTAACCTGTATACTTCTTCTGTTGGCAGGTCGTTCCTCCAAAGATTCTGTGGGCCAGATATCTGTCCATGTGGATGTCACCACCACCCCAGGGACTGGAGAACATAAAGTCACTGTAAAAGGTATATTTGGGGTTCAGACACAGCAACCCATTAATCTTTAACATCTACAGCAATCCTATGAAAACTATCACTTGTATATATTTTAAATGAAAACTACTGTAGGACATTAGCTGTTTTAAAATTTTTTTCTGAAGAAATTTTAAAGACTTGATACATTAGTAACTGACTAATATTTCCTTACCACTCTTATTATGTGTTTTTAACTTAAATGGACCCCGCTTTCCAACTAAAAGGTTTCATTTAATAGCTTACATTTTAGTGAACATTCTTGTCTTTTGGTCAGAACCATAGTCTTCCAGTGTATGTTTTAAGTGTACCACATTCCTAAACTTCTGTGGCTCAGAACTAATTGTATGACAAGTACATGTAGAGAAATTGAAGAAGTAATCATGCTTATATATAGGGTCAAGGGCCACTATCCTTCAGTGTGTTTTAAAAATGAGCAAATAGATACCAAACCAGAACATACAACATATTTATTTACATAGAATTGTTTGAGTTCTGAATTAAGATACAGCCATAGCACTTAGTATATGATGGAATTGGCAACTGGGAAAGATAAATGAATTATATGACCATGATGAAGTTTTAATTGTAAGAATACTTATAATACACAATGAACTAATGAACTAATTTTTGTTTAACTGTTAAGTATGTGCACTGCACTGACATAGTTAATCTATTTTCTAAGCATTGCATGGTGGAGCCTCTCTAATATGAAAAATCACCAGGGTTTTTAACCTTTTGTTATAAAGTTCATTCATATGAATGTCAAATTGAGCTATCTATTAACAGGGCATTCCCAGGCATTGAGTATTTCACTGCATTGCAGGTGCAATCAGGGAACACTCAAATACAAGTTCACGCCAAGTGGAGGGAGCTAGATTCCCAGGAATAGTTTGCTAAAACTTGGCTTCTGCTTTTCAGTGATTGCTATCAACGACCTAAACTGGCAGACCACGGCCATGTTCCGCCCCTTTGTGGAAGTTTGCTTGCTGGGACCCAGCCTGGGAGACAAGAAGAGAAAACAAGGGACAAAAACAAAGAGCAACACATGGTCACCGAAGTACAATGAAACCTTCCAGTTGTAAGTCAGAAACAAAATACCATTCATACCATTCATTTAACTGGATGCTAGTTTGCCTCTAAAACCTACTCAAAGGATCTGGGTGGAAAGTTAAAAAAGCAAGCTAGACTTTGATCCCTTTACTCAGCAGTTGTCCATCAGGCAGTGTTACAGATACCAGAGACGGGTAGTAGCGGGCCTTTGCTGTCATAGTCATCAAGACAGGAGCTAAGTTAGTATGGTTACAGAATGGAAAAGAGGTGGGACTAATGGTGACACCCACAAGGGATGTACAATTATCACTTCTTGAGGGAGGCCTAGAGAGTTTTCCAAATGAAGGGGTGAACTCCATATGTATGTCTTTAAGCAAGAGATAAAATAGCTACTATCCAGATGATAGCAGCAACATGGAAAGAAATAGAACATTATCAATGTGGTTGAAGAATTTCCATTTGGACTAATGTTAAATGCAACCCTGTATGACAATTTGAAGCCTACTTACATGTCAGTACAGGACTGTTAGGGATCTTAGAGTTTCTATTGCGTGAATGAGCACAGCAACTCTCATTTTTAAAAAAGCATTTAATTGGGTGGCTTACATTTTCAGACATTTAGTCCATTATCAATCACCATGGTGTGGCTTGAGCATAATGAGACCTCAAAGCCCACCTTCACAGTGACACACGTTCTTCAACAAGGCCATGCCTCCTATTAGTGCCACTCCCTTTCGGGGTCATTGTCACAGATCTGAAGGCTAGGCACAAAAAGGGCATTACCAAAGTTGGGGAAGGGAAAAAGTTAGTAGAGTCATGGGCCACAGATGCCATCACAAAAATTTGTCAGCCCCTTATGAGAAGCAGTGATCTTCCATGGAGGGAAACTGCCTACTCAAAGAAGACACAGCTGAAAATCAATGTAGCAAAAACTGATGCACCCTTACCTTTCTGATGTCCTTATGGAAGGACTTGTTGTTTGAAATCCACTGGAACATGGAAAATTCTAGCATTGCAGTGCCATGGGGCAGCATTCCATTGTGAAGTGAAGGGTGGAACAGATTCCCCGGTGAGAAGATAGATGACTACAAGAGCTGGTTTGAGGCCTGACCTCTTAGGCAGATGACTGACTGAGATGGTGAAAATGACAGTAAGACGTTTTGTTTTAATCTATTTGTTTGGCTAGGCCTTGGCATGTTAGGAGGCTGCAGCAACTATAGAATTCCGATGACTTTCCTGTAAGTCTAAATGAGCTGACCTAGGGTACATAAGGAAGACAGGACAGCAAGAGATTTCCATACAACAAAACATACCCTTTGACCTGCTCACTTTCCTGTGGGTAGGCAGCACCTTCAATTCCAGCATGCACAGGCAGGTTGATCTGTGGTTCAGGACCAACTTAGTCTCTGTAGTAAGTTACCAGCCAACCAAAGGTATATAGTGAGCCCCTGTCTCCTGCCATGTGTATCAAGAATCCTAATAACCTAACAAACTAGCTCACAAGACTATAGTCTTCCATTTCAAATCACACAAGAACCTTGATCTAACTTAGGCAAAGATTCAACTGTGACATCTTGAGATGCCATAACCAATGTTCTTGGAAAAGCCAGCATTTTAATACATAAAGCCACGCCTGTCTTGATTTGCCCTTTGATGCTTACCTGTCAGGGTACAGGATTATTGCCTGTTTCATTTTATTTCAGATTGCCTCTAAATAAATACCCAGTTTAGCAGCCTGTGTCGCCTGTAAACAAACATCTGACTGCATAATTCCCTGAACCTCATTACTCACCTCCCTAACATGCCATTCAACACAGCATGCTGATTTCAGGTGTACTCTAGAGATTTGCACCAATTTTAGCATCTTGGGAATGATGTTTCATAGCCCATTCTGAGAAAAGGCAGTAGCGCAGATATTTTCCCTATTACCGTTATCAGTCCAGAGTTTCTATATATCTACTAAACAAAATATATTTTACTTCCCATCCCTATTTGATATACTCACCATCAGTGAAGTAAGCAGGTACAGGCATCTCAGGACATATATTTGACAGAATTTCAAGCACCATGAGTAAAAGTTGGCTCATTGTGTTCTTTTGTACAGCATTCTTGGTAATGAAAACCGCCCAGGAGCCTATGAACTTCACCTCTCAGTTAAGGATTACTGCTTCGCCCGGGAAGATCGAATAATTGGGATGACAGTCATTCGGTTACAGAACATAGCAGAGAAAGGGAGCTATGGGGCATGGTATCCTCTTCTGAAAAATCTGTCTATGGATGAAACTGGCTTGACCATCCTTAGAATACTCTCTCAGAGGACCAGTGATGACGTCGCTAAAGAGTTTGTGAGACTTAAATCTGAAACAAGGTCTATTGAAGAGAGTGCCTGATAACAAATACTTCAAAATGCTGTCTTTGAGCATTCATAACTCCCATTCTTTGACCCTTACATGCATGTGAAAATACATGGGAATGTTTAAATCCACTGAGTTTTGATGTTTGCCACTAATCAACCATAATGTCTACAGATATGTGAAACTTTTATACCAATTCTGGTCTTTGAGAAATAAATGTTCCATGAAGTGCCAAATTATGATGTAAAGTGAAATATTATCTTTTACAATGTTTTACCATGTTCTCATTACTGATTTCTCTTCTATGAAGTAAACTTAAAAAAGTCTTGAGTTTGTCCATTGGTTGTCCTTGTTAGATCTATTTAGAGTGACCTACCAGAAAGTATGTATGACTACACTTCTGTTTTGTTTAACCTTACCTTATTGTAGACATCCTGCAGATCGTTTTCTACCACACCTAGAGATGCAGCAACTTCTAGAGAGTTTGTAATTTTATAGTTGCAGATATATTGTGATGACTTTTGCATACAAATCACAATAGGAAAGGTGGGAAATATTTTATGCTGACCAGTTCCCAACCTTTCTAAAATATCACTGTGAAGAAATGCTTTCAAAGCAAACTTACACAAAGCAATGCTAAATAGTTTGTTAATGTTTGATATATTGATGAAACTGTGTTCTTTAAAACTGCCAAGGCACCCATCACATTTGTAATTTCAAAAAAGCAAAAAATGGCAACCTGATGCATTTGCCATGTAGCATCATGTCTCAGCTTTATCCTATTTCATTCTTTGTTAAGTCATGGAATGCAAGGACAGTTTTGTTTAAATTTCCTGTGGTAAGTAAATTTGTTAACTGGAAAGTACTACTTAACTACTATAACTAGGTATTTCTTTTAAAAATACTCAAAGGTTTATGCTGAATGCAGCATTATGATATATGGCAGAAAAACCAAAAGTCACATATATATTTAGGAGGGAAAAATGTAAAATAAACTCAAAGTAAATTGCTCATGATTTTGTAACTCATGTTCTTTATATGCCCCAAATGCAACTCGGTTATGAATACTTGACTTTCCAGTCTGTCCCTAAATATTTGGCTGCAAACATCACTTTGTCATTGCAAGAGTGGACTCCCAACATGTGCAGGAACAAGAAGCTATAATGTTGACTGTGTTATGTAAACATTCTGGTCTAGTATGTGAGGAGCAGAAGTGGCTAGTGTCATCCTTCTCAACCATTCTGCTACTGATTCTGAAAATACACAGGCTGGTGAGATTGGCTAATTTGTGTTTAAAATCTTAGGCAAGTGCTTTGTTATCCAAATGCCTCATATGATGCAATCTCTGGCATATGCATTAATAAATGGATGTGTATTGAGCTCCTGTAACAATTGTGTTTTGCCTACTTCTTTCATTACTTAGTGTGATAAAACACACTAGTCCTCTTACCACTTCCAATAAATACTCTTCTACAAGGATTCAGAAGCAAATAATGTGATGTTAGCATTCACTCACTATGTGACAATAGAAACAACTGTATATTACAAGGTAATAAATACATTGAAAGTAGAAGAATTAATATAATTGTCCAGTATGGGTTGTGAGGCACTGTTAAACCTATGAAGAAAATCATTGTCAAACATATTTAAAGTAGCAGCATTATTAATGGAAACTTCAAATGGAAGTTTGGAGCTGGAATTACAGTCATTGTGAGAAGTCTGATGTGGGACATGTGTGGTGATATATTGTTTATGATCTAATAAAGCTTGCCTGAAGATCAGAATGCAAATCTACCCACAGCCATAGAAACTTGGCGGTGTTGGCACATACCTTTAATCCCAAGACTCAGGAGACAGAGGTAGATGGATCTCTGCGAGTTCAAGACCACCCTGGGCTACTTTAATCCCAGGACAAGAGCGTATAGAAGGAGCTCAGTGTAGTCTCAGGAGCAGTCTGAGATTCAGTGGATCACCCCTTTGGTCTGAGCATAGGTAAAGGTATGTGCTCTCTTGTGGCTGGCTGCTTTGTTTCTCTAATCTTCAGCTTGAATCCATATCTGTCTCTGGGTTTTATTAATCATACTGCAGACATGGGAACTGAACCTGAGCCCTTAAGAAGAGCAACAGATGTTCCTAACCACTTAGCAATCTCTCCAGCCCCTTATTCTGCCTTTTAAATTTGTGTGTTAAATGTTAACAGTACTGGTATGAATTAAGACTAGTTGTTACTATCATAAGGTACAGATATTAACTTTGAAGTGGTTATAAATACTGGTCTTCTATAGACTTATCCTCCAAAGACAATGGTATTTCTATTATTCTCACCTCTCCAAAATGTTATAGTCACACGGTCACTGCCAACTTTGCTGTGATCTCTTTCAACTCAGTGGCAGTTTATCCGTGTTACTCCAGATAAAATACACAAAGGGCAACAGGGCCTGTTATTTGTATGCAGGTAAACCTCACATTACAAGTGCTTGAAAATACTCATGTAAATCAAATTTGGCCATGATAAAATACTGAAAACCTTAATGTAGTAGTCATCATTCAGAGACACTGATGAATTTTTCAAGGTAAAAAATCAATAAGATAGCCCAGTCACATCCTACTCAGAGTTATCCCCTTTTGGATTACTTTAAAGGTTAACTCTATTATAAACCCCATTTAAAAGTGACAGTCCAAGGCTTAATGTCTTGCAGTTGATCTCATTTTAATGCATGAAGGGACATTTATTTTTTCCTTTAAACATTTCAATATAAATAAATGCCTACACAGCCTAGCTTTTTTGTTTGTTTGTTTGTTTGTTTTGTTTTGTTTTTTTGTGGACTAATTTAGTGCCTTTAATCTTTATGCTCAAATAATGAAGAATAATTACAGTTATAAGATATTTACGGAATATCTGATTCTCCCTTCACTACACTGAAGGTCCCTGAGCACACAGGACTCCCTCTTCCTGTGTGACCTGTGCTGACACTCACTCAACTCACCTTTGAAGCAAGTCCTTGGAGTTGAGGCATCTCTCTCTGGTCAGCAGTCTCAAGCTCAAGCTTCCAGTGTTCGAAAGGCTCAGAACCTACATTATGAGACATGGAAGAACAGTGGTATCCACTTTTTATTTATTCTCTCATATGATATATCCAAAACACATCCTCCCCTCCCTCCCTCCTCTCCTCCCCATTCTTCTCCCTAAACTGCCCTCTCCAGGAGGATCCACTACTCCTCTGTTTCCCATCAGAAAAGAGCAGGCCTCCCTGGCAGATATCCCCACATTAATATATTATTTCAAATGCCCATTCTTTTCAATTTGTGACAACTTTCTGGCTTTGCTCTGGAAGCAGCTGTCCCAGAGGCCTGTAGCCAAGGTCTGAGCTCAGGACAGCCCTGAGCCTCCAGAAGCCAAGAGCCACAGCAAACAAGCCATCTCTCAGGCCACTGTCAGACATCTCTCCTGGGGCCAGCATACCAACTCTGTAGCTTTAAGACAGGGACAGCAGCACAGAGGGAACCCAGGACCTCACAGGGTCTCTGGGAGATTTAGCTGCCTCCCTGTCCTTTCAGATCTTTGCTGCCTTAGGGCAGCAGCTGTGCACACCTTTAATCCCAGCACTGGTGAGGATGGGGGAGGTAGATCTGAGTTTGAAGCCAACCTGGTCTATAGAGAGAGTTCCAGGACAACTAGGGCTACACAGAGCCATCTCCAACAACAACAACAAGAAAAAGATCTGGAACTAAATTCCTGTTCCCCAGTGAGCTCTAACTAACTCCGTGTCTCAGGGTCCAGGGTCTAGCCCACACCGGAGGCCTGATATCAGAAGTTAACTCTTTCATTTTCTCAAAGGCCAGCCACCTGTCACTTGTGAATTCTGCACATTCTGTCTCCTCTACGGACTGAAACCAGCCCTCCCCCTGTAAAGTGGGGAGGTTGCAGAATTGGGTTCCTGTCTAGTACCCTTTCCCCACACTGGACTGTAGAAGTCTTAGGACTTGAGCCTGGCCCACCTGGTCTTCCATAGAAGTTTTTATTGATGTCTGCACAAGTACAGTCTGGGCTTCCAAAAAGACAAGTCTCTGCCCCATTAGGCTTTCATTTTTACAATGAATAGTTAAAATGCAAGAAAGAGAGAGACAGAGAGAGGGGGGAGGGAGGAAGAATGAATTTAAACCCACCTTCGAAGTTGTACAACATTTGTGGATTGTGTATGCTTCCTCCCATTGTATATAGAATTTTTAAAATCCAGCTATAGTTAGTTTTACCTCCTCTTTCCATCCTGGTGGTTGAGATTACAGATTCAGCTACTTGATTAATCATTGATCTATATGTCGTCCATCAATGGACTGATAGGATAAAAACATATGTATATAACTGTGGACTGCTTTAAAACAGAAGAAAAGCCTGTCATTGGGACATGGATAACCTGGATAGGTTAACTGAGAAAAGACAAGTACAAAGAAGCACCGACTGTGCTCACTCACGTGCCCAATTTGTAAGAGTTGAACTCAGGGAAAGAACAAGATAATGGTTACCAGATGCTAAGGGGTGGGAGTTCAAAGGAAGCAAAATGTGAGTTAGGGGAAAGAAAACCAGACCTATTATATATAATGGTAACTGTAATTAATAAAGCTGTATTCTACACTTACAATCTACACTTACAAATTGCAAAGAATGGATTTTAGTCCTTTTGCCATACCAAAACAGTTTGTGAGGCTATACATGTATTCAAAAGCTTGACTCGGTAATTCTATACTGCAGACATAAATCAAAACTCAGGTTGTGCGCTGTATGTAATTTTTACTTGTCATAAAGAAAATGATATTGTATCAAACATACATAACAGAAAATATTTTGATTTATAATAAGGAGGTAGGACTTCTATAAATAACCTTAATGCCAATGAAAATGCTTTTATATTTAAGAATGTAACTGAGCAAATTAAAGTTTTGTAAATATTAGAACTCACAATTGGTCCTACTAAAAGGAAAAGAATTTAGTAAAGTCTCACCAACACAACTGCCTTCAAACAGCCAAACAAAGATGGCACCAATGAACAGGCCACACTGGGAGGGGAGAAACCCATGAGGCCTCAACCCTCCATAAAGAATGACAGACATTCTAGCTAAAGCAATAAGACAACAAAACGAGATCAAGGGGATACAAATTGGAAAGGAAGAAGTCAAACTGGCATATTTGCAGATGATATGATAGTTTTCATAAGCGGCCCAAAAAACTACCAGGGAACTATGGCTGATAAACACCTTCAGCAAAGTGGAAGGATACAACATTTCCTCTAAAAAAAATCAGCAGCCCTACTATATACAGATGCCAAAGGGGCTGAGAAAGAAATCAGAGAAACATCACCCTTTACAATAGCCACAAACTAACATAAAGTATCGTGGGGTAACGCGTACCAAACAAGTGAAAGACCTATATAGCAAGAACTTTGCGCCTTTAAAGAAAGAAATTAAAGAAGATACCAGAAAATGGAAAGATCTCCCATGCTCTTGGATAGATAGCATAAACATAGTAAAAATGGCAATCTTACCAAAAGCAATCTACATATTCAATGCAATCCCCATTAAAATCCCACCACAATTCTTCACGACCTTGAAAGGATAATAATCAACTTTATATGGAAAAACAAATGACCCAGGATAGCCAAAACAACTCTGTTCAATAAAGGAAATTCAGGAGACATCACCATCCCCAACTTCAAACTCTACTATAGAGCTATACTCATGAAAACAGCTCGTTATTGGCACAAAAATAGACAGGTAGACCAATGGAATCTAATTGAAAATCCTGATGTTAACCCACACACCTACGAACAACTGATTTTCGACAAAACAACTAACAGTATACAATGGCAGGAGGAAAGCATGTTCAACAAATGGTGCTGCCACAACTGGATGATGGTGTGTAGAAGACTGAGATAGACCATGTCTATTGCCATGCACAAAACTCAAGTCCAAATGGATCAAAGACCTTAACATAAATCCAGCCACACTGAACCTCTTAGAGAAAGTAGGAGATACCCTTGAACAAATTGGTATAGGACACAGCTTCCTGAACAAAACACCAGTAGTACAGACACTGAGATCTACAATAAATGGGAAGTCCTGAAACTGAGAAGCTTGTGTAAGGCAAAGAACACAATCGACAAGACCAAACGACAGCCTAAAGACTGGGGAAAGATCTTTACCAAACTCTACATCTGACAGAGGGCTGATCTCCAAAATATACAAAGAATCCAAGAAACCAGTCAACAAGACACCAAATAAACCCTATTAAAAGATGGGGTACAGAACTAAAGAGAGAGCTCCCAATAGAGGAAATCAAAAAGGCTGAAAAAAACACTTAAAGTGCTCAACAGCCTTAGCTATCATGAAAATGCAAATCAAAACAACTATGAGATACCATCTTACTGCTGCCAGAATGGCTAAAATTAAAAACACCAATGACAACTTATGCTGGAGAGAATTAGAGAAAGGGGAACACTCCTCCACTGCTGGTGGAAGTGCAAACTTGTACAGCCATTTTGGAGATCAATATGGCAGTTTCTCAGGAAAATGGGAGTCTACCACAGGCCCGGGCAATCCCTCTCTTAGGCATGTACCCAAATGATCCACATCCATGAAACAAAGACATGTGTTCAACTATGTTCATAGCAGCATTATTTGTAATAGCAAGAACCTGGAAGCAACCTAGATGCCTCTCAACTGAAGAATGGATAAAGAAGATTTGGCACATTTACACAATGGAATATTACTCTTGAGGGGGAAAAAATGGAATCTCGAAATTCACAGGCAAATGGATGGAACTTGAAGAAACCATCCAGAATGAGCTAACCCAGTCACAAAAAGAGGAACATGGTATGTACTCACTCATATATGACCTAGAGCAAAGGATCACCAGCCTATAATTGACATCAGCAGAGAAATTAGGATACAAGGAGAAATCTAAGAGATTCATACAAGGTCCCTCACAGAAGGGGAAAGGAACAAGATCTGAGCATATTGGGAATGTGGGGGCAGTGAGTGGAGAGAGAACTAGGAGAAAGAGAAGGGGAGGAGAGGAAAGCACATGGGACTAGGAAGATTGAGTCAAGGAGAGAGAGAGAGAGAGAGATACCATAGAAGAGGGAGGCATTATAGGTTTCAAGAGAAAACTGACTCTAGAGAAATGTCCAGAGGCCTACAAGACTGACCACAACTAACAATATTAGCAACAGTGGAAAGGCTACCATAAATGCTCTTCCCTGATAATGAGATTGATGACTAACTTATCCACCATCATAGAGCCCTCATCTAGTAGCTGATGGAAACAGAAGCAGACACCCACAGCTGAACACTGAGCCAAACTGGAATCCAGATGCAGAGAGACAGGACAAGACCAGGCTACAGAAACCCTCAGAGACAGCTGACCTGAACAAGGAGGAGCCAATGGACCCCCAGACTGATAGTTGGGAAACCAGCATTGGTCCGACTTAGACCCCCTGAACATGGGTCTGAGTTAGAAGGCCTGGGCAGACTAAGGGACCTCTGACAGTGGAACCAGAATGTATCTTTGGTGAAAGAAAGGACTTTGGGAGCACATTCCCCATGGAGGGATACTCCCTTAACCTAGAGGCAGGAGGGAGGGGCCTAGTCCTTACTCCAAATGACTTGACAAATTTTGTTGACCCCTCCTGGAAGGCACCACCCTCCCTGTGGAGTGAGGAGGATGGGATGGGAGGGGTGGTCATGGGAGTTAGAGAGACAGAGAGGGAGGGAAGGAAGGAGGGGGGACTGGGATCAATATGTAAAATAAGGAAAAAATAAATAAATAATAATAATAATAATAATAATAAAAAGAACTACAGAAGAACTGAGCAAATTGAGAGTGGGAAAGATGGGCCTCCTCCACTGCAGAGCATGCCCACTGGTGTCCAGTACCAAATAGTCAGTCCTTTAAACATACATACATGTAGCAGTATAGGGAATGAGCAGATTATATTCAGGAATTTAAATATATATACATATACATTTACTATAACAATTGGTAAAAATAACTCATGAACATGAAGGAAAGCGGGGAAGGCTATATTGGAAATTTTGAAGGAAGGAAAGAAAGAGGAAAAGTATAATTAAATTATAATCTCAAAATTTTCAAATTATATTTCAGGTGATGAGGTACAATAAATTTAAAGATGGCAGGGTTAAGTAACTTTTTAAAAAACATAGCTAACCTATACCAGGAAAATTTGACTATGAAGAAAATAGAAATTAATTTTTAAAGATTTTAAAAATTATGTTAATGTATATGTGTGTGTGTGTGCATCTATGTATATGTAGACATGCGTACAAATGCCTGCAAAGCCAGAGACGTCATATTCCCTGGAGCTGGAGTTAAAGGTAATTGTGAGCTTCCCTATGTAGGTGCTAGGAACCAAACTTGGGTCCTTTGCAAGATCAAGAAAAGAACCATTCTTGACCACTGAGCCATCTCTCCAGCCCCCCCCCCAGGACAAATTATTAATGCTAACATAGAATTTAAGACACAGGGCATCAAATTATCAGACATGAGAATAATTAAAAGTGCTCTGGTTTTATGTTAACAAATAAACTCCTTACATATCAAGGGAATAATAGTTCATGTAACCCTATTAGAAAATGATTGTCAACATAGCTGAATTATTTTACTAAAATGAAAGTGAAAAATAACAATATTGATGCTACTTTAGCCCTTAAAGTTTTGTGATAAGTTCATCATTTATACTATTTCACAGCTCTTCCTCATAGCACGGATAAAGTATATATATTAAAGTCATTATGTATTCAACGTGGTATGGCAAGTTACTTTACATCAAAACAAGCCTTAACATACAGGTGCTCAAGGCTGAACTGTAACTCAATAAACGTGTTAAAATTCATAATGTATCCTCTGAGACACTTTCCTCTCCTTCCAACAAAGATTTGAGATTGTTTTGTCTATGACTAGAGTTAGATTTTCCTTAGCATTAGGAAGACAGCTGACCTGAGCTTCTGGTTGCTCACAGACTCTGGACCAAAGCTGGGAAGCCTGCATGGGACTGACCTTGGCACTCTGCTTGTGTAGGTTGTGTAGGTTGTGTAGGTTGGTCTGTTTGTGGGGTTCCTAGCAGTGGGATCAGGACCTGTCCCTGGTGCTTGATCTGGCTTTGGGGAACATATTGCCTAGCTCAGTCTTGATTCAGGGGGAGGAGCTTGGTCCTGCCTCAGCTTGATATGTCATGCTTTGTTGACTCCCATGGGAAGCCCACCCCTTTCTGAATAGAGGAGGAATGGATGGAGAGGAGGGTAGATGGGAAGCGGAAGAGGGAACAGGAAATGAGGAGGGAGAGGAAACTGTAGTCGGTATGTAAAATAAGTGAAAAAAATAATAAAAAAAGAATTTAGAAATAGGGGGGGAAATACCATGGTGAATCACCCTACAGAGCCGAGTATTCATGCAACATTTGCAAGGACTAATTACTGACATGATCTAGACCCACTAATTAAGAGATGCAGACTAACCAAATGGGTTAAGAAAAACAAGATTCAACTATATGTTGTCTCTAAGAAACTCCTCTCTAGAAAGACATTCAAAAATAGTATCAATGGGAAGACACCAACCTATGAAGCAAAGAGAAGCTACAAACAGATGGAATGCCTATTTTCAAGTCTTACTGACTAAATCTCAGAACTAGTAAGAGACCAGAAAGGTCACTAGGCAAGGAAACAATTCATTAAGAATATTTAATTGTAAATAAGGCTGAACCAAGTGTTAGGGCTTCCAATTTGGACAACAAGCAAAAAAGTTTATGGAAATCCAGGTAAACCTTCATACAACAAGAGGGAGAGATTTAAATAACTAAGCCTCATACCTTATTAGACTATACAGAAAACAAAAAACTATTGTACTGATCATTACATTTTTTTCATGAACAGCAGTTTAAAAAAATCAGAAAGGAAATTTCAAGTAAAATGATAGCACAGTCTACCCAAATCTTTGGGTACAGCTAAGGCAGTTCTAAAAGTAACTTACTTTGAAATACCAGAAAGATCTCAAATAAACCCAAAGATGTGCCTTCAGATTTTAGAAATTGAGGAAAACAACAAACCCAAATGCAATTAACAGCAATGATTAGTAGAGATTATGGATGAAAGTGAGTCTAAAAGAATAATATTTAGAATAAGGAATTAGTTCTTTAGGGAGATAAGATGAACAAACTAGCCAACAAAGAGAAAGATTAAAACCCAGACTAATAAAATTATCGATTAAAATAGAGCAACAAACACTAGTGAAAGCCAGATTAGTAGTGAGCTGTTCTTTTCATTATTATTTATTAAATTTATTCATTCGTTTTACAACCTGACTACTGTTTCCCCCCTCTTTACTCCCATTTCCTCCTCCTACCTCCCCCATTCACTCCTATTCCTGTTCAGAAAGGGGCAGGCCTCCCATGGCTATCAACAAAGCATGGCATATCAAGTTGAGGTAGGAGTGAGCTCCTCCCCTTGTATTAAGGCTGAGCGAGGCAATCCGGTATGAAGAATAGTTTCCTGGAAACCTGTCTTGCTCCCATCACTAGGAGTCCCACAAGGAAAACAAGCTACACAACTATCACACATATGTAGAGGGCCTAGGTCAATCCCATACAGGTTTCTTAGCTGTAGGTCTAGTGTCTGTGAGCACCTATGAGACCAGGTTAGCTGACTCTGTGGGTTCCATTGTGATAACTTGGCACACACACCCTGGCTGGTACAATCTTTCCTCCCTCTCTTCAGCAGGATTCCCTGAGCTTGGTCCAGTGCTTGGCTATGGAACTCAGCATATGTTTTCATCAGTCACTGGATAAAGGTTATCTGATGACAACTGTGGTAGTTAACAATCTGATTACAGGAGATGGCCAGTTCAGGCTACCTATCTACTATTTCTAGGAGTCTTAGCTAGGGCCATCCTTGTAGACTCATGGGAGTTTTCCTTGCATCAGGTTTCTACCTGATCCCAAAACTCTCCCATCAATACATCTCTTATATTATTCTCCTCCCCCATCCATGTTCCCATTCCCACCAAAACTATTCTTAAGAGTAGATAGCATGGCCCAGCAGCAGACAGCCAAAGAACTCCAAGCCAGCAGTGTCTTTAGAGGTTTCTTGTCTCATAATATCATATCACTCCTTTATTTTATTTTTATCCTACAGGTTTTGCATATGTATTATGGCTTCTGCTTTTTGTGTTTTTGTGGGACTCCTGAATGTGTCTTTGCATTATGCTTCTTATGCCTTTTCCTGGGCTGGTTTCCTTCTGTTTGATTTGTCCTATTCCAATTTGTTTTTTCTTTATCTTGTTATATTTTATTATTTTCACACAGATGCCTCTGTTTTCTAATGAGAGACAGAAAGGGTATAGGTCTGTACAGGAGTGGAAGTGGGACTAAAAATAGTAGAAGACACCATAATCAGAATATACTGAATGAAAAATACTATTTCCAATAAAAGACAAAAAAATAAAAATATATACACTCTAAGGTGAAGACACATGATCTGACCACTTGAAAGTATAGTCAATTATATTGGGATAGTTGTCAATGAATGGGGTAGGAGTGGAAAATAAAAATGAAGATTTGAAATTTTGCTATGGCTCCCTAAGCAAGACCAATATAATGGTAATACCAGATGACCTGCCAACATAGACGGGAAATTCTACATGGGCATATACCCAAATGAAGAGCTACAGGTAATCCAGCAGATGCTGAGACAGGGAGAATTAGTTGCATACAGGAACAAGGTTGCCCAATCTCAAATGGTCATCCCTGGACACATGTATATATGACCTGCAACATTAAATAGATTCTGTAGGTAGCTGATACATGTGTACATATATACATATTACACATATATGTATATATATATATGTATGTATATATTTGCAATAATAATTGAAGAGCCCATGAATTTAGGAGGGGAAACAGGAGAGGAGTTAGGTGGAGGAAAGAATGGTAAGAAATGATATAAATGAAATGTTTTTGTGTTGATTTCTCAAAAAAAAAACCTTTAAATTTAAAAGAAAATTTACATATTTTGGAAAATAAGCATGTTAAAAGCAATATAAGTTACTCCTCATCCCTTCTACAAAGTTTTATTTGGATCACAAGATAAACCCTAAGCTTGAGAGCACTATTAAAAGAAAAAAACAAACAGAACCAGTGACATTTTAATTTTAAAAATCAATGATCTTAGAAAGTGGCTTACTCACTAAAGATCTGGCTCACACCAGTACATTCCAAGGATTCATGGAGGTTTTTTCATCCCATAATTCATCCCTTCTCCTGTAGAGTTCATCTTGGCAATGCAGAAAGAGCATAGGGACATAACCAGATTTCCACCATTCAGCTCTTACTGTTGCCATGGTAAACATAGCACACTACTTACCTATTATATTTTTAAATTAATTTTTAAGCAAATGTTACTAAAAATTGATTCTTTTCATTCTCATTGTTTAATGAAAAATGAAACACTGAGTTGCTGTAAGAGAAAAATTACTGAAATGCTTTCTTTGCTCAAGATTACAATTTTATCCAGAACACCAGTCTAAAGATAAGTATTTGTGAAACACATCTTTAACATTTTACTTCCTAGAATTAGATGGTAAAGAGGCCCCCAGGTCATTTCAGCTTCATTCACACCTATAGCTTCAATTACCATCTATCTCCCCTGAGCACCCTGAAACTTTGAACCACTTGGTTCTGATCATTTCTATGGGACCTCGGAGTCCATATCCAACTGGTTACCCATATTTCGACATAGGAAACTGACTTCAAAAGCGTGTCTTCTGACCTGACACCCTCAAGTCTTTCCTTGCAAAGAAGTTGCCTTCTGGTGAACTAAGCAAGCCAAGAACTCCGTGTTTGATGGAGGCTGACCAACATTTATCTACTTAACTACTGGACACCTCTCAAACCGGCCTAAATTGTAAGCTCTCCATAATTTTGTTGTTACTACCAAAGACTTCAGCCCTTTCCACTTGAATGCACACAGCTTCTCCTTCAATTCACTCTACAATTTTGCTGCTACATATGTCTAAAAAGTCAGTCCAATCATGGCTATAATACTAATACACAGAAGCTTCATGTTGTCTCATGACAAAATATAAAATTAACCCCACCTGAATGGGAACACCCGGTGGCCTCTGGCACATCTCACCTTCTTGTTCATGAAGTACCCCTCTCTTACTTCCTCACCAAGGATCTTGACATGGGCCGCTCCCTTTGATTAAAAGTTAATTTCTTCCTTTGAACTTGATACCTCTCTCATTTAATTTCTTCTCAGCTTTGAGATCTCATCGCAAATCTTTAAAGAGGAATGTTACACCTCTTTCATATCTGTGTTGATTTTTCTCACAGCACTAAAGTAGCAGAGGCAATTATATACCTGTGTGAATATTTGGGTAACATATGTCTGCATGTTCCCTAATATACACTAGATGCTCAGAAAGCTGGAATAGCTTTGCTCTACTCATTGTGTGTTTCAATACAGTACCCAGAGTCTCTTTTTTGTACAATGTTTATGCTCTTATTCTTTGGGCTTTTTGAAAGTCTTGGAGGGGGGAAGGCACCCAGATCCCATGTAAATCACCCGGCCTTAGCTTGGCTTGTTTCTTGCCAGCTTTTCTTAAATTATCCCATCTATCTTTGGTCTCAGGGCTTTTATCTTTCTCTATTCCTGTATACCGTTCTTTCACTCTTACTACACAGCTGGCTGTGTGGCTGCCCCTGATGTCCTCCTCCCCTTGTTCTCTCATTGCTCCTCTCCTCCTTTCTCCTATTTATACTCTCTGGAAGCCAGGCCAACCTATCCTTGCTCCTGCCTCACTATTGGCCACCCATCGCTTTATTAGACCATCAGGTGTTTTAGACAGGCAAAGAATCACAGCTTCACAGAGTTAAACAAATGCAGCATAAACAAAAGTCACACACCTTAAAATATTCTACCACATCTCCCTGCTGTCTTCTGGACATGATACGGTCATTGTTCTAGTGACAGCACTGTATCTGTGATTTCCTGCACAAACACTGCACAGGAGAGTACCCACCAACACGATGAGAGCCCACCTCTCCTAGAGATTAATGGTTGCTTGGGGACTGGGGTATCACTTTCTTCAGTGGTGTAGCCTCTGATAAGTTACCCATGTTCCAGTAAATAACCTCCCACCTATATTCATGCAAGCAGCAATACTTAAATTCAGTGGGTAAGCAGCCCTCCCCCTACCCTGTGTCCTACCCTGCCTACTGTCCCACTGCTCTGGTTGAGCACTGGGACAGAGGGTGGAGCCAACGTTCCAGATACCTTAAGGGAACTTACAGAGCAGCTCTCAGCCTATCCATGTGGGACCACCCATAATTTCCACCTGCCTGACCTCCAACCCCCACCGCTGGTCCTCTACTGGAGCTCCAGGCCCCTCCCAGAGATCCTCCTATCTCTGCAGGACCACTCTGAGTTCCTGCTTGCCGGATCCTTAATCCCCATCACAGGGCCTCTGCTAAAGAGGCCTCAGCTGGAGAGTACCAGACCCAGGCTAGATCTGCCTATAAGCACAAGGAACATCCTGAGTACCAGCCTTTGGGATCATTGACCCCCATGGCCGGTCTTCTGCTGGAGCCTGATTGCTGACCCCATCCCAGGCCTCTGCCTGTGGAGAGACCTCCTAGAGAGCTTGCACCACCCAGAGCTATAGACATCGAACCTCTGACCCACCTCAGCCCGGGGAAGTACCATAGAGAGAGGGAGAGACTCCACCAACACCTACTAGAAGAAGCTATGGGAAGACAGCAATACAAGAAAATACCTAACAAAAGAAAAACAAGTGTGACACCACCAGAATCTAGGGAATCTACCCCAACTAGAATTGAACACAACAACAAAGCAGAGGAAGCAGAAGGGAACGACTTAAAAATTATCGTCATAAGAATGATAGAGGCCCTCAAAGATGATGTAACAAAATCCCTTAAAGAAAGGGAAGAAAAAAACAAACAAAAAATTGGAAGAAATGAACAAATTTCTTAAAGAAAGAACAGAAATCCAAGAAAAAAACAATTAAGCAGGTGAAGGAAACGGTTCAAGACTTGAAAACTGAAATAGAGAAAATAAAGACAATACAAACCAAAGGAATGCTAGAAATAGAAAAACTGGGCAAACAATCGGGAATTACAGTCGCAAGCATAACAAACAGAATTCAAGAGATGGAAGAGAGAATCTCAGGAGCACAAGATAAACTAGAGGAAATAGATTCATCGACCAAAGAAAATAGTAAATCCAACAAATCCTTAACACAAGACATCCAGGAAATATGGGACACCGTGAAAAGGCCAAACCTAAGAATAATAGGCATAGAGGAAGGTGAGGAAGCCCAGCTCAAAAGGTGCCGAAAACATATTCAACAAAATCATCGAGGAAAACTTCCCAATCTGAAGGACATGCCCATGAAAGTACAAGAAGCATACCGAACACCAAATAGACTGGACGAAAGAAAAAAGTCCCCTCAACATATAATAATCAAAGTACATAGCATACAGAATAAAGAAAGAATATTAAGAGCAGCGAAAGAAAAAGGACAGGTAACCTATAAAGGCAGACCTATCAAAATGATACCTGACTTCTCCATGGAAACCGTCAAGACCAGAAGGACCTGGATAGATGTTCTGCAAGTACATGTCCATGGATGACAGCCCAGGCTACTATACCCAGCAAAACTATCACAAGGTATTTAATAACAAAGACAGATTTTCACAATATGAATCTACAAATCCAGCCCTACAGAAAGTTTTGGAAGGAAAACTCCAACCCAAGGAAGTTAATGACGCTCACAAAGATGTAGGCAACAGATAATCCCACTACTCCAGAAACAAAGGGTAAAGCAGGACAAACATATTCACAATACCACTGCCAACAACAAATCTAAAACAAACAAATATTAACAATCCATGCTCCTTATTCATCCTCAACATTAAATGGTCTTAACTCACCTATAAAAAGACACAGGCTAACAGAATACATACAAAGACAGAATCCATCCTTCTGTTGCATACAAGAAACACATCTAAGCTTCAAAGATAGACATTACCTCAGGGTAAAAGGTTGGAAAAGATCTTCCAATCAAATGGACCCAAGAAGCAAGCAGGTGTAGCTCTCCAAATATCTAACAAGTTAGACTTCAAACCAAATTTAATCAAAAGAGATTAAGACGGTCATTTTGTATTCATCACAGGAGAAATCCATCAACACAAAGTCTCAATTCTGAACATCTATGCCACAAATACAAAGGACCCACATTTGTAAAAGAAACACTACTAAAACTCAAACCTCACATAAATCCTTACACACTTATAGTGGGAGACTTCAACACACCACTCTCACCCTCTCACCGCTAGACAGGACCACCAGTCAGAAACTCAACAAAGAAACAAAAGAACTAACAGAAGTTATGTCTCAACTGGATTTAACAGACATCTATAGAACATTCCATCCAAACACAAAAGAATATACCTTCTTCTCTGCTAAACATGGAACTTTCTCTAAAATCCACCACATACTAGGCAACATAACAAACCTCAACAGAAACAAAAAAAAAAAAATTAGAATAGTCCCCTACATCTTATCAGACCACAATGCTTTAAAATTGGAATTCAACAACACAAAACACAAAACATACCAGAACTTATGGGACACCTTGAAAGCAGTGTTATGAGGGAATTTCATTACAAGTGCCCATATGAAGAAAACAGATGATAGTCACATTAGAGAATTAACAGCACAACTAAAAGCCTTAGAACAAAAAGAAGCAAACTAGCCCCGGAGGAGTAGACACCAGGAAATAATCAATTTGAGGACTGAAATCAACAAAATAGAAACCAGGAAAATACAAAAAAAAAAAAAAAAAAAAAAAAAGTCAATGCAACAAAGAGTTGGTTTTTTGAGAAAAATCAACAAGATAGCAAACCTCTATCCAAACAAATGAAAAAGCAGAGAAAGAACATACAAATTAACAAAATCAGAAATGAAAAGGGGAACATAACAACAGACACAGAGGAAATCCAGACAATTTTTAGGTCATACTTTGAAAACCTGTATTCCACAAAAATTGAAAATTCAAAGGAAATGGACAAATTTCTGGATAACTATCACTTACTAAAATTAAATCAAGAACAGACAAACAACTTAAATAGACCTATGACCCAGAATGAAATAGAAGCAGTCATCGAAAGCCTTCCAATCAAAAAAATCCCAGGGCTAGATGGCTTCAGTGCAGAATTCTACCAGAAATTCAAAGAAGAACTAATAACAATACTCCTCAAATTGTTCCACACAATAGAAACAGAAGGTTCATTACCAAACTCTCTCTACGAGGACACAATAACCTTGGTACCCAAGCCTCACAAAGACACAACTAAGAAAGACCAATATCCCTGATGAACATCGATGCAAAAATACTCAATAAAATACTGGCAAACCGAATCCAAGAATCATCAGAGAAGTCATCCACCATGACCAAGTAGGCTATATCCCTGGATTGCAGGGATGGTTTAAAATACGAAAATCTATCAACGTTATCCACCATATAAACAAACTGAAAAAGAAAAGCCATATGATCATCTCCATAGATGCTGAAAAAGCCTTCGACAAAATTCAACACCCTTTCATGATAAAGGTCTTGGAGAGATCAGGGATAACAGGGACATACCTAAACATAATAAGAGCAATATACAGCAAACCAGCAGCCAACATCAAACTGAATGGAGAGAATCTTAAGGCAATTCCTCTAAAATCAGGAATAAGACAAGGCTGCCCTCTCTCTTCATATCACTTCAATATCATACTTGAAGTTCTAGCTAAGGCTATAAGACAACAAAAGGAGATCAAGGGGATCCAAATTGGAAAGGAAGAAGTTAAACTGTCTCTATTTGCAGATGATATGATAGTTTACATAAGCGACCCAATAAACTCTACCAGGGAACTCCTACAGCGGATAAACATCTTCAGCAAACTAGCAGGATACAAGATAAACTCAAAAAAATCAGTAGCCCTACTTTATTCAGACGACAAAGTGGCTGAGAAAGAAATCAGAGAAACATCACCCTTTACAATCGCCACAAACAACATAAAGTATCTTGGGGTAACGCTTACCAAACAAGTGAAAGACCTATATAATAAGAATTTTGTGACGTTAAAGAAAGAATTAAAGAGGATTCCAGAAAATGGAAAGATCTTCCATGCTTTTGGATAGGTAGGATAAACATAGTAAAAATGGCAACCTTGCCAAAAATCAATCTACAGATTCAATGCAATCCCCATTAAAATCCCACCACAATTCTTCACTGACCTTGAAAGGATAATAATCAACTTTATATGAACCCAAGATAGCCAAAAAAGTAAAAAAAAACCCTGTACAATAAAAGAACTTCAGGAGGCATCACCATCCCTGACTTTAAGCTCTACTACAGAGCTGTAATTCTGAAAACTGCCTGGTATTGGCACAAAAATAGACAGGTAGACCAATGGAATCAAATTGAAAATCCTGATATAAACCCACACACCTATGAACACCTGACTTTTGACAAGACAGCTAAAAGAATATAATGGGGCAAAGAAAGCATCTTCAACAAATGGTGCTGGCACAACTGGATGATGGTGTGTAGAAGACTACAGATGGACCCATGTCTCGCCATGCACAAAACTCAAGTCCTAATGGATCAAAGACCTTAACATAAATCCAGCCACATGAACCTCTTAGAAGAGAAAGTAGGAGGTACCCTTGAACAAATTGGTATAGGAGACCGCTTCCTGAATATAATAAACTCCAGGAGCACAGACACTGAGATCAACAATTAATAAATGGGACCTCCTCAAACTTAGAAGCTTCTGTAAGGCAAAGGATACAATCTACAAGACCAAACGGCAGCTCGCAGACTGGGAAAAGATTTTCACCAATCCTACATCTGACAGAGGGCTGATCTCCAAAATATACAAAGAACTCAAGAAACTAGTCAACAAAACACCAAATAACCCTATTTTAAAAAATGAGGTACAGAACTGAAGAAAGAATTCTCAATAGAGGAAATCAAAAAAGGCTGAAAGATATTTAAGAAAGTACTCAACATCCTTAGCTATCAGGGAAATGCAAATCAAATCAACTTTGAGATACCATCTTACTCCTGCCAGAATAGCTAAAATTAGAAACACCAATGACAATTTATGCTGGAGTGGATGTGGAGAAAGGGGAACACTCCTCCACTGCTGGTAGGAGTACAAACTTATACAGCCATTTTGGAGAACAGTATAGTGGTTCCTCAGGTAAATGGGAATCAGTCTATCATGGGACCCGGCAATCCCACTCTTTAGGCAAATGATCCACATCCATGCAACAAGACTATGTTCAACTATGTTCATAGCATTATTTGTAATAGCAAGAAACCGGAAGCAACCTCGATGTCCCTCATCTGAAGAATGGATAAAGAAGATATGGCACATCTACACAATGGAATACTACTCCACAGAAAAAATAATAATGGAATCTTGAAATTCACAGGCAAGTGGATGGCACTTGAAGAAACCATCCTGAATGAGGTAACCCAGTCACAAAAAAAGAGGAACATGGTATGTACTTGATCATATATGGATTTTAGACCTAGAGCAAAGGACCACCAGTCTATAATTCACACCACCAGAGGAACTAGGATACAAGGTGTATTCTAAGAGATTCATATAAATTCCCTCACAGAAGCAAGAAGGGACAAGTCCCCCAGAGCACATGGGAAGTGGGGAGGGAGCAGTAAATGGAGAGAGAAGTAGGAGAACGCGAGGGGGAGGAAAGGAAAACATGTGCAACTAGGGAGATTGAGCCAGGGTAGGAATAGAAGACAGGAGAGAGAGAAAGAGAGAGGGGGAGGAGAGGGAAGGAAGGAAAGAGGGAGAGAGGGAGGGAGAGAGAGAGAGAGAGAGAACAAACATAAAAGATGGAGCCATTATTGGTTTGAAGAGAAAACTGAACCTGAAGAAAGGTCTAGAGACCTTTAAGACTGCCACCAACAATTTGAGCAACTGTGGAAAGGCTACCTTCCCGGACAGAGAGCTCAACAACTAACTTATCCATGGAGCCCTCATCTAGTATCTGTTGGAAACAGAAGCAAACACCCACAACTAAACATAAGTCAAACTAGAATCCAGATGCAGAGGGAGAGGACAAGACCAGGTTGCAGAAACATAGAGACAGCTGACCCGAACAAGGAGTAGCTAACGGGCCCCCAGACTGATAGCTGGGAATCCAGCATGGGACTGACTCAGACCCCCCTGAATATGGTCTTAGCTAGAAGGATTGAACAGTCTAAGGGACCTCAGACAGTGGAACCAGGATGTATTCCTGGTGCACAAAAGGACCTTATGGACACATCCCCCATGGAGGGATACTCCCTTAACCTAGATACAAGAGAGAAGCCCCCACCTGGAAGGCATTGCCCTACATGTGGAATTGGGGTGCGGATGGGAGAGGAGAGGAGGGTGGTCAAGGTGCATGTGAGGGGGGAGAGAGGGTGGGAGGGAGAGGGAGAGAACTGGGATCAACATGTAAAATAAAAAATAATAATAAAGAAAACCTTAGTGGGTCACACATTCATGCACACTCACACAAACACATACATACATATACATGATACACAAACACATACACAAATACGCACATACATATATGCATACACACATAAAACATGCATATACACACATACATACATAAACCTGTATACATACTCACATGCAAACATACATACATAAAAACACACATATATACATACAACCACACACGCATACACAAACACACACGTACACATACATACAAACACACATGCATGCATACACATATATATGCAAGAATACAAACATATACACATGCATACATAAACACACATGTACACACATACACACACACACACAGAAAGACTCACGAAAGGAGAATGGAGACTGGTTAGGAAGAGGAGCTCCCATAGGAGAAGGGAGGATGAAAGAAGAAGTCTGCGGTGGAAACTAAAATTCATAACATACACATATAAAATTATCAAGTAATAAATATTTTTAAAGCCTCAACATAACATGCAGCATCTGGATGTTATCTCAGTATTCATAGTTTAAAAGCTGTCTTACTTAAACCCTTCCCAAGAAACATGTTTATTTTCACCACAAATCCTTCATGTGTACATTCAAGTAACAAGCTCTCTCTCCCATGGTGCTTCTGGATCCAGGACTAAGAGTTTGTTGCTCATTTCACTACATGTGATCTTGCTACAAAAGGCATCTACCTTACTCAGTAAGTGCTGCGCACACATACACACAGCCCAAGAACCAAGCTGGTGGAGAGTGTCAGGATTGAAACACTTAACAGACCACCACAAGAAGTGAAGAGAAAGCTGCTGCCTTTTACTGCAGAGAGTAATGAGCTTATACACCCAAGCTAGGGGATGGACTAAGCACAGGAGAAACTCATGCACCACCCACACCTGGGGTCAAGGCACCGGCACTGCACACCAGAGAGTTATGAGAACAACCTTGTTTGATCAACCTTGAGAGCATGGGAGTTCTACAGCTGGGTGGGGAGGAAGAGAGCTAGAATGGACAAGCACTAAATTTCCCAACAAGTAAGCGCTTGTACTGTGAACAAATATTCTGCATAATATTTTAATTTTGTGTTTAATTAGCCTACAACTGTATATCTTTATGGGTTACAGTGTGATGCCATTTGCAAATATATTTTCTGCACAATAACTCAGGTATTTAGCATATTTTTAAATGCTAGGTAATACAGCATTTAATCATCTGGTTTAGGGGGAGAGAGGCTCTCACAAGAATGCTTACATAGTTTTCTTACATGGATACAAAGACGGGGAATTTTCTTTAAATTTGTAGTTATTATGAGTGACTAAAACTGTTTTCAAAATTCTTAGTAATTACATGACTCCTGATGAGAACACTAGTTGATCTGGGCAAATTCCTCCTTTAAGCATTGTGTAGGAGTAAATATCCTTTGTTTTAATTGCTATGTTTGTATTTAACTAGGTCAATCAAAGCCTCATCATTTGGGGCTGTTATCTCAGAACCACTTTTCCTAAGTATCTCCAGTCTCATCCTTTGTCAGAGGAATGAAGATCACGCTGAGCAGGAAATGGGGGAAGAGGTTTGTAGGGTGAGGCAGTGGTGCCAATTTGTTTGGTGGCCACAACAGTACGAACTGTTAAAACCATTTTGAGATGCCACATGCTAAGTGCCTTCTGGAAACATGAATACAGCTCCAGGGAATCATGGAGTTGGCCTAGTCTAGCTGCCTAGAGAGGCATTTGTCATGTTTATTTGTTGTTTGTTTGTTTTTCAGATTAGAGTCCATGGCTCTTAGGGCACCTCGTGCCATTCAGTTCCCGAGAAACCAAGGCACTCTCTCAGGCAGTGGGGCATTCAGGCCATCTACATATCTCTGTGTTCCCTGAAAGAAAATGAAGCCTATAGAAGCTTGGCTGAATAACCAGTCTTAGACATTAATCTTGCATACTCCACCCCATCTAGCTTGCAACCTTCACTGTATTCTGGCAACTATCATCCTGTTTTGATAAGGGTATAAAACGTCTGATTGCTTGAAATGAACCTGTCTTGGCCTCAGTCTTGCTGAGACCCCTCTGACCTGGTGTGATTGACATTCCCTCCAACCACAATCAGATAACCCTCACTCAGTGAGTAAGTGCTGGTGTTTGCACATAGAAATACTTTTCTTTGCAGTGGGGGAGTCCACGGAACCCACTGTTTTGGATTGTCTTCTGTTCAGACAGCAAAGCCTAGAAGAATGGTGAGTTACATCCGGGTGAAACGTGATAAACAACAGCTCTAAGGGAACAAAGTGTGCTGCTTGCTCACAAGCATCTCAGGGGAGAGTGCCACCCGACATCCTCAAGACAGTTTTCATCTACTGCCGTGTTGTTGCCACTAAACTTCGATTTTTCCCTGCTGAGCAAACACCTAAAAATATAACAAAACTTGAACAGAATTCTAATGATTACTCATAATCACTGAAGTCATTCAATGAACAAATGCAAGCTTGTTTCCCTCTGTTTAAAATGTTAGGTTCCCTTCAAGTGATTCATTTTCTAATTTTGTGTCATATGTGTATTTACATATTGTGTGGCTACATGTTCACATGTGCACATGTGTAACTGCCAGAAGCTGAGGTACGTGGAGTTCACCAATTGACTATATCTGCCTCTAGACCCCCAGCACTGGGGTTATAGGCATGTACCACCTAGCCCAGTTTTTATAATTTGGTTTTTTCCCCCCTCTCTCTCTCCCTACTTCCCTACCCCCCCCACCAACCCATGTGTGCACATAAGTACACATGCTCAGGCTAGAAAGGGCACTGGATCACCTGGAGTTCCAGTTACAGGTGGTAGAGATGCTGGAAATCAAACTCAGGTCCTCTCCAAGAGTTGGAAAAACACCAAACCATCTCATCAACCCCCAAGAGCTGGCTAGATTTTGTTGTTGTTATTGATGATGACGACAACAACGATTGGTTTGGGGAATACTAAGGATAATCCTAGGGCATCTGTATTCGAGTCAAGCACCCTACCACTGAGCTTCAGCCCCAGCCAGCCCTCAGGCTTAGCTTTTACACAGGTGCTAGGGATCCAAACTCAGATCCTTATGTTTACATGGCAGGTACCTTACTAACGGATCCGTCTTCCAACCCGAAACTGATGTTTTTATGACTCATGGTGGTACCCAGTGCTAGCTCTGGTGTTTCCTACATTGTTAACATTTAGATTACACAGAATCTCACTCGATAGCAGGAACAGAGCTCAGAGTTCCTGTTACAGCACCTTCCTGGACTCAGACTTCTCAGACACTGGTTAGGAGGCAGGGATGCATTGGTTTTCACAGTGGACAGCCAATTCCTAAATCCTTTGGGACACAAGCCTCTTCACTGAACCTACCAGTGAGGAATGAGATCTTCCTGCCCAGTGAGTATTGTTGCCTTTGAAAAAAGATGGATTTTGAAGCCCACATAGCACTATCTAAACCCTTCTTCCCACAAAAAAAAAAAAAAAAAAAAAAAAAAAAAAAAGCCTTCTAGCTGGTAAGCCCTGTGAAAATGCAGACTGAGCAGATCCGCCAGTGAGCCGTCCTTCAGGCCACCACACAAGGCACCCCAAGACCCTTCTCAAGACAGTGTCTACAAGGGCCATGGTGCACTCAGTTTTGTTTGTTTGTTGAGACAGGGTTTCTCTGTGTAGCCCTGGCTGTCCTGGAACTTGCTCTGTAGATCAGGCTGGCATCAAACTCACAGACCCACCTGCCTTTGCTTCCTGTGCTCGGATTAAAGGCCTGTGCCCCCATGCCCAGTTCAGTTAGAGGGAAAGTATTCTTTTAGTAACTATCTTTCAAATGTACTGACTGTGTAAACATTTCCCTTAACACATGCATGCACGTACTTGCGTGTACACAGAGAGAGAGAGAGAGAGAGAGAGAGAGAGAGAGAGAGAGATTTGCAATTTATCCCAACCTCTGTCCTTAGCTTGAATCCCTTTGTCTTTTTATATATCTGTTTAGCTAGATAACACCTACTCCCTTCCTTTAAGCTCAGTGGCCACAGGGAACCTTAGTAACTCCTCCCCAGCCCAGCCCCCACCTCTTATCCCCACATACACACATACCCTTTGGCACTCCATGTACCTGCCTACTTACCTATTTCTCCCATCAAACCTCTGCACTCTGAGGCTTAGAATAGCTCTGTGCTTTTGAACTGAGAACAAATATCGAGATAACAAAGTGATTCCCAAGAGAGGCAGCTGCATAGATGACTGGAAGACTGAGAAAGCCCCAGATGCCCACGTTTTCTCTTTTTTAGTAGCGACCTGACAACTGTCCCCTTTATGGTAAATGTCCCCGAGACTCACTATTTGGCATTCAGTTATAGAAAACCCAACAGGAGTCGTATGTTTCAGAAGGTTTATATCCTGATTGTGTGTGTGGCTTTGCAGCCAACTCAAATCCATTCATCCCCTAGGGGCCACTGCAGCAACACTTCCTAACCCATTGCACAGCCGCCGGACCTTCAGCATGTCTATCTCACCAGGACGATGAGGCTGAGAGGGAAGGTCCCTAGCACTTGGGAGCCAGTCACAGTGAAGGACTGAGCTGGGAGAGAAGGAACACACTTGACTCTTTTGTTTGCTAAGTTCTCCAAAATTTCATATAGCCTCTTCTCTCTAGGATCTCTTATGTGTGATGATTCCCTGATAGCAGCTCATTTTCCTATCCCAGTGTGTCCCCAAGCATAACAGCAACTGCCTTATTGGACAAATGCTCTCCAAGAGAGGAAGGTGTTTGGCAGGCTCATTATGAGTTGTAGACAATGGGAATATGAATCATGATGTCGAATTTGAATTTTTCCTTTTCTCCTACAATCACATACTCATTGTTCCCAGCCTAGACTATAAAAGCAATACCCTAGTCTCCATAAATATTTTCTGCCTTTTTGTTTTGTTTCATTTTCCAAATCCACCCCGAGGGACTATCTTCCAACACCTCTTAGAACTCCTGGCCTAGAGTTTCACTGTGCATGAAATATGCCTCCATCCTAGCCATAAAACCATCCTCCATGCATTTCTTCTTTGCTTTAACTAAGCTGATCTCCTTGCTCCATCACTCAAGACTCACATGACACTCAATTCTACCAATGCGCTTTTTCACAGTTCTATTTCAGCTAGTAACACATAGCTGCCCTCCCTGCTCATATCAACCACATATGGCTATCAAGATCAACCTGGCTCAACCAAGTTCAACCACACTTTAGACAAATGCACAAATTGGACAGTGGTGACCAGGGGACAGTTAGAACTTTTACAAGAAATTACAGCAGGGTCTTCATGACCTTTGGCCTCCATGAAGAGCAATGCTGCCCTAGTGTGGCCTTTCCTACCTGGCCTATTCAACTGTGATGGCTGGACCCATACTCCTCTGGTGAAACCACACCTACTTTCTCAATCACCAGTTTTTGTTTTTTTTTTTTTTTTTTTACTTTTACTTAGGATGAAAAATAATGGCTTCATTGTAACACTTTTACACACATATATCACTGCACATTGTTCAGATCCCCGCCACCATTCTCCCTTGCCCCCCCCACCATTCCTGCTCCCACTTCAAGCAGTTTCAAACTGTAAATTGCATTCTCATCCAGCAGCCATAACTGCTGCCTGAGAGCAAAACAGTGGGATGAAGCCCATGAGTCCACCTGTCCCGTGTGAAGCTGTCTAGAGTCTCATATCCAGCTGATGCACAGTGTTTTCCAACCAAGAAGTAATACAGGATGGCCACTTTCATTCACAAATCTCCCAGGAATCAGGTTTCATATGGCACTGGGTTTTTGTTTTTTGTTTTTGTTTTTTTTTTGTTTTGTTTTGTTTTTTGTCCTGAATATGTGTATCTTATTACCTATGTACTCTGAGCAAGGCTGTTACGTTCTCTCTGTTTTGGTTTCATTGTCTCCTCTGAGATGAGTCATGGAATTACATGTCATAAATCCCTTCGGACTGAATTGCCAATCTCTTCCTAGTCTTTATTGTCACACAGTATCCACTTTACAAAATCACAATAATAAGCCTGACCTGTCACTGGCCAGAGGATTTCTCCAATTGCCTGAAATGACAGATGACATGAAGGCAGGTAGTCTGCCTCCAGTTAAGATACCCCATAGTACACAACTTTCCTTCTCTCTAGAAACATTAAACATCATGCTCAGGTGCAAAACCTATACCATATCTTAATCTTCCATGTCACAGCATACCAACCACCTTGACCTACACACACACACACACACACACAAAAAAAAAAAAAGAGTCTAAGGTCGGTGTGTGTGTGTGTGTGTGTGTGTGTGTGTGCGCGCGCGCGCATGCGCACGCGTGTATGTGTGCATGTGTGCGAGCATACGTAAAAAACTATTTAGTAAACTGAAAGTCTGTGTTTGTCTCATGTCTAAAGCTCAAAGACTTCATTCCTTTTTGGTTCCTATTTTAGGAACTTAACATCCCAGTAATTTTCCAGGAAGAAAAATGGAGCTTTATTCACAACTTCTTGGCCATGATACTGTCTCACTAAAGCACCCAGAGTACACAGTTAACAGTCCAACTGAAATTTTCACTAACAACAAATGGGGTTTCTGTATCATAAACTAATAAATACTTTGCAAAGCTTTTCCTACTGCTTCAGCCAGTGCATTCATAGTGAGCCAGGGCAAGGGAGGCACAGACAGACAGGGCCAAATGCCAGCTTAAAGCTGTACCAATAAATGATGGATATTGTTTTAGCTGGGAGAATCAGTTCTCTCCATATTAAATTTTAATAACTCCAAGAATGAAACAGAGCTCCCATCATGTTCCTCTATGTCCCCACACAGACACACTCACAGAGAGCTTGATTTATGGGAATAAGTAATGTGAATATACTGGCCTACCATACAATTTTCACACAGTGACTGAAGAAAGTTGATGGATGCTTTGGTAAGACAAAGGGCACAGTAGAGACTGCTCTATATAAATCCCCACTGAAAATAGCATATGGCATTCATGCCATTGAACAGGAAAACTTGGTTTTTGTTGTTGTTTGTTTTGTGGTAATTGCTACTGTTTAAATAAAACTATACACTAAATTGTAGTTGGGATTTTGTGTGCCATAGAGACTCGGGATTCAAGGAAAAGACAACTCACCCTTGCTCAGCACCTGTAAGCATGCAGTTAGATACATGTGACTGTGACTGTGACGACACACACAGCAAAGTCATGCAGCCGGTACTGTGTAACGTGTACGGTTTTTTTGCCTGCCGCCGCCCGGTCTTGTCCCGCCGCCATGCCGCCAGTCCCAAATAATACACAGAGACTCTGTATTTGGTACAATACTGTTGGCCCGGTTACTTGTTTCTTATCGGCTAGCTCTGCCTTAATTATTAACCCATTTCTGCTGATCTATGTATTTCTCTTACCGGAGAGCCGGCGGCATACTGCTTTCTCCAGACTCTCCATCTTGGCTCCTCCTAACTACTTCCTATTTCCTCCTTGTCTCCTAGTCCCTCCTATCTTCCTTTCCTATTGGCCAACAGTGCTTTATTATTAACCAGTATGAGAAACATATACAGAATGACATCTCCCATCATCTCCTCTTTTTTGTCTAAATAAAAAGAAGCGTTTTAACCTTAACATAGCAAAATATATCACATATTCAATAAGAATCACAGTTAACAATATTTAGTCCCTTAACATTTAGTAAGATTTAAGAAAATATTCCATCATCTATTTTATCTTGTGAGTCTAAAGTCCTATATGTATCTTATCATTGAATCCTAACTAAGGAAAACTATAACCATAACTATCTGTCTTCAATTCCTTCAAAGACCATAGAAGGATAGTATATAAATTCTAGAAATGATAGAGACATCTTGCCTTTTTTAGTCATCTGAAGTTCTTCTGTAATCTTTTATTTTCAGCCCATAGGCCATAGTGTGTCTGGCAGACTCTTCAGCAAAGCAGGAAACTTTAAACTGTCTTCTTGTATTGGCAGTTTATCAGTAACTTTTTTCCGTCTCGCAGACTCTTCCATGAAGCAGGATCTCTGTAGCAATGTCCATCTTGAATCAGCAGTCACTTTTCTGTGGGCCCTGCATGTCCAGTTTATATAGCACAAAGTCAAACAGTCCAGACAAGAGCAGTATTTTGTCCAAATGGCTAGTCTTGCCATATTGGAAGTAAACTCCATAACACGTTTCTTCTACGTCCATCTTCCTTTCTGACATAAATGGTGTTGCCAGGAGCAATTGTGCCTCATTGTCAAGAAAAACCCTAAACCATTTTAAATGCCATATTCTGTAGGCCTTTGAAAGGTTTGAAGAATGCCTATCCATCTCAAATATGTCTGTATATCTAGAAATACTAACTAACTTAACTATAAGTTCTAACTATCATAGGTAACTATAATCTGTACTACATTATACATTACATTTCTAACTGAGCCTTGGTTCCTCCAAGTTCTCTGCCGCTATTGGTGGCCTATAGGCCCTGAGCATGACATAGCTTGGCAACATGGGTGGTCACAAGTATAACACATAAGTCAATAGATGGCCCAGCCATAGTTACTCTGCCCAGAGACAAGCTGTTTTGTCCAAATATGGTGCCTGCCTACTAGGTAAACACTGAAAATGAGGACTATAAACCTACACCAGCCCATGGATTCATGAATTCATAGTACAATGGTCTTGGGTGACATCCACTGTTAAAATAGCAACTATATGGTAAAACAAATAACCTGCTTAAAATTAATAGAAAGACAGGTAATCTCCCCTACCTCCTATTGGAATAAATGCCTCACCTGTAAATGCCTAGACTATGTCATATACCAACAAGTATTCAAGGAAAGCATGAACTCCCCTAACATTGAAAACAGGGGCCAGAAACTGAGGGATAATAATCAGGCAGGACAGTCTTAAAGAAACTCAACAAGCAAGAGCAGCATAGAGAGACAGAGACTACACCTGCACCCACTGGAAGAAGCCATGGGAACACGGCAATACAAGAAAACACCTAACAACAGAAAGACAAGCATGACACCAACAGAATCTAGGGGCTCTACACCAACTAGACCTGAACACACCAAAGCAGATGAAGCAGAAGAGAACGACTTAAAAAAATAACTTCATAAGAATGATAGAGGCCCTCAAAGATGATATGAAAAAATCCCTTAAAGAAATGGAAGAAAAAACAACAAAAAAATTGGAAGTGAATAAATCTCTTAAAAAAGTAAGGAAAGCCAAAACAAACAGGTAAAGGAAACAGTTCAAGACTTGAAAACTGAAATATAGACAATAAAGAAAACACAAACTGAGGGAATGCTGGAAATAGAAAAACTGGGCAAACAATCGGGAACTACAGACGGAAGCATAACCAACAGAATACAAGAGATGGAAGAGAGAATCTCAGGCACAAAAGATAAACTAGAGGAAATAGATTCATTGACCAAAGAAATCTTAAATCCAACAAATCCTTAACACAAAACATCCAGGAAATATGGGAAACTGTGGAAAGACCAAACCTAAGAATAATAAGCATAGAAGGTGAAGAAGCCCAGCTCAAAGGTTCAGAAAACATATTCAACAAAATCATTAAACAAAACTTTCCCAATCTGAAAAAGGACATGCCCATGAAAGTACAAGAAGCATACTGAACACCAAATAGAATGGACAAAAGAAAAAAGACCCCTCGATATATAATAATAAAAACACCTAACATATAGAATGAAGGAAAGATTATTAAGAACAGAGAAGGGAAAAGGCCAGGTAACATATAAAGGCAGACCTATCAAAATGACACCTGACTTCTCCATGGAATAGATGTACTACAAGTACTAAGAGTCCACGAATGCCAGCCCAGACTATTATACCCAGAAAAACTCTCATTATAGATGGAGAAAACAAGCTATTCAATGCAAAGCCAGATTTTCACAATACATATCTACAAATCCAGCCCTACAGAAAGTCCTGGAAGGAAAATTGGAACCAAAGAAGTTAATTATGCTCACAAAGACATAGGCAATAGATAATCCCACTTCATCAGAACCCAAAGGAAAATCTGGGCAAATATATTCACAATACCACTGCCAACAACAAATCTAAAACAAACAAAAATTAACAATCGATGGTCCTTACTCATCCTCAACATTAATGGTCTTAACTGGCCTATAAAAAGACACAGAATGCATACAAAGACGGAATCCATCCTTCTGCTGCATACAAGAAACACATCTAAGCTTCAAAGACAGACATTACCTCAGGGTAAAGGGTTGGAAAAGATCTTCCAATCAAATGGACCCAAGAAGCAAGAAGGTGTAGCTATCCTAATATCTAACAAGTTAGATTTCAAAGCAAAAAAGAGATGAAGAGGTCATTTCGTATTCATCACAGGAGAAATCCATCAACACAAAGTCTCAATTCTGAACATCTATGCCACAAATACAAAGGACCCACATTTGTAAAAGAAACACTACTAAAACTCAAACCTCACATAAATCCTTACACACTTATAGTGGGAGACTTCAACACACCACTCTCACCCTCTCACCGCTAGACAGGACCACCAGTCAGAAACTCAACAAAGAAACAAAAGAACTAACAGAAGTTATGTCTCAACTGGGTTTAACAGACATCTATAGAACATTCCATCCAAACACAAAAGAATATACCTTCTTCTCTGCTAAACATGGAACTTCCTCTAAAATCCACCACATACTAGGCAACA
Organism: Phodopus roborovskii; assembly: GCF_943737965.1. Lineage (NCBI taxonomy): Eukaryota > Metazoa > Chordata > Mammalia > Rodentia > Cricetidae > Phodopus > Phodopus roborovskii. The sequence continues at coordinate 49,195,519 of NW_026126517.1, read as the reverse complement.
TAACAAACCTTACAGATATTGGAATTGTCCCCTATATCTTATTAGACCACCATGCTTTAAAGTTGGAATTCAATAACAACACAAATCTCAGGTACCCTACAAACTCATGGAAACTGAGCAACACACAATTGTACCATACCTGGGTCAAAGAAGAAATAAAGAAATTAAGGATTTTCTAAAATTAAAGACTTCCTAGAATTCAACAAGAATGAGGACACAACATACCAGAACTTATGGGACATCTTGAAAGCAGTGCTATGAGGAAAGTTCATTGCACCAAGTGCACATATGAAGAAAATAAAAGGATAGTCACATTAGAGAATTAACAGTACAACTAAAAGCCTTAGAACAAAAAAGAAGCAAACTCACACCAGGAGTAGTAGACACCAGGAAATAATCAATTTGAGGGCTGAAATCAATAAAGTAGAAACCAGGAAAACAATACCAAAAAAAAAAAAATCAATGCAAGAAAGAGTTGGTTTTTTTGAGAAAATCAACAAGATAGACAAACCTTTATCCAAACTAACCAAAAAGCAGAGAGAGAACATGAAAATTAACAAAATTGGAAACAAAAAAGGGGGCATAACAATGGACACTGAAGAAATCCAGACAATTTTCAGGTCATACTTTGAAAAACTGTACTGCACAAAATTTGAAAATTCAAAGGAAATGGATAAAATTAAATCAAGATAGGGGTTATACACCTATAACCCCTAATGAAATAGAAGCAGTCATCAAAAGCCTCCAAAACAAAACAAAACAAAACAAAACCCAGGGCCAGATGGTTTCATTGCAGAATTCTACCAGAAATTCAAAGAAGAGCTAACACCAATACTCCTCAAATTGTTCCACACAATAGAAACAGAAGGTTCATTACCAAACTCTTTTTACAAAGCCACAATTACCTTTGTACCAAAGCCACACAAAGAAACAACTAAGAAAGAACTACAGACCAATATTCATCATGAACACTGATGTAAAAATACTCAATAAAATACTGGCAAACCAAATTCAAGAACACATGAGAGAAATCAAGCACCATGACCAAGTAAGTTTCATCCCTCGATTGCAGGGATGGTTCAACATATGAAAATCTATTAATGTGATCCATCATATAAACAAACTGAAAAAGAAAAACCACATAATCATGTCACTAGATGCTGAAAAAGCCTTTGACAAAATTCAACACCCTTTCATAATAAAGGTCTTGGAGAGATCAGGGATAACTGGTACATACCTAAACATAATAAAAGCAATATACAGTAAACCAACAGCAAACAACAAAGTGAATGGAGAGAAGCTTAATGTGATTCTTCTATATCAGAAACAAGACAAGGCTGCCCACTCTCTCCATATCTCTTCAATATTGTGCTTGAAGTTCTAGCTAAAGCAGTAAGACAACAAAAGGAGATCAAGGGTATCCAAATTGGAAAGGAAGAAGTCAAACTGTCTGTTTGCAGATGATATCATAGTTTACATAAGCAACCCCAAAAAACTCTACCAGGGAACTCCTACAGCTGTTAAACACCTTCAGCAAACTAGCAGGATACAAGATAAACTCAAAAAAGTCAGTAGCCCTACTATATACAGACGACAAAGGGGCTGAGAAAAGAAATCAGAGAAACATCACCCTTTACAATAGCCACAAACATAAAGTATCTTGGGGTAACACTTACCAAACAAGTGAAATATAATAAGAACTTTGTGGCTCTAAAGAAAGAAATTAAAGAAGATACCAGAAAATGGAAAGATCTCCCATGCTCTTGGATAGGTAGGATAAACATAGTAAAAATGGCAATCTTGCCAAAAGCAATCTGAAGACTCAATGCAATCCCTATCAAAATCCAAGCACATATCTTGAAAGGTTAATAATCAACTTTATATGAAAAACCAAAAGACCCAGGATAGTGAAAAAATCCCTGTTCAATAAAGGAACTTTAGGATGCATCAACATCCCCAACTTTAAGCTATACTATAGAGCTATATTCCTTAAAACAGCTTGGTATTGGCACAAAAATAGACAGGTAGACCAATGGAATCAAATTGAAAATCCTGATATTAACCCACACACCTACAAATACCTGATTTTTGACAAAAGAGCTAAAATTATACAATAAGAGGAGGAAAGCATCTTCAACAAATGGTGCGGGCACAACTGGATGATGGTGTGTAGAAGACTGCAGATAAACCCATGTCTATTGCCATGCACAAAACTCAAGTCCAAATAGATCAAAGACCTCAACATAAATCCAGCCACACTGAATCTCTTAGAAGAAAAAGTGGGAGGTACCCCTGAATAAACTAGTACAGGAGACAGCTTCCTGAACATAACAGTAGCACAGACACTGAGATTGACAATTAATAAATCGGGCCTTCTCAAACTGAGAAGCTTCTGTAAGGCAAACGACACACTTGACAAGACCAAACGACAGTCCACAGATTAGAAAAAGATCTTCACCAATCCTACATCTGACAGAGGGCTGCTCTCCAAAATATACAAGGAACTCAAGAAACTAGTTACAAAAGCACCAAATAACCCTATTAAAAATGGGGGTACAGAACTGAAGAGAGAATTCTCAATAGAGGAAATCAAAAAGGCTGAAAGACACCTAAAATGTTCAACATCCTTATCAGAGAAGTGCAAATCAAAACAACTCTGAGATACCTGCCAGAATGACTTAGAAACACTAATGACAACTTATGCTGGAGAGGATTGGAGAAAGGGGAACACTTCTCCACTGCTGGTGGGAGTACAAACTTGTACAGCCATTTTGGAGAACAGTATGGTGGTTCCTCAGGAAAATGGGAATCATTCTACCATGGGACCCAGCAATCCCACTCTTTAGGCAAATGATCCACATACATGCAACAAGACTATGCTCAACTATGTTATGTTCATAGCATTATTTGTAATGGCAAGAACCTGAAGCAACCTAGATGACCCTCAACTGAAGAATGGGTAAAGACGATGTGGCACATTTACACAATAGAATACTACTCTGAGGGAAAAAAAAACAGAATCTTGAAATTCCCAGGCAAACAGATGCAACTTAAAGAAACCATCCTGAATGAGATAACCCAGTCACAAAAAGAGGAATATGGTATGTTCTCACTCATATATGGATTTTAGACCTAGAGCAAAGGATCACCAGCCTATAATTCACACTGCCAGAGAAAGTAGAATACAAGGAGGAAATCTAAGAAATGCATACAAGGTCCCTCACAGAAGGGGAAAGGAACAAGATCTCCTGAGCATAATGGGAGGGTGGGGAAAGTGAGTGGAGAGGGAGCTAGGAGAAAGAAGGGGAGGAGAGGAAAGCACGTGGTACTAGGAAGATTGAGTCAGGGGAGGAATAGACCAGAGGAAAAAAAGAGAGATACCATAAAAGAGGGAGCCATTATAGGGTTCAAGAGAAAACTGACTCTAGAGAAATATCCAGAGAACTACAAGACTGACCACAACTAACAATTTGAGCAACAGTGGAAAGGCTACCATAAATTCCCTTTCCTGATAATGAAATTGGTAGCTAACTTACCCACCATCATAGAGCCCTCATCTAGTAGCTGGTGGAAACAGAAGCAGACAGCCCACAGCTAAACACTGAGCAGAACTCCTGGAATCCAGATGCACAGAGGGAGGAGTGATAAGAAAATGGGGGCAAGACCAGGCCACAAAAACCCAGAGACAGCTGACCTGAACAAGGAGGAGCTAACAGGCCCCCCAGACTGATAGCTGGGAATCCAGCATTGGACTGACTCAGACCCCCTGAACGTGGGTTTCGTTAGAAGGCCTGGGCAGTCCAAGGGACCTCTGATAGTGGATCCAAGATGTATCCCTGGCGCACAAAAGAACTTTGGGAGCACGCTCCCCATAGAGGGATACTCCCTTAACCCAGAGGCAGGAGGGAGGACCTAGTCCCTACTCCAAATGGCTTGACAGATTTTGTTGACCCCTCCTGGAAGGCATTACCCTACCTGCAGAGTGGGGGGGGGATGGGATGGGATGGGAGGGTTGGGAGGAGGGAGATGGAACTTCAATCACTATATAAAATAAGAAAAAGAAAGAAAGGGAGGGAGGAAGGAAGGGAAGGAGGGAGGAAGGAAAGAAGGAAGGAAGGAAACTCAACAAACAAATTTTCAATGTTCCAACAGAAAAACAAAGATAAAGAGGTAATAAATGACAATTCTTGAGCAGAGAGGCACACTCAAACTTCAAAAACCAGGTGTATTGCTATCATTGTAGATGAAGGTAAAAAAGAATTGGTGAGCTAGGAGGGGAATGATTTGAAAATGCAGCTGCAGAAGAAAGAAAATGTAGAGTGGTAGAAATAATTATTAACAGGACAAAAGAAAACACCGTTAAAAGATAAACATTCAGTTATTTTGGTGTAGGGAGAACTAGAGAATGCCAAGGGGGATAAAGGTACTTGAAGAAATATCAGATAAATCCACAACCTAAGAGGGATACAGACATCCAGCTGACCTGGTGTGCTTTCTATTGCTGTGCCAAACACCATGACCAAAATCAATGCAAGGAGAAAGGGGCTCATCTTACCTTACATGTTACAGTCCTTCATCAACGGAGGCCAAGGGAGAGACCTAGAGGGCGGGAAATGAAGCAGAGATGACACACAAGAAAGCTACTCGCTGGCTTGTTTCCCGCAGCTTGCTCTGAGATGTCTTACAAAGCGCAGGCCCACCTGCCTAAAGATGGTGCCGCCCATAGTGGGCTGGGCCTCCCCACATCAATCATCAGACAAGAAAATGCTCACAGGCAAATCTAATAGAGGAAATTCCTCAATCAAGTTCCCTCTCCCCAGTCTTGTCAAGTTGGCAGCTGAGTGGGACACCAGGTGTAGGCAAGCCAAAGGTCATTGATCATATTTAATATAATGTGTACTGCCAAAACAGCTTAATTCGCAGAGTGGAAAGAAAAGAGGATATTACCAATGTTACAGCAGTTATTCACCAGAACCTTATGGGCCAGGAGAGAACAGACTGAGATTTTTTTTATATATACTATTAATGAAGGGAAGAGAAAATGTGACCCAATGATATCATTCACAGCTATTCAGGAACTGGTGGAGGGTATCTCCAGCAGCCAGCTCTATACACACACACACACACACACACACACACACACACACACAGAGTAAAAGGAAGTTCTTCAAACTGAAAGTGCTGTAAGAGAGCTTGAGAAGGCACAGAACTCACTGTTGAGGCTGACTGTGCAAATTCTGAAGGCGTATCTTTATAAACATGGTATGAAACTGTTCCTATCATTAGTGCAATAACTAACAAAACACCTAAAAACAGTAACCACATGAATGTGTTAAGAAATGGGCAATGTGGGGACCTGAGAGATGACTCAGTGGTTAAGAGCCCTTACTGCTCTTGCAGAGGACCCTGGTTCAGGTCCCAGCATGCAAGTCAAGTGGCTTGCAACCACCTGGAACTCAAGCCCCAGGTGATCTGACCCTGCCCCCAGCCTCTGTGAGCACGGCACTCATGTGCATATACTCACACAGAGACACACAATTAAAAATAAAACATGAAGGGCAACATGAAAGGATATAAAGTTCAGTAGACATGACTTTTGGATTCATTCACCTGTACCACAAATGTAAAATTTGTCAGGGCTGGAGATGTGTCTCGGCAGTTAAGATCATGGGCTGCTCTTGCAGAGGACCCAAGTTCAGTTCCAAGAACCCATACTAGGCAGCTCACAACTACCTGTAACTCCTAGCTCCAGGAGATCTGGCATTCTCTTCTGGCACCCAAGGGCACCCATACTGTGTTGTTGGTTGTTTTTTACTCTATTCTTAGGGGGAACCCATTACCCAGCTCCCAAATAAATCACATATGGAGTCGTATTCTTTCTAATAAGCACCCGGTCTTGACTTGTTTCTAGCCAGCTTTTCTTAACTTAAATTATCCAGATGGCCTTTTGCCTCTAGGATTTTTCCTTCTCTTACTTCTGTGTATCTTATTTTCACTTACTCCATGGCTGGCTGAGGGGCTTGGTACCTGGGTGGCTGGCCATAGACATCCTCCTCTCCTTGTTCTATCTTTCTCTTTTTTTCTTTTCCCAGATTTCTCCTATTTATTCACTCTGCCTGAAAGCCCCTCTTATCCCTTCTCCTGGCCCACTATTGGCCATTCAGCTCTTTATTAGACCGACCATCAGGTGTTTCAAACATGCAAAGAATCACAGCTTCACATCTTTGCATTATTAAAACAAATGTTCTACGGCAAAAACAAATGTAACACACCTTAAAATAATTTTCTACAACAACACTCAGATGGATGGACACAAACAATCTTTAGGAACTTGAGAGCATGAAGAGGAATGGAGTACTAGTGTAAATGTCTTTAGTAGTGTAGCTCCCATTTCCTTTCTCTGCTTTGGCTCTTAGCCATCACTGTCACCTTAAGGTACCATCATTTCAAACTACCTTGTTATTCAGAGTTTTGATAAGCCAGGTGCACAAGTTGAATCCCAGCAACCAGTAGGCAGAAACAGGTGGATCTCTGAGTTTGAGGCCAGCCTGGTCTACAAAGCAAGTTCCAGGATAACCAGGGATACACAAAGAAACACTGTCTCAAACATATAAAAAAAAGTTTTGGTAAATGTCCTGCCAACAACAAACCAGAAAACTGCAGCCAACAAAGTAAGACCATGTGTGTAATCACTGTAGTAGTAACAAGCCTAGCAGGAAACTTGGCTCCATCTGGCTTGATTTTCCACACAGCTTTCTTATACAATTTAAGCAACAAACCCCCAAACTGGGATTCTCCAAGGATCTCATATTGGATCAAGAAAACACCTAAATCCTAGGCCAAATAAAGGGGAAGAGACTCACAACTTTTTAGACCAACTTACAGAAGGGAGAGGCGGTGATGGTGGAAAGATCTTACTGTTACGAGCAGTTTTTTCCACCCGCCTGGTCCCAGAGCCTCGCCAGCCCCAAATAGCACACTGAGACACTGTATTAGATATAATGGTGTTGACCTGTTACTAGCATTTCTTATTGGCTAGCTCTGTCTTAAATATTAACCCATTTCTATTAATCTAAGTATTTCCACATGGTCTTATCTTACCGAGGAGCGGGCCTGGCATTCCTCTTTCTCGGTCCTACATTCTGAATCTCCTTCCTTCTTTCCTCTCTCCTCCTAGTCTCCTAGTCCCACCTATCTTGCTTTCCTATTGGCCAACAGGGCTTTATTCATTAACCAATAAGAGAAGCATATTTACAGAATGGCATCTCCCATTACCTCACCTTGACCAAGACCACTTACATACATGCATTTAAACTTCAGCTTCTCATCAGGACCCCAAAGATGGAGTTGAGGGGCATTGCTCAATCTGGTCACATTGAGGGAACCTCCCTTTTCAGCTTTTCACTGTTAACTTGGCCGTTTTCACTTGATTGCTGAAAACAAATGATCACTCCTGTCTTGCTGGGAGCACAGACTGTGATTCCAAGTCCAGGAACAGAGCTGTGGTGTCTACTGAGAAGTGACATCTGATCCAGATATATCTACATAGACCTCTGCTTTAACACTTTGTTTCAATGTGTACACCCAATACTTGTATTGCTAAGTATTTCCTGACACTTACTACTACTGGTGGGTGGTAATTTTTCATCTTTATTTTCTAATTGTCTTTGCTAGGCTATAGAATAAAAATAAACATTTTTTAAAGGGAAGAAAAAGATGGCCTCCTTATAAGAAGCTGTGCTTGCTGGGGTACTATCCTCAGGGACTTTCTTTGTGTGACTCTGTTCTTAGAATACTAAGCCTGGATGATTGACACAGAAATCTGGAGTGTAATCCTACATGGCATTTACTCTTCCTTTAAAAGCAGCTTAATTTCAGTCTGTGAGACTATCGTTCTGTCTAGGCTCACTAAAGAAAAATTCCAGATAATAATGGCCAAACTTCTAACAGCACTTGCTATCTACATCCAGGTGTGGGCTTCAGGGAAGTATGAGGGAGTGTGTCAGTGGGTACTTTGCTCCATTATAAATTTACACACCTTATAAATGCAGAATTCCCAAGAAGCAGAAATTTGGGACCATCATCCCAGTGACTGGTCTAGTATTACATCCAATGCATTCTAGCTCCTAACACATGCAACCCTTTCTGAAAACCACAATTAGCAAAGGTCTATCAGACTTTCCCAGTAATGGGTGCTAATCAACACTGGTTTTTTCTTCGGATGAAAGGAAATTAAGGGGACTAGCAGGGGTTATCTCCAGTTTTATTTTAACATATCACCACTTGAAATACTTTACTACTCCCATCAGCTTTAGTAAAGTTTGGGAGAAAAAAAAAAAAAAAACAACTGAGATTTAACATGACAGGCAGACCTCAAATCCATAACAACAACCAAAAAAAAAAAAAAAAAAAAACAGGTGAGTGTGTCCTCAAAGAGAAATTAACATTAAAGACAAAACAATCTGTTTAAGAAATATATTGAGCAATTCCTAAGTGCAAGGCACAAATCCATATTGAGATTACAAGAGTAAATAAAGCAGAGTCTCTGCCCTAATATTCCAGTCAAACCTAAGAAAAACTTAGATGTTTTAATGAAAGAACAAAGAAGTCCCCACAAACAACATAGAGCATGGTAAGTACTACAAAAACCAGAATGTAACACCAAGGCCAGAGAAACCCCTAGATGTCATTCAGAGAGGACAGGGAAAGAAATCCCTACACACAAGACATTTAAGGTAAAGCATAAAGAACTCACAGTCTATCCAGCAAACTTGTTTGAAATGTTTTTCTCAAAACAAAACAACTAGGGGTAGAATATTCTAGACAGTACTGATGTTAGGTCTGGTTCAAAGAAGGTAAGAGGTGCTAGGCAGTGGTGGCACACACCTTTAATCCCAGCACTCAGGAAACAGAGGCAGGTGGAGTTGCTCCTCTGTGAGTTCGAGGCCAGACTGATCCAAAGCTACAAGGAAGCCATGTCTTAAAAAAAAAAAAGAAAGAAAGAAACATAAATAAATAAATAAATAAATAAATAAATAAATACATAAATAGGGCTCAGAGGGGAAAAATAATCTATTTTTAGTTCTGTTTGCAAAACAACAGAGAAATTCAACTTTAATTGTGATGAGATATACTTAAACATATCAATGACCAGAGACATTCTTTTAAGACTGATTTCATTTTATGTGTGAGTTTGCCTGTGTGTGTGTGTGTGTGTGTGTGTGCAACATGCGTATACAGTGCTTGTGGAAACCAAAGAGCACATAGAATTCCCTGGAACTGGAGTTAAGAATGGCATGGGCTCCCATGTGCATGCTGGACAACAGTCCCAGATTCTCTAAAGAGCAGCAAGTGTTCTTAACTTCAGAGCCATCTCTCCAGTCCCTAGATTTATTTTGAGAAACATTTTTGTGCTGCTATGGGATGGGGAAGATACACATATGATATGAGCTCTTAGACAGAAAAAGAAAGCTTCAAGTAGCTATGGAAATAATCATAAAGGTGATGCCTTTTGTCCAGACAGACTCATAGAGAGAATTATATTGGAAGTGTCATAGGGGTAGAACTAACATGCTTGAATTCTAGACGAGATGCCAGCTTGAGTAGCTGGATGCACACCATCACACTGAGGTGGAGACTGGAGAGACTGGGGAAGATCTAGTATGAGGCTCGGTGGCTAAGAGCACCTGCTGATCTTACAGAGGACTGGAGTTCAGTTCTCAGCATCAATATTCAGTGGCTTAAACCAGCTCTACTGCCAACTCCAGGAAACCTTACTTCCTCTTCTGGCTTCTATGAGCAATGCACATACCAGTACATACATACATACATACATACAAATAAATAATTTAGAAAAAGACCCTATACAGTATGGTGGGGAAAGCCAACCATTGATTTAAATAGCATACAATCTGAGACACTTGTGAGACAGTAAAGCCAATAAGTATGAAAGTCATTACTTGAATGTGGTATTTAGTAAAAGGATTGGTGTAGATTTTATACTACTCCAAATATAGGATTAGAGAAGATTTTATTTGCCTTGTTTGTGACAGGGATTTTGGAGATATCTGGCTATGTAGTCCAAGCTTGCCTCAAACTCGAAGTCCTTCCACCTCAGCATCCACAGTACTGGGATTACAGTCATGTGGGGTGCCATACCCAGCCAGGAACTAGAGTGTCAGTGACATCTCACAAAATATGTACCTAATTTTATTTTTTTCAAATACTATCCAATAGTACTAATTTCACTTATTTTTTAAGCCCTGTGTATGCAGGCAGAGTCTGACTTTCATTGTACACTAAATTCACACTGTGTTATTTCTGAACACTCATTCCACTGTTTCATCTGTCTGTTTATGTCCCTGTTGTTTACAGGGCTTCCCTGGCATACAAACATCTAGTGTGTTAGTTCCCAGTACAGTTTTCTTTTTAGTGTTGTCTTTACTTTCCCTGCCTGTTTTGTTCCATAGGACCTCTCATATCTGCATCATACACATAGTTGTTACTATCTTACTTTGTAATGGGTAAACTTTAGAAATGTAATTAGCCTAGAAGTTCCCCCCAAAATGGGAGGTTTTTATCTTGTCTTTACTTGATCTATTAATTTACTAGATTGCAGGAATTAAATTCTGCATCTGTGGCACAGAGGTGGGAGTGTGTTCCACAGATGGAGCATTGGTCTTAGGGGGTAAAGGCAGAGAACTTCCTCTCAGAATTCCTGGGGTGTACACACTGCTCTTCAGCTTGCTGTGCTGGATGCACAGGAATGCAAGAGTTAAGTTCCTGGGCCAAAGACCTTGAGGGCAGACGATGGTTCCATCACCTCCCATCATTGCTACCCTGGGAACCAGACCTTTAGACACACACACACACACACACACACACACACACACACACCACACCTTTTGAGAGAAACATTTGTACAGATCATAACGGAATGTAAATGGTTGAAATCTTAAATGCATATGAAAAACCACAAGACAGTTTGCAGAAAGTAAAAACAAAACAAAACAACTACTAGTTGCCTTTAGAAGCTGCCAAAATTCCAAAATACTAATAATGAGAATAAGAATAACCTGAGAGCTAGCCAAGGCCCACAAATTCCATAGTGGAGAGAGTGCATGTTGATTTTTGTCTTTTCATATGAGCTACATTTCAGACTGAACAGATTCAGGAACACACTGCATGACTGAGTATGTCTCCTCACCTCTCTGAGTCCTCTTGTCCATCTGTAAATGAAGACACATGCCTCATAGTGATCTAAGAGGATTACATTAGGCAATATGCATAAAACTTCCAGCACAGGGGCTTATCTCCTCTGCACAGTCATAATGCTTTCCAAGGGCTTCCACACAATTAACCTGTCATGTACTCCCTTTGTATTGTCCTGACCTTTCTCACGTTCAATAGTTCATTGTAAAACTTCATCTATCAAGGGTCAACTGTATGTCAAGCACTTTGAGTCCGAATATAAAGATTAAGATATTTTCTTGATCACCAAGAACTTCCAATCTAACAAGAGAGCTACTGAGAAGACAGAAGTGAGCAGAGACCTGTAGATTGCTGTAGACTCAGGAGCTTGTCCAAATGGTTTTTATCAGCCGAGTTCCTGTGCTACTAAAGAAGGGGTGGGAGCAAGAGGAGGAGGAAAAGGAACGGGGGGGGGGGGAGGAAGAGGAGTGGAAGGAGGAATAGAGAAAGAAGGAATGGGAGCAAGACGGGGAGGAAAGCAAGAAAGGGAAGGGAAGACTAGAAAGATGAGGGGAGGGGTAGGGGAAGAGAGAAGAAGGGAAAGAGAGAAGGAAGGGAAGGAGAAAGATCAGGAAGGGAAAAGGAAGGACAGAGATGAGCAGGAGGAGGAGCAGGAGGAGGAAGGTGGGAATGAGAAAAAAAAGGGAGAAAGAAGAGAGGGAGGCACAGAACATAGAAAATTACCAAGAAAATAACGACAGAGATAGATTAACAGCAGCAAAATAACAAAATGCATAGATTTCCCATGCCTTGGATTCACAGGTAACAGTGTCTGTCTGGGGTCTGTCCTGTACAGCCTTGCCTGTCAACACAGAGTCTTGTTAAGCTATTCAAGGCACGTTCCCTGTACAGGACAAATAGAGCAAGAATGAAGATTAATGAAGACAAATAGCATGTGCGGTGGCAGGATCTAATTCAAGGTAAGCTGCCCCAGAGATGACAGCTGAGATTCACTCAGACCCCAAAACTATCCCCAACAGCAATTCATTATGCGCATGAAATGAGATGAGAATCAATGGCCCCATCGTGTGCTCATCTTCTGGGACTCTCCTGCAAGCAGGCAGTGAGCCAGCTGCAAAAATCTATTTGTTTCAGGACAGAGAGGGTTCTGTTTTAAAGAAATGGGAGGAAACAGAATCAGGGCTAGAAGTCCTGAACAAGCCTGAGAAACTGGGATGGAAACTGGTTCCTTGGTCACCTGTCAGATGTTATAACCAGTTATAGACTAGTTTTTATTCACACATTTGTTTAGGAGATAACAACACCAACAAAACTGAGAATAAAGCAAAGTTAAATAAGGCAGACATGAATGTATGAACATGCAAAACTTTTAAAACAGTAAAACAAATCATTCCCTCAATGACCAATCCTTAAAGTATTTGAGTGGCATCTGTGGCTGTGACTATTTATTAATTTCTTAAGATTCTCAGTTTTTAAAATTTATTATCTGAATTTGTGTGTATGCACTTGTGTGATTTATTATTTGTATTTGTGTGTATGTGCATATCTGCATGTATGTACTCATATGTGCATGTGAATGAAGGTGGAGGCCAGAAGATGGAGTCAGATCATCAGGAGCTGGAATCATAGACAATTCTGAGCCACCTGATCTGGGTTCTGGGAACTGAACTTAGGTCCTCTGAAAGAGCAGCGATGGCTCTTACCCACTGAGCCATAGCTCCAGCCCTTACCTTTGTTTTTACTTATGTACATGTGTGAGTGGCTGTGTGTGATATATGTGTGTAAGTATCATGGAAACTATGGAGACCAGAATATGGAGGTACTGGTTCCCCTGGAGTTGGAGTAACAGAAGTTTGTGAGATGCTAGATATGGCTGCTGGGAATCAAATTCAAGCTCTCTACAAGAGCAGCAAACACTCTTAACTACTAAACCATCTTTATCTCCAATCCCCATCATTGTTATAAAAAAAAAAAAACTTAAATGCAATCTCTTGGGCCAATGTGTCCACTGTTTTCCATATCTTACAATGCAGAAACTGGTAATGTTTTTACAGACTAAATAAGACAACTAGAACATGTTAGTGGTATGCTATCCAGATCCCACTTAGTTCATCTGAAAACTGCAGGGTAAATGATTGGAAGTCACCCTGACACCATCAGCATGGGCTCTGTTTTTCTATGCACTTTTTTTGTAGGTCAAGGGTTTGTAAACAGAATTACAGCCAGTCTATGAGTTCAAGGAGGGACGCTGGTTATATAGAACTCCACACCCTCACCCAAGAGAAACTCTGTTTTGCTCAAGAAAATATTACTCTGGAGAAAGAAATAAAGCCTAGTTTGAAAATTATTCTCTGTATCTAGGAACACTGAAGTTCAATTTTTTAAGTGGGCTTGGAAACTTGATATATAGTTAACAATGATGTTTCTCAACTACTTTGTATTCATTACATTGACGTTCAAGGTAACTCACTAAAGAACTGAAGTCTATGCTGTAGTCACAGTTATAGGGTACAGTCTGTCATGGCAGGGAAGGCATAGCAGTAGGAGTGTGAAGTTGCTGGTCACACTGCATGGGCAGTCCCAAAGCAGGTGACAACACAAGCTGGTGCCCAGCTCACTTTCTCCTCTTGGTTCAGTCTAAGGCCACAGCCTAAGGAATGGTGCCACCTGCATTAAGGGTATGTTGTGGAATATTAGATTGACTATGTAAAGATGTGTTGTATTTGTTTATGCCACATTTGTTTAACTACGTGAAGATGTGTTGCTGTTTCACCTTGCCTGCCTAAGACACCTGATTAGTGTAATAAAAAGCTGAAAAACCAATAGCTAGGCAGAGGAGTGATAGGCAGGGCTGGCAGGTAGAGAAAAAAGCTAGACAGCCAGCTGTGGGGGTTGGGGGTTGTTGGCCAGACAGACAGACACAGAGGTAGCAGGAAATCAGGATGGACAGTACATACATGAGATAAATGAGCCTTGGGGCAGCTCATAGATCAATAGAAATGGATTAATTTAAGTTAAAGAAAAATAGCTAGAAATAAGCCTAAGCTAAGCCAGAGCATGCATAATTAATAATAATTTTCTGTGTCTTTATTTGGGAGTGGTTGGCGGCCCAGGAAAAAAATCCAACTAGGTGGGTCGTTCCTTCCACAGAACCTCTCCAGAAACATCCTGGTAAACAGCAAAAGTTCGTATTCCAGGTGATTTTAAATCCAGTCAAGTTGACAATCAAGATAACCCACCAGAAATTTCATAAAACACAGATATCTAGGCTTTCCCTCACAGAGTCAGAATCCATCCCTGGCTTAGATCAGGCATCTGATAATAAATTAAAACCTCTTCAAAGCTATTGGGAGGTGACAGCTTCTGGGAATGGAAGGGTCTTTGACTGATGAGAGCCACTGGTAGGTTTCTCACACGCCAGTGGACTGCCCCACGAACCCAAGCATTTCTGAGCAGCACTAATTGAACTCTGTGGGTTGCCAAGAAAGAAGATACAAAGGTAGGAAGAGATCATGTGGGAAGACATAATCAGAACTGGAGGGGCAGTATGGAGGTGTACATTTCATTGTATATATGTATGTATGAAATTCTCAAAAATAAAGAAAAACTATTTTTAAAAAAAGAAAAAGAAACTTCTTCACAAAATTCTTACATGTTTCCAAGTTTGAGGACCACTATATTAGAGAGTCCTGCTGGCCAAGCAGAAAGGTCCTGTAACAGGAGTCTGTTAAAACACGCATTCCTGACAGCTTCATTTACCAAATACAAATTATGTGCCTACACCCTAATCTCTTAATTAATAAGAAGCTAACAGCCCTGTTAATGTGATCTTGTGAAATTTGCAAACCAATAGATTTTACCTGGGAAAAAGAAAACATCAACACTGGCAGATGTGGAGGCTGTGGAGTGGGAAAACAGCTTCTTGACTTCCTTTTAAAGACATAGGCTCAGAGAGCAGCATGATCGAAACTGGTTGGTTGAGGACTGAGCATGCTCAGACCTCTCCCACTGTCTTGGTGAAAGACAGATTACCAGGTCACTTGAAAATAGAAACTAACAAAACAGATTCACAAATCTGGAGCTCTCATTTAGGGGGAGACAAAGAGCAAAGATAAAAATCGAGGAAGTCATGAAGGAAAAACACTTTGTTCTCTAGAATCCTAGAATCTCCACAGAAAAGATGTTCCAAGAAAATCTGTAAACACATCTTAAAGTTGAAAAATAGCTGTCATTATTTTCCAAGACATTGCATACTCATTGTAGTTTTTTTATTTAGAATTCATGATTATCATTTGCTGAAATCATGCCAAACAAAACACAGACACTTCCTACGGACCAGATGTTGTGTTAGGTTATATATTATATATTACCTTCACTATGTTTTTGTAGCCATCGTGTGTGTGTGTGTGTGTGTGTGTGTGTGTGTGTGTGTGTGTGTGTGTGTGTCTGTGTGTGTGTACTCTAATTTTTATTTCAGCACCCTGAAGGATACAAATGAAGAAACTGAAGCATGAGGAAGCTACAGTGGTAAGACCAGAAGCAAGACAGACATTTTCCAAGCCATGTTTTCCCACATCTTAGGCTCTTTAGGAATGCAAACATCCCACAGAGTGCTGAATTGGTGGTGAACATGATCTGAGAGCTTTGGCAAAAGGAAATGGAGGCCCATATGATTTCTTTTCATTTTCTTTATGGGATGAGTGAGGGTTTGGCTATATGAACAACTAATCCATTGGTATCTAACACAAATTTAAGTATATGTTGTCAATTTTCCATCTGGTAATAGAAGGACAGTGAAATTAGGCCAAGTGACAGAGGGATTAATCAATGCTAAGCGATTTTGACTTAGAGCAAGATAAAGGTTAAAAGAGCTATATTTTGTGGATTTAAAAATCACAGCTATTTTGCAAATAAATTCACTGCAGCTCCTATTGAGGGAAATGGAAAGAGAGAAGTTTTTATGTAATTATATGCTTTAAACTGACAGACACCATGAAGCTGACTGGAAACTAGACAGGAAATTGCTTGTGTTCAGAGGTCAGAAACCAAGAAGGGAAAGGCCCTACACAGCAGGTAAGTGGAGTCTCAGGAATTGCAGGGCAGTGCCCTATGAAGCATACTGTGGGAAGGAGCTCAGAAAAGGCCAGGAGGAGTGAAAACTAGTAAAGGTTTCATGGTATAAATAAAAACAAACATTCACCAAGATCATTCAGCAGACCTGATCTTGTAGAGACCAGAACAAGGACAGTTGTTCGGTCAAGTAGCCAACGGAAGAAAGGATTGTGGTTAACAGAAATGATTTTCTTTCTATCCTGAACCATAGGCAGGCTGTATAGCACTGTATTTATCAAAGCTTACCAAATGCCCACTTAATTTTTGAAATTGGTAAGCATGTGAGTGGTGTATACATCTGAATGAGGGGTTTGCACACATATGTGCAGGGACACTTTTGTGTGCATGTACAAGCTGAGAGCAATGTCACTGTCTTCTTTGGTTGCTCTCCACCTCGGATTTTTAGAACGGGCCTCTTTCACAAACAAGCACACTTCCATGAATCTCGAGAGATGCTTGCCAGAGACTGAGGTCAGAAACTGGAGAGAAAGAATGTCCCTGTAAGACACACACACACACACACACACACACACACACACACACACACACACACACACAAATATGCTCATGTCGCAAGCCATTCTGACTGAAGCCATGGAGAGGGTTAGGAAACCCTTAGCAGTGGCCAGAGAATGGCTGTAGACGCTGCAAGCTGCTGAGGAAGGGATGAAACGTGGAGAGAGTTCCCACTAAGTCTAGACATCCATCCATAGTGCCTGATGGTGGATTGTGGAAAGGCATCCCCACTATGCTTCCACATGGGAGTTGAGTAGCATTGAGAAAGACTCTGTCGGAGCCCACTCCACACAAGGCAGGAGCAGTGCCCATAGGGAAACATGGGAAAGCTGCACTAGATTAAACAGAAAGATAACAGAACTCAAACCCAGCTCAACCCTAGCTAACTCAACATCCCACATCCAGGACTTCAAAGGATGAACACGGGGGGGGGGGCATGTGAAGAGGGAGAAGGACCACAAACACAAATTCTGCTTGAAAAAAATGGCACAATGACATGTAATTCTTTGTAAACCAACAAAATGAAAATTATTCGTGACAAATCATCTTAAACAATCCACTGAAGAAGGCAGGTGGTATGGAACAGGTAGCAAAAGCCTCGTGGGGACAATCAATAAAATGATGAAGATTCTAGTAGATTTCATATGTATTCCTTTAACAGAGAAACAGAAACATACTTTGGTTTTCATATACCACTAATTATATGAATGAATACCGTGTCCTAAATTTAGACAGCCAGTTTTAGAATCTATAGCCTTTATGTCCAATACTGCCATTTAGTTCAGTCACTCCCAGAAGCACACTCACTTCCAAGTCTCACACTGTCACATACATCCTTACTCTGTGAAAGTTTACATATTTATTTACAAACATCTTCCATTTCCAAACTCCTCCTCCCAGGACATTTAGGAACAGACCATGCCTTGGATTCAGCTACTACCTCTTTGACTGGGTTTAAAGAAGGTAATTTGCCATTCTGAATTTTAATTTCATCATCAGTCAATGAGAAAAATAGTAATCAACAGCTCAGAAAGCCATTAGAAATGTAAATAACACAGGTCAAGAGGACAGTGTGTAAAAAGTAAACACTGGCCATCTTTACCAAAATAAGGAGGCAGAACAAGGAGACAAAACCAATCTGACAGGTTGTATCTGATATTTAGTTCTCAGCTTCCTTACATGCAAAATGTTCAAACCAGGTGATTTCCAGAGGTCTCTAAATTCTCAAAATCCTATAATTCTGGCCAAAAAGAGCATTTGAAAATCTATTGTGAATTGATATGTATTCTAATCAAGAGAGAGGCTAACAACTGACATCTACCTGCAGAATGAATGATTGATCATCTGATCACACACACACACACACACACACACACACACACACACACACACACACACACACCCCTCTGGCATGCAGAATACTCTTCTATCTAATAGCAAGAAACATTTGTTTTTCTCTAGCCTTCCTGCCCAAAGTCCTATTTTGTTTGTTTATTTGGGTTCTTTTGTGCCATTAATTTTCATTTGACTGTATCAAGTAAAGAACTGTGATCATTAGCAAACCTTCACCCGCTGAACGCATGAATCTTCATTAAAGCTTTTCATTCCTTTTTGCTTAAACTGTTTTCAATTTGTCTGGTAATTTAACCAAAAATAATTCTACAACATCTGGCTTTGGTTTGGAACCAAATATGACAAGATTAATGACATTAAAATAAGCTACCCAGTACAGTAATATGAAAAGCGGTGTTGTCATCAGGGCAGCCTGCTGAGCTGGATATTAGTGCAAACAAAATCTCCCAGAGAAATCCAGTGTCTGAACATCTAGTCTCTCTATGTAGCCCTTACTGCTGAAACTTGCTATGTGCACTTGGCTGGCCTTAAACCACAGAGATCTGCTTGCCTCTGCTGGGATTAAAGGCATGCACCACCATTTGCCCGATGCCACAGTTTTATTTTTCAGTAAGAGCTGACGGATCAAATTAAATTCATGTGACTTCAGGAGACTCGTGTAATACACCAGTACA
The DNA here is from genome assembly GCF_943737965.1 of Phodopus roborovskii. Lineage (NCBI taxonomy): Eukaryota > Metazoa > Chordata > Mammalia > Rodentia > Cricetidae > Phodopus > Phodopus roborovskii. Next base: position 49,176,653 of record NW_026126517.1, on the reverse strand, counting down.
TGCTAGTAGTCGATATAAATTAGAAACTTATCTCACATAAACCCAATTACAGAGAAGAAAATAAGTAAAATCCTAAGTGCACTGTAATTTTCCATCAAGTTAACTGTGCCCTCGGCTCTCCCATACATCCTCATTTTGACCACTACTGTTTGTCCCTGTGCTTACAAAGCACATTTGTTTTGCCCTTTCTTCTTATAAAACTGCTTCTATCTGCTCACGACAATAAATGTAAAGATGCAAAGCATTACAAAACTGTATTCTCTTTACTCGTAATAATTTATGGAAAATTTAAATCTGTGAGTCTCCTTCTTCCCAGCCCTAAAGTCTCACTGCAGGGAGTGCAAGCCTGTACACCTCCTTTCTCCATCTGCCATGACACAAAGTCAGCTGTCTCCTGACTTCCTTGTCTTCTTGGGAGTCAGAAGTCTGTACCGTTTTTAGAGTCCTTGTACACAGCCAGGCTTTAGGTGTGGGGTATTAGGGAAGGAAAGTGAAATGTGCAGGACAATACTCCAGGTATTTTCCTGCCTTAACATAAAACCTACGCTAAATGGAGAGCCAAGGCATCCAAATCCAATCACACATAGTGAACCAGTGTAAGAACTGACAACTCAGGTCTATTAACCAAGGTCTCCTAAGAAAACAACACAAAGAGGAGCATGTAAGGGTTGAGCTGGGATGTAGCTGAGTTGGAAGAGTGCCTGCCTAGCACACACAAAACTCAGGGATTGGTCTCCAGCATCATAACTGGGTGTCCATTCCCATAATCCCAGAACTCAGCAGGAGTTAGAGGCACGAGAGCCAGAAGGTTCAAGGTCATTCTCAGCTCAGCCACAAATGCAAGCCTGGCCTGGGATGCATGAGACCCCATCTAAAAAGAAATCAAGAGAATTGTATTAAAGTGTCAGTTGAACAATATTATAAGTCATTGAGAGATGTGTGGGCTTTCCTTCAGGTCACTGTGATCCAGAGTAAAGACAGGGCAGAGAGCTGTGTGAATGTGATCTAGACAGAAACACTCCCAGAAGTCTTTGCTACATCCTTGGAATACTGCCAGCTAGGAGCCTTTCTCATCTCAGAAGCCAAGCTGACATCCATGCTGGTCATTTGTTTCAGTGGAAATAGCCAAGGAGCTTTGTCAATGACACAACTGTGCTCACGATCTCTACCATAGACTCACAGCTGTCATGCTTATTCTTATTAAAAAGTTACTATGAAAGGATTAACTCAAAAAAATCAATAGCCCTACTATATACAAATGATAAAGGGGCTGAGAAACAAATCATAGAAATGTCACCCTTTACAATAGCCACAAACAACATAAAATATCTTGGGATAATGCTAACCAAACAAATGAAAGACCTATATAGCAAGAAAGAAATTAAAGAAGACACCAGAAAATGGAAAGATCTCCCATGCTCTTGGATAGGTAGGATAAACATAGTAAACATAGTAAAAATGGAAATCTACAGATTCAATGAAATCCTCATCAAAATCCCAACACAATTCTTCTCTGACCTTAAAAGGATAATACTCAACATTATATGGAAAAACAAAAGACCCAGGATAGCCAAAACAACCCTGTACAATAAAGGAACTTCAGGAGGCATCACCATCCCTGACTTTAACCTCTACTACAGAGCTATATCCTGAAAACAGTTAAGTATTGGCACAAAAATAGACAGGTAGACCAATGGACTCAAACTGAAAACCCTGACATTAAACCTCACACCTATGAACACCTAATTTTTGACAAAAGAGCTAAAATTTATATAGTGGAAATAAATAATGCTGGCATAACTGGATGCTAGTTTATAAAAGACTGCAGATAGATCCTCTGTCTATCATGCACAAAACTCAAGTCCAAATGAATCAAAGACCTCAACATAAATCTAGCCACACTGAATCTCTTAGAAGACAAAGTGGGAGGTACCCTCGAACAAATTGGTATAGGAGACTGCCTCCTGAACATAACACCAGTAACACAGACACTGAGATCGATAATTGATAAATGGGACCTTCACAAACTGAGAAGCTTCTGTAAGGCAAAGGACATAGTTGACAAGACCAAACGGCAGCCCACACACTGGGAAAAGATCTTCACCAACTCTACATCTGACAGAGGGCTGATCTCCAAAATATACAAAAAACTCAAGAAGCTAGTCACCAAAACACCAAATAATCCAACTAAAAAGTGGGGTACAGAACTGAAGAGAGAATTCTCAATAGAGGAATCCAAAATTGCTGAAAGACACTTAAGAAAGTGTTCAACATCCTTAGCCATCTGGGAAATGCAAATCAAGGCAACTCTGAGATACTATCTTATTCCTGTCATAATTGTTAAAATCAAAAACACCAATGACAGTTTATGCTGGAGATGTGGAGAGATGGGAACACTCCTCCACTGCTGGTGGGAGTGCAAACTTGTACAGCCATTTTGGAAATCAGTATGGTGGTTCCTCAGGAAAATGGGAAACAGTCTACCACAGGATCCAGCAATTTCACTCTTAGGCATATACCCAAAAGATGCATACACATGCAACAAAGACATATGTTCAACTATGTTCATTGTTTGTAATAGCTACAACCTGGCAACAACCTAGGTGCCCCTCAACTAAAGAATGGATGGAGAAAATATGGTACATTTACACAATGGAGTACTATTCTATGGAAAAATAATGGAATCTTAAAATTCCCAGGCAAATGGGTGGAACTAGAAGAAACCATCCTGAGTGAGGAGACCCAGTTTAAAAAAAAAAAAAAAAAAGATATGTACTCACTCATACACTCATATATGGAGCCAGAGAAGCTAGGAAACAAGGAGGACCCTAAGAGAGACATACATGGTTCCCCACAGAAGGGAAAAGGGACAAGATCTCCTGAGCAAATGGGGGGGGGCAGTGAGTGCAGAGGGAGTTATGAGAAAGAGCAGAGGAGAAGAGAAGAGGAGAGGAGGGCATGAGGGAGCAGGAAGATTGAGTCGGGGGAAGAATAGAGGAGAGCAAGAAAAGAGATACCATAATAGAGGGAGTCATTATAGGTTTCAAGAGATCTGGCACCAGGGAAATGTCCAGAGACATGTTGAGGGTCAAACAGCATGGCAGAAAGCCTAGACATGGGACCATGGCTGCCCCACCTGTCTTAGTTTCTGAATGACACAGTGTGACAAAGCAGAAACAGCAGATGTGGCCCACAAACCCAGCTGGTGGAGAGCAACACAACACTTCACACTATGATAGCAGCTACCAGTAAGTGTTTCAGTCACAGAGGCAGGCACCATAAACACCAAGAGGCTCTCAGGTCAGGAGAGCTATCCTTATTAGTCAAGATGCTCTGTTACTGACTCACATTGAGTTGAGCCTGGGTTTAAAAAAAAAAAAGTGTTCATATTAGCTATAAGTGATTTCATTTTTATCCCCTGGCTGCTCAGATGCATTAAATAGAGATGCATAATTTTTCATGCGTGAATATTGTAATAAAGTAGTTAGGAAAATACTGTGCCTGTCATGAAGGAGGAGTACACATCTTCTATCACCTGTGAAACTAAAGCCACAGCAGCAATTAGGAGGTATGGTTTTTCCCTAAGACACATAACCTCCTTTTAGATAATACGTATCCTTGGGAAAAAGGATATGTAATATCGGAGTAATATGTAGTTGCCCTACAAAACTGGCCAAACTCCAGAAGAATACCAAACTCATTCAGAGATCATCACATATGCTCGCTACTGTTCCCTCCCACACCAAATGACCCCGACTGGGTATGTCACAAGCCCCAGGTAATGAGGAATAGGAATACGTATGGTAACCTACCAAAACACCAGAATTTGCTTTGATATTTAAAGTGTGGTTCCTTTTTTGTAAAAGAACACAGAACTGTGCTTCATTTAACAGATGGAGCCAGCCCCGGTCTCTGCACAGAGAGCACATCGCCAACTTTCCCCACCCCTGCAGCAGTGTAAAGCAAAACCTCAAGGGGCCCTTCCAATACACGGCAACATATTTTACAACTATAAAACTGACTAATTGAATTTTTGTTTTATGTTGCCATTCTGGCCAAAGCCAAGCTTGCAAGAAGAGTTTTTATTTTAAAACTATCCCTGCCCTTCCTGATCAGTGTGGGCATAGAATAATGATCAAGCAGCAGACAGGAACAGAAATTTCCTTCCTCTCAATGCATCTGTTAGGTCTCAGATTCAAAGCCAGGCTCTGATCACATCGGACAAGAAGCAGGCCTCAAAACCTTGAATTTATCGAGATTGCTTGCAAAGTGGCACTACATGCCATCCACCATTGCTGGGACTAAGCCTTGTCCCAAGTACACGGGGTAACTAAGTACAGATTGTAAAAATCCATCCTGATGCACAAGCAACAGAGAAGGAAACGACCATAACGTGGTCGCCAAGACCTGCCACACTGCAAGTCACATGATGATTGGCCTGAGATATGATTTCATCAGACACCAAGCATGATGAGCGGCTTCTTTTCAGGGTTCTTCACAGGCAAGCCCAAAGGGATCCAGTTTGGGGACATCACTCATGGTACTTGATGCACTGGAGTGCCGAACTAAGTTACTAGGGTGTGCTGTTCAGCGGGTAGAATGATTTCAAAGGATGCACAGAGACACTGATGTAATATCGCAGTACTTTAAACTATTAAATATGAAGCATGTGATAAAACTGGATGGAAGAAGAGACATTTCTAACACCTTGGCAATGTGTCATGCGTGCTGTTTCTGTCACACTATCCCTAGTACATCAAAAGCCATGTTCTGTGAACTACTAAATGGAAACATATACATATATGTATGTATGTATGTATGTATGTATATTCTCAAATATAAATATATTCTTTACACTTAAAAACTACAAGGGGGATTAAAAGTGCTTGCTGCTCTCACAGAGGACCAGGCTTCTATTCCCAGCACCTACACAGTGACTCACAACCATATATAACTCCAGCTCCAGGATGTTTGGCATCCTCCACTGGCCTCCTTAGGCACCAGGCATGCACACAGTGCACAGACACACTTGGAATGCAAAACACTCATAGACATAGAAATAATAAAAAGATAATGTAAGCATGTAGGAAAATGCAAGTAAAACCATTTATTGAGGTGGATTTTAAATGCTGTAGAGAAACAGCATTTTATTTATTTATTTATTCCAAGATAGCATCTGAATTTTTCACTGTACAGTCAGGAAGTTATAGTAATAAGAGGTTATTCTACACACCAAAAGCATTAAGCACTAAGGGGTATCACAGTGTGACTAATTGTGTGAAATTTGTGATTTTAAGTGTAATGGAACCTTTGAAACTTGAGATAATGAGATGAAGACGAAGGGCAGGATTTGTAAATGAGTCTTCAGTGATTCTTAGACAGTGATCAAGTGAAATTTCCCCCTAACTAATGGGGTTCACTATGGTGTTTGACCTACCTGCCATTACACTTTGTCCTCTTCTGCGTGCGCAAACACACACACACACACACACACACACACACACACCAAGCTCCTTCCTTCCCTCTGGCTGGTCCCCTTGCCAGCCCCTAATAGCCCCTCTTCAGCTTGCTTATCCATGTATTACATCACTCAGTCTCCTTAGACCCCTCTAAATCACCACCAAGTAATTACCGATCACTGTCATAACTGCTCCCAAGGAATGTTTTAAACATATGCACAATAACTTTGGCCTTTCATAATAAAGGGAAAATCTTAACAGCAAATGAGAAAGGGGTGTTTTGTTTTGTTTTGTTATAACCCCTGTCTGTTTTGGTATAAGAAATACAGAATATATGAAAATTTTCCATGAATAGATAGTGCAATAGGATATAGTTAGGAAAACGAGGTTTACTTTTGTAGAAGGATTGCTGTCACTGAGGCAGGGGCACCGGTGTGCCTGGTAAAGTCTGATGCAGAGAGAGCATTTTACAAATGTACTGAGGTGGTTTGAATACAAATATGATATGTCCCCCATAGGACCACGCGTTAAAAACGGTTGGTTCCCAGCTGGTGGCACTGTTTGGGGAGGTCATGGAGCCTTAAGGAAGTGGATCCTTGCTAGAGGAAGTACAACACTGGGCAGGATGTGAGGCTTTATAGCCTGGCTCGGTTCCTCTTCTCCGTACCTCTGCTTCCAGTGTAGAGATGAAATGTGATCGTTCAGCTTCCCTGACCGCCACCATGCCTTCCCTAACTACCTTCTCTGAACACCACACCTTCCCTGACTCCCTTCCCTGACTACCACCATGCCTTTGTGACTATGAGCCAAAAATAACCCCTTTTTCCCTAAGTTGCATTTATTGGGGTCACAGCCACAGAAAGGTAACTAATACACTGATATTTAGATTTTTTTTTATTTTTTTAGAATCAGTCATTTTTTACCCCAAGAATAATCATCAGTGTCCGTTGCCTGTTTAAAATATCATCACATATGTTCACTTTAAAAACCGGTAATGACACGTTTGAACCTGATTTCAAAATCTTTCCATCTCAGTAGATCCTGAGATAGGAAGTACTTTCTAATATCAAGAATAAATGATAATGAAGAGGTGATCTGCCTGCCTGGGGAAATTATTTGTGTAATGGAGGTACAGGGCCCTGGAGGCACAAGGCTTTGTTAGTCAAGTGTACACAGTGTACACAGAGTACACAGAAGAATAAAGTGTGGCAGACATGTCACTGCGGTGCAAATATGAGATGCTAACAGACCATGCACGACAAGCCTCCCCTGGTGGGCAACTGTCTCATCCTAATCTAAGCACAGTAGCATATATAAAACTCAATTACCAGTGACTTTACATGCACTGTATGTGTGTGTGTGTGTGCATGCATGCATGTGCTTCCCCTTCCACTAACTACAGATTCTATAGCAGGGAGGCCATGAACAAGGCCATTATCCTTGGTGTAATGATGGAGAAACTGGTCCCCGCAAGCTAGGAACAAGAGGAAGTTGGTGCTCTGATTCTGTACCATGTGTGCCTCTCTTCCAGGTAAACTCCCATGGCATTTCACAGCTAGTCATTTTCATATTCATAATGTAACCCATTCAGATACTCTGTAAGTGGATGTCATTTTAAAAATACATGTGCTTAATCCCTCTCTGTAATTACAGCAAACAAGCTAACTCCCCAAACCTATTTAGTAATGATCCTTCAGGCTTGCTGTAGGCTGACCATTTCAGTAAAAAGGCTTTAAAACACATTATTAGCAATAAGAAATTCCTGTAATATCAAAGTCACGAGGGAAATTCTGAGCATAAAATGCTTTATGTGTATGTTATAAAGCATAATATAACAGATTCATGTATGTTTTACTCATTTTTAAATTAAAATGTCTATTGTTTTTCTTATATTTATGTTTTGTGTGTAGGTTGACCATATTAAGTAAACTTATGTCTAATATCACTTCCTCCACTAAGCATCTATGGATAAAGCATAATTTACATGCACTGACAATAAATTTTAAAATGAGTATATTTGTTTTCTCATACATGGATTTTTATCAATAAATTAAGACATTTAACGGAGAGAAATAATTGCTGTCATCCTATTCCCTGTGGCCCAAATATGCTCTCCCAGATTACTCTTTTTAAATGGCTTTACATGACTTTTATATTTTATTCTAAATGTAACTACTCATAGCAGAATTCTGAAAACTCTATTAATACAGCCTAGCACATTTCAAAAGAGCAGAAGTGCAAACACAAAAGGAAAAATTTCATGGCAGCTAAAAATAAAACCAGCTCAGATGTTTCTAAGGGGGAAAGGATCTAAATTTATAACGATACCTGTGTCTGCCATGGGACAAGAAACCAGTAGGGTTTCCCAGCTGTTAGCTTTCAGCAGAACTTAATTACAGGAGCATTTGCAGTGATGGGGGCTGACTACCGTCGCGGGAGGGTGGCCTCTATCACTCTTCCTTTGTGGTGAGCTCAACAGGGACCTCCCTAACAGAGAGATAGTTTAAATCAATATCAGCATTCTAAGAGCCAAAGTAGGGGCAGAAAGTGGGGAAAGAAACCACAGATCTCTGTCAACCATAGTCTGAATCCAGGAGCACAGGCCCTGAGCAGAGCAGGGCAGGGCAGGGCGGGGTAGGGCTGGGCAGGGCAGGGCAGAGCAGGACAGGATGGAGGACATGATGGAGGGAAAGAAAACAGTACATCTTGTAGCCTGACTCTGCTTCCCACATCCCACATTCAATCAATAATGTCCAAGGGCTTAGATCCTAAACTTAACTCAGAGGCTCATCTACAACATCTGGTACTTGTGCCATTACAGCTTCACATGGAGCAGTCACAGAAACTTTTCTTGTCCATATGTTGCCTTCTGAATGGCTGCCCTATATGGTGGGTCGGTTTGAGGAACTATGCACTTGATACAATTCTCTTGTCTTTGTGTCATTCATTTTTTTACCCAAGGACCTTGATGACCTTCTGTGTGTTCTTAGTTTCTGTCTTCCTGCATGTGTTCTAGCATGAACAGAGAGATCTTCCTGAGCACTGGGTGGTTCAATTTCAGACTCATTTTACTTCTGTTTCTGCAACATTTTGCAGATTCGTGTTTAAACATTCTCCTGTCCCATGTTGTTCTTCGGGGTAAACTATCTCTTTATTGTTCTCACTTTGTTTTCTAAATTCAGTTACTTTCCCTCCACACTCATTTTTATTCCCTTCAATCTTTTCTCTTTCCTCTGGGCACTCAACCAAACCCTTCGTTTCTCGAATAAGTCACTCTTGTTTTATGCTGCACTCTTGAGTTCAATCAACTATTAATACATTTGTCCAAGGGTGGGTCAGTTTCTCGGCTCAAGTTTTACATTAATTCTCAGTGTTACATTTTAGATTCTCAGACACATTTGAGAATATTTATCTCTGGTAGGTTTTCTGGGGGATATTTTAATCAACAATGAGGCATTTATTTCCATTTCAATGGAATATGCAACGGTCTGCTTTTTTTGCCTGTTGGAGGCACCGTTTAAGTTGACAAGATTCTACTCCTGTCTGATCTGTTGTGTTCCATGTGGTTTCTTTTTTTAAACATTTTGTTTATTCCTAACCAATGTGGAAACAAGGGCCAATGCATACATATTACAAGCTTTGAAACACTTTTAAAGAAAAGGAGAAAGATGCCATGAGGTAGATTAGCAAGGGGGTGGGGAGAAAAGCCTGGTATAGATTAAAAGGCTGTGAAGAAGGAAAAAGAGGGATAGCACAAAATGAATGGCTGAAAGGAAACTTGATAAGAAAGCATGAATGTTTGTAACATCTTCAGATCATAAAGAACTAGACAGATTCAGGGAGCTGAAGCATTAACGCGTGACTAGAATACAATAACTATGTCACATATGAGATGTTGGCCTCAGTGTCACTATGTAGCTGAGGATGACCTTGGACTCCTGATCTGCCTGCATCCATCTCCCAAAAGCTGAGATTGCAGATGTGCAACACCACATCTGGTTTATGCAGTGGCTAAGAGGGAACTCGGGGCTTCGTGAATGATATGCACACACTCTATCAACTAAGCCATATCCTCGGCCCATAATTTCAGATTTTACACACTCAGTATGAAGTCCTGGAAGGATTTCACGTCCTGAAGTCATAGGATTCATGCTGAGTAGCAGTTATGGTTAAAAAATTAACTGGAGGAATGCAGTGTGATGGTGTTAACTGAAGTAGAATGAGTAGAATCTGGGAGTTCAGGGGAAATCTGTGCATTTTCAAAATTTGGTGAGGAAATTAAAAAACTGGTGATGGAAAAATGACACAGAAATACAAAAATTGTGATGTTTTGAGAAACTCAGTAAGGTTAGCCTTGGTCACCCTTGGAGTTTGTCTACATGGGTGGGAATCTACTTGAGTTTTAATGGCTTAGACAACAGCCTCAGCTACCCTAGCAAAGGAACCGTCATCCCATGCTTACAGGATGATGGCGGTGTAGTGATGATGATGAAGACATGGAAAACGATGATAGGAACATCAAAAGCAGTAAGATAAACAGAAACTGGGGGTATATAAATGGGTCTAACTGCTAGGGAGTCTTTAAAGGAGAGGACAACCTGTGGCAAATGATATCCTGAAGGGACCTCACAGGACAATGAGCTCATTGCATTTGTACTCAAGGACCATGCTTGGGATATTCTCATTGCCATACTTTTACCTGACTGAAACTCTAGGCCTGTTTGGTCAGAAATATGGGTGTGACAAAAATAAAAATAAAAACCCAGAGATAGATATCAGAGTTCAAGCTGATGATCAGAGAAGCAAAGCAGCCAGACACTAGCTCTTATCTCTACCTCAGACTGAAAGGGTGATCCTGTCTCCACAAGTCCTCAGAGAGCAATGTTCTCTCCATGAGTCCTCAAAGACAATATTTCTCCCTGTCTGGAAAATAATCTCACAAGAGACCCTTTGTTTCTTCCTTTTATATCTCCCTACTGCTGGGATTAAAGTGCTGAGATCACCTTTGTGTGAGCTGTTTCTCTTTAGGACTGGATCAATTTCTTGTAGCTGAAGTGTGACCTTGATGGGAGATGCCATTCTGTATATATGTTTCTCATACTGGTTAATGAATAAAGCACTGTTGTCCAATAGGAAAGGAAGATAGGAGGGACTAGGAGACAAGGAGGAAAGAGGAAGGAGTAAGGGGGAGTCAAGATGGAGAGACTGGGAAATGGGGCAGCCATCTCTCCCCGGTAAGATAAGACCACATGGAGATTAATAGAAATGGGTTAATAATTAAGACAGAGCTAGCTGATAAGAAACAAGTACCTGGCCAACAGCATTATATCAAATACAGAGTCTCAGTGTGTTAATTGGGGCTGGCGCAGCAGCAGGACAAGACCAGCAGCGGGTGGAAAAACCTTACTTGTTACATGACCTTGAACTAGCAGAGATTCATCCTCCTGTCTTCTGAGTCCTGAGATTAGGGGTGTGTGCCACCACTGCCTAGCTCTGTGGCTAGCTAATATGATTGCCTGGATTAAAGGTGTGTATCACCACTGCCTGACCTCTATGGCTTGTGGCTAGCTTTGTATTCTGAACCCTCAGGCAAGCTTTATTGAATCATAAATAATATATCACCACAGGTGGGGGAACACAGAAAAATAGTCAATTCACACTCTTATTAGTGTATTTTAGTGGTATAGTCATTTTATATTTTAATGCATGAAGATGATGTACATTATGAACAATTGTTCTTTCTTATGCCCCTCCTACACCTGCCTTCTCATTCTGCATCTCTGCAGTTCCCTCTGAAATCCATTTCCCTAGCTTCCACACATGAGAGTTGTCTTTGTAGGACTGGCTTGTTTCACTTAGCACGATGACCCCCAGTTCACCCATCTTCCTACAAACTACTTAATTTCCTTGTGGCTGAACTAACAATTTGAGCAACCGAGGAAAGGCTACCACAAATGCTCTTCCCAGATAGTGAGATCAACAATTAACTTATCCACCATCATGGAGCCCTCATCTAGTACCTGTTGGAAACAAAAGCAAACACCCATAACTAAACACTGAGTCAAACTAGAATCCAAATGTAGAGGGAGACCAGGTTGCAGAAACACAGAGACAGCTGACCCAAACAAGGAGGAGCTAATGGGCCCCCAGACTGATAGCTGGGAATCCAGCATGATACTGACTCAGACCCCCCTGAATATGGATCTCAGCTAGAAGGATTGAGCAGTCTAAGGGACCTCAGACAGTGGAACCAGGATGTATTCCTGGTGCACAAAAGGACCTTGTGGACACATCCCCCAAGGAGGGATTATGCCTTAACCCAGAGACAGGAGAGAAGCCCTAGTCCCTACTTCAAATGACTTGACAGATTTACATGACTCCACCTGGATGGCATTGCCCTACATGTGGAATTGGGGTGGGGGGATGGGAGGGTGTTCAGGGTGCATGTGAGGGGGGAGAAAGGGTAAGAGGGAGGGAGGGAGGGAGGGAAGGAGGGAAGAAGGGAAGGAGAGAAGGAGGGAGGGAAAGGGAACTGGGATCGACATGTAAAAAATTTTTTTTTAAATTTCCTTGTGGCTGAATAAAACTACATTGTGTACATGCACACCACATTCTTCTCCTCTATTCACCTGTTGCAAGGTATTAGTGCTTCATACTTTTAAAAACTCACTCCAACTCCTGCACAAAAACAAATTAGGAAGAACAAATCTCAGAAGACTCCTGAGGAGAATACCACAGATGACAGAGGAAAGACAATAGGAACCTGAACAGAAGAGCCATGATGGAAATGAGAGGACAGGAGGACTTGATATTTAAAATGGAGTTTCTGATGAAACCGACCGTGAAGAGTAAAGACGGCAGAAATAAAACTTCACTTCTGAATTTCTGTTTTGCACAACTGAGACGAAGCCTCTGTTAATGGAGAAGAGGAAAACTTAGAGAAGGCAACCAGGCAGGGGAGAGAAGTGATAAGTTGGCCTTGACTTTGTGTCTCATAAAAAAAATGTGACAGAAGCATTGATTTAAAGAGATATGTGATACCGAGAAAAAGAATCAAGGTTGAGATGCCTTGGGTGTGGGTTCTGTGTGTACTCCAGTATGTGGCAACTTGAGTGTTGGGTGTGCACTGAAAGATGTAAATTTTCAAGAGACTACTGGATGTCTTTGAGCCTCACAAAAGGCTGACACAAAGATGTAACTAGGAGTGGTCCCACTCTTGAGACTGCTCCACACCCATGGGGAGGTTCCTTTGCTCTATACCAGCTGTACCCACACTTGATCCTCCATCCAGAGGTGTCACCTTCCTGTCAACCTGCACAACTATTCAAACAGGCCAGTCATCCTTCCCATAGCTTCTGTAAGATAATCTCTTCCTGAGGGTGACAACACAAGCCAGCATGGTAAGCAGCTCCCATTTTCCCAGCCATGAATATAAGTGACTGATGAACTGTTGTGAATCCCTTTAGTCAAGGCTTTACAAGTTTGGTCATCAGAGCCAAAGGTTCCTTGTTCATCTCCTATCAGACGGAAAATAAAGGGCAAAGAAATCTTCCCATAAACCATTGCAGAGCATAAGGCTGCAGTACACTGTGACACAAGTCAAAATAAGTGAAGGCATAAATACCTGAATGTCAGCTGAAGCTCCCACCACAATGGCCAGTCACATGGTAACTTCTCAAAAGACAGGACAGGGCAGCAAAGACCTAAATGTGAAGGACAAATAAAACCAATCACAGAGGAGTCCCACCTGGAATAAAAGCAATCACTAAAAAAATCTGAAGCTATGAAATTATGATGGGGAGCTGGAGAGTAAAATTTCCTGACTTCCTGACTAATGACAGAAACCATCCCTATAGAGCTATTCAAAAAAAAAAAAAAAAGATATTCAGAACAGTTTAGCTACAACCCAATATCCCAACCTAGACAAAATATTTAGACAAGATTTTGAAGACATCCAAAGGGTTTTGATCAAATATTTAGATCTCAGAATATAAACAAACAGAAAGGAGAAGCTGTGAAGTGAGAATCACTCAAGCTCAAAAGAAATTGAATGAAAACAAAAATCATCTCAGAAATGAAGGCCTAATTACAATGTACGCAAGAGTGGGCACAATTTAAACTTTATAAAGAAATGAGAAGATGACCAAAAACCTCCAAGGAACTAATATAATGAAGAATGATTTAATTCTTTACAAAGGAGGTCTGGAGAGATGGCTTGGTGATAAAAAGCACTTGCTCTTCTTGCAGAGGACCTGGGTTTGATTCTCAGCACCCACAGAGCAGTTCACAAACATCTCTAATTACAGCTCCAGGGGATCTGACGTCCACTCTAGGCTCTATATTCACACAGTGCACATACATATATTCAGGCAAAAATACACATAAAAAAATAATTTTAAGTGCTAAATAAGGAAAACAACAATATTTAAAGCAGTGGTTCTGAACCTTCCTAATGCTACAACCCTTTAGTACAGATTCTCATGTTGTAGTGACCTACCCCCAACCATAAATTGTCTTCATTGCTACTTTGTAACTGTAATTTTGTTATTCTTATGAATTATAACATAAATATATGATGTGCATGGTGATCTTGAGCAATCCCTGTGAAAGGACTGTTCATCCCACAAAGGGGTTGTGGCCCATAGGTTGAGAACCACTGATTTAAAACAATCTAAGAAAGTTATGGACAAATAACATAAAATTCAAGAGTATTCATTGAAAGAACTTCAAAAGTTAAGAAAGATAATCCTTTGGCCTCCAGACCAAAAGATTAAATGGTTCTCTAAAAAGGAAGAAAAGTGTCATTCAGCATCTCCATAGCAACCGAGAGGGTGACCATAAAGGAAAAATACACTGCAGAAACTAAAGAAGGGATAGCACAAAGATTTTTCGGTCTAGACAAGCTGACCATCAAGTATCAAGACAGTGGCATCTAAATATAAAAAGCACCACGGACTGAGGCAGAGACATATTCCTGGGGCTCCCTGGCTGTCAGCCTAGTAGAAAAGTGATGGTAAGCCCCAGTGTCAGTGAGAAACCCTGTCTCCAAGAATTAGAGTGGATATCCACCTCTAGACTCTGCACAGGTACACACACACACACACACACATACACACACACACACACACACACACACACACACGTACACATAGGCATATACAGCACACACACACATAAAAACATTAAAAATTGGAAAACATTTAAAAGCATTTCTCCATTGCAGAGTCAAGACAATCTTGAAATGTATACACTATGTTTGCTTTCCTGTCATTCTTCAGTGCTTCGGTGGTCCCTGGTAGTCTTATGGGTAAAAAATAGTCCTATCTTCAGAAGACAAAAAGCCACCAATGTAAAGATCAAAATCCAAACGATTTTCTAATGAGTAAGAAAAACCACCAGCATCAGAGTCATCGTCCAGTGATATCTTTATAAACGGTTGCTTCCCTAATTCAATAGAACCAATTATTGCCCATGTCAGAGTCTATAAACAGGATGAGGCAACAGGCAGGATTTATGTGCAATTACCCAGTGTGGCAAATTCTTCATACTCGGAATAACTTCATGTCAAACATTAATAGGAGAAAATGCAGGAGTATGTTTTCATAATTTACAAGACAAGAAATCACATTATCCCTTTCCACTGCATGATTAAATATCTTGGGGAATATATGTTCGGGTCAAACATTCTAATGTGCACATATACAAGCTGTATGAGCAGCCTTGTAATTCACTGTTATGATGACTGCAATATGAAATAGAGGTTTAAGAAATAGTCTGTGTGGGAAAGGACTCTTGTGTGAGTATAAGAATAATAGCATTATGGTTTTGGTTTTCTCCCTGTTCCTAAGCACACAATTATCTATTAATGACCTCCCTTTGTGAGTTTAGTTCATCTACAAAGAGGAACAGCTGATATGGATAAGATTATTGAACCTGTAGGATTATGAGCTATTTATTCTTCAAAAAAAAATATCCAGTTTGATATTAGATACCATAGGTTAAAAGAAAGTGGGGAAAAGTAATGACGATTAGCTCGAGGGGGGTCATTCCCTTGTAAACTAGGGGTGTGCCTATGAAATGGAGGGACACCTGACCAGAAGTCCAGCACGTGGAAGCTTTGGAGAAAAAAAATAACCCTGAGAACAAGAATGGAGTTTAGATGGACCAGTAAGATCTCTGCTGGTTATAACCCAATGGGTCCTCACCCAGAGGCATAGCTCCTTTTGTTCTGGGTGAGATCACATAATACTTTGTTAGGGATATTGAGGGGGTGAGTAAATTTCTGAAAGGTGCAACAAAACCTAAATGACTGCTACAGATAAGTAAAAAGTGAACTCTGAGGGAATCAGTTCTGAAATATCCCCAGCCTGCTTGTGAAATTGGAGCTTGAAGAAGAGAAATCTGCCTCAACTTCTGAGGACACAGAAGTCATGGAGGAAGTGTGGTTCCTTTTAAATACAGTAGTGGGCTACTCGAGAAATGGGTTAGTCGACTGACTTCCTCCTCAAGTGGAAAACCTGTCTCTTGCTGTTGACCATTCAAATTATTTTGACACAATAGTGTACTTCATCTTCTGCATGGGGGAAAAGATTGAAATTGACTAATGATTTTACCCCATGCAGTGTGGGAACTGTAGACATGAGATGGAATCACACAGGGACTCTAGAAAAAGGTTTGTGGAGAGAAATGAATTTTCCACGTGATCTTTTTTTTTTTTTTTTTTTTTTTTTTTTTTTTGACTCCTTCATTCTTGTGAAATTAAAAAAACAAAACCAACAAAGTCTGGACACTTGGGATATTTTCTTAGCCTATGTTCAGAGATTTAATTAAGTATTTGCTTCTATTTTTCTTTAAATCAAAATAAACTGAAGGGAGGTCCACATTCCTTATCCCGGTCCCCTCTAGTAATCCCCCCTCTTTTGACAGAGCCATTAGAGCTCCATTAGCCCATGACTGTGCAAGGAAGCTTGCAAATTGTCTTTTTGTGTGTTTGTTTGCATTAATTTTTTATTAAAATACTAGTTCCCTCTCCCTCCCATTCTCCACTCTCTGGGAAATAAGACTGTTTTTAATTTTTTGTTTGTTTTGGTTTTGGTTTTGGAGACAAGGTTTCTCTGTGGGACAGTCCCGGTTGTCCTAGAACTCACTCTGTAGACCAAGCTGGCTTTGAACTTAGAGATCCTCCTGCCTCTGCCTCTGCCTCTGCCTCTGCCTCTCAAGTGCTGGGATTAAAGGTGTGAAACACCAATGCCCGGTTTATGCTTTTTTTATTATTCAAATAGTCTTTTTTTAAGTCTTATGAATTTATAATCAGGAATTCTACTCACCACTAAAATTCACTCAATTGGAGACACAGTTTCAGGTTCTAATTATTTTGCAGAACAAACACAGTGTGTTTCTAGTATCCCAACATTTTACATTCAATGATGCCTATTTCCCTGGGAGCTTCTCCCAGAATCCTTCATCAGACTGCATATGTCCAGAGCCAGTGTTCACAAATTCTGAATGACACCAACACCAATCTCCAGCAACACACAAAGAAAATCTACATAGAAAAATATTACCAGGCTTAGAACTAAGTTGTTCTGAATTAAATTGGAATTTCTTTTTTTTTTTTTTTTTAATTGAGAGCCACCAATGGCTGAGCCATCTCTCCAGCCCTAATACAAAATTTTGAAACTCTACAATGCTTACACATTTGAATACGTTTGAATCCTTTGTTTAAACCAGGGGAGATGCATATGGTCTAACAACCAGTAAGAACAGTGTCCTTCTCCCAGCGTGGCCCACAGGAGGTAAACATCTCACCAGTGGGGACTTGGGACACGAGTTCTTCAATTAATGGCATTTTTGGGGAGGCCTAATGGCTTGTGACCTTGTTGGAGGGAATGTGTCACCAGGCCTGGGCTATGAATGCTTCCCCCTGTGTTTGGTTCCTTCTTTCTTCCAATGCTGGTTGCTGAGGATGTGAACTCTCAAGTTCCTGCTGCTGCTACATTGTCCACCACTGTCTATCACAGTTCCCCGCCATGATGAACTGTTAGTCCCTGGGAACCATGAACCCAAATAAACACTTCAACACTTTGTAGTGAGATAGTCCTTCTGTGGCACTGACCACGCCCATTGGGGGGTGGAGCCATGGGCAGAAGTGACCTGTGGAAGGAAGTTGGAGGGAGAGCCGGGAAAAGCTCTCTTGCTGGCATGATTCGGACAGGAGAGGATCGGGTTGAATTTCCTGGTGTTCATCTGTCTAGGTTGTAAATTATTCCTCCCTGAATAAACATCTATTCGGCTTATTTGTTTATCCTGATCCTTATTTAACCGCGATAACACTGCTTTCAATGAGTCACCTCAGTCATGGTATTTTACCTGAGCAATGGAAAAGAAACCAACACCATGTGTAAAAACTGAAGGTGCACTTACTTAGCAAGGCACTGAAACTATAAACAGCACAGGGAATGAAGGCAAGGCCACCCCTGTCACTAACAGAAACCATGGGTCAACTCACCTCCATGATTTAACTGATTATTTCCCCACTTTTTTTTTCTTCTTTGCTGGTTCATTTGTATTGGTCACCGCATATAATTTAATCTTGCCATTTTAAATGCAGGAAGACAATTAAATTAACTCCTTAGATGTGGCATAGGAAAGGATAACCATGGGATTATCTTGATGAACCCTTGACCCTGCAGCTACTTCATATGACTGTTTCAATTCTTCTAGAAGTTTCTATTTACACATTTCCAATCACCCAGAAATCTCAGTACCTGACTAGTGTCCAACTTTGCTACTCTGTGTGGACACTCAGACCTGCAAAGAGCCTGCATTTTATTTATCTACTTTATTATAATAGTGAAGAGAAAAACACACCTAATGCTAAAGCCACATACGTCTGTTAGCTTTGCACAGATCAAAGCAACCTAGGCAGTGAAATCTCACCATCCTTTTGGTTCACTGAAGTTATAAGAAAATCTATCCCTATAGGCAAACTATCAACATAAGAGAAATTAACATAGCTGCACTAGTCAATAATTTATGACATGAAGAAATGTATTAGTAAGACACATTTTAATTATAAAGGTTCACCATAACACATTAGTTATGTGACATTTTAAAATTCATTCCCTCAGTAATTAATTTGGGCAAATGGCTTTAATAAATTATAAGCAGATACATTAGACTAGCATCATCTCCTCTCATTCTGTTGGATATTTGTGAAAATATTCCTGGGTCAGACGTATTCATGCCCTCAAATTTACCAGGCTGTGCAAATGTTTTTTATATACATTGGCTCAATATGTTACCATCTAGAGAGCAAGCTATTCATAAGAAAATGGGAATGCCATTTTGCCTCACAGTTGCAGTAAATGAAGAGATAGAAAGGTGCTTATGAAATCTAAGCACACTCAATGCTTTTATGAGTTATATACAGTTGTAAAGACTCAAAAACAGGTTCCCTTTGTGGAAAATGAAAGAACTCAGACTTCCTAATAACAATTTAGAAGAGCTAGAGAGATGTTTCTTTCTCTCTGTCGACCTGTTCTCTAACAGGTTTAAAATCAGCCCTGTCCTTGTGTTTTTATTTCTTACAGTTGCAGTGAGCAGCCCAGTTTCAGAAGATGGAAGATACATTCAGCCTTCTGACACACTGGATTTATAACAAGCCGAGAACTTGAGGAGGAACACTTGGAAACCATGTAGACTGTCAGGCATCTGTATTTTTTTTTTTTTTTTTTTTTTGTATTATAAAAAACTCACACTATATTATTGTAAGACCCTCAGAATGAGGAGTCTTCCAGGTTCGGTCGATAGCCCAAGAACTCAATGTCCAGTCCAGTTGCTGCAAAACGCAAGAGGCTTTAATGAACAGGAAATGTTTGCCCAAATGGGCTCCTCCAGCAAGCAGGCTAGAGAGAAGCCCCCTCCCTGGGCCCAGGTGTTTTTAAAGGCAAACCTACAAGCTTAGGGAGGGGGTGGGACCCTCTGTCCATTGAGTACCATGACCCTTGGAGGTCCGATGGTCTGCTATTAGGGTCAGCAGACCTTAGGGCCTCAGGTGTGCTAATTAATCTTGTCTGGGCAAACCAGAGTTACAGCTATCTCTTTGTTTCCTAAGGACCCTATTTACCACCTGCTGACTCACAGGAAAGGAGGGGCAGTGTGAATTCTTATCTCAGGGCCTTGTGAGAGGAAGCTAGCAAATTCCAAGGAACAGATATTGGTTTCCAGGTTAGTCCATCATTAACATTACTTTTTAGGTCTTTCATTATCTGTATTCTCCCTCACAAAATGCTGCCATATGCATTGCTCTAGCCAGTCAAAACAAATTAATCACAGCAGTTGTCATTCTCCATAATCGAGTTGGGGCCATTTATATCTAAGAGGTTTGAACTCACATGTGAGCCCATTGTTTGATGCTAGAAAGGCCCAGCCTCATTTTCTGCTTTTCTATCTTTACCATGGGTAAAGCTCTTACAGCTGTGTCACCAAGACAGGGTATTGTCTGGTTCCTGGTAGTCCAATCATGCTCAGTGAATGACTGGAGAAATGACTGAATGATCTAATTTTCTATTACATGAGTGAGAGATGTCACAGCCCACTCATCGGCAGGGAGTGGAATCTTCTATTCCATGCACCTGTCTTCTGTCACCCAGACCTCTCATTTCTTTGATGCAAGTTTCTAATGTGTTTTGGAGTTTGTTTTTTGTTTGTTTGTTTGTTTGAGACAGTGTATCATGTAACTCAGACTGCCCAAGGATGAACATTGTAAGTTGAAATCGTAAATTATTTCTAAAATGTAAAAATTTTTCTGATTCCAATGTAAGCTCCATTCAAAATAGCCTGTCTCCTATAAGGAAATAAAGTTGGTGTCAGTGAAAAATAGACTAGCATAACCAAGGATGACTTACATAAGTCTCGTGGACACTACAAGGGAAAAGTCAATAGAGAAACACAAAAGATGAAAAGGGATCAAGAGCTATAAAACAGCACGAAGTACCAAAATGACTCCTCATGTACTACCACTGTAAATATAAATGGCTTAAATTCAATAACCAGAATATACAGAATAAAACAGAATCTAGGAAGAATTTAATTTAATTGAACAATAGAAACAATAAAATGACAGTATAGGAGAAAAAAATAATAACATGCTGTCTACCAGAAAGTTATTTCATTTTTAGAGAAAACACATAGTTTGAAAGTAGTGGGATTAAACACATACAGGGTTGGGGGAGGGCAAGTAAGCCTCTATTTTTTTTACAATGTTTTCTTTTCTTATTATTATTATTATTTAATATTTTTTTCTTATTTTACATATCAATCCCATCCTCCATCCACTCCCCAGGGAGGGTGAGGCCTTCCATGAGGGAATCATCAAAATCTGTCAAGTCATTTGTAATAATAAACTTATTTATTTTACATCCTGGCCAGTTCCCCCACTCCCACCCCCCCCATACCTCCTGACTTAAAACTCTCAACAGAGCTGGGGATGTGGCTCAGTTGGTGGAGAGCTTACCCAGCATGCACAAAACCCTGGGTTCAATCCCCAGCAGCACATAAAGCTGGAGTGGTGGTAATCTCAGCATTGAAGAGGACGAGGCAGGAATATCAAAAGTTCAAGATCATCCTTGGACAGTCTGAGCTATATTGTCTTGAAAAACTCAAAAACAAAACCAAACAACAGCCTAGGACCAGATGGCATCACAGCTGAATTCTACCAGACATTCCAAGAATAATTCACAAAGAATCTGTAACCTTCCCAAAACAAGAAAATCAAACTAAAGAGAAAACTTCCAAACTCGCTATCTAAAGCTGGCATCATCTGATATGATAGCAAAGTTAGACAAAGAGGCCACCACAAAAGCAAGCTTCTGAGGGCGCAGCTACAAAACTCCTCAACAAAGTCATTCTAACAGATGGAGACCCGGAGTGCACTAAAAGGAGCATACATCATGATGAAGTGATATTGATTTCTGAGACGCAAAGCTGCTTTAACATAGACCACTCAATTAGTGTAAGACATGCCAATAAAATAAACCAGGAAATGTGTTACCTCAATAGATTTTTTTTAAAGTCATGTGACAAAGTTCAACATTCTTTCCTGATAGGAAAATAAAAATCTTCAACAAATTAGGTGCCTGCCCTGAAGGAGATTTCCTCAACATAATAAATCCACTCTTAAGAAGCCCACAGCAAGCATCACAGTCAATGTGAGCGATGACTAATCTCAGTTGTCAATTTGACATGCCTTCGAAGAGCAAAACCTCAGCTGAAGGACTGTCCCCCTGCATGGGACATTTATTTGATTTCCAATTGATGTAAGAGCACAGGCCATTGTGTGCCATGTCATCACTAAGGATCCCATTGCTACATGAATAGGAAGTAGCAGAGCAATCCAGAAGAGGCAAGTCAGGAAGCAGGGTCCCTCCCCTTGGCTCTACCTCAGTTTCTACACCAGGTTCCTGCCTCAGCTTTCCTTAGGCTAGACTGTAACCTGGAAGCTGAAATAAACCCTTTCTTCCCACAAGTTGCTTTTGTCTGGTGTTTTATCATAGCCAGATAAACCAAGTGTGAGCAATGGGAGAGACTATCATCTTTCCTCAATGATGAGATTCAAAGCAAAGATGCCCACCCTTCTGACTAAACAAAATATTTTGGGTCTCAACAAACAAATCAAAGACAAAAAAAAAAAAAAAAAGACCCAGAAAATAAAGGAAGAGATGAAAACCATCCCTACTTTCATTTAAAACATACAAAGAAAACCCAAGCATCTGCAGGAAAAAAAAAAAAAAAAAACAAAAAAACAAAAACAAAAAAAAAAAAAAAAACCAAAACGCCTGAAAGGGTAAATGAGTTTGATAAAGTTGACCAAGAAAATGTCATTTACAATAGTATCATAAAGTAAATAAATGAACTTCCTGGGGAAAAGACTTAGCCAAAGAAGGAAACAATATGAAATACTTGTGATTCCAAAATATCTATGAAAGAAACCAAAGACAACACAACAAAAAGACATCCTCTGCTTGGGGAGTACTAGAAATAATACTGAGGTTTAAAGGAGAAATGTCCCCAAGGCTCAGGCCCTTGAACATTTGGTCCCCAGATTGGTGGGCCTGTTTGGGGAAGTGAGGGCATGGCCTTGCTGTAGGAAGTATGTCCCTGGGGGTAGGCTTTGAGCCTTTATGGTCTCTCCCACTTCCAGTAGGTCCTCTGCCTTGTATTTGCACTTGAAGTTGTGAACCCTCAGCTTCCTGCCCCCTGCTGCCATGCCTCCCCACCATGATGGGATCTCACCCCTCTGGAGCCATAAAAGAAAGGAAGCTCTTCCTTCTACGGTTTGTTCTGGTCCTGGTGTTTTATCAGAGCAATGGAAAAGTAAATAACATGCCTGAAATATACACATTCCTCATAATCCCCACCCACCTTTTAACTGTCTTCACAGAAACAAAACTTCTAAAATTTACATAGAACCACAAACGATTCCTAATAAGCCAAGGCAAGTTGGGACTCACACACACACACACACACACACACACACACACACACACACACTTAAGCAATGATCACAGTTAATGTGGATAATAACAAATATTAAAAAACATTTAAAATTTTCATAAAAATAAGATTTTTTTAAAAATCTGTCATATTCTACTGGGAAATCTGCAGGGAATATATTTTAGAGATCCAGATAAAATTCAGAGGGGGAAAAAGACTGTAATTTTAGTAGTCATAATTACCAAAAATTATCTGCCCGCAAACTGTTAACCATTCCGGTGTCCTTGGCATTTCTAAAAATAAGCCACCAGCCACTCCAACCAGAAAAGATTCTAATTCTGCCACATTCAAGGGTCACTAGTGATTGTAGGAAATTTTAGAAGCCACAGTGAGTTCTATGTGCTGATAAAGTAATCCCAGGAGCAAAGGTCCCATTAAAATGTTCCCAAATTTATCTGCATACCTAATCATTGACATTGTGGTCTGAAGATGCTCAGTGACTGACCAGAAGTGCAGTGCTGCTGTTGGGAACCTGAGTGTTTGCCATCTAGACAGACCCAGTGGGCTCTCTACAGATCGCTGCCCCATCTAATACTCCTGCCCCCAGCTAATCAGGGTGAAAGAGTTGGTCCCTTTCATTTCAATTAAAAGAAAATATGTTTACTAATGTGAGCTATGGAGCAGTGTGGAGAAAGCAGAACAGGCTAAAATCGCTCATAAATATATGATAGAAAAGGCAAACAGAGGCGCTGCAGCTCAGAGGCTATCTCGCACCCAGATCCAGGAGCCTGCTCTGTAGAGACAAGCCTCCTCTCCTCACAGGTAGAAGAAGGTGTCTTCACAGAAGTCAGTTCCAGATGTAAGGAGTCCAGCTGTTGCTCAGCCATGGCACCCACAGCCCTTCCCTTCTCACTGCCTCCGGTCAACAGACCTACACAGGGAGGAAAGTTTTCATCAAACTGGGTGTTGGTGGCCACTCGTCCTGCTCCCCTCCCCCTTCTGAGTCCCTCTTGAACCCCCATCTGAACCCTTTAAGTACAGAGGGCCTTTCAAACTAACATTAAATAAAACCTAAGATGGCTGGACCACGCCAGTCAGCCTCCTCCTCAGTGTTGTCACCAGAAATGTCACTGCAGGCCAGTGACAGGGCAAGCCTTTCTCAGGTACCTTTATCAAACCTTTTATGAACCAGGAACTGATGGGAGTTATGTAACTGAGCTAGTTCATTATGTTATTGCAGTCAGAGCTCCCTGCCACAGCAAAGGTCCCATCTTTCTGAGGAGCAGAGAAGAGAATACAGTCCTCTTGACCTAAGAACGTGGTTCTGGGTGTTAGGCTTGGGCTAATGGCTACTCGGGCCACGCTCACAAAAAGCAGCCTCTGTCTCAATATACCCTTACAGTGCTGTCAAAGAAATAGCAGGCCCCCACACTGAGAGTCAGGTGTGTGTGAGTTACTGATTCTCCATTTCCCCAGAGAAAGTGTACCCTAAGCCTAAGGGGGACAGGCGACACATCCTACAGTATAGACACACATTAACTAAAAGACAAAATCTTTGCCCACCCCCTCCCCCCCAGCTGCCCCAGCATCAGAGACAACCTGACTGGAAGCTTGCCCATGGCATCTACCCTCCCCATTCTCTCTGAAACCGGAAAGAGGGAGCCCTATATTGTGCCTCATGGGCCTGAGCCCTCCTCAGAGCCCTCACCACGTTGCTGTCTACCTACTGCATTAATAGCTGTCCTAACAAATTTCAAAAGGTGACCCTTTTAGGAGGCAATTAACACTACATCAGGGAAAGAAATAAAGGTCATAAGATGGGAAGAGGAGAAAAATGACAAGTCACATGGCATCCAGGCCAGCCAGGGACCCCTGTGCAAGCCTATTGGAAAGCAAGCCAACAGAAGAACCAATGAATTCAGCACACTCACAGCCCGGGATAAGAACTAAGGACGGGACAATCAGGAGTCACTGAGTATTGTGGCTGGAGAGTCCAACAGTTAATTTGACAATCCCAGGTTTGTTATGCAAAAATAAACTACTCAGGCCATTTAGAGCTGAGATGAATGGTAGCCCTGACGTGCTCAGATAGCTCCCGTGAGGGAGGAGACAGCTGCATGTCTTTCCTCATTGCTGTGACCAGCCTGACAAGATGTGACTTCAGGCAGGAAGGGCTCCTCTGAGAGGGAAGGCATGTCAGTAGAAGCAGGGGCACAGAGGTCACATTGTCTCCATGAAAGGAAGAGGGAACAGAAAGTGGGACCAAGCTCCAAAACATTCCAGGCTTAGGCTCAGTGACACACTTCCTCCAGTGAGGCCCCGCCCCCTGAAGTTCCCACAACCTTCCAAAACAGCACCCCCAGCAGGGACCAAGACTTTAAAGTCTAACCCAGCTGGAACATCCACATTGCAGCCACAAGGATACCCAGTCTCCTTCTAGGATCCATTTTGAAAAGTAAGCCAGGTGAACACTTTACATCAAAACATTTAGTTATCAAAATAACAAGTAAATGTCTTTTAGATCATTTTAACCAGCTAAATGTTGTTCCCTAGAACCAGAGATAAAAATATATTTCTTATATTTTTGCTTGTGAGCCTAGTCTTTAATGGCTGAGCCATCTCTCCAGCCCAAATAAATACATTTCTAAGTTGTTGATGGGCTCTTGTGAAATCTGTGTTCTGAGAAACCAACATTAAATCATGGGGCCAGGAAAAGAAATAAGGAAAAGTAGTAGCTCAGACCATTTACATAACCCTGTTGCAGCTTGTGACACAAGACCCCACAAACACAAGGCTTTCATTCCTGGGCGTTTGGGAGCATGTGATGGCTTTGCCAGGTAATGCCATGAAACTCCCTGCAAGGAACAAACAGAACATAAACCAGATCACCCTTGGGTCAGGTCCCATGATGATGCAACACTTCTTTTCCTCATGCCCGTCTTTCCTCTCTGCTCTGTGCTTTCTCAGCTATCTACTACCTTCCATGGCCTTTCCCCTTCTAGAACGTCTCCAAATATAACACTGCAATGTGCACTGATTTTAACCTCATAGAAGTAGCCGCTAAATGGTCTCAGAAGAGCCATGCTCCAAATTTAAGAACACACTTCAGCTTTGCTTCAAGCAGTGCTCGGTTTTTCAGGCCAATGTTGAGAAAGCCCCTCAAGGCCCACCCAAAGCCCCCGGTCTCCTAACTGCAGCTACTTTAAACACAGAGATCAGAATTCCTTTAAAGGATTAGAAATGGGAAAGTCACAGCTGACACATTGAAATGCAAACCATAATCATTGGAGGGAAAAAAAAAATCACAAAGACAGCTAGAGAGGAAAAAAGAAAAAAAAAACCCAACATGGCTTTAAATATTAAGTCTAGGTGAGACAGACAGGTACAGATATGCAAATAATGATTCTGAAGTAGGCACCTACCTCCCAAGCTGCTTTGAACAACCCTCCCTACTGCATTCTTCATGCTCAATCAGTTTCACCTGACCTTTACGAGGCCTTCGAGGTGTCAGGATCCTATCTGCCTCCATAAATCTCCTCCTCTTGTTTCTCTAAAAAACACTTGAACCAATTCTCCTTGGTTTTTAGCTTAATGGCTTTTGCATGAGCATTTTCTCTGTTTTTGATGCAAAGGAGAGGGCCTGTCATTGTTTGACCTCCTAGCCAAACAGATTGGTGCCCCAGGGCAGATGTTTACCATATTTATCATACACTGAAAGGACAGACATATCTCTGTGAACAGCAGCAGAGCTGCCACCACCAAACACTAAAGAATGATCAGCACCTGTGTGTTTCAGTTGTTTGTGTTTGTTTATGTAGACCAGGCTGGCATCAAAATTCACGCTGTAGCCAAGAATGACCTTCAGCTTTTGATTTTGATCCTCCTATCTCCTCCAACTACAGGGGTCCTATGCCACACTTGCTTATGAAGTGCTGGGGATCAGAACACTGGGCTTCAAGCATGCTAAGTGAGCCATCTACCAACTGAGCCAAGTCCCCAGCCCTGTCACATGTTTTAAAATTCACACACATCCAATTAAGCAGAGCGTCTATGAGATGAGCACAGATGTTTCCTTATTACAAAACCAGGATCAGAAATGCACTGGTACTGCTGGCTCCCCACTTCCCTGTCATTTGCTTCCTGCTGTCCTCAGAGGCCAGGTCTGTCAATCCTAAACATCTGCTTGATTCCTGCTGTTTAACCAAATCTAGCTAGCACTTCACACAGATGATGTGAAAGAAAGGAGAGAAAAAAAAAATTGCCAGAGTACCACCCTCCCCACAAATCTAATTCCCACAGTGTTAAATGAAGGACGGTCCTGATGGTGATTGTTCATGGGTTTCCTTATTTCTTACATCAAAACTACTTCTTAAAGACCTTGTCTGTAGACATGGCTCAGGGGGTAGAGTGTTTGTTTAGCACGATCACAGCCCTGGGTTCAATCTCAGCACTTCATAAACGGTACATGGTAATACACATCCATACTTCCAACACTGGAAGACAAAGTCAGGAGTTCAAGGTCATCCTTGACTACATAGAAAATTTAAGACTAGCCTGGGCTATATGAGACCCTTTTTCAATCCATCCACATATCAATCAACCATTCCCCTAAAGTTATGGAATTAAATCTGGCAGCAAGAGGTAATATATTTATAATTTTTGATCCATAACCTAAAGGTTAAAATGTATTTGCCTCTTTTATATAATAAAATAAACTAGACTTCAATGCCCAGTAATAAGAGGCTAGATAAGTAAATGAGGACATATCAGTGTAGTATAGTGATTCATTCCAATGTCAGAAACAATGTTGGGTCAAAGAAAGATACAATGGGCTGGAAAGATAGCTCAGTGGTTAACAGTGCTGGCTGTTCTTCCAGAGGCCCTGGATTTGATTCCCAGCAAACACGTGTCAGCACACATCATGTAAATACAATTCCTGGTGCTCAACAACCTCTTCTGGCCTGCATGGACATTAGGCTCGTGTATGGTGAGCAGACATATATGTTCATGAAAAATACCCATACACATGAAAAAATTTTAAAGAGACTATTATATATATAGTTGTGAAATTTGATTTGATATGTATATATATAATGATTAGAAATTGGGTAGATTGTGTGTGTGTGTGTGTGTGTGTGTGTGTGTGTGTGTGTGTGTGTGTGTGTATGAAGTTGGATATGGAAAGGCTCCTAACAATAGTGGATATGTAGGCTGAACTGGCCTTCTCCTGTAATCAGATTGGAGACTATCCCAATTGTTATTAGAGAGCCTTCATCCAGTAACTGATGGAAACAGATGCAGAAACCCACAGCCAAACATTAGGCCGAGCTCAGGGAATCCTGCTGAAGAGAGAGAAAAAAGATTGTATGAGCCAGAGGGGTCAAGAACATCACAAGAAAACAACTAATCTGGCTCACAGGAACTCACGGAATCTGAACCAACAACCAGGGAGCTTGCATGGGGTTGACCTAGACCCTCAGCATATATGACAGTTATGTAGCTTTGTCTACTTGTGAGACCCCTGACAACGGGAGCAGGGGCTGTCCCTAATGCTTTGGATGGCTCTTGGGAACCCATTCCTCATACTAGGTCACCTTGTCCAGCCTTAATACAAGAGGAGGTGGTTAGTCTTACTGCAACTTGATATGCCATGCTTTGTTGATACCCATGAGAGGCCTGCACCTTTCTGAACAGAAACAAAAGAATGGATGGGGGGTGGGGCAAGGAGGGGTGGAAGTAGGGAGTGAGAGGAGGGGAGGGAGGGGGAAACGTGGTCAGATGTAAAATTATTTAATAAAAAGAAACATGGTATAGATATAGATAAGTTATATATTTATATATAAAATGATATGTAATTGGACATGTGTATATACATATGCATATGATGATATGAAACTGGGTGTGTGTATGTGTGTGAGTAATGATGTGAAGCTGGATATGTTCATATGTGAAAATGTGTACCACACTCATAGTGTACCATGGGATGATGGGCCTCTGTCTTTACTTTTCCCTGTATCATCTCTCACCCTCAGTAGTGCACATGTTATATAAGCTATATGTATTATCCTTCTGGAATCTGCTCTCCTCCAAGCACTCCACTGATGTCAACTCCTTCTATTTATATAAATGAGAAAAATTATATGCCTGTCATATACTTTTTGAAAATAAATATGACCTTTGGCACTAATTATATGACTCAGAAATTCCACTCCAAAGATAACTGAAGACACATGACAATAAATAAATAGATAGATAAATAAATAAATGTGCTCATAGTACAGAAATGTACCAGGCTTTTTCCGCCAACCAGTTCCCAAATCACGACACGGAGACTTATTATTAGTTTTAAATATGTGGCCTAGCTTAGGTTCATTTCTGTCTAGCTCTTTTAACTTAACCTGTTTCTCTTTATCTACCCTTTGCCTTGGGGCTTTGTACCTTTTCTCTTTGTATAACTTACCATCACTACTTCTCATGTCTGACTGGCTGGTGGCTACCTGGCTTCCTGACCCAGCGTGTCCCTCCTTCTCTGCTTCTTCTCTTCTTCTCCCAGGCCTAGATTTCTCCTCCTATTTATTCTCTCTGCCTGCCAGCCCCGCCTATCCTTTCTCCTGCCTAACTATTGGCCGTTCGGGTTTAATTAGATCAATCCAGTGCATTAGGCAAGCAAGATGAAACAAAGGGAACACATCTGTACATAAATAAACAAATGCAGCGTGAGCAAAAGTAATACATCTTTACATAGTTATAATAATATTTCACAACAGTACAGTCTTAGGATCAAGAGGAGCAGGAGTCCTTTAAAAGGCATCTACACTTAGCCAGCAATGGACATACCTAACACCACATAAACCAATGAATGTGGAATTACACACTTTAAGTGAATACCTTCAGTGCTATGTGAATTAATCTTAGTAAAGCTAGTTCATTTAAAAAAAAAAAAAAGCACCTGTGTGATTAGCAGCTCTCTTTCCCTTGTTAGCAACTAAGTAAAGAAAGACTCACCATGCTGATGTTTCTGTTGTATGGGTGGCTCTATGCTTCCCGATTCAGAAAAACTTTAAAATCTCAAGATCTTCCTTACAGACCCTGAAGGCTGATACAGCATGTTTTATATATGAATGTAAATTCAGTGTATTTCAGGATACTGAACCTTTGGAAACATAAATCATTTTCTGACCTGGACCAGCAGGTCATTCTTCCATGTCAGGGTGCTAAGTGGGAGGGCCAGGTGATGAGGAGATAAAGAAGAAGATAGGACAGTTGGAGTCGTCGGGAGGTCTTGCACAAGCTGATGACTTATGCCTAGCAAGTTCATTAAGAATTACAGCATCAGCGGAAAACTCTCATACAATGGGATGAAGTCAGCAGGATGCTAATCAAACAGTTTTGCACAAGGAACACAGGATCTCTCAAGGACATCAGAATCGCAGCACATAGAGTCCTTGAGACTGGTATCCATAGCCCCTTAGGGTGAGAACAGTTGGGTTCTCAGTAGCCAAAGCCAGCCACAATCCTCCAAGACTCTGTCCCCAGGCCATTACCTCCTCTGCCAAGCATGTTTTAGACAAGGAGCTCTGCTCCTTTTTCATACATCAAGGCCTCTGGGAAAGCCTCAGGTTCATCTCACCCTCAACAATTTTCCCATAAGTATAGTTAGTTTGAATCATCGAGATTATATGCAAACAATAAGGATTTCAAATTTTGTTTGGGCAAATACCACAAATGTTTGCTAGGCCAGAAAAGCCTAAGGAAAACTTCACAGGTAGGATACAGATTCCCACAGTGAACAGATGTCAGAGATACTGACCACCCAGGATTAGCAATTGACCAAGACACCCTCAGACAAGAGGAAAGGAGACATTCACTCTCTAGCATCCTAGCAGTTTGCCCTCTGGTATCTGTGATACAGGGCGACTGAGATCTGTCTGTGGAACTTCTATGTTCCCAACTGAGCAACAACTTGCCCAGTATTAGGCAGTGTTTGGGAGGTAGTTTTATATCTAGACATTAGGAGAAACTTGTGCCAAAAAAAGGCATAACATTCTTCCTCTAATTTGATTTGTAATGGTTTATTTTTATTTTATGTGTATGAGTGTGTGCCTGCATGTATGTCTGTGCATCACATGGCTGCAGTACCCAGGGAGACCAGAAGAGGGCATCAGATCTCCTGGAACTGTATCTATGGACAGCTGCCATGTAGGTCCTCTTCAGGAGCAATAAATACTTGTTGTGGAATATTAGTTTAAGAGGTGTTACATGTGTTTATGTTATGGGATATTTGTTTAATGATGCAAAATTGTATTGCATTCTTTTATGTTGCATTTTTTAACTCTGTAAAGCTGTGTTACTTTGCATGCCTAAAATACCTGCCTGGTCTAATAGAGAGCTGAATGGCCAATAACTAGGCAGGGGAGAGAAATAGGCAGGGATGACAGGCAGAGAAAATAAATAGGAGGAGAAATCTAGGCTCGAGAGAAGAAGGAGAAAGAAAAGGAGGAGAGGAGGCCACCATGGGCCAGCCACACAGCCAGCCACTGAGTAAGAAGGGAAGAAAGATATTTAGAATAATAGTTATTAAAAAAAAAAAAAAAAAGGTAAAAAGCCCAGAGGCAAATGTAGTTTAAAAAAAAAAAAAAAAAAAAAAAAAACAGGATAATTTAAGTTAGGAAATCTGGCTACAAATAAGCCAAGCTAAAGCTGGGCATTCATAAGAAAGAATAAGTCTCCATGTATTAGGAACTGGGTGGTAAGCCTCCAAAGAGAAAAAACAAAACAAAAAACTGAGCCATGAGCCATTTCTCTAATCCCTAACTTGTGTTTTGTTTTGTTTTGTTTCCAGGAACATTTACTAATGTCTTATGGGGCTCCACCGTCTCATTCTACATATGATTGGAGGAAATTAAAGTGATCCATATTCATCTTGTAAGTGAGTTTTCAGAAGAATAATGGAAGCCAGAGAAGCCACTGGAAAATGGGGCAGGGTAGGAAGGACTAGGAGACCTAAACATGGAACAGTTCCCAGTATAACCACAGGATAAGTTAGTGGTGGAC
Source organism: Phodopus roborovskii (assembly GCF_943737965.1). Lineage (NCBI taxonomy): Eukaryota > Metazoa > Chordata > Mammalia > Rodentia > Cricetidae > Phodopus > Phodopus roborovskii. Next base: position 49,144,644 of record NW_026126517.1, on the reverse strand, counting down.
ATTCTTCACAGGGTTTTAAAGTGCCAAAATTGTCTCAGACGGCAAACAGTTACTCAGAAACAATGAGAGATGGGAAAGTATAAGCAACAATGTGGGTAGGACCTCAAAATAAATAAAAGGGTAGGCAGGGCTGGAGTTGGGCCTCAGTTGGTAAACTGCCTGCCTGGAACATGCATGAAGCCCAGGATTCCATCTCTAATACTGCATAAGCCTGGTGGTGCACACTTGTAACCCCAGAACTTTGGGGAAGGGGAAGGGTATTAGAGATAAAGACCAGCTTCAGCTACTTAGCAAATCTGAGGCGAGCTTGGGCTGAAGAACACGTTTCCTCTAATATATGTAAAACGCTACACTAAAGGGAATACATTCTGTCAGAGGAGAAATGGGAGCAGAGAATGACAGAGGAGCCTAAAGCAGCCATGGGAAGTAAAGGATATCTGCTAAGTATATGCAAGGGTTTCACAAGCTTGCAACTATGTCAAATGTTTAAATAAGTTGTAAACATAAATGTTTACATTTTAAATACACCCAGATTTGTATAACAAAAATAACCCAGACATATATATGACTGATAGGTACATAGAAATATGATATTTGAAGAAGATAGTTATTAGATGTTTGAAAGGTGATAGATGAATGACAGATAGCTGATTGTGATAGAAAATAGAGATAGATATGATTGACAGAAAAATAAAAATGTTTGTTAGTAGAGGGATACTCTCTCAGCCTAGACACTTGGGGGAGTGGCTAGGCACTGCTCCAAATGATAAGAAAGCCTTTGAAGATCCCCCATGGAAGGCCTCACCCTCCCTGGGGAGCAGAAAGGGGATGGGATGGGGGTTGGGAGGGCGACAGGGGAGGAGAGGAGGGTGAGGGAACTGGGATTGACATGTA